>NW_027361677.1:11102500-12302500 GCF_039654945.1 Dendrobates tinctorius
TTGGAGTAGGTGATACTCCATCAGACATCATCTCCTTCACTTGTCATGTCCTCCTACCCCCAATGTAAGCAAAGTGGTCGGAGCAGCAGCCATAATTTATTTCACTACACCTGCACAGGTGAGCGACCCATCCTCCCCCGAAATTAGCAGTGTTACACAGGGAGCGCCTATTTCCTTGCCCCAGATCATGTACAAACAGGGACTTGAAAGTACAATTATCCTTTAAAGGGAATCTCTTACCGGATGTTGGAGGCCTATGTAAATGGCCTGGGTCTGGTCCGATGGGCGGTGTTTCTTCTTTTTTCTCCACCCCATCCGTGGCCCCAGTCCGTGATCTTCTCCGGTATTACAGTAGTTCTCCATAGTTCACGCGTACGCAAAGCAATCTTGCTTTGCGCACATGCAGTATGCTTTGCCCAACTGCCGGCAAAGCCGATAATCATTACTGCGCATGCGCCGATACACTAAGTCCCGGAACACAGCGAAATACTTCCGGGACATAGTGTACCGGCGCATGTGCAGTAATGATTATCGGCTTTGCCTGCAGTTGGGCAAAGCATTCTGAGCGTGCACGAAGCAAGATTGCTTTGCGCACGCTCGAACTATGGAGAACTACTATAATACCGGAGAAGATCGGACGGGGGCCACGGATGGGGTAGAGAAAAAAGAAGAATCACCGCCCATCGGACCGGACCCAGGCTATTTACATAGGCTTCCAACATCCGGTGACAGATTCCCTTTAACACAACCTCAGGAGAGGTATTCATTCATTATGGATTATCAATAGTGGCCATTGCATATTTTCTGAATGTTTTATATTTGTTTCATTATATTTTATTTTTTTATGCCAATTTTATAGGTGTCGGAAAAGTAAAAAAAAACTAGAACTGCAAAGCTCATAACTAGAGTTGAGCGACTTTTGTTTTTTTAGGGTCGCGTTTCGTTTCGTGAAACCCGACTTTTCCAAAAGTCGGGTCGAGCAAGATCGTCCGATTATAGGGAAAAGTCGGGGTCGTCCCGAAACACGAAACCCAATGTAAGTCAATGGGGAATAAAAGTCGGCAGTGAGAAGAGGACAGGAAACACACCTACAGTGCCCATTTGAATGCCAAAAGCATCAATTCTTCTTACTTAAGCTTGTCAACCTTAATTAACTTCATAATACAAGTTACGCACTGAAAAATGGGGGTTATTTGGCTAAAGTTGGGGGGGGGGGGGGGGAGGGCTGGCTGCAGGTTTTCATGTGCCCTGGGCGAAAGAGCGCCCCTTTAACACATACCACAACTCATCATGCTCCGATACGGCAGATAAATAGCGGTATAGTACAAAGAAAAATACCTCACTTTTTACATCTCATGACGAGGCCCATCTATTTCTCCATACAGAATCATTGGTCCCATATAATGTTTGAAACAGTATATGATGAGCTCCACATAATGCTACAGTATATGTTGGTCCCCATGGATGAAGCTCCAATGTCTTATGGGCCCAAATAATGCTCCAAACATAATGGGCCCCATTTCTAATGCTCTAGTGTATAATGGGCCCTGTAAATGCTGCTCCAGTGTCTGATGTCCACCTTTGGAATGTTCCAGTGTATGGTGGGCCCCATCTATCATTCTCCAGAGTATAGTGCTCCCCAAAAATTGCTGTCCCAACATTGAAAACAATCAAATAAGTCTCCTCGCTAGGGAATCCCTGTACTTGTCTGGACAGGTGCTGTAGCTTGCTTAACAGCTCGCCAGCCGTTCTCACGCCCAGTATGGATTGCACGTGATTGCACAAAGGTTAGAAAGGGTACCGTATCCCTGGATAACATGTATGGATAGCGTACACATTCAAAATATATGTCTCAGGAGGCAGGCTCAGACGGTGTCAGGCACAGTATGGATTGCACGTGATTGCACAAAGGTTAGAAAGGGTACCGTATCCCTGGATAACATGTATGGATAGCGTACACATTCAAAATATATGTCTCAGGAGGCAGGCTCAGACGGTGTCAGGCACAGTATGGATTGCACGTGATTGCACAAAGGTTAGAAAGGGTACCGTATCCCCGGATAACATGTATGGATAGCGTACACATTCAAAATATATGTCTCAGGTGGCAGGCTCAGACGGTGTTAGGCCCAGTATGGATTGCACAAAGGTTAGAAAGGGTACCGTATCCCCGGATAACATGTATGGATAGCGTACACATTCAAAATATATGTCTCAGGAGGCAGGCTCAGACGGTGTTAGGCCCAGTATGGATTGCACGTGATTGCACAAAGGTTAGAAAGGGTACCGTATCCCCGGATAACATGTATGGATAGCGTACACATTCAAAATATATGTCTCAGGAGGCAGGCTCAGACGGTGTTAGGCCCAGTATGGATTGCACGTGATTGCACAAAGGTTAGAAAGGGTACCGTATCCCCGGATAACATGTATGGATAGCGTACACATTCAAAATATATGTCTCAGGAGGCAGGCTCAGAAGGTGTTAGGCCCAGTATGGATTGCACGTGATTGCACAAAGGTTAGAAAGGGTACCGTATCCCCGGATAACATGTATGGATAGCGTACACATTCAAAATATATGTCTCAGGAGGCAGGCTCAGACGGTGTTAGGCCCAGTATGGATTGCACAAAGGTTAGAAAGGGTACCGTATCCCCGGATAACATGTATGGATAGCGTACACATTCAAAATATATGTCTCAGGAGGTAGGCTCAGACGGTGTTAGGCCCAGTATGGATTGCACGTGATTGCACAAAGGTTAGAAAGGGTATCGTATCCCCGGATAACATGTATGGATAGCGTACACATTCAAAATATATGTCTCAGGAGGCAGGCTCAGACGGTGTTAGGCCCAGTATGGATTGCACGTGATTGCACAAAGGTTAGAAAGGGTACCGTATCCCCGGATAACATGTATGGATAGCGTACACATTCAAAATATATGTCTCAGGAGGCAGGCTCAGACGGTGTCAGGCACAGTATGGATTTGACGGCCCAGATTACACAGCGGAGGAGCAGGGAGAGGTAAAGATTGCAAATGCTGGGGCCCTGCCCAAGCAAGGGGGGCCCACTCGTGGGCGTCGGTACTGGCACTGGGCCCCTCATAGTACAGCGTTGTGTCTGACGGCGGGTGTGCACCACCACCGTCAGAGACACTTGATTGCACTATGAGGGACCCTGTGCCAGTGCCCGCGCCCAAGAGTCAGCCTACCCACCTGTCCAGGGCAAAGGCACTCGCACGGTGTCGTGCGCTAGGTGGTGACCCCGGCCATGGGGGGGGGGAGGCAGCACAGTTAGGGAGTTGATGTTGGACATTCAGCTGATGCAAAAGGCGAAATAGGTGAAGTACCAGGAAGAGGTGGACCAAAGCAAGCCATTTTTCTGTCACCCTATGTGTCATCAGGGGAAGGTGGGACAAAATCCTTGGAAACCCATGCGTGGATCATTTTAATGAAGGTTAGATCATCCACATTTGGGTTGACAGACGGGTCCTTTTTTCTGTCAGGATTGATCCAGCCGCACTGAAGACTCTTTCCGATAGCACACTTGCAGCTGGGCAAGCGAGCTCCTGTAAGGCATATTGGACCAATTCAGGCCAGGTGTCTAGTTTAGCGGCCCAATAGTCAAAGGGGAATGAGAGAACATCGATATGGGAGGAAAAGTAGTTTGTAACCATAGTTGACAACTGCTGTCTCCTGTCACTTTCCATCGATGCAGTATTACCAGTTGTGTGAGCGGTATTTGAAAAATCAGTCCACAACATTGTCATGAAACCCCTGTCTCCAACGCCACTTCTGCTGTGTGCACCACGAACAACTCTGCCAAGCTGCCCCCGGCCCGTACGGCTCGTGTGAGAACCATCACCGCTGCTGTGTGCTGGGAATGCCTCAAGCAACCGATTTACCAGAGTTGCTTGTTTATTAGCCAATATTAGGTCAAGGTTCTCCTGTGGCATGATGTTTTGTAATTTGCCTTTATAGCGTGGATCCAGGATGCTGGCCAACCAGTAGTCGTCATCGTTCATCATTTTGGCAATGCGGGGGTCCCTTTTTAGGATCTGCAAGGCATAATCTGACATGTGGGCCAATGTTCCCAGTGTCAATGATGCACTGCGAGTGCTGGGTGGAGGAGCACTTTCTGGCAAATCCACATCCCTCCAGTCACGCACAAACCCTGTACCAGACCTTGCCACGCCAACATTTTCACTTGCCCCACGAGATGCATCCTCCTCCCCTAAGTAATCATCCCCATCATCCTCCTCCTCCTCCTCCTCTTCTTCCTCCACCTCGTCCAGGAGAGGTCCCTGAGCAGACAATGGCTGAATGTCATCAAGGATTCCCTCCTCCTCTTCCTCCTCATCAACATTGGCTGCAGACGCCTGCTCCTTAAGGTGCGTCAAAGTTTGCATGAGCAGACGCATAAGTGGGATGCTCATGCTTAGGATGGCGTCGTCTGCGCTTACCAGCCGTGTGCATTCCTCAAAACACTGAAGGACTTTACAAAGGTCTTTCAGCTTCGACCACTGCACGCCTGTCAACTCCATGTCTGCTCTCAAAGTGCCTGGCCGTGTATCCTCCCACAAATGCATTATGGCCTGCCTCTGCTCACACAGCCGCTCCACCATGTGCAGGGTGGAGTTCCACCTTGTTGCAATGTCGATAATGAGGCGGTGGTTGGGAAGGTGGAGCAATCGCTGCAGCTTCTGCATACGAACGGAGTGTACAGGCGACCGGCGGATGTGCGCGCACAGTCTTCGCACCTTCTGGAGCAGGGCTGTTAACTCCGGATAATTTTTGAGGAAGCACTGCACCACCAGGTTCAAGGTGTGAGCCAAGCAAGGTATGTGGCTGAGTTGTGAAAGGGCTATGGCTGCCACAAAATTACGCCCGTTATCACTAACTACCTTGCCTGTCTCAAGATGTACACTGCCCAGCCATGACTCAGTTTGTCGCTTCAAGTACTCGGCCAGCACCTCGGCGGTGTGTCTGTCGCCCAAACACATCATCTGCAACACAGCCTGCTGACACTTTCCACTAGCTGCTCGATAGGGGGACACATCGTGTGCAACAGTGGCAGCTGCAGATGGAGTGCTCGTACGACTGCGCTCTGTGGACGAGCTTTCGCTTCTGGAGGAGGAGGAGGAGGAGGAGGAGGAGGAGGGTCGAACGCCTACAGCCAACTGTTTCCTATACCGTGGGCTAGGCAGCACTGTCCCACCACCGCTGTCCCCTGTGGACCCTGCATCCACCACATTAACCCAGTGCGCAGTGATGGACACGTAACGGCCCTGGCCATGCCGACTGGACCATGCATCAGTTGTGAGGTGCACCTTTCCGCTCACTGACTGCTTGAGTGCATGGACAATGCGGTCTTTCACATGATGGTGGAGGGCTGGGATGGCTTTGCGAGAGAAGAAGTGGCGACTGGGTAGGTCATAGCGTGGTACTGCAAAGGCCATGAGTTCGCGGAAAGCTGTGCTTTCCACCAACCGAAAGGGCATCATCTCAAACGAGATTAGTTTGGCAATGTGGGCGTTCAAACCCAGTGTACGCGGATGAGAGACTGAGTACTTTCTTGACCTACTCATAGTGTCTGGGAGGGTGAGCTGGACTTGAGAGCTGCATATGGTGGAAGTAGCGGTGGACAGGGCGGACTGAGAGAGGGGTTGATGATGGTGATGGAGTTGGTGTTCTTTCTGATGGCCTAGAATCAGTCTTTCGTTGATATACCAGTGGGATTCCCTGACTGCTGTGGCCTTGCAACGACACCTCAACATTTGCTGCTGTGCTAACCGGTGTGCTTACAGTGGGGGAAACAATGTAGCGTTGCTGACTACCTTCGTTGTGATCAGTTGCACATGTGGCACTTGAGGTTTGGTGTTGTGTCCACGCTTGCAAGTGCATGCTGGTTAAATGTCTAAGCATGCAACTGGTATTCAAATTTTTCAGATTTTTCCCTCGGCTAAAGGTCTTTGCGCACTTCTTACAGATAACCTTGGCCTGATCATGAGGATTTTGTTCAAAAAAGTGCCACACTGCACTCTTCCTACTTTGGCAGACATTTTGCGGCCTAGCACGCTGTGATCTTTTGACCCTCTGGACAAGCTGTCCAGCAACTCTTTTGATGTTTGGAACCTGTCTTTGGAGTGCTCCGGGCCTGCCAGATAACAGCTGTTGCGATGTCGATGTCTGCTGTGGATGCTCCTCATCTGAGCTATTGGAAGCAGCACCCTCTTCCCCCAATGGATGCCAATCTGGGTCAACAACTGGGTCATCCATCACCTCCTCTTCTATGTCATGTGCACCTTTCTCTGTGTCACCGTGTATGGTGGTATAGTGTGCGGGAAGGGGCACCTGAGTCTCATCAGGGTCAAAATCTGGCTCTGTACACTGCGAGGACAATGTAGTGCTCTGAGTGAATGTACCAGCAGAATCATCCATCAGCGGCTGTGCATCAGTGCACTCCATGTCAGATTCATCTTGGCCTGGATAATTCACCATTTGACTTGATAATCCAGGCATGGTATGTGAAAACAGCTCCATGGAGTAATCAGTAGAATGGCCTGCGTCATCCTTCAATCTTGGTTGGGGTGAAGGACACAAGGAAAGGTGTGGTTCATGAACATGAGCCTCCAATGACGACTCAGTGCTTTTACTTTTTACAACTGAAGAAGAGGAGGCGATAGAGCTGGAGGCTGAGTCAGCAATGTAAGACAAAACTTTTTCCTGATGCTCTGCCTTCAAAAGCGGTTTGCCAACTCCTAGAAAACAAAGCGTTCGAGGCCTTATGTAGACAGACGATGACGCAGGGTCAGCACCTCCTGCATTCGGTCCTATTTTGCTCTTGCCACTACAATCAGATCCACCACCAACACCATCATTACCAGCTGCCAACCCCAGCCCAATTCCACGGCCTCTTCCACCAGCCTTCCTCATTTTTGGTAGAAATGTAGACAAAATCCAACAAACTATATAGTAATGTAAAACAAGGTACAAGGTGTCTATAGGACAGGGGAGATTTAGAATTTCTGCACACACTTGTGGACAGTGGACACTTTTGGATTGTGTGAGGCCCACTGATATCTGAGCGCTATGTGACACGCTCGATGGCACAGCTGCCTGTGACCAAAGTGACGAGAGGATAATGGAGATTTTGAATCTCTGCGCACACTTTTGGACACTGGACACTTGTGGATTGTGTGAGGCCCACTGATATCTGAGCGCTATGTGACACGCTCATGGCACAGCTGCCTGTGACCAAAGTGACGAGAGGATAATGGAGATTTTGAATCTCTGCGCACACTTTTGGACACTGGACACTTGTGGATTGTGTGAGGCCCACTGATATCTGAGCGCTATGTGACAGGCTCGATGGCACAGCTGCCTGTGACCAAAGTGATGAGAGGATAATGGAGATTTTGAATCTCTGCGCACACTTTTGGACACTGGACACTTGTGGATTGTGTGAGGCCCACTGATATCTGAGCGCTATGTGACACGCTCGATGGCACAGCTGCCTGTGACCAAAGTGACGAGAGGATAATGGAGATTTTGAATTTCTGCGCGCACTTTTGGACACTGGACACTTGTGGATTGTGTGAGGCCCACTGATATCTGAGCGCTATGTGACACGCTCGATGGCACAGCTGCCTGTGACCAAAGTGACGAGAGGATAATGGAGATTTTGAATCTCTGCGCACACTTTTGGACACTGGACACTTGTGGATTGTGTGAGGCCCACTGATATCTGAGCGCTATGTGACACGCTCGATGGCACAGCTGCCTGTGACCAAAGTGACGAGAGGATAATGGAGATATTGAATCTCTGCGCACACTTTTGGACACTGGACACTTGTGGATTGTGTGAGGCCCACTGATATCTGAGCGCTATGTGACACGCTCGATGGCACAGCTGCCTGTGACCAAAGTGACGAGAGGATAATGGAGATTTTGAATCTCTGCGCACACTTTTGGACACTGGACACTTGTGGATTGTGTGAGGCCCACTGATATCTGAGCGCTATGTGACACGCTCGATGGCACAGCTGCCTGTGACCAAAGTGACGAGAGGATAATGGAGATTTTGAATCTCTGCGCACACTTTTGGACACTGGACACTTGTGGATTGTGTGAGGCCCACTGATATCTGAGCGCTATGTGACACGCTCGATGGCACAGCTGCCTGTGACCAAAGTGACGAGAGGATAATGGAGATTTTGAATCTCTGCGCACACTTTTGGACACTGGACACTTGTGGATTGTGTGAGGCCCACTGATATCTGAGCGCTATGTGACAGGCTCGATGGCACAGCTGCCTGTGACCAAAGTGACGAGAGGATAATGGAGATTTTGAATCTCTGCGCACACTTTTGGACACTGGACACTTGTGGATTGTGTGAGGCCCACTGATATCTGAGCGCTATGTGACACGCTCTATGGCACAGCTGCCTGTGACCAAAGTGACGAGAGGATAATGGAGATTTTGAATCTCTGCGCACACTTTTGGACACTGGACACTTGTGGATTGTGTGAGGCCCACTGATATCTGAGCGCTATGTGACACGCTCGATGGCACAGCTGCCTGTGACCAAAGTGACGAGAGGATAATGGAGATTTTGAATCTCTGCACACACTTTTGGACACTGGACACTTGTGGATTGTGTGAGGCCCACTGATATCTGAGCGCTATGTGACACGCTCGATGGCACAGCTGCCTGTGACCAAAGTGACGAGAGGATAATGGAGATTTTGAATCTCTGCGCACACTTTTGGACACTGGACACTTGTGGATTGTGTGAGGCCCACTGATATCTGAGCGCTATGTGACAGGCTCGATGGCACAGCTGCCTGTGACCAAAGTGACGAGAGGATAATGGAGATTTTGAATCTCTGCGCACACTTTTGGACACTGGACACTTGTGGATTGTGTGAGGCCCACTGATATCTGAGCGCTATGTGACACGCTCGATGGCACAGCTGCCTGTGACCAAAGTGACGAGAGGATAATGGAGATTTTGAATCTCTGCGCACACTTTTGGACACTGGACACTTGTGGATTGTGTGAGGCCCACTGATATCTGAGCGCTATGTGACACGCTCGATGGCACAGCTGCCTGTGACCAAAGTGACGAGAGGATAATGGAGATTTTGAATCTCTGCGCACACTTTTGGACACTGGACACTTGTGGATTGTGTGAGGCCCACTGATATCTGAGCGCTATGTGACACGCTCGATGGCACAGCTGTGACAAAAGTGACTAGAGGATAAGGGAGATTGGATTGCTTTTAAAAAAGCAGTTTGCGGAGCAGTGGGTAAACAGCAATGCCAGCGTGTCAGGAAGCCTTAAAAGGCAGCCCAACAACCAACACCACTGATACACCACTATATAGCCTCCCCTTGCACTGCACACACAGTGACTTGTGTGTTGTGCAGGCCAAATCGCTAGCAGCAGAAGCAGTTTTTTTGTCTTCTTCCCTGCCTAACGCTCTCCCTACAGAATCAGCAGCAACCTCTCCCTATACTAAGATCGGCAGAAGTAAGATGGCGGTCGGCGTGCACGCCCTTTTATACCCCCTTTGACTCCCACCAAAGCAAGCCAATCACTTGCATGCCCTTCTGAAAGATGGTGGTGACCCGTGCCTAGGTCATCACGTTGCCCACAGTGTCCGTGGATCCTGATTGGCTGAAAAAGAGCGCAAAACAAACTTTTGAAACGCGACTTTGGCGCGTAAGTCGCCGACCTCGTGGCCGACCTCATCCTAGGGTCGGGTTTCGTTTCATGAAACCCGACTTTGCCAAAAGTCGGCGACTTTTGAATTTTTTCGACCCGTTTCGCTCAACTCTACTCATAACCTTTAGGAATTAATAACTTGACTTTTTTTCTCAAACTGTTTAACTTTTTCTTTCAAGTCTGATGATGCAAATCTGATTTTTTAATAGAGCACTGCGGATTTCATTTATGTGTTTTTTTTTTCTCTTCATTTAAGATATTCAAAAAGAGATTTATAAATCATCTTCATAGGCCTTCTAGCCTGACATTTGCTTTTTTTATTTTATTGACAAAGCAAATACTTTCAAGAGCGCCAATGAAGAGACTTCAGCCCATGGGAGCTTTTTGAGTGCGAGATCTATCTGTTCGTTCCGCTTGTGTCGTAGATGCTTGTGTGATGATGGACACAAGCGGAATAAATCAGTGCCGGCACGAGTGCAATGAGTTTTGTATGTGTGCAGCTATGCATCATGCATGCAAAATTAGGATTAACACACGCCTTCATTAAAAAATACTACACCAGCTGGTATTATGTTATATAGCAATGGACTTTAACATGTACCTCTCTGGCTTTTACAAAACTACGACTTCAGCATACTCTTACAGTTTTCCATTGTCCGGGCATGTTAGAAGAGGTAGTTTTCAACAGCTGGGGCGCCACATGTTGGAGGTCATTGCCAAAAAATTATTAATTATTTTAGTTTATAGTGGGAGTTATTCAATTCAAGAATATGGCATGTGGCTAGAAAAGTTTGGATCTTTTGAAAATTCAAATTAAGGGGTTTTGCGGAAACTTCCTAAACAGTTTGATTTGTGACGAACATACTGGTGGAAATCTCAATACTGGAAAGATTGTAATTGCTCGGAAAATACATGCGAGGGAGAGGACTCCGCTGACCATAAGGGCTTATACTCCACAGGCGAAACAGAGAGAAGATCCCACTAATCATAAGAGCTTACACTCTACAGGAGAGAGAGAAGACCTCGCAGATCATAAGAGCTTACACTCCACAGGTGAGAGCAAGACCCCTGCTAATCATAAGAACTTACACTCTACAGTAAATAGAGAGGACCCCTCTAACCATGAGCTTACATTCTACAGGAGAGAGAGAGGATCCCACTTACCATAAGAGCTTATAGTCTACAGAAGAGAGAGAGGACCCTGCTGACCATAAGAGCTTATAGTCTACAAAAATGAAAGAAAAGACCCTGCTGAATATAAAAGCTTACATTCTGCAGGAGAGAGAGACTTATCCAGTGACTCTGGAGATGAAAAACTACTCTGCTGTACAAACTGGCATCTACTGATCTTTGATGACACAGGTACTGACTACTATTGGTCAAAGTTTGTTCTTGGCACTGCATGATACTTGATCAAGTATGGGGGTGCTCGGGCACGCTCGGTACTCTATCAAGCATCCCTGGTACTCGATCGAGCGTCCCTGGTGCTCGGGTGCCATGCTCGAGTCCCCGCCCAGGCTTTTTTTCATCTACAAGACATGCAGGGATTGCCTGACAGTTACGGTAATGCCGCAGCAATGTTGGCTACTGGCATTACTGTGATTGCATGGCCACAAACTGTCATCTTGACTGTATAAGACGCAATGCTCGCCACACTGTACTCTGGAAACAGAGTAGGGAGAGTTGCTGGAGAAGGGAAAGTTTGCATTACAGGCATCCAGGCTGGGAATAGACGGCCTTACAGTCCTTTCTATTGAAACCTATAACCAAATAGTCCATTTCAGGGCTTCATCTATTCTAATAAATATAAATACCACTGTTAGCTCTATTTAGTGTAGGGAAAGCTGCTGGAGAAGGGCTAGTAATGCATTACAGGCCTTGATGCAGAAACCTAGAGCCCAAATCTTTATCTATTCTATTCAATATAAATACTGCTTATCAAATGTCTCGGACACTTTCATTGTACCATCCCAACACCCAGGCCCTGATAGCGTGTTACTCTGACAAGGAGAGAAAAGTTTTGGAAAATGATGGAGTACTTAGCTGGCCGTATCAGAATCCTCCGTGATTTCTCTGTTCCATATGTGTAGGTATGCATGCTGGACATCTGGCATTCTATGCCTTGGAGGTGCTGGCCCGCCCTGCCACTAGCGTTTTTAATGCTGCCAAGGGCATAATAACGGATAGGCGCATCTGCCTGTCAGTGAAAAATGCTGACAGGATGATTCTTATCAAAATGAACAAGGACTGGATTTGCCCAGACTTCTCAACCACATCAGATGACAGCAGTGGAACATAATGCCAAATTCTAATGTTTCTTATTTCCTGGTGTATTCCCATGCACCCTTTCCCAACCATTCAATGGTATACGGTTCTTGTTTTCTTTTTTGTCTTAAACCTGGGTCTTCCTATCCCAACCATGCCCTATTGGAACTCTCCCTGGAAAATTATCCCATAGCAACCAGATTGGTTGCACCCATTTGTTCCTCATACAGTATAAGTCTTATATGAAGTTGTTCCCTACCTGTAGAACATCAGCAGATGAGCGCCTCTTATTTGAACGGTCACATTATTATTTATTTATTCCATTAAGAAAAGCACTTCTCTCTCTCTCTTTATCCCCGAAGAGAAAATCCATGTGGTATATTGAAAATAAAAATATTAGAAACCATAGGTCATAGATATCTAATATAGGAAAGTTAATCCATGGATTTTTCCCGATTGCCATTATTGGCGACCAGTATTTTCCCCTAAGACGGAGCCAATGGCATTTTCCTCATTGAGGTTTTTTCTTTCTAAAGTATCAATACTGTAGTATTAAACATTGGTCTTAATGGAACTCGTGCCCTTTTTGCAAGTCTGTCGGCAGCAAGACTCTCAGCGTGTCTTGACAGGTTGTCATTGCATGGTGGTAGTTGTTGCTTTGCAAACGTTGCAGAACCACAGGCTGGGGAACGCTGCTCTAAAGAAATAAAAAGACATAGTAATAGAAGCATGTGGCTTTGCAAACCTATTCATTTACTTGTACAAACAACCGAGTTAATGAAAAGTTCAGGCTTCTTATTCTAATCCACATAAGTTTTGCTCCTGAAACAGATCTTCTGAACAATGCACTATTGACTTATTTGATAATGTCATCTGAAATACCAATTAAATCTATGGCTCTATAAACCACATTATTTTCCATAAAGCTTATCTTGCAAACATTATGGTTATAGTCTCCAGAAGCAACAAAACCATAAAAATTGTTCTTTTCCTAGCAAGCAAATAATACTATATTTAATTAGGCAATTCCAATGGGGCTACTGTATGTATGAATCATCAGGAGCAGCAGTGATGGCGTAAATCTGTGCGGATGCAATGTTCTTTTTTTTATTTTCGAAAATCGCTTTCTATTTTGCATTTTTAATATATTAAGTGTACAGTACCAAAGTTTTAGGCAGGTGTAAATAAAATGCTGCAAATCAAGAATGCTTTCAAAAATAGAAATGTTAATGGTTTAATTTTTCTCATTTAACAAATCGTTAAATGAATGAGGAAAAGAGAAATCTAAATCTAATAAGTATTTGGTGACCATCCTTTGTCCTTCAAACCAGCATCAATTCTTCTAGGTGTACTTTATACAATTTTTGAAGGAACTCGGCAGGGAGGTTGTTCCAAACATCTTGGAGAACTAACCACAGATCTTCCGTGGACATCGCTTGTGCAAATCCTTCTGTCTCTTCAGACTCAATGATGAGAGATCAAGGCTCATCACTTCCAGGACTCATTGGTCTTCTTTATGTTGAAAATAGTTCTTAAAGACATGTTTGAGACCATTATCCTGCTGGAGCCAATCAGATGCCTCCTTGATGGTATTGCATGATGGATAAGTATCTGCCTGTATTTCTCAACATTGAGGACACCAAGAAATGGCAACGTTGAGGACCATAGTTGCAGTAGCAAAGTTAGTATTGCAAATAAAAGACTCATCATGCTTCTATTCAAAATCACAAGATGTCCAGCAGTTCCATCTGCTCAGAACCGGCCACAACTAGTGGACATAGCTACAACCAACTACTATTATGAGAAGTCTGACCAAAAGTAGTTTTCATAGAACAATTGAGTCCACAAAAGCCATAAATTCGACCTGGAAACAAGTCAACAGGACTCATGAAAACATAGGAACTGGGATGCAGAAAGAGGCAGCAGGTATTCTGGACTAATGAGTCAAAATGTAAAAAATGTAGCTGCAAGCAAGAGCTGGAAGAGTTGGGAAGAGGTACGATAATGAGTGTCTGCAGGCAATAGTGGAGGTGGAGGGTCCTTGCAAGTTTGGGTTGACATTTCATAAAATGGTCAAGATTGATGGTATTATTGATACTGAAGTATACATGCAGAGGAATCTGATGTCCTCCTGCAGAACAAAGCTGGAGCCAAATGACCCCACACCTGCAGCCAGTGTTATTAAAAACTATATTCATGTAAAGAAGAACGTATTCAGGTTGTGATGATATGACCCCAGATAGTCCTTGTCTCATTATCATCGAGTCTGGGATTACATAACGAGACAAAAGGATTTCAGCAAGCCTACATCCACAGAAAATCTGTGGTTCGTTCTCCAAGACGGGTGGGACAACCTCCTTGCTGAGTTCCTTCAAAAACTGTGTGCAAGTGTACATTACCTAGAACAATTGATGATCTGATGCGGTTTTGTAGGGAAAGCGTGGTCACACCAAATACTGATCTGACTTAGATTTTTCTATTATTCATTCACTTTGCATTTTTTCATTGATAAAATTAATCTATTAACACTTTTGTTTATAAATGCATTCTTACTTTGCAGCATTTTTTTCCACACCTGCTTAAAACTTTTGCACAGAATTTTTTTTTCAATGGGTGTCAGAATGCTTTAGAGCTGTAAGTCTCAAGCTCTAGCTAATGAAGAAGTCCAAATTTTCTCTTTCCTCTCGACTTGTGTTAGGCTAATTTCACACTAGCGTTCTTTGGCGCAGCGCAGGGTCGCCGCTAAGCCCCGGCCGCGCCCCCTCCGGTCAGTTCCGACTCTGATCGCATGATCAGCATTTCCTATATTTAGCGTTGGATACGCAGATCGTGTGCTGGTCTGATTTTGCTGGCGCTGCGCCCAAGAACGCTAATGTGAAACTAGCCTTAAACATTGGTTTTTACAGCAATAACTTAGAGATGAGCGAATATTTCAATATTTAGCTTGGATTGCGATTGCTGTATTTGCATTATTCACCTAACATTGCCGAACACCTTTGGGGTCTATGAGAGTAGAGATAAGTGAATATGTACGGAAACGATCGTCAAACATAAATTCGGCACAATTATTGCACGAATATTGCATGTATATGACAAATTCGGATTTGGCGTTTGTTTTCCGAAAATATTCGCTCATCTCCAGAATAAGTTCCTCCAATAGAGAATTCTAGCAGATGCTTAATTTTTAGGGTTCCCACTGTCAAAACTCATTTGTAACACTGAACCAACATGCTAGTTGGTGAAGTGTTGGTTTTATGTAAGTGCATTCAGATTCTGGTAATACTCTATTGAACATTGCAAGACCTATGGATCCCTATCACAAAATCAAATTCACTCTATGGATGTCATGCTACTGCAGTGCAGTCTATCGCAACCTTCACCAGGGGGTGCTGGTGAGGAAAGAGAGGTTGCACACAACGTAGCAACCCTAAGGAGCAGCACAAGCACCAACAGGTGGCGAAAGAGTGGTCAGACAAGCCAAGTCAGAAAGAGTCAGGAGCAGAAGTACCAGAGGTCACAGCAGTACAAGTGGTCAGAAACAAGCCAGGGGATCAACAACGGTTGGAAGCGGATAAGACAAAGCAAAAGACAAAAGCATGTCTGAATACAAGCCAAGTAAAAAAACAGGGAATCAAAAAACTTATAGGGAAACACTAAGTAAGGACAGACAGAGGGAATAAACAGACACGGGGAAAGTCAGGGATCACAGCAGGACAAATCAGGATATACCAGAGTCAGATACACATGCCAAAGGCTGAACTACAGCTGATACCGCCTGCAGGATGGAAACCTGCAAACCTGAAACCAAACTGAAGCTGAGAAAAGTTAACCCCTGAAATGACTAGACCAGGAACATGGAAAGAAAGGAGTCAAAACCCGGTCCGGATCATGACAATGGACCCTCCAAATGGCACTAGATATATATCATACAGCATGTTATTAAACAACCACACTTTATGGTCTAACAAAATGTTCCTTAACTCCAGTCCTGAAGTGTCTACAACAGATCATGTTTGGAAACCTTCATAGAAAATCGGAGTCAATCAACCCAACAAAAAAGCCACTTTTCAAAATCACATCAGTAAAACATACATTTTTATTAGTGCACATTTCTTACAAAAATATCAATTTAAACAAAATGAGTCAGTATCAAGGTGGAGACATGATAGAGAGACAAATAAAGTACCAGGTGGAAACACCAATCAATATTGAACCCTTCAACCAAGAAGGGGAAAACATTGTAACACCCTAATTGGGACATAGGGGAGGGTGAAATGGGAGCAAAAAATTCCTTTATGTAGACATTTCTATATGGTCCACCTACACTGGTGTGGGAACAGCACATGCCATAGTCACCAATAAAATAAAAAAAATATGTAAGGGCAAAATCATAGCCCAAGGTTGTTCACAGATCATGTTTACAGTATTTCTTGAGTGTTGCCCAGGTGATAATTCCAAATCCAGAAAAATTGATGTGTTGGTGGCTTTTGAGGAATGAAGTTGGTGAACACTGTTCTAATAGATTCTATAAAACTAAATGCGCAAAAATCTTATTAAGCATCCAGAACATACATACATACTGTAGATCTCCATGTCACCCTACGGCACTGAAATCTCTTTAAATTGGTACTCTCGTTATTAAATTGCTTTAGTAAATAACATAGTCTTAAAATAAGCAAGTTTGAAATTAGATTTGCTTTTTTTTTTTCTATCTTATGTAATTCTCCTGAAAGTCGTAGTTACTCACCGGTTAACGGTATTTTTCGGAGTCCATGACAGCACCACCTGAGAGAGGAGATCCGCCCTCCAGGAACAGGAAATCCTAAAGATACATGAGGGCGGCACCTCTCCCACGCATCAGTTGGTTTACAGAGCACAAGAGGACCAAAAAAGTTAATAGCATAATTTATATACAATACTCTTACACGACTATTAATTACTCGTGTACATATAAGAGGAAGAAGTGCACACCCAAATTAAACTAAAGGGAGGGAATATACGGGTGCTGTCATGGACTCAGAAAAATACCGTTAACCGGTGAGTAACTACGACTTTATTCGGTCTTCCATGACAACGCAACCTGAGAGAATTACAGAGAGTAATAATTACTTTAGGGAGGGACTACAGCCTGCAGAACCCTGACACCAAAGGAGAGGTCTGAGGAAGCACCCAGGTCTAGTCTATAATGGTTGTAGAAGGTGCTCGGAGAGGACCAAGTAGCTGCCTTACATATCTGGTCAATCGAGACCTTCGATCTCTCTGCTCAAGAGGTTGCCATGGCCCTGGTGGAATGCGCCCTCAGCTTGCCAGGGGCCGGTTTGCCTTTTGAGGTGTATGCTAATGAAATGGCCTCCCTAATCCATATTGAGCTTTATGAAGCCCTAAGGCCCTTCCTAGTGCCCTGATAGAAAATAAACAAGGCATTATCTTTTTTCCAGGGGTCGGTAACTGCCAGGTACTCTAGGAGACATCTCCTAACATCTAGCACGTGTAGTTTTCTTTCCTTATCGTTCGTGAGATTAGGGAGGAAGGATGGAAGGACCATCTCCTGCCTTCTATGGAAACTGGAGGCTTCTTTAGTCAGGTATGCTGGATCAGATGTAAGAATTACCCTGTCATCCCTGAATTGTATGTAAGGAGGAAGTCTAGACAACGCCTGGATGTCACTTACGGTACGGGCTGTTGTCAATGCTACCAGAAAAGCCACTTTAAGAGACAGGTTTTTTGTGGAAGCTGATGAGATAGGCTCAAACGGGGCCTTTGTCATGGCCATGAGGACTAGGTTTAGATCCCATGGCATAAAATTTATTTCTCACTACCGGTCTGGACCTGCCTGTTGCCATAATAAACCTATTGATCCAATAGTTACTGGCGATGTTGCAGTTAAAAAGTGCCCCTAAAGCCGACACCTGTACTTTAAGGGTGCTGGTGGAGAGTCCCATGTCCAGGCCTCATTGTAAGAACTCTAGGATCTGTGCTATGGGAGTGGACTGCCCAGCTACTACCCCTGAAGGAATCTTTTCCAGATCCTAATGTAGATTTTGGTTGTAATTGGTTTTCTGCTTTTGAGCAGGGTGTTAATTAGGGCTGGGGAGAAACCTTTCTCCTTTAGTAGTGCCCGTTCAAAATCCACGCCGTCAGATGTATGCCAGCTACCTGAGGATGGTAAACTGGGCCCTGGGATAGGAGGTCTGGGATGTTTGGTAGGACCCAAGGGTCGGACACAGACATGGTCCTGAGGCATGAGAACTATGCCCTCCTGGGCCCAAACAGGGCGATCACTATAATCCTCGCCTTGTCCTTCCTGACTTTTCTCATCACCAGGGGTAGTAGAGACAGGGGAGGGAAGGCATATTCTAGCCCGAAGTCCCATTTGATCAGAAGAGCATCTACTGCCAGAGGGCTCTCTCTGGGATTTAGAGAGCAGAACTGAGGCACCTTCCTGTTCTCTCTGGTGGCGAAGAGGTCCACTTCTGGCTGTCCCCATTTTTGCACGATTCGGTCTAAGATGGACGTTTTTAAGGACCATTCCCCCTGCTTTAGAAGGTTGCGGCTTAGGAAGTCTGCTGTTGTGTTTTCTTTTCCTTTTATGTGCAGAGCTGTTAAAGACAGGAGATGTTGCTCTGCCCATTGGAACAGCTGTTCTGCTACCTCCATCAGGGGCCTGGAACGAGTCCCACCTTGGTGGTTGATGCAAGCCATGGTGACCTGATTGTTGGAGAATATTCGAACATGGTGACCCTGTAGATACACAAAAAGGTTTTTGACTGCCTGCTCTACGGCTGTTAGTGCTTTCAGGTTGGAGGACATCTCCAACTGATGGCATTCCCACAGGTCCTGGATCAAGATTTCCCCCATGTGGGCCCCCAACCCGTAGGTCTTGCGTCTGTGGTGACTACCCGGGTTACGTTATATTCCCAGGGCACCCCTCTGTCTAGATTGTTCTTGTCTAGCCACCACTCAAGGGATCTCAAGGTATGTTGGGACAGAGTCAACTGGCCTTCTAGATAACTGCCCAGGATCTTTTGATGGTGTAAAACCTCGCCCTGTAGCAACCTTGTATGGAACAGGGCCCATCGGACCGCGGGGATGCAGGATGAGAGAGAACCCAGGAGGAACATTGCTTTCCTGAGAGTCTTGGTAGGGCTATTGGAGGCGTTCAAGACCTGCTGACATAGGCGAACTAATTTTTCGGGTGGAAGACGACACTCATGATTCTGCGAGTCTAGGGCTAAGCCCAAGAACTGCTGGACTTTCATGGGCTGTAGGCGGGACTTCTTAATGTTTAGTAGCCACCCTAACCGCTCCAGAGCTGATTTTGCTTTTTGCAACTGATCCAGACAATGGACTGCTGTTTTGCCTACAATAAGGAAGTCATCCAGGTAAGGGATTACTAGGATGTTTGCTTCCCGCACATGGGCTATAACCTCTGCTATAACTTTAGTGAACACCCGGGAGGCGACTGCTATACCAAAGGGAAGTGCGACATATTGAAAATGCTGTAACGACCCCTGTAAATGAACTGCCACTCTAAGGAAACGCATAGATGGGTATATGGTAATAAGCGTCTTTTAAATCCAACACCAGCATAAAACAATTTTCAAACAGTAATTTTATTGTGGAACTGATCGTTTCCATTTTGAAAGGTCGAATGACCAGGTATCTGTTGAGTGCCTTCAGATGGATTCTGGTCCTGTAAGAATTATCTGGTTTACGGACCAAAAATAGGGGGGAGTAGAAGCCTTTGCCCTTCTCCGCCTCTGGTACCTTTATCAGTACTCCTTTCTGACATAGGTCGACAACTTCTGTCTCTAGGGCAGCCTGTTCCTCCAGTGAAGACCTGAGCGAGGTGACCCTGAAACTGTTCTGGGGGACACAGGCAAATTCTAGCTTTAGGCCTGAGGCTACCAATCCCAGGATCCAGTTACTGTTTGAGATCCGCGACCAGGCTTGGCAGAAGGCCGATAGTCTACCTCCCACCGGGGCCTCTAGTCATTGGGGAGGTTTCTTGGTCTCACGGGATGCTTCCTGGCGTCCCCCTCCAAACATAAACCCGGTACCTTTTTTCTTTTTATCTTCCCATCTGCCCCGGCCCCTGGATGACCTCCTCCGAAAAAATCTCTTCCTAGCAAAGGGACGTCTATAGGAAGGGGTGGGCAGGGAAGGGAATTTCTTTTTATCGTCGCCAGCCTTCTCCAGGAGTTCATCTAGGACTGGTCCGAATAGATATTCCCCCTCACACAGGATGGAGCAAAGCCGGGATCTGGCCTGGATATCCCCGGTCCAGCATTTCAGCCATATAGCCCGTCGGGCTGCATTTAATAGCCCTGCGGCCTTGGCCGCCATTCTTGCGGAATCTGCCGAAGCGTCGGCTAAAAAGGCTGCCGCATCCTGGATGGTAGGTAGGGTTTTCAAGATAGATTCCCTCGAGGCTCTGTCCTCTAACTGTATTTCCAGCTAGTCCAGCCAGACCATCATAGATCTGGCTGTGCAGGTAGCTGCTACTGCCGGTCTCAGGGCGCCAGCTGACATTTCCCATGTGCCTTTCAAGTAGGAGTCCACCTTTTTATCCAGCTGATCTTTTAAAGAGACCGTGTCATCAAAGGGAATAGCGGATTTTTTGGACGCCTTAGCCACTGCTGCATCCAATTTCGGGGCTTTGTCCCATTTATTTACCACAGGGTCCTCAAAGGGATATCGCCATTTAAAAGCTGGTGGTAGGGAGCCTTTCCTTTCTGGTTTCCTCCATTCCCTATTAATCAAATTTTGAACCTTGTCGTTTAACGGGAGCAACTTACGTTTCCTGGGGTCTAAACCCCCGAACATTAGGTCCTGCGCTGACCGTTCTGGTTTTGTGTCTGTTACCCCCAAGGTAGCCCTGACTGCCTTGACTAGTTTGTCCACTTGTTCCAGACCTAGGCAGAAAGGACTGGCGTCTTCCTCTGAAGAGGACGCAGAGGTGTAGGGCTCTGAGGAGTCTTCATTTCCTCTAGGGTCAGCTGAAGAGCCTGACCCTGAGAAACTTGCTCTCATTCTCTTCCTAGACGACTCCCCCTGGGATACGGATTTTAGGGCTTTAACCTTCATCCTGATAATTTCACTTAGACTTGTAGCGAAGTCAGGGGTTTCTTCCGCCACCTACAGGAGGGGGACAGAGTAAGGAAGTATGCCAGGTAATTTTTTGGGACTACGCCCCCCCTTTTTTTTTTTAAAGTCTACCGTATGCATGACTGGCACAGCCTTTTAGGGTAGGCATCCGGCAAGGGGCATTGAAAAAGCACATTTCTTCCCCTATAGGAGGAAAACATAAGGAGAACACTGCATCAGGGCACATTCACAAAGACCTCTTACCCTGAGCAGAAGGCGTAGGTACCAGATCACAGGGGGGGAGCGAGCTGGATCATTCGGCCTGGAGGAACTTCTATGGCCGGATTGTCCAGTTCATTTTTTCTTTTGCTGGGAGCTGGTTTGGGACCTCTCTGAGGTACGTTCCTGTTCTCGGTCACGGGAGCTTCTGGCTCGTCCATTCCTGCACCTGAGCTGAAGCCGCTCTGCAGTGCTTCTGTGCCCTTTTCTTCCCCCCGGTGTCCAGGTGTCATGGCCAGGGGCTGATTCTCGCCCCCCCCCTTTCCCTCCGACGTCCATGGTTACTTCCCCCGTGCGCCGACCCCCCGCCCCTGCTGCTCTGTCGGCGCCCGCGGCGACGCACGGGGAGAAAAAGCCGGCCGGCATCCGACTTCTGATATAGCGCCACTGGCCCCGCCCCCCACCGACCGCATCACTTCCGGTCTGAGCGTACGCGCAGGCCACCAGCGCCATGGCGGCGCCCGACCCCGCACAGCGCTCCCCGCACACCACCGAGGCACAGCCGCCTCCCCGACCACGGCCTGGACGAAGGGAGACCGCCCCAGCAGGACCAAAGATCGATACTTACCCGACGGCGCCGGCCCAGGAGACGGGCATCCGCCGGACCCCGCTCCTACCTGCCCTGCACAATGACGTGGAACCCTACCCGGGCCACCACGGCGCTTCCAGGGGACTCCGCACTGCCCGAGGTAGGAGACCCCCCCACTACCTGAGTCGGACAGCCGGCCTGAGGATTCCCTCGTCCATGATGACATGATCTGTAGGGAATCTTGTCCTCCAGGAACAGGAAACCAACTGAAGCGTGGGAGAGGTGCCACCCTTATGTATCTGTAGGATTTCCTGTTCCTGGAGGGCGGATCCCCTCTCTCAGGTGGTGCTGTCATGGATGACCGAATAAATGAGAACTTTTATCTTACATAGTGTACAGCTTGTTTCCATGAAGCTCAGCCACCAGAGCCTGTGCGGGTATGTGCAGTAGTTACATTCCAGGAGAGGGCTTAACTCCTAATATCCTAGTCAGCGTTTTCCAGTCCGTTGATTACTATACAGCAGTTAGATGCTCACCTACCTCCTTCTCCGCTCCTGACAGAGCTTTTATGAATCACAACCCCCACACTCAACATTGACTCTTTCCTGGGTAGTTTCCCAATCACAACTCTCACTTTCCTGAGCAGTGTGTTTGTTCAAAGGCCTTGTATTTTTATGTAAATATAGACACAAAAATGTAGTCTCAGAACAAGCACTGACTGATACTTATCTCGTATAGTAGCAAAATGAAGCTACTCACCAGAATTTTCACTCAAGAAGGAAAACCCACCCCCGAGCAACCAGGAAGTAAGAATGCAGCAGCAGACCTCTGAGCTGCTCAAGGGATAACTCCTTTAAAGCTTAACAGACATTATTATTGACCAAAATATCTGGTCACCGTTACAAGAGTTAGAAGTTAAGAGGATGTAAAGGCCATGATGTGATGGAGGAGGGGTTATGTAAATGGAAGAAACTCAAAGAATTTCTGAGGTTCAGCAAAAGACTCTTCTTCTATGCTCCCGTAACAAGTAAGGTTGACCACTGGCCAAAAACACCCAAAACAAAACAGGGCCTTGAAGACCCGGAGAAAGATAGTAATGCAAAATCAACATCTGATCCATTTCTCTGACTTTATAAGACCCTTAGAATTTCTGATTGCAGTTCTCATAGTCATATAACATGTTTATTCACCATTTAGATAATTAACATGGATTTAAAATTCACATCCCCTTGATATGTACAACAGATGTGCTGAAAATGTAAAAATAGAATATCTTTGATTCTTATATCACCCATGAAAAATTCAAGTGCCACGCACCTGCTACAAATTTTACAGGGTAATTGGTAATGCAAGCAGTAAATTACTTTCAGAATACCAATCAATTGAATTTCCTGCTTTCATGATGGAAATCTAATATTGGCTTAACCCTTTAGATATTCAATGACTTGCCGATGTACTAGACTCAGCTTGTACTTGCGAACTCCGTCTACAAAGTGTTAAGGCGGTGACCACAATACTGAATGCGCGGTGATAATTATACATTAAGGGGAAATCCGCTTCTGGTGTCCAAAATTAACATTTGTGTATTGGAACGTAAGAAATTGCTAAGAATCCAACTGCCTGGATAAAAAACCCAATTGCACCAAATTTGTTAACTAATACTCGAAATAATGGTCACATTGACACATGTTCTCAGTGGGGTTACTGTCTTTTATGGATGGTAGATATCTATTGTAAATCATGAAATGCAGAAAATTTTATCGAAAAATTTGATATCTGCCTATATTATGCAGTAACATAAATATGTTAATGTCTTACAATTGATAAAATGCACTTTGGACAAGATTGGATGTAGGCAGTGGGTTAACGCGTGGGGTGCACAGAGTTTTTTGACCTAGTTGCAAAATTCTGAGGGGAGGTAAAAAATGCACAAAAAAAGTATCTTTGGTATTACTCAGGGGTCATAATTTATTTTTAAGGGGCAATACTGGATCAATATTTCTGAGGCCGTAACATTCGCCTTTTCCTGGATGTTGGCTAGAATTGAGCGAATTTGTTCGGATTCGGTCGCCGAATCTGAATTTGCCAAATTCGTACCATATTAATGCCAAATATATGTTTGATGATTGGTTCCGAACATATTCGGTAACTTCTATTCCCTTTTGACTCTAATGACTTTTGGCTGTGTTCAACGAATATTGCAAAAAACAATAATCGCTGCCGATCGTATTCGAAACCGAATCCGAACAAATTTGCTCAACTCTAGTGCTGGCAACCCAGGCTAGGCCACTGGATGTAGCTTTATAAGGTTTTTCTGCTCCAATGGTAAAAGAATATGCGTGTAGTATAACTCCAATAAAGGAAAGGCATGCAACTTATATTTGCGACCCACTTCCTTCCTCCTCTTTCACAACTTGTGCAATATTTACGCGGAAGCAATGGATCCAAAATCATGAACAAGCAATTAAAGAGACTGTCCTTTGCTCTGTGCTCCCTTCTAGATATACACTCCTGCAGAACAGCATGGTAGTATGGAAAAGGTCACTACCATGTTGGAAACACGGCTGTCATCATTGGGGCACTGTGAATGTTACTCTTATAGATCATTGATTTACATGGTGAGGGGATTTTTTAAGCCATAGATCTTGGTAAGCAGCATGGAATGAAGGTCATGGTGCAGACTGGGTCTTGACTGAGAACACAAGGATCAATGAGGACTGAGACAGCAGGGCTTGCAAGACAGCAGACAAAGTGGGGCAAGTAGCACTAGACAACACTGAAACATATATACAAATACTCAAAGGAATAGTAGCTTTAGGAAACTGGGACCGATCCCAATGCTTTTCGAGGTTCTGCTTTCTTAAGGGCCTTTGAGAAAGCTGACAGGCGAAACACTGGACGGGGAAGTGGCAATCAAATGATGCACTGTCATTTTGCATATTATGGGTAAGAAGAATCATGTTTGTATGCATTGACATATTGTACATTTACATAATATGCTGTGTCCCTGACTTTGATGTGAGCCTGCATCTTTCCTGGCAGTTGATGGCTGATTTAATCAGCCATCATCTGCTTCTAACAACTGCTGATGGAGTGAAGCTTCGGTCTCGGCTATTAACTTGGTAAATGCCACTGTCACTCTCTAACAGTGGTAATTAACATGCGCTGGCAGGGGCACATATTCCACATGCCCATTAGCAACTGTGAAGTGATCATGGGGTGCAGATGGGCTGCCACGAGAGCCAGTGGTCTGCTGAAGACCTCCGTGTTCTTTGTGATTACTCTCCTGTGAAAATCAGTCTCTACCTGTCGTTCATAGCAGACTGTAATTTTCATTATACAAAGCATTGTTTGATGCACTGCTATGTATAGCACAAGCAATCAGATTATCACAGCTTCAAGTCCCCTAATGGGACTATTAAATACAGTAAAAGGTTTAAAAAAATATATTGTTTTAAATTGCAAAAGTTCAAATCAACCCCTTAAAAATAAAACAAAAAATACACATATTTGGTATTACTGTGCTCACAGAAGTCCAATCTATCAAAACATAAAGCACCAGATTTTTCGGATTATAAGACGCACCCCAAATTTTGAGGAGAAAAATAGGATTTTTTTTTTTTTTTTTGAATAAAATGGTGGTGCGTTCAGCGCTGAAATTTCATCTCCCGAGATCTTGATGTCGAGATCTCCATCTGCACATGCGCCGCCCCCCGCACAGAAAACCAGGGAACTGCGGGGGGCTCTGGTCTTTCACAAAATGTCGGCAGAGCCCCCACACCACTGGAGATCCCAGCAGCACCACCGGAGACCCCAGCAGCACCGCCAGGCACCCCCTCATCCCAGCCCGCAGCAACGGTAATGGTAAGATATAAGACGCACCCCCAGTTCCCCCAAACATTTGTGGGGGGGAAATGTGCATCTTGTAATCCATAAAATACGGTAAGTTAATCTAATCGGTAAATGGTGTGAAAAGAAAGAATCGTAAAGCCCGAATTACATTTTTTTGGCTTCCACAATATTGCAATAAAATGCAGTAGGAAGTGAATAAAAAATATTTGCCTCAAGATGGTATAAGTAAAAATGTCAACTCAAGGCACAAAAAATAAGCCCTAAAAAAAACAAAAACTGAAAATGTTTCGGGTCTCAGAAAATGGTAACAAGCAAAAATATATATATTTTTTTTTACAAATTTCTTTATTTTTTTCTCACCACTTAAACTATACATTTTGGCATCTTTGTAATCGTACTGACCTGGAGAATCATATTGTCAGGTCAGTTTAACTATATGGAAAATATGGTAAATAAAAAAAAACAAAAAACAAATTGTAGAATTGCATTTTTTGGCCATTTCAATGCACTTGGAATTTTTTTTCCCTCTCTCAAGCGCATCACATGATAAAATGAATGATGTAATTCAAAAGTACAACTAGTCCTGCAAAAACAAGCTCTCTTCTGGCTATGTGGATGGAGAAATAAGAAAAGTTATGGCTCTTGGAAAAAGGGGAGGAAAAAACAAATACGTTAAAAAAATAACTGAAAATCACCTGATCATGAAGTAGTTAATGGTAGGGTACTTTGCATTTATTTCCTAGATGTATTATGTGCCTTATGTACATTGTTATATACACACTACGTGTAAATACATGTCAAAATTTCACATTTTGAGAATTTCAGGATGTAGAAGATTGGTTCAACTTCCATTTCCTTTAAAAAGTACAGAAAGTCTCAGTTTCGGTGACCTGCACCCATCGCCCGTCCCTCAGAATACTGTAGCCGAGCTTACTGAAATATTTACTTAGTGTGATTGGCTCAGGAAAGGAAAGAAAGCAGTCTTTCGGAAATTGAGGACACAGATTCATCAATAATACTGTGAGGATCCCTAACAGACTTGCAGATTTCTCTTGATTGATCCTGTTCTCTGCAACTAACAGACAGCGGTGACAGTCTACAAGGGAGTAATACTGCCAATAAACAGTACAAAATTGATTATTTTTTATGTAATAAGTCATATCAACAAGTGGTCTCAATCTGAAATCTTGTATATAAGGAGTAATTCATCCCAAATTCACTGCACTGAGCATCTGTCTACCTTATGGATTCCTCTCATTTGGTGTCACATTTTCTTTTCACATATACAACATACAGAACCTTAGAATCCTAGAATGTTAGAGTTTGAAGGGACCTGAAGGGTCACCGTGTCCCACCCTCTGCTCAATGCAGGCTTCACTAAACAATCTCAGACAGAAGCCTATCCAGACTCTGTTTGAAGACCTCCATTGAAGGAGGACTCACCACTAGAGATGGGCGGACCCCTGGATGTTCAGGTCCAGCAGGTTCGGCCGAACAATTAAAAAAAAAAGTTTGGGTTCGGGTATCAGAATAGTACCCGGACCTGAACCCAAACCAAGACCCCATTCACTTGAATTGAGGGCCTAAACATCCAGTGGTTGCCACTCTTATGTGCATAACAGAGTGGCAAACACTGCTTCTGATCGGCGGTAAAATCATTCCCATCAGTCAGACAGCCATGGTTCTCATGCTGTCAAATGACAGCGTGAGGCCACAGCTGTGATCAGAGGTAAAAAGTTTACCTCCGATCACTGGTGTCGGCTGATGGGACTACTGCTCCCATCAGCCTACTCCTGCTGCCCTAATAATAGACACGTCTCCATTACTAATCCATGGGCTTGATGTCTGCTGAGAATACAAAGGTGACTTCAACCCCCCTAATATGAACCTCACTTGCCACCACTACAAGGCAACTGGGAACAGCCGGGCAAAGCGCCACAATTGGCGCAACAGATAGATGCACCTTTTCAGGGTGGCTGCGGGCTGATATTTTTAGGCTGGGGGGCCAATGTTCATAGCCCTTACCAGCCTGAGCATACCAGTCCCCAGGCGTCTGCTTTAGCTTGGCTGGTTCTCAAAAGTTATTATTTAAATTAAAGAAATGGCGTGGGGACCCCTCTATTCTTGATAACCAGGCCTTGTTGAAGCTGACAGCTGAAGGTTGCAGCCCACAGCTGTGAGTTTTACATGGCTGGTTATCAAAAATACAGGGGAACCCACACCACTTAAAAAAATATATATATTTATAGTGCAGGTGTTGGCGGATGAATGCTCCCATGAGACGCCACCTTATTTCGCTGTTATTAGTGGCTAAGAGTGATGGGAGCAGTAGTCCCATCAGCTGACGCCAGTGACTGCAGGTAAACTTTTCACCTCCGATCACAACTGTGGGTTCACGCTGTCATTTGACAGCGTGGAAACCGCAGCTGACTGGCCAGCGGTAACGATTTGACTGCCAATCAGAAGCACAAAAAGTAACATGGACTTCTTGGTGAAGTCAGTGGCCGAACAGTAGGTGTTCAGTATGGATGCTGAACTTTACTGTTCGG
Source organism: Dendrobates tinctorius (assembly GCF_039654945.1). Taxonomy (NCBI): domain Eukaryota; kingdom Metazoa; phylum Chordata; class Amphibia; order Anura; family Dendrobatidae; genus Dendrobates; species Dendrobates tinctorius. The sequence goes on from NW_027361677.1 coordinate 11,130,794, forward strand.
GTTTGCCCATCTCTACTCACTACCTCTCGTGGAAACTTGTTCCACTTATTGATCACGCTCACTGTCCAAACATTTTTCTAATGTCTAATCTGTATCTTCTCCTTTCAGCTTCATTCCCTCTACACGGTGACATCCCTTCAGGTATTTGTAGATAGCTATTAAATATTCTCTTAGCTTTCCTTTTGCAAGCTAAACATTTCCAGATCTTTTAACTGTTCCTCGTAGGACATACTTTGCAGTCCCCTCACCATTCTAGTGGTTCTTCTGAACTGTTTGCTTTTTTGCTGCATCACATTGTTGACTCATTAACTCATCACCTGTTGACAGGAACCTATTTAATTGCTGAAGGTTCAAATGCTCTGACCCCACCAATTATGAGAACTGGGTTCCAAAGTTACATGGTGTAGTTTAGCAACTAACTTAGCCGAAAGACCGCTATTGATGAGCTGGATGATGCAATTTCTCTTTTCTTGGGAAATCTTCTCAATGGTTTCCCATGCAACTGGGTAGAACACACAGCTATTAGGGAATGTGTCAACAGGTTGTACTTTGTAGCATACAGGAAGAAAAACATTTTTCCACCACCAGGAGCAAAACAGTAACAATGCAGTGACAGGAGAAGACTCTGCACAACTAATCATGTTAAATAGTTGCAAATCAAATTTATGTATGAGATAGCCAAGATAATTGTCTATAAAATTATGGCAGTCTCACGTTGGAAGCAGTAGTGGATCGTGAGATATGGAGCCTGAAATTCAAAACATTGTCAGTGTATCCAGTCCTTTTCTCTCTCAATATCTTTCATGGAGAGTCAGGAGGCACCCATATACACTACTGTCTTGTTGCAATCCTGGGATTGTCCAAATGTAATCTAATTTGTAAGAGAGCCTTTAGTCTTCAGCACCTTGCAGTTAAGCAATCACCCAAACCCATTCAGACGCTGTCGAGCAAGATTAGAAATTGCAGAAATTCTCAACAAGGAGTGTGAAGGATTATAAATTCACCGGCATTACACACATTGACTGAATGGTATTTCCAATTTGTTTTTTAAACCTATGACTTTCTCCCTCCAGAAGATTTGACTCTTTAGATTTGCAACCTTGACAACTGACAGATCACTCTGCATACTAATTGTCCTCCAAGTGTTCTCGTAACCAAAATTAAACAGGTCAGATCGTTGATATACAAATAATGCAAAAGATAATCACAACCTCAATCCCAATTTTAGGTGACATTTAAATGTCCTTATAGTTTACATGATAAGAGAAGGTGACCATCGCACGTCCAGGAAACGCATATTTTGACATTTTGAAGCTTCGTATTCTTTGTATTGAAGTTTCGAAGTAGGTGAATTAACACATACAGGAGGTGTTAATTACGATGTAACAACTTTAGGACCTTAGTTTTGCATTTCTGAATATTCCTTAAGGTAGAATATTGTTGCCTAGGTTCATCAAACGTTTTACAAAACAAAATTGAGGCTGAAATGCACCAAAGTTTTTGTGTAACGCAAAACTTTGCAAAAATTTAGCGACTTGTCTCGTTTTCATGCCAATTCTAGAGCGTGACGACCCCACTTGTAAAATTCATCATGAGTGGTGGTGTTCCTCAAGCCATAAATCTTACTTGAGTCTCATTTATTAGATGCTCCTGAGTCATTAGGAGGCGTGTAATGTCATTCACGTGAATCAGACGCCACACACACTATCCCACCTCTTCATCAAGGTTGGCATGAAAAATGCCGGTCTTTAAGAATCAGGCCCAAAAATTTAAAATGTAATGTCCTTCAAACAAAGACGGGCTCATGATTCTTTTCTTAGATAAGAAGTTCTAGCCCTTAAATTTACATTTCAAATGAGTTACTAAAAACACTTGTTTAGGATCCCATGTTGGTCACTTTTTGGAGATATATTTTTAATCTTTTTGAATCTTTTGTAGGAAAGCTGAGGATTTTCACTGTGGATGTCATGCTTTGCAGTTAAAGATGAGTGCACCTAATTGGTTGTGACTAGTGTTGAGCATTCCGATACCGCAAGTATCGGGTATCGGCCGATATTAGCGGTATCGGAATTCCGATAATGACTTCCGATACTTTTGTCATATCGGATACCGGAATCAGAAGTTCCCATCATGCTATGAGCCCGCTTGCTTTGATTAAGCCAATGGGAATCCTCCGAAGTGTGGGCACATCCTGTTAGGCATGTAGGCATGTTAACTATTGGCATGGCTGTGATTGGCTGCCAAAATGATGTCATGATGCACTATAAAAGCCACCGCAGCCGCCATTTCTGGTTCACTCTGCTGTGAATTCAGTTAGGGACAGGCTGCTGTAGAAAACTGTGAGGGACAGTTAGAAATAGCGATTCCACCAAACATCTAGTGCTTTACCCAGGCTACATAAACCACCACTGTAGCCTTCTTTGCCCTAGCAGCAGTGTTCACAGCTGTCTGCAAGGGCTGTGTGAGTGCAGCTCATGCTGTGGAGTGGGTCCTGCAGCCACGTCAGGTTGTAGGCTGCCCAGCGTGCCTCACTGCTGCCTCATACATCTTTTAATTTTTGAGCTGCATTTTTTACATAATTTCAATCTAGTGTGCTTCCATCCGTATCCATATACGTTGGTTGCAAACACTAGTAGTAGACAGCGGAGCCTTTCTACAGCCTTTCAGTGCTAGTGTCCACTTTGCTGCACTGTTCACGGCTGTCTGAATCATAGAATCATAGAATCATAGAATCGTAAAGTTGGAAGGGACCTCCTGGGCCATCTGGTCCAACCCCCTGCTCAAAGCAGGATTCTCTAAATCATCCCAGTCAGATGTTTGTCCAGCCTCTGTTTGAAGACTTCCATTGAAGGAGAACTCACCACTTCTCGTGGCAGCCTGTTCCACTCATTGATCACTCTAACTGTCAAAAAGTTTTTTCTAATATCTAATCTGTGTCTCCTCCCATTCAGTTTCATCCCATTGCTTCTAGTCTTTCCTTGTGCAAATGAGAATAAAGTTGATCCTTCTACAATGTGACAGCCCTTTAGATATTTGTAGACAGCTATTAAGTCTCCTCTCAGTCTTCTCTTTTGCAAACTAAACATTCCCAAATCCTGCAACCTTTCCTCATAAGACAGGGTTTGCAGACCGGTCACCATTCTGGTCGCTCTTTTCTGAACTTGCTCCAGTTTGTTGGGAAGGTCTCTGACTGTGTGTGAGTGCAGCTCATGCTGCGTAGTGTGTCCTGCAGCTACGTCTGGTTGTAGGACGCTCAGCGTGCGTCAGTGCCTCACACATTTTTATTTGAGTGCAGCTCATTTTTTCTTCTATTAGTGTGCATCCATCCGTCTCCATCTACGGTGGTTGCAAACACTATATAGGAGTACACAGCGGAGCCTTTCTGCAGCCTGTCAGTGCCAGTGCCCACTTAGCTGCACTGTTCACGGCTGTCTGAGAGGTCTCTGACTGTGTGTGAGTGCAGCTCACGCTGAGTAGAGTGTCCTGCAGCTACGTCTGGTTGTAGGACGCTCAACGTGCGTCACTGCCTCACACATATTTGTCTTTGAGTGCAGCTCATTTTTTCTTCTCCTATTAGTGTGCATCCATCCGTATCCATCAACATTGGTTGGTTGCAAACACTATATAGGAGTAGATAGAGGAGCCTTTTTTTCTGGCTTGTGCCCTGCCGGCGCAGCCAGATTAGTATTACCTAATTTTTTTGGAGCCTCATCTTTTGCATTGTAGGTTACCTGCCTGCATTGTAATAGCTCCAAAAAGTTGGTGATACTATCAGTTTCAATTCTTTGTTCACATACTTTGAGTTTGTTTCCAACAAAGAAACCACAAAAAAAGTTCACCAAACACTACATTTGGAACTTGTGTAGGCCACATCAGCTCCTATTAAAGTGTAGTCCACACACACACACTTCATAAAATTAGTGTTTCTTGTACCTGTAACCAGCTGTTCAGGAATAAGCACACTAAGGCCCCCTTTGTACTTTTCTGCCTATCTTAAGCAGTCTGGCAAGATGAAGGCAGGGAGTAAGGCGCGTGGGCGTGGAGTTTCAGCAGGGAGAGGACGTGGAGATTCTGCAGGGAGAGGACGTGGGGATTCTGGGCCTGCTGCGGGCACCAGTGGATCAGCATCCCCCAGTTTTAGCAGGCAACAGTCCTTTATGCGCAGCTTTGTAGGACCTCAACGTACCCCACTGCTGCGGGAGGAACAAATTGAAGCCGTTGTCGGATGGATGGCAGCTAACGCAACGACTTCAATTACTTCCACAGCCTCTCAGGACCAGAGCACCGAAGAGCAACCATCTGTCTCTTCACCACCTGCCAAAGTGCCCAGGCAGTCAGAGAGACATGGACAGGAGCCATCACAGTCTCTACTTCTGTTCTCGGAATCTGTAGGCTTGGAAAGAGGGGGCCAGCCAAGCAGCATTCCTGAATGTGAAGAAGAGGGAGTATGCAGTGATGCGCAACTTCTTTGTCCCTCTGAATCTGAAGAGGCGAGTGGGCCAGTGCCTATGGTCAGCACACCTCAGTACGCATCAGATGATGACGAGACTCAGTTGCCACTTTCTGGTGCGTACGGTGCTGGCGAGACAACCCCGGAGAAGCAGGTGTTTGAAGAGGGGAGTGTATATGATGAGGTCCTTGACCCATCATGGCGTGAGGAACAGGAAGGTGGTGGGAGCAGCTCAGAGGAAGAGATTCCCCTACCGGCCAAAACAGGAGGCAGAGGGAGGGGGAAGACTTGGTTGCCTGTACCCTCCACTTCGGCACCCGTTAGGAGCATTCCTCATTCCAAAGGCAAAACGGGCGCTCCCAAGACTTGCAGTGTGTGGTCCTTTTTTGACACAGTTGCAGATGACATTTGCTTTGTCAAATGCAAGCTGTGTCATCAGAAAGTCAAAAGAGGGAGAAATGTCAGCAACCTCAATACCACAAATATGTGGAAACATGTGCGCACCAAGCACGAGTTGGAGTTGCAGAGACACCATGAAGACGTAGGCCAACGTACAGCACCACCTACCACCTCTTCAGTTCGTGTTGGGGCCTCTTCCTCCAGCTCACACACTGCTGGTTCGGCTTCCTCACAGGATCGCCAAGGAAGAACCTCTGCCACTGTTGTCCGGAGACCCTGTCAGATTCCACCCATAGCAGCACGTTCCCATCCATCACAGCCATCGGTAGCACAGGCATGGGATAAAAGGCGCCCTTACTCGGCAAACCATCCCCGAGCACAGTCTCTGAATGCTGGCATTGCCAAACTTCTGGCAGTTGAAATGCTGTCATTCAGGCTGGTGGACACGGACACCTTCCGGGACTTAATGGCATTGGCAGTCCCCCAATACAACGTGCCCAGCCGCTTTTATTTCAGCAGGCGAGCCGTCCCTGCCCTGCAGAAACATGTTGAGGGCAAAATAAAACATGCGCTACTAAACGCCGTTAGTAGCAAGGCGTGGACCAGTAACCATGGACAGGGACGATACCTTTCCCTCACTGCCCACTGGGTCAATGTTGTGGAGCCGGGTACAGATCTGGAGAGTGGCGCTGTACGTGTTCTTCCAACGCCACGGATTGCAGGACTCCAGTCTGTACACATAGACTCCTCCTCCTACTCAAGTTCCTCAGAAACAGCAGAGCAGGAGCCTGTTACGACCGATATGAGCACAGCCGTGGCCAAACGTCAACAGGCTGTACTCAAATTAATTTCTTTGGGGAATCGAAGCCACACAGCGCAGGAGCTCTGGAATGCTATCAAGCAGGAGAGCGATGTGTGGTTTGGGCCAGCGAATCTCCAGCCGGGCTTGGTAGTGTGTGACAATGGCCGAAATCTGGTGGCAGCTCTTGGCCTAGGCAACCTCACACACATCCCATGTCTGGCACATGTGCTTAACTTGGTCGTGCAGAGCTTTCTGAGGGACTATCCGGATCTTGATGCACTGTTGCACAAGGTCCGCATAGAGTGCGCTCACTTGCGGCGTTCCAGCACGACAAGATCGCGCCTCGCTGCTCTGCAGCGACGATTTGGCCTTCCAGAACATCGCATCATATGTGACCCACCCACCCGGTGGAATTCAACGTTACATATGTTGGAGCGGTTGTGTGAGCAGCAGGCAGCAGTCATGGAGTACCAGCTGCATCAGGCGAAACAAGTCGCACTGTGCGCCGTTCACACTTCAGCACCATTGAGTGGGCCTCTATGAAGGACATCTGCCTCGTTTTGCGTGCCTTCGATGAATTCACGCGGATGGCGAGTGCAGATGATGCACTAGTCAGCATGACTGTCCCCCTTATCTGCCTGGTTCAACAAACACTGCAAGCACTAAGGGATGAGGTTTTGGAAGAGGTGGAGGATGAGGAGTCCCAAATGCCATCTGCTTCTGGACAGTCTGCGCTACGTGTTCCCTCACAAATGCCTAGGCAGGGGACACTTTGTGAGGAGGATGAGGAGGAGTCGATGGAGGAGGAAGACATCTCTCCAGAGGAGGGAGGTACACAAACCTCTACTCAGTATGTACAGCGAGGGTGGGGTGATGCAGAGCAGGCCGAGGTCACGCCTCAAACAGGGGACAGCGGTTCTTTGGCAGTTGGGAGTCTGCAGCACATGGTTGATTTCATGCTGCAGTGCCTGAGAAACGACCGCCGAATCGCCCACATTCTCGTCTCGGCTGATTATTGGGTGTACACCCTCCTAGATCCTCGCTACCGGGACAGCGTACAAAGGCCCATACCAACGTTGAACCGGGAGCGTAAACTGCGGGAGTACGAAGAGTCACTGGTGCAGTCCATAATGTTTTCCATTCCACCCGACAGCATTGTTGCTAGTGCTTTACAAAGCAGCTCTGTGCGTCGAGGCAGTGGAGGAAACTCTGCACAAAGAGGGAGCAGAGGCAGCGCCGCAGCACAAGGCAAGACCACTATGGCCCAAATGTGGCAAAGTTTTGTGTGTCCACCACAATTGTCTACACCATCAGCGACGCCTCGAGTCAGCAGGAGGCAACGCTTCCGTCAGATGGTGTCAGACTACATGTCTTGCCCTGTCACTGTACTCCCAGATGGCTCTTCCCCCTTCAAGTTTTGGGTCTCTAAGCTGGATACATGGCCAGAGCTTAGCCAGTATGCATTGGAGGTGCTGGCTTGCCCTGCTGCCAGTGTATTATCGGAACGCGTCTTTAGTGCCGCAGGTGGTGTACTAACAGACCGTCGCACGCGACTATCTTCCGATAATGTTGTCCGGCTGACTTTTCTGAAAATGAACAAGGCCTGGATCTCCAAAGACTTTGCCATTCCTCTTACAGACTAAATTAGTGGTTGGCAACTGTATCCAGGTCTGCTGGTGTGTTCATTTTTCTACCACCTGAACTATAATCCCTGTGCTTCAACACAGCCAGTTGTCGCTCAGATGTGTCGTCTGCACAGAGAAACACACTAGCTCCTGTGTTAGTGGGGTTCAGTAACGCCAGCTGATCCCCTGCTGTGTGGACGGCAAAGTCACCAGCTCCATCAACATTCAAACCACTACTGATTTTTAACCGTGCCCAACTTAGGTCTCTGGCTCCACTGTCTCTACTATTTCCCCTGGCCTCCAACCCCGCCATCTACATCTCTGAAGTGGCGTCTGCACAATCTACACTTGTTCCTGTGTTCCTGTGGCTCAGTCCCATCAGTTTATCCCCTGATGTGTGTCCGGCAAGGTCTCCTGCTCTGTCCACATTCCCATAACCATTAGTGGGAATGAGGACAGAGCCGGCGAACTTGCCTGACAAACATCAGGGGATCAACTGACGGGACTGAGCACCAGTAACACAGGAACAAGTGTAGATTGTGCTGACGCCACTTCAGAGATGTAGCTGGCGGGGTTGGAGGCCAGGGTAAATAGTAGAGACAGTGGAGCCAGAGGCCTAAGTGGAGCATGGTTAGAATCAGTAGTAGTCAACAACCTCCATAAAAACCGCTGCCCATTGGCCTCTGCATGCGGCATGCATAATCCTGGGCTCCAACAGCGTCAGTTGGTGTTCAGAAGTGTCGTCTCCACAGAGCCAAACACATTCGTTGAAGTGTTAGTGGGGTTCAGCACTGCCAGCTGTTCCCCTGCTGTGGAGATGGCAAGACTCCTGCTGCCTACACCTGCCAAAATCCAGTAGGCCCCAGCCTGCTCCACGCCTGATCCTGGGCTCCAACAGCGTCAGTTGGTGTTCAGAAGTGTCGTCTCCACAGAGCCAAACACATTCGTTCAAGTGCTAGTGGGGTTCAGCACTGCCAGCTGTTCCCCTGCTGTGGAGATGGCAGTCTCTCCTGCTGTCTCCGCATTCCAAAGACAGTAGGCCTCTGCCTACACCCTCCTATTTCCTGGGCTTCAACACAGCCAGTTGTAGCTCGGAAGTGCCGTCCACACGGAAAGAGACACTTGCTGCCGTGTCTCAGTGGGGTTCAGTAACGCCAGCTGTTCCCCTGCTGTGTGGATGGCAGTCTCTCCTGCTGTCTCCGCATTCCAAAGACAGTAGGCCTCAGCCTACACCCAGATTTTGCCTGGGCTTCAACACAGCCAGTTGTAGCTCGGAAGTGCCGTCCACACGGAAAGAGACACTTGCTGCCGTGTCTCAGTGGGGTTCAGTAACGTCAGCTGTTCCCCTGCTGTGTGGATGGCAGTCTCTCCTGCTGTCTCCGCATTCCAAAGACAGTAGGCCTCAGCCTACACCCAGATTTTGCCTGGGCTTCAACACAGCCAGTTGTAGCTCGGAAGTGCCGTCCACACGGAAAGAGACACTTGCTGCCGTGTCTCAGTGGGGTTCAGTAACGTCAGCTGTTCCCCTGCTGTGTGGATGGCAGTCTCTCCTGCTGTCTCCGCATTCCAAAGACAGTAGGCCTCTGCCTACACCCTCCTATTTCCTGGGCTTCAACACAGCCAGTTGTAGCTCGGAAGTGCCGTCCACACGGAAAGAGACACTTGCTGCCGTGTCTCAGTGGGGTTCAGTAACGCCAGCTGTTCCCCTGCTGTGTGGATGGCAGTCTCTCCTGCTGTCTCCACATTCCAAAGACAGTAGGCCTCTGCCTACACCCTCCTATTTCCTGGGCTTCAACACAGCCAGTTGTAGCTCGGAAGTGCCGTCCACACGGAAAGAGACACTTGCTGCCGTGTCTCAGTGGGGTTCAGTAACGTCAGCTGTTCCCCTGCTGTGTGGATGGCAGTCTCTCCTGCTGTCTCCGCATTCCAAAGACAGTAGGCCTCTGCCTACACCCTCCTATTTCCTGGGCTTCAACACAGCCAGTTGTAGCTCGGAAGTGCCGTCCACACGGAAAGAGACACTTGCTCCCGTGTCTCAGTAGGGTTCAGTAATGCCAGCTGTTCCCCTGCTGTGTGGATGGCAGTCTCTCCTGCTGTCTCCGCATTCCAAAGACAGTAGGCCTCTGCCTACACCCTCCTATTTCCTGGGCTTCAACACAGCCAGTTGTAGCTCGGAAGTGCCGTCCACACGGAAAGAGACAGTTGCTGCCGTGTCTCAGTGGGGTTCAGTAACGTCAGCTGTTCCCCTGCTGTGTGGATGGCAGTCTCTCCTGCTGTCTCCGCATTCCAAAGACAGTAGGCCTCTGCCTACACCCTCCTATTTCCTGGGCTTCAACACAGCCAGTTGTAGCTCGGAAGTGCCGTCCACACGGAAAGAGACACTTACTCCCGTGTCTCAGTGGGGTTCAGTAACGCTAGCTGATCCCCTGCTGTGTGGATGGCAAAGTCTCCTGCTGCCTACACAGTCCTACTACTACTGATTTTTAACCGTGCTCCAATTAGGCCTGTGGCTCCACTGTCTCTCGTATTTCCCCGGTCCTCCAACCCTGCCAGTTACAGCTCCGAAGTGGCGTCTGCACAATCCACACTTGTTCCTGTGTTACAGGTGTTCAGTCCGGTCAGTTAATCCCCTGATGTGTGTCCGGCAATGTCGCCTGCTCTGTCCACATTCCCATAACTAGTTGTGCAGACGCCACTTCGGAGCTGTAACTGGCGGGGTTGGAGGACAGGGGAAATACGAAAATCAGTGAAGCCACAGGCCTAAGTGGAGCTTGGTTAAAATTAGTAGAAGTCTACAACCAATCTTAAAATTTCTTCAATGCAGCCTCAGCCTGCTCCGTGCTTGTCCCTGGGCTTCAACACAGCCAGTTGTTGCTCGGAAGTGCCGTCTTCACAGAGTAAAACACTAGCTCCTATGTTTGTGGGGTTCAGTAACGTCAGCTGTTCCCCTGCTGTTTTGATGGCAATCTGTCCTGCTGCCTCCCAATTGACAGCACATCAGGCCTCAGCCTGCTAAGTGCTTGTCCCTGGGCTCCAACATCACCAGTTGCTGCTCATAACTGACTTTGGCACGGGTACTCCCTCCTGCCCAGCTTGGTTCCAGCCCTGCCTGCTGTTTCCGGGAAGTGTCAATGTCAGTTTGCCACCCCAAGTTGCCATGTCGTGTTGCGATTGGGTTAGCCGAGGCTAGGGTGCCAGCAGTTTAGGTGCTTCCTATGTGGACTGCGGGTTCTGGTAAGAAAGGCTTGTTCCGTAGTGCCAGTAGGACAAGCACCCCCTGTAGGACTGTGTGATTCGATAACTGCGGCCAGCTTGCGGCATGCCAACTTTGCTTTTCAGGGGTAACTTCAGCTGCCCCTCCGGGTTCCAGCACCGTCAGCTGGTTCTCGTCAGAGCCTTTGGCCTAGGTGCCTCCATCTCGGTATCCGAGTTCCGGCAACGTCTGCTGGTCCTTGGTAGTGCTTTGTAGCACAGGTACCTCCTGCTTAGTAACCGGGTTCCAGCACCGTCAGCTGGTCCTCGGTAGTGCCATTGGCTCTTGTTCCTTCTGCTGCCCCTCCGGGTGCCAGTACCGTCAGCTGGTTCAAGAGGACAAAGAACAGGAAGACAACCACCAAGATGCAGAACAACAAGAGAGAGAAGACAAAGAAGCATAAAAAAACAAAGCAGAAGAACATTAAGCATAAGACTAATACTCTGAGCAAATGATATTATCTTATTTATAAGCAGAAGAAGACTAAGCAGTGTATGGGGGCGAGTCCGTTCCTCCTCGTGGTGCCCCTGGAAAAGGCCTGCTGCTGCAGGCCAAACTGAACGCGGACAAATCCTGTTGTAAATCTTTTGTGACAGGCAGAACGGAAGGTGTAAACTTCTAACTTTTCTAGATAACAACTACAGGAATGCCTGACACAAATAAGAATATGATGAAGAAGAATAGGAAGAAGATGAAGAAGTTGAATATGTAGAATAATAACTGTTGAATAAGAAGAATATGATGTAAGAAAAGGAAGAAGAAGAAGAAGAAGAATGTAAAAAAAGGAAGTAGAAGAATTTAAAAAAAGGAAGAAGAAGAAGAATGTAAAAAAAGGAATAAGAAGAAGAATGTAAAAAAAGGAAGTAGAAGAATGTAAAAAAAGGAAGAAGAAGAAGAATGTAAAAAAAGGAATAAGAAGAAGAAGAAGGTAAAAAAAGGAAGAAGAATAAGAAAGAAGAAGAAAGAAGAAGAAGACATACATGTCTGGCAAAATATAAATGAGGCTAACATAGTCAATATCTTTGTAACTCCTAACGTCTTTAAAAAAAAAGTTTAATTCCTGCAAATCCATTTGATTGGGCTAAACCTCTATGGCTTTAATGTCTCCTCCACCTCCCACAATACATTCTACATTATTCTTAGTTGTTTTTCTTCATGTAGAATTAACCTACAAGGAAAGAAAGGGTTTTTTTTAATTCCGATATTTTGGCCCCATTGACTTGCATTGGTTCCCGGTATCGGAATCGGCGATACCGATACTTTTTTTTTTAAGATCGGCCGATCCATTCCGATCCGATATTTTCAAGTATCGGCTGGTATCGCTCAACTCTAGTTGTGACTTTCTCCAAAATTGTACATTCTGGTAAATTTTGGGGAATTAAATTGCACGTATTCGGTAAAATGTCTGCTAGCCAGTTGTTATTTTGCTTCGATTTTTAAGGACGGGAAAGGGGATAAAATTCTAAAATATTTTATACTTAACTGTCCTTCGCAGTGGTGATAAGCGAGCATGCTTGCCACTGCTCGATACTCAAGCATTGTGGTGCTCGGGAAAGCTCATTACTCAATCAAGTATCATGGGTACTCGAGCTCAATGCTCGTGTCCCTACCCCTCATGTTTCATGGCTGTTAGACTGTTAGACAGCCAATAAAAATGCAAGGATTGCCTGCCATACACAGTAATGCCATAGCCATGTTGGCTACTGGCATTATTGTGATTGGCTGTCCTCATCGCATTATCGGGTCTTAAATAAACACGATGCTAGGCACATTTTTATTTGGAAGCAGTTCAGGGAGGGATAGCTTATATTAGAGCAGGAATATAGCCAGTGTTTATTTGCTTTTGCAGTACTTGTATACCGCTGCTGCACCATTAATGCAAAAATCTATTTCAGGGCTTCATACTGTCCTTTCTCTAGTAAAACTTCTGATACCTGCATTCAGTGTAAGGATATCTGGAGGAGGAGGGATAGTTTTGGATTAGAGGCATAAGGTAGGGTTCGAGCAGGCTCACAGGATGCAGTGACGAGACACGAGACTGAATGTGGGGTGAAATAAACTTTTATAAGTTTTAAAGCCACAAGAGCTAAACTGCTTAAATCAAACAAAGGAGAAACACCTATTTGTCCTCACAGGGACTCGTAAAACAACTTTCAAACAAAAAGGGTCCTTATTTTTCTATAGTGCACTTAGCCTTCTGGGCGTCGCTCGAGTTCACGACCACTCAGGGGTTGCAGATGTAGCTGTCTTGTAATCCACGTTTAACCGGAAGGACTCGTGCTCGTCCGGCCCTGAAGAAACCGGAACGGTGGGGCGCAGCAGGCCCTGAAGAAACCAGAACGATGGGGCGCAGCAGGCCCTGAAGAAACTGGACGGTGGGGCGCAACGGGCCCTGAAGAAGTGGGGTCGGTGGGGCACAACGGGCCCTGAAGAAGCTGGCACGGTGGGGCACAACAGGCCCTGAAGAAATGGGGTCGGTGGGGCACAACGGGCCCTGAAGAAGCTGGCACGGTGGGGCACAACGGGCCCTGAGGAAACTGTTCAGGGGGTCAATCTCCCAGGCGTCCGTTTAGAGGCGCTCGTTCCCGAGCCAGGTCATGACGCAGTTTCAAAAAGAGACATAAACGTTAACAAATTCTGCTCAGTGTCCCCTCAGTAACCGGGACGGGCTCTGCGGCCGCCTATAGCGAGGTGACGTCCCCTGAGGTCGGTGATGACGGGGCCGCAGCTGTGGGAGAAGACAGGGGGGCAGTGTCCTGGCCACTGTACCGGATTGCTGTGTTGTCGCAGCGGTCGCCTGAGATCCCGGTCCTGTCACACCACGGAGGGAATCAGCGGCCGTCACTTTATCTGAATCTTTGCGGGGGGAAACTCCCGGGGAGAGTCTCTTACGCGTCAACCTTCGGTCAGTCTCAAATTTCCCTTTTTCAGACTCCTGCCTGTCTCTCTTTTCCACACCGTCAGTTGCCACAGTCCTCTCTCTGCCGCACGGCTTCCTCTCTCCTGTCAGGCTCTCTGCCAACTGCCACCTCAGCGCGTCCCCTGCTCCTTTTACCCTCGCCCCGCCCCCTGTTGCCCTGACAACTTCAGTCGCATGTCTCCCTTTGTAATCCCCCCGATGTGGTTTCTTCAACAACCCTGATGGCGGTCCCCCTGGTTCCAGCCCAATCACTGTATGGGGGTCCTCCTCCCCACATAGGCAGGGTTTGTTGCTTTACAGTCCTTCTATAGGTAAACTGCTGCTGCAACCTAAAAACAAAAGTCCCTTTCAGGACTACATATTTTCGTTTCCCTATTAATGCCAGAAAGTTTGCAGGCATATATTACATACTTAATTTAAAATAAAGGGAGAGGGACGTGGACGTGCTGCTGATGGTGCACGCATAGGATGAGGCCATGGGTTTGTTGTGGGAGCACACCAAACATGCTCATCCATGTGACTCTGCAGAGGGTCATGGGACACCTCTTTTGAAGCCAGAACAGTGCAAATAGGTGGTCGGTTGTATGGGAAATATTGCTTCCAGTATGTTTCCCAGCACCAGCCTGTCTTACACACGGTCATGTCTTGCTAGCCAAGAGTCTGGACCACATAATAGTCACCCTGATCCTCCTTCCTCCCTCCATGGTAAGTTCTAGGAGATAATTGATCCCACACTCGGACATTCAGAGGAGCTCTTTACATCCCATTTATTGATTCTGGTCTCTCACCCTGCATGTTTCAAGAGGTACTGTACGTGAGGAGATTGTATGTAGTAATGCCCAAATATTTGAGCAGCCATGGTCAGAAGATGATGATGGTGGAAAACAGAAATTAGTTTCTCGAGATATAGATGATGAGACAATGTATGAGGCCCTCCTTTATGTCTAATACAGGGTGTATTGGAGTCCCTCTTCCTTCTAATTTTTGGCAGTTCTTATATTGTCCACATAGACGTTCTGAGTTTCAGAGTCCCTCCTTCATAAATTAAACAGGATTTGTCTGACCATGTCACACGCACCACAGCCCAGATAAGGTAGTAAAATGTTAAAATTACATTTACTGGTTACTACCAGTGGATGTAGTTTTATTTACACCTCTACTTTGTCATCTACCATAGTCATAAGCAACGGGGAAATGCGGTGACAGATGGCTCGGCTATTAAGGGGTGTAGGAGTAGTTTTTTTTCTTTTTTTAATTTTGCCTTATATACAAGTCATTATGCATAAAGGAATGTTTCCTAACATTTTTTCCTGGTACATCCATCATTGTATGCTTTATTGTCAGTCCGTAAAAGTGGAGTAATACTCTGATAACATTTTTCCCCGCAGCGACCTATCAGTCAGACATGCGTCCAGGCATTTTAACCCTCCTGTTAGGGATTGCCAGAAAAATGCTTCCATTTCCCTTTGACTTCCACAATACTCGTTATTTGAGTCAAGCCCGTCCGAGCGTTCGACCTGCTCGATTCTAGTACCAAGTTAGTGCTTAATCATCACTATTAAACACTTATCTATTCTTACACCTCCTCCGCAGCTTCTTGGTCCTACACATTGGTCTTCATCATCTACTTCTCACTGGCCTTGGAGCCAGAAGGAAGTGCTGGAAAAAACAAAGATTGACATAGAGGACCAGGGTTT
Source organism: Dendrobates tinctorius (assembly GCF_039654945.1). Classification (NCBI taxonomy): domain Eukaryota; kingdom Metazoa; phylum Chordata; class Amphibia; order Anura; family Dendrobatidae; genus Dendrobates; species Dendrobates tinctorius. Next base: position 11,145,940 of record NW_027361677.1, read on the forward strand.
TGCAAAAGAGGCAGAGTAAGGACTGGTGATGTCCTAGTGTGACACCCCAGAGTCTGGTTGTCACAGTGACATTACTTCCCTCTAATGGGTAAAGTCATGCTTGGAGGCAGGTAGGGACCCCATGCCAGGCAGCATAGATTTAATCACAAATTCCTGCTGCAGGTCAGAAAAGGGAGATGCCTTATAAATTCTGGCCAGCAGAAGGGGTTGACGAGTAAGCTAGAAATCTGCTGAGGGGGTTGTCATGGAAACGAAGCAGCTGAGAGCTGTGAGGAGAAATGACAGTTTAAACATGAGGACGTGAGGTAAAAAGATTTTTCTGGAAGATCCTGTCAGTTCAAGACAGGCAGCTGATCTGTGAAGAGGGAAAGGACAAGAGCAGAGACTGAGAGACTCTAGGGAAGCTAAAATGCTAAAATACGGCTTATAGCAGACCCCTGAGTGAAGCGCTACTAAAGAGAAAAGGGACATCAGAGTCTTAGGCTGACAGGAACTGTGCGCCCTGATAGCCGATTCTGAAAGTACAGGGGATTGTAAATTCTTGTGCACATTGAACACCTGAGGGCACGGCAGCGGATAAGGAGCCCGGGGCCGACGGTGAAGAGAACGGTACCCGTGGAATAGGCTCACGCTGACAGCCGTACAGGTTAGTGAAACCATCACGAATAGAGGGTCGCAGCATAGTTATATACAGCAGAGACCCACACACATAGCGCAGAAAGGAAGGTCCTAAATCCCTACCTGGCAAGGTGGATCCCCTGAATACCTCCAGGCAAGCTGGGCTCATTCCATCACCTGTATGTGGTACTCCGGACTGCAACCTATTACCAGTAAAAGGTAAAGAAACTGCACCTCACTGTGTCTCTCTCTCATTTCTCTGCACCCCAACATTCACAGCCATTTTTACTATTTAACATCTTTGCCCTGGGACTACAGCCCTACCTGTGGAGGGCTACAATATCATAGCTGCGCCCAACATCCATCCCAGAGAAGCAACACCGCAGCGCTGGTCACCTCTGACTAGAATACCACAGGTGGCGTCACGTATTTCACCATCTAATAACTTAATTTTCATTTTTACCACAAATACCACACAACTTTACCCTATTTTATTACTGGATGCCTCTGGGCCATGGACCGGGTCGCCGCCGCCGTGACACCGTCCAGCATGGAAGTCGACAGGCCCGGTACCGAGTTCCCCCAAGTCCCCGTGCGACGCTCCACTAGAAAAGAGGAGTATAATGTATTTTATTATTTTTCAACCCCTTCTCTCTCTTTATTATACTTTCTGGAGCATAATACACCTAAGAACCAGGGAACTTCAGGTTCAGACTGATTTTATTTGAGACCAAATTAAATCTGCCAGCAAATTTTAGCAAATATGTGAGTGTCTTCATGTCTTCAGTGGTTAAAAATCAGAGATAAAGATTTAGTAGGGTGGTAATTTCGCACACACTATAACTTTATTTAACCCCTTAACTATATCCGTTATTGGACGCCTCCCCCTGTTTGGTGCGGGCTCCGGCGATGAGCCTGCACTTTTTCTGGGACATGACAGCTGATCTGGTCAGCTGACATGTGCTCGGAACAGCCGCTGGTGAAATCGCGATTCACTCGCAGCTGTTAACATGTTAAATGCCGCTGTCAATTTATGACAGTGGCAATTAACATGATCGCACAGGAAGCGCGTTGCTTCCTGCTCCCATCGGCACCCGTGACACATGACCATGGGTCGCCGATAGTTTGGCATTACAGCCATGGGTCAGGAGAAGACCCCTGTGGTTGTCATTGCTGCATTGCTATGAACACCATCTTGTGGCCCTGCTCTATATATCAGAGGCGATTGGACAGCTGCAGCTTAAAGTCTCCCATGGAGACTATTGAAGCAAGTATAAAATAAAAAAAATGTTGTTAAAAATATTTAAAATAAAAAAATTATATATACATATAAATAAAAGGTCATATCACCCCCCTTTAGCCCCATTCAAAATAAAACAAAAAAAATCAAATATACACATATTTGGCATCGTCACGTTCAGAATCACCCAATCTATCAATATACAAAAATAATTTATCAAATCGGTAAACGGTGTAGCGAGAAAAAAAAATCAAAACGCCAGAATTACGTGTTTTTGGTCACTGCAACATTGCAATAAAATGCAATAATGGGCGATCAAAAGAATGTATCTGCACCAAAAAGATATCAATTAAAATGTCAGATCAGCACGCAAAAAAAAAAATAAGCCCTTAACCAGCCCCAGATCCCAAAAAATGGCAACTTTTTTTTGGAATTTTTTTTCAACACTTAGATAAAAGAGAACCTAGACATGTTTGGTGACTATGAACTCGTAATGACCTGGAGGATCATAATGGCAGGTCAGCTTTCGCATTTAGTGAACCTAGTAAAAAAGCCAAACAAAAAACAACTGTAGGATTGCACTTTTTTTTGCAATTTCACCGCACTTGGAATTTTTTTCCCCATTTTCTGTTACAAGACATGGTAAAACCAACAATGTCCTTCAAAAGTACAACTCGTCCTGCAAAAAAAAAAGCCCTCACATGGCCAATGTGATAAAACACTCCGGGATCGGCTTTGCTGGGGTCAAAGGTCACGTGCATTCAGCATGAAACTCATGCGCAGAGCTGGGATTCGGGTGTAACTGACCCTGGGTCAGGTTTATTAATGGTGAAAGCAATGCAAAAGGAAATAAAACATAAAACAAATCCTTGCCTGTCCGGCACTAACTAAACAATGGACAACCTAACTACCAACTGGTGGGCTTCTCCCGTCCAGCCAAACCACAGTTGCAGTGGGCACTGCTTTCACTCATGTGTCTCTCTCACACAGACAGGCTCTCTGTGTCCCCAGGCTGAGACACTCACACAACCACCTGGCCTCCTTTTATATCCACCTCCCATTATTCATTAGCAAGCAGGTGCGATACCGACCAGACTAGGCCAGATAGGAAAGATATCTGGGCGAGATATACCTGCCCTCATCCACTATTCCCACATGATTCTCACACCATATTGATGGAAAAATAAAGATATGGCTCTGGGAAGAAGGGGAGCAAAAAAATGAAAATGCAAAACCAAAAATTCCCCTGGTCGATAAGGGGTTAAATTAATTGAGGTCATAGAAACCAAAAATGTAAAAGAAACATTGGCACGAGGACCATATTGAGATTTGTAGGGTTCACAATTAATGGACCAAAGCAATTTCAATTTAGATTGTGAAGTTTCTAACATGGCTGCAGTTTACCCCTGGCAGTTCTGAAGTTGGCGGTACACGTGCTGCTTGTCAAGTCTGTCATGAGTCGGGAAGGTCTCAACTTTCACCAGAAATTTTCCAGCAGGTTTGGCAAGTAAGGTTTAACTGTTACACACCTTTTCTCTGTATCCCAGACTCTGCTTCATTCCCATGGGTCCGCTGCCCTCTGTTGTGCTCCATGTTGGGTTTTTTCAAGTGGAGCAATGGCATTTTCTCTCTAGACCCAATTATGCCCTTTTCAGACACACCTCTGGCTAGGGATTGAGTCCTATGTTTGTGTCACGGTCACGCGTGTCTGGACGCAGCGACTACCGCAAGGCGAACCCATGACATGCGTGACCCTGGATACACTGCCTCCAGTGGGGCGAATTTAAATAATAAAATGTGCAGCTGGATACGCCGCCTCCAACTGGCGAATTTAAGTAATACACGTTATATATACAGTTGTCTGGAAACCCCGCCTCCAGTAAGGCGAATTTAAATAATAAAGAGAAACCTGGGTAACATTAACAATGGTGGCCCTGCGATAGGGAAACGGTTAAGTGGAGACCTCCTGCACTCCCCTGAGCCAGAGTCCCTGCACTCCTAACGTTCCCTATGCCGATTCCGCACCGGGCGACGCACGCATACCTTAAAACCCTGACTCGCCCTGCACCTAAACCCTCACTAGGGAATTGGTCGGTGCAGAAACTAATCCCACCACTGCACTAAACACACATAAGGGAAAATGACAATACAGGGGGACACCACTTAGCTTTATGCTCTGTTGCTTATGCTCCCTGCAACAGAGCCCACCACCTGTGTGCATCTTCTCCAACCGGATTCATCACCATAGTGCAGCCTTGGAGCAGAGTCCACTACCAGTTGCAGCTGCCCAGTAAACAGAGTCCCAAAGATGAGTCCAGCTTCTGCCAAAAAGTCCAGCATGCTTGAGTTCAGCTTTCAGCAACCGAGTCCAGCATGCTGAGTGCAACTCTCGCCATAGTCGCCACTCCACCAAGCCATGCAAGCACTTCCTGCTGACACCATAAACTGCGACTCCACCACGCCATGCCAGCCCTTCTTGCAGACCCCATCGTTGGACTCCACCAATCTATGCCAGCACTCCTTGCAGACTCCATAGCTGCCACTCGCTCCCTCTGGCTGGCCTGCCCAGGACTCTTGTTCAGCTCCATCTTTCACCCAGGCTTACTTGTGAATGACTAACTATCACCAACCGTGATCAACACACCTGACACTCTTTTGTAGAGCATCACACCTGTTTTATAATTACGTGCACTTAACCAAAGAAACTTAAGTGCACTACCGCTCACCACCACCGGGGAAACTTAGAACAAACGACACCACAGTGCAATAATTCTAATGGCCACTGGGGGCAATCACACCACTTTGGCTCACAGCCAAAGGAAAAAAGGTTCAATTTGTCCATTTAACTTGTCAGATCCAGCCTGGATCATGACAGTTTGGTGTTTGCCACTATCTGTGCTTTTTCTGTTTTTGCTTTCATTCATCTGTCCTGTTTGCCTGAGATCCCTGTGTGCCAAGTCCTCACTGCCCAAGTACCTTCCTACTTTCTGCATCAACGGACAGGGTGTACGTGCCCTCCTGGAGCCGAGGCTTAAGGAATTCACCAGACCAGCATGAGTTTCACCAATTATTTTTGCTCATACTATAAACTTTTGCTCTATACTTACTATACACTCGTACTATATAGCTTTGCTCATACTACAAACAATAGATAGAGCTACCCTTAATTTAATCCAAGATGGGCAATGCCCCTCATTCTACTAATCCAAATATTATTTTGTACAGTGCTCTACATAGACTGTGCATTAAATAAAATGAAAAATGCAAACAAAAATCTAAAGCAAGACACCGGGGCTAATGCAATTACGGAATATTCTCTTTAAATTAGTTAATATTTATTAGCTGTAACTTTATCACCCCTGACTGCTAATGGACATTCGTTGTAATCATTTAGGGCATAAATTTCAATTCTGAAAGTTGTACGCTTTTTAAAGCCAAGAAGTTCACTCTCGCAGCTTGGAATATTAATGCTTTTAATAAAGATGTGTTCTTAATTAGGACTAATACTATACTTGGAAATAAGCACGCGGGTAGGCTCCTGGTCCGATGTTGTAATAAATCCCTTCGCGTAATGCATGTGACATAGGAAGTGGCATCGCCAAGGTCGAATGGGGAGAAGTGTTAGACTGACATGTCAGGAAAATAAAAGTATATTACACTGATAACGCCGGTCTGAAGAGCATGTAAATCATACCGCACAATCAAGTGTTGTAGGAATCTAACCTCCAAAGTTGATACAAAGGTAAATTGCATTCCCTTGTGGTATCTATTCATATCCATTAATTGTAACAATGCATGATGGGTCTCAGTTGATTGCCAGTTCTTTAGTATTTGAAATGTGCTTCTCAGCACAGAGACTAGGACACCGCTGGGACTCATTTGACCCTGACTTTCACATTAATTTTGCTGTGCTGAGAAGAGCAAAGACAAAATCAATGTCCATCAGTGGTTATTCAAGGTAGAGTATCTGGCGCTATTGAATACCAATGGCAACGCAAAGCATTAAACTTACTTAAGATTTGTTCTGTTGACATAGTCATTCGGTTTAGTTGCTCAAAGTTTTCCGTCTTGGTTGCGATTTTAGGAATATGGAATTTGGAGACGTGACATCATGAATGACTTGTCATCCAGTTCACTCAGTTGAGAATACAGGCTACGTCAATCTATTTTGTGTTCTAAAAAATAAAAAAAAAAAAAGACTTTCTACTGGGTGACGTTTGTCCAAAATTTAAAAAAAAAATGTAGAAATGTATAATAGACATACTGAAAAAAAAGGGGTTTGCAGAAAATGCCCGTATCCAGGTGGAAATTGTCAACTAGTGTAAAACGTAAGCTGACTGGTCCACCAGCTAGGTGCATCTATTAGGTAACATCATGGAGGGCTCCTTACTTTCCAGCTCTCCCTAAAAGTTGCATTGTCCAAAAAAATTGAATACAGTTTTATGCTTATGAAATGCCAAGCTGTTAGTTTAAGTTCAATTATTCAAGTCCAAAAATTTAGCTATGAAAGGCAAAGGTTTAAAACGTTTTGGATTTTCAGTGTCAACATCAGTTGGAATTTGCCCCCCATCCAAAAAAAAACGCAGAAAAACTATTGCTTAAGTAAAGTTTTTGTCTTAAATATATATTTTTTAGACATTGCCATGTCTGTACATATCACAATCTGTATTAAAAATAGAACTCTTGCAATTTTCACACCGAGCCACTGGACTTTTGTATTTCAGAATTCAACTTCCTTATGTTTCAGGAAACAACACATGTACAGATCCTGAAACTATATTTTGTATGAAGTGTCTAATAAGTGTTTGTGCAAAGGTCATTGTGAAGTGGTAGCTGATTCAGCTGTGATATCACCTATTGTGATTGGTGGATTTTTTGCTGTCAGCTATGTACATACGTGTTAACTGTCATTTATTCCTATCTCTGAGGATAATGAACCTACTGAAAACTCTCCTTGAAAGGATAAGTATGAATCTAAAATATTCCCAATGGCCAGTGTGAAAGCTGCAAATGACTTTTTTAAAATAAAGATTGTAATATGAAAAAAACATGGCCACATAAAAAACATGTAACACAAGACCTGGATTTAAAATCCCTTAATGACATAAATGTACTATGTCCATCATGTGTTGTCTCTCTGCCTCTGGCAGTGGGGACCCCCCTATTTTTAATAACTAGCCAATATAAAGCTGACAGCTGGGGGTTGCAGCCTGCAGCTGTTAGCTTTACATGCACTGGTTATTAAAAATAGAGGGGAAGCCACATCATTTATTTATTTCACAGGTACTGGATTATGAATACTCTCATCATCATATGCATGCTTTCGCTGTTATCAGTGAGAGCAGGTGTAGGTTCATAAGAGTAGTACTCTCATCAGCTGACGCCTGTGACCGGTGGTAACCTTTTTACTGCCAGTCAGAGTTGCTGGCTCACACTTTGTCATCTGACAGCTTGGGAACCACAATACTCTAACTGATGGTAACAAATAACCGCCGATTAGAGCCGCCAGTGAGTCTCGTGCTGACACACAGGTGACAGCATATAAAACACCCGATTTTCTGGCTGTCGAACCCAAACAGTAACATGGAGTCTCTGGAAAAGTCCATGCTCGGGATCTGTGCATGAACACTAGGTGTTCCGTATGGACCCCTAACTTTACTGTTTGGGTTCACTCATCACCACTTATATCTAATGTATGACAATGAGGTCATTGGTCAGGATGGACAAATTCCTTTGGCAATAGTTGGTTTGAACTGGAACAATTGTACACTTCTCAATAGGCACAGCAATGTTTTTTTTTTTTTAAGAAACATTGAAAAAACCTGAATGCACTCAGGAGCATTCTGAGCTTTTATCAATAGAAGGGGATTCAGACAATGGTCATGCTTTCCTGGAGAGAGTGGAAGTGTGTGGTGTCTGTGGTGACCCGAATTCTGATATTTGCTATTAATTTCCATAAAGGTCTGAACAAATCATCATCTATCCACAAGGTAGCTTATAACTCTTATGTAGGAACGAGTACAAACACTGATTGCCAGAATGGGGAACTTTTATCTTTGTTAGGACATAGCTAATTCAACACGTCTTAATTCTCTGTGGGGCTTTTAGAGCTCCGTATTAAGCTCTCTCTGACAGACCCATCGAGAATAAAGGGAGTACTGGTTGATCATGTGCACTGTTACTCAATTACAAAGAGGAAAAAGCTGACAATCGGTAGTAATGTCACCGATCTAAAAATTATCGGTGGGAGTGGTCGGAACCTCACCGATCTAAAAATTATCATCTATTCCGCTTAGCAGGCATTTCTCTAATTTGTAAGAACACAAGATGGGTAAGACTTTCTTGCTTCTTCTTGAAACATATGTTTTGTCCAAGGTCAATTTAAACAACTTAACCATTCTCAAGCAACACTTGCCCGAAATTGTAAGTGATCACCAGTCTGTGCTTAATATTTCTCAACCTCCTGCAATTACAAAGCCAACACTGCGCTACAGAGAGATCTCCGCAGATTACCATTCTCGTATTTGACAGATGTGACTCCGAGGCTGAGAATTTTCAGCTCTTAACAGCACAATAGGTATCCAAGACTAGATCATTATCTCCAGAACAAAAGGTTTAACATCAGCAATGCTGGCGGATCTGCTGCAAGCTCCATTTATCGAAGCAAATAGCTTCCAGAAGCTGGCAAGATTTTTTAAAGCCTAAATCAGCAAATTTTCGTGAAGATTTGCAGCCCCTGACAGCAAATTATTGAAAATCTGTTCTGATTTGAGTCATTTAAGTGAGAAAAAAGCTGTTGTGTATAGACAATACGTCTCTTTCAGAGAGTAAATGTGCGAGCCATGTGGAATTTATTAAAGTGTTAACAAAATATTTATTTTGCAGCGCCTAAGTATATCTGTCTTTGTAATTTTACTGTCTCTGCCGCGGAGCGCAGAATAAAATCCCATGGAGACACAGAATGTAATGTGAATTAGAAAAGCTTTAAAAACTAAATTGTGATAAAAAATATCTACCCCCTCCAGAAGCCTTTATTATTATTATTATTATTATTATTATTATATGGCTTCTACAATGAATGATTTGCATTTCTTTTTACATTTTTAACCTCTTCAAGCCATGGCCATTATCCATTTTTTCGTTTTCGTTTTTTCCTCCCCTTCTTCCAAGAGCCAATAACTTTTTTTTAATATTTCAGTCAATATGGCCGTGTGAGGGCTTGTTTTTTGCAGAACGAGTTGTACTTTTGAACGACACCATTGATTTCACCGTATAGTGTCTTGAAAAATGGGAAACAAATTTCAAGTGTGGTGAAATTGCAAAAAAGTGAAATTCTACAATTGCTTTTCGTGTTTTTTATTTAACATGTGAACTATATGGTAAAACTGATTAATAACATTCCTCAGATCAGTACGAGTTCGTAGATACTATATGTGTATAGTTTATTTTTTATTTAAGCGATGGGAAAAAAAATCTGACATTTTTGTGAAAAAAAAGTTTTTGCGTTTGTAGCCATTTTCTGAGACCCGTAGCCTTTTCATTGTTCGGTATCTGGGGCTGGGTAAGGGCTTATTTTTTGTTCCTTGAGCTGACATTTTTATTGATACCATTTTGAGGAAGATACAATGTTTTGATCGCCCATTATAGCATTTTATTGCAATATTGCGTCTGCCAAAAACACGTAAATACTTTTGTTTTGATTTTTTTCTCGTTACGCCGTTTACCGATCTGATTAACTTACTTTCTAGTTTGATAGATTGCAGCAACACCAAATGAAAGCAGTGATATTTTTTTTTTTTTTTTTTTAATTGTTTTATTTTCAATGGGGCAAAAAGGAGTTCATGTGAATTTGCGTTTTTGTCATATTTTTAAAAACATTTTTTTCTCACTCTTTACTGTATTTAATAGTTCTCTTAAGAAACTTGAAGCCATAATCATCCGATACATAGCAGGGCTTCATCCAGAGAGTCAGTGTTCCCATGAGTATCGTAATGACAGGCACAATGATCTGCAGATCCCCAGGTGTCATGACAACTCATTGGCGCCCTCCGATCACTTGACAGGGGAGCCATTGGGATTGATTTGGGGCACGCTAGTGCATGTTAAATTCAGCTGTCGAGATTGACAACAGGATACAACTGGTTAACAGCCGGGAGTGGAGTTTCTATCCACCCGCTGCTGTTAAAGGCACATGACAGCTGATTAAATCCCAGCAAAACGGGATTCGGACATATCGCTGATGGGGTCATAGGCTATAATGCTGCTGGCAGAGGGAATGTGCGCTTTGCTGTGCATCATTTTTGGGCATTTACACCTACTGGAGGTAGACATCCAGATGTAATAGATGTAGTAGGGTGATTGTAAGATGATGAGAAGACATCAGAGTGCAGTATACTCCAGACAGTATTGTGTCGTACAACTGCAGCATGAAGGGTATGAAAGTTGTAGTCTGTGAATTATAGAGAAATTCAATTGATGATAGAGAGACAACAAAAGTACCAGCAGCAATGCCAGATTCAGTGTGATAGATCAGAGATATGGTGTAGCTGGCATCAGTCCTGCTGTATTTCAATTACAATTCCACATTTGTTTTTTCATTCACAGTGCACTAGAAAGCATAATCAAGACAACACAATAGTTTTCACAAAATAGAACCTTATCTAAAATCAGCATCAGACTGTGTACTTGCTGGTCACAAACAGTACTGAGATTCACATTTCCTGTGCAGTCGTTCTTGTGTGGGGAGGGATAATTTTTTTAATAAAAAAAAACAAAAACCCCCACAGAATTCCCTAAGATCCAGAAATTTACGTTCATACACATCACACTAATACAGCGTACTGTGCCAAGCGGTGGATTTTTGGTTACGTACCTAGGAAGCTCTTAATTTTGGGAAAGCAGTTGAATTATATAAAAAATAAAATAGAAAAAAATAGCAAAAATTTGATATTTAACTGTGCTTGTCTGTTTTTGAACACGGATTTTATTAGTACAATTTGACAACTGCACATTCCGGACCTATAATGCAGCCTGCTGATTTTTTTTTGCTTTCTGTACGTGTAACTACCTACTTAGCTTTCATTATTACAGCCCTTTGGGAAGATATTGATTCATTAGTGCGAAAAGAATGTGAAGATAATTGTAGTCTTGCATATAATGTATGGCAAAAGAAAAAAAGGTGCAATAATAATAGATGGGATAGTACAAATAAAAAATAAATCAATAAAACACGTCTAAGACTCTGGGAGCTGCTAGCAGCCACAAAAGCCACACCTGCACCACTGGTACTAGTGACCTGGGTAGTAGTACTACCAAACACAGGCCGCAATTAGTTGCTTTTGTCTCTAGCAAGCATATTAGTGTGGAGAAAGAAGAGGTTATTATGGAATATATGACATCACATCACTCACCTCAGTCACAGCAGGATAATATTACCTCTGACAGTGACACAGTCAGTTTGAGTCAGTGCTCTGTATAGCATGATCTGCCTGATCATAAGTAGAGTTGAGCGAAACGGGTCGAAAAATTTCAAAAGTCGCCGACTTTTGGCAAAGTCGGGTTTCATGAAACGAAACCCGACCCTAGGATGAGGTCGGCCACGAGGTCGGCGACTTACGCGCCAAAGTCGCGTTTCAAAAGTTTGTTTTGCGCTCTTTTTCAGCCAATCAGGATCCACGGACACTGTGGGCAACGTGATGACAGGCAGGGGTCACCACCATCTTTCAGAAGGGCATGCAAGTGATTGGCTTGCTTTGGTGGGCGTCACAGGGGTTATAAAAGGGCGTGCACGCTGACCGCCATCTTACTTCTGCCGATCTTAGCATAGGGAGAGGTTGCTGCTGCTGATTCTGTAGGGAGAGCGTTAGGCAGGGAAGAAGAAAAAAAAACTGCTTCTGCTGCTAGCGATTTTGCCTGTACAACACACCAGTCACTGTGTGTGCAGTGCAAGGGGAGGCTATATTGTGGTGGATCAGTGGTGTTGGTTGTTAGGCTGCCTTCTAAGGCTTCCTGACAGCTGCATTGCTGTTTACCCACTGCTCTGCAAACTGCTTTTTTAAAAGCAATCCCAATTTTTTTTTTTGTCCTGCTGAGGTACTGAGCGTGCATTTTTTCACACCATACAGCGGTGTACGCTCCTCACACAGCACCGTGTAACAGCTGTTATCACAGCCACAGTGAAGCTGTGTGTCACTCTGTGAGAATAAGTCGAGGACATGTTCCGTTCTTACAGACCTGCACCTACTAGTTTTGTCTAGCTTTCAAACAGTTAAATATATTTGCTGTTTGATCACATTCAAAACTATAGAGAGACAGCGTGTGTCAGTCCGTATACTTAAAAAACACGGAGCTTGACAATTTTACGTACACCGGACAGCCGTGTACGTGCATGCTCCTCTCAGTACCGTGTAACGGCTGTTATCACGGCCACAGTGACGCTATCTGTGTGTCACTGTGGAAGGATAAGTGGAGGACTTGTTCCGTTCTTACAGACCTACACTCTAGGGAGATTCCTATTCTGCCCAATTCTACATACACCTTGTAGTTTGTGATACACTAGCCAATTTCTGCCTGTGACATAGCGCTCTGATATTCAGTGGGCCTCACACAATCCATAAGTGTCCAGTGTCCACAAGTGTGTGCAGAAATTCAAAATCTCCCCTGTCCTATAGATACCTTGTTTTACATTACTATATAGTTTGTTGGATTTTGTCTACATTTCTACAAAAAATGAGGAAGGCTGGTGGAAGAGGCCGTGGAATTGGGCGGGGGTTGGCAGCTGGTAATGATGGTGTTGGTGGTGGATCTGATGGTAGTGGCAAGAGCAAAATAGGACTGAATGCAGGAGGTGTCGAGCCTGCGTCATCGTCTGGCTCCATAAGGCTTCGAAGGCTTAGTTTTCTAGGAGTTGGCAAACCGCTTTTAAAGCCAGAGCATCAGGAAAAAGTTTTGTCTTACATTGCTGTCTCCAGCTCTATCGCCTCCTCTTCTTCAGTTGTAAAAAGTAAAAGCACTGAGTCGTCATTGGAGGCTCATGTTCATGAACCACACCTTTCCTTGTGTCCTTCACCCCAACCAAGATTGAAGGATGACACAGGCCATACTACTGATTACTCCATGGAGCTGTTTTCACATACCATGCCTGGATTATCAAGTGAAATGGTGAATTACCCAGGCCAAGATGAATCTGACATGGATTGCACTGATGCACAGCCGCTGATGGATGATTCTGCTGGTACATTCACTCAGAGCACTACATTGTCCTCGCAGTGTACAGAGCCAGATTCTGACCCTGATGAGACTCAGGTGCCCCTTCCCGCACACTATACCACCATACACGGTGACACAGAGGAAGGTACACATGACATTGAAGAGGAGGTGATGGATGACCCAGTTGTTGACCCAGATTGGCATCCATTGGGGGAAGAGGGTGCTGCTTCCAATAGCTCAGATGAGGAGCATCCAAAGCAGACATCGACATCGCAACAGCTGTTGTTATCTGGCAGGCCCGGAGCACTCCAAAAGAGTTGCTGGACAGCTTGTCAAGAGGGTCAAAAGATCACAGCGTGCTAGGCTGCAAAATGTCTGCCAAAGTAGGAAGAGTGCAGTGTGGCACTTTTTTGAACAAAATCCTCATGATCAGGCCAAGGTTATCTGTAAGAAGTGCGCAAAGACCTTTAGCCGAGGGAAAAATCTGAAAAATTTGAATACCAGTTGCATGCTTAGACATTTAACCAGCATGCACTTGCAAGCGTGGACACAACACCAAACCTCAAGTGCCACATGTGCAACTGATCACAAAGAAGGTAGTCAGCAACGCTACATTGTTTCCCCCACTGTAAGCCCACCGGTTAGCACAGCAGCAAATGTTGAGGTGTCGTTGCAAGGCCACAGCAGTCAGGGAATCCCACTGTTATATCAACGAAATACTGAATCTAGGCCATCAGAAAGAACACCAACTCCATCACCATCATCAACCCTCTCTCAGTCCGCCCTGTCCACCGCTACTTCCACCATATGCAGCTCTCAAGTCCAGCTCACCCTCCCAGACACTATGAGTAGGTCAAGAAAGTACTCAGTCTCTCATCCGCGTACACTGGGTTTGAACGCCCACATTGCCAAACTAATCTCGTCTGAGATGATGCCCTATCGGTTGGTGGAAAGCGCAGCTTTCCGCGAACTCATGGCCTATGCAGTACCACGCTATGACCTACCCAGTCGCCACTTCTTCTCTCGCAAAGCCATCCCAGCCCTCCACCATCATGTGAAAGACCGCATTGTCCATGCACTCAAGCAGTCAGTGAGAGGAAAGGTGCACCTCACAACTGATGCATGGTCCAGTCGGCATGGCCAGGGCCGTTACGTGTCCATCACTGCGCACTGGGTTAATGTGGTGGATGCAGGGTCCACAGGGGACAGCGGTGGTGGGACAGTGCTGCCTAGCCCACGGTATAGGAAACAGTTGGTTGTAGGCGTTCGACCCTCCTCCTCCTCCTCCTCCTCCAGAAGCGAAAGCTCGTCCACAGAGCGCAGTCGCACGAGCACTCCATCTGCAGCTGCCACTGTTGCACACGAGGTGTCCCCCTATCGAGCACCTAGTGGAAAGCGTCAGCAGGCTGTTTTGCAGATGATGTGTTTGGGCGACAGACACACCGCCGAGGTGCTGGCCGAGTACTTGAAGCGACAAACTGAGTCATGGCTGGGCAGTGTACATCTTGAGGCAGGCAAGGTAGTTAGCGATAACGGCCGTAATTTTGTGGCAGCCATAGCCCTTTCAAAACTCAGCCACATACCTTGCTTGGCTCACACCTTGAACCTGGTGGTGCAGTGCTTCCTCAAAAATTATCCGGAGTTAACAGCCCTGCTCCAGAAGGTGCGAAGACTGTGCGCGCACATCCGCCGGTCGCCTGTACACTCCGTTCGTATGCAGAAGCTGCAGCAATTGCTCCACCTTCCCAACCACCACCTCATTATCGACATTGCAACAAGGTGGAACTCCACCCTGCACATGGTGGAGCGGCTGTGCGAGCAGAGGCAGGCCATAATGCATTTGTTGGAGGATACACGGCCAGGCACTTTGAGAGCAGACATGGAGTTGACAGGTGTGCAGTGGTCGAAGCTAAAAGACCTCTGTAAAGTCCTTCAGTGTTTAGAGGAATGCACACGGCTGGTAAGCGCAGACGACGCCATCCTAAGCATGAGCATCCCACTTATGCGTCTGCTCATGCAAACTTTGACGCACCTTAAGGAGCAGGCGTCTGCAGCCAATGTTGACGAGGAGGGAATCCTTGATGACATTCAGCCATTGTCTGCTAGGGGACCTCTCCTGGACGAGGTGAAGGAAGAAGAGGAGGAGGAGGAGGATGATGATGGGGATGATTACTTAGGGGAGGAGGATGCATCTCGTGGGGCAAGTGAAAATGTTGGCGTGGCAAGGTCTGGTACAGGGTTTGTGCGTGACTGGAGGGATGTGGATTTGCCAGAAAGTGCTCCTCCACCCAGCACTCGCAGTGCATCATTGACACCGGGAACATTGGCCCACATGTCAGATTATGCCTTGCAGATCCTAAAAAGGGACCCCCGCATTGCCAAAATGATGAACGATGACGACTACTGGTTGGCCAGCATCCTGGATCCACGCTATAAAGGCAAATTACAAAACATCATGCCACAGGAGAACCTTGACCTAATATTGGCTAATAAACAAGCAACTCTGGTAAATCGGTTGCTTGAGGCATTCCCAGCACACAGCAGCAGTGATGGTTCTCACACGAGCCGTACGGGCCGGGGGCAGCTTGGCAGAGGTGTTCATGGTGCACACAGCAGAAGAGGCGTTGGAGACAGGGGTTTCATGACAATGTTGTGGACTGATTTTTCAAGTACCGCTCACACAACTGGTAATACTGCATCGATGGAAAGTGACAGGAGACAGCAGTTGTCAACTATGGTTACAAACTACTTTTCCTCCCATATCGATGTTCTCTCACACAGGTCATTCCCCTTTGACTATTGGGCCGCTAAACTGGACACCTGGCCTGAATTGGCACAATATGCCTTACAGGAGCTCGCTTGCCCAGCTGCAAGTGTGCTATCGGAAAGAGTCTTCAGTGCAGCTGGTTCAATCCTGACAGAAAAAAGGACCCGTCTGTCAACCCAAAATGTGGATGATCTAACCTTCATTAAAATGAACCATGTATGGGTTTCCAAGGATTTTGTCCCACCTTCCCCTGATGACACATAGGGTGACAGAAAAATGGCTTGCTTTGGTCCACCTCTTCCTGGGACTTGACCTATTTCGCCTTTTGCATCAGCTGAATGTCCAACATCAACATATGCCACTTTCTAAAACTCCCTAACTGTGCTGCCTCCCCCCCCATGGCTGGGGTCACCACCTAGCGCACGACACCGTGTGAGTGCCGTTGCCCTGGACAGGTGGGTAGGCCGACTCTTGGGCGCGGGCACTGGCACAGGGTCCCTCATAGTGCAATCAAGTGTCTCTGACGGTGGGAGTGCACACCCGCCGTCAGACACACCGCCGTACTATGAGGGGCCCAGTGCCAGTACCGACGCCCACGAGTGGGCCCCCCTTGCCTGGTCAGGGCCCCAGCATTTGCAATCTTTACCTCTCCCTGCTCCTCCGCTGTGTAGTCTGGGCCATCAAATCCATACTGTGCCTGACACCGTCTGAGCCTGCCTCCTGATGTATAGACATATATTTTGAATGTGTACGCTATCCATACATGTTATCCGGGGATACGGTACCCTTTCTCACCTTTGTGCAATCACGTGTAATCCATACTGGGCGTGAGAACGGCTGGCGAGCTGTTAAGCAAGCTACAGCACCTGTGGTTTGCACACGTAAGTTTTTCATTTATTCAGGAATGACGGTTAGGCCTAATTCCGGAACTGCGGTTGACCTGCACTTACTGGGAAATCATTGTTCGCGGGTAATAATTGTAATCAGTGATCCCCATCACTATCGTTGTTCAGCGGGTTATCTGCACCTGTAAGCGACAAACGCTGGCCTTTTCAGTGTAGCGCACATGCAGCCACGGACATGTAAGGGCATGACACACCAGTTATTGGCCAATCTCATGTGCCAGAGCCTCACGTGTCTCTCTAGTAAGCCGGACTCGGACCGCGGGGCATGACGGAGTCTCGTTCGTTAACGGAATTAAGCTTGCAATGTGTGCATCTTTTCTCTAGCTGGCATGGTTGAGGTTTCCCAGGTGGAGTCGAATTTAACCGTAGGCTCCACTCCTGGTGGTGCCCTTCTGGACATTCCTTTAAGGTTCAGCTTTGCAACCATACTGCCCACGTAAAACAAACACTTTGCCTTCATGAACGCTGTTTGGAGGGTCATGACTCGTGGGAATAACGCCGCCTAATCAGTTAACCTGCTAGAGAGATCCTTCGTTGCTCCCAAGCATGACATCACACTCCCTAGGAGGAAGGTAATGCCACTGTGGCGACCGTACTCCTGGGGGCGACACAAGTGCACTGATGCCCAGCCACTGCTCGATGAATCTGCTGGTACATTGACCCAGACCACTACATTCCCCTCGCACGCTACACGGCCTGAATCTGACCCTGATGAAACTCAGGTTACCCTTCCCATATACAATTCCATCTTACACGGTGACAAAGAGGAAGCTGCAGATGAAAGTGCAGGTTCGGCCCACCCGCCATCAGACACACCACCGTACTATCAGGGGCCCTGTGCCAGTGCCGTCGCCAACGAGTGGGCCCCCCCTGCTTGCTCAGGATCACAGCACTTGCAAGGTTGAAATACTGTGCAGTGAGATGGAAGATGGGGACGACGAGGAGTCCAGACTAGTACAGGGATTCCCTAGCGAGGAGACTTATTTGATTGTTTTCAATGTTGGAACAGCAATTTTTGGGGAGCACTATACTCTGGAGAATGATAGATGGGGCCCACCATACACTGGAACATTCCAAAGGTGGACATCAGACACTGGAACAGCATATACATGGCCCATTATACACTAGAGCATTAGAAATGGGGCCCATTATGTTTGGAGCATTATTTGGGCCCATAAGACAGTGGAGCTTCAGCCTTGGGGACCAACATATACTGTAGCATTATGTGGAGCTCATCATATACTGTTTCAAACATTATATGGGACCAATGATTCTGTATGGAGAATTAGATGGGCCTCGTCATGAGATGTAAAAAGTGAAGTATTTTTCACTGTACTATACCGCTATTTCTCTGCCGTATCGGAGCATGATGAGTTGTGGTATGTGTTAAAGGGGCGCTCTTTCGCCCAGGGCACATGAAAACCTGGAGCCAGCCCTACCCCCCACAACTTTAGCCAAATAACCCCCATTTTTCAGTGCTTAACTTGTATTATGAAGTTAATTAAGGTTGACAAGCTTAAGTAAGAAGAATTGATGCTTTTGGCATTCAAATGGGCACTGTAGGTGTGTTTCCTGTCCTCCTCTCACTGCCGACTTTTATTCCCCATTGACTTACATTGGGTTTCGTGTTTCGGGACGACCCCGACTTTTCCCTATAATCGGCCGATCTTGCTCGACCCGACTTTTAGAAAAGTCGGGTTTCACGAAATGAAACTCGACCCTAAAAAACCAAAAGTCGCTCAACTCTAATCATAAGTGACTAAAAAGGAAACTTTTTGGACTTTTTCTTTTAAAAAACATGAAAATTTTGTCACTAAATTGTCTGTTTGTTACTACCAGACTATTATCCATTTCTTTGATGAGGTCACTTTGGCATTACTTAGACTGTATTTTCGTTAAATAGATTGAAAAGGGGATGGATGGATTAGGAAATTAGAGTGTTATACACATCTTTTTGTAAATAGAATTTTTTGAAAAATTTGCAGAACCTGGTAAAATTGAGCTGCAAAAAATTAAATCGTATCGAGCTGACAGCCATTTTTATTTGCACATTCATATGATCAACTACTGCACGCCCAAGTATTAATTTAAATGAAAAAAGTTAATTGAAAGCTTGAGCCACAAATATTTTAATCAGTTCCTCTCCACCTTATGTCCTTCATGTTGCCCACATACTGGACTGCGAAAGTAACATGAAAGATTTTCTTTAACGTTTCTTCTTTCTTGGCTATCTAGGTTTAAAGGAAGAGTAAGGGTACTGTGGAATAAAAAAAAATGTCCATTGAATGTGAACTGTTCAGGTCCAGGGGTAGCAAAACATTTCTACATGATTTTCCATCATCCCATATTTACTGTTAACATTGAGGCTGGCTTCAGATTAGATTTTTCTGGACTTTCCAGACCCAACGAGGTTTGACTTCTTCCAAGACTTTCCACAGGGAATGTTCTAGCTTTTCCTGTGGATTCTAATTTTTGAATTTAGTGTTTAGAACAGTGTTCCCCAACTCTGGTCCTCAAGAGCCACAAACAGGTCATGTTTTCAGGATTTCCTTAGTATTGCCCGGGTGATAATTGCATCACCAGAACAGGCAAGAATTCCATCATCTGTGCAATACTAAGGAAATCCTGATAACATGACATTTTGGTGGCTCTTGAGGACCAGAGTTGGGGAACACTGGTTTAGAACATGCAATTAGATATAGTGGTTACCTCCAACAGGTGGAAATAGAGAGCCAGCTTTCTATCCCTTGAAGAGAGCTAATTTGAATATTGTTTTGCCATTGACTGGTCTTTTGGCCTTCTTGCACTAGCTACTGATCAAGGAGAATCAGTACATTGACTTGTTGGAGAATAGGTGGAGAATTTGAAGATTTGCTTTTCTGTAAAAGCAATCATTTGACAAGCACACTATATATACCATAACTTCTTAGAGCACCATACGGATCAGAGCTAGAAATAACCATGGTTATCAGCAAGGTAGTAGCTACAGTCCTTTAGCTACTTGTTGGAATTCATTAAAACAGATGTCAAAAGTTTACTTACTTTACAAATACAAAATGCATACAGTTTATGAATATAGTTATGGCGTATTAAGAGCCAGCTATCCCAGGTATTATAATATATTAAGCAAGCACTCCCATCAAACTTTAATATATGGCAGTCATCATATTATATAGCACTGGGCACTTACAATTGCTTGTTTTCATTTCCTACCCACTTAATTCTTCTCTTTTCCATTAGGTCTATGATATCAGGTTAGGAAAAGGATATGGGCTTCCGGAAACAGTGCTGATTTTCTTTGTGGCCTGCGCCTGGTATTTCCGGTCTGTCCTCCAATATCGGCCACAACCAAAAGGCTAGATTCCCAGTATTCAAGACCTCCAAATGACTGACCTGATATGTTTCAGTGGAGGAGACAAAGATAGGGGCATGTGATGAGACCCTTCATCGGCAACCAACTCAAACCTCAAGAAAGGGCCACCGTAGATTTGCTTATTTCTGTTGGCATGGAGTCCAAATGGATCTGTAGGGAACAAGTGGCACAAAGTCTCTGCATAGTGACCATTATGATATATGTCAGCACTGTCAAATTCTTCGTAGGGAGGACCACATGTATGGTTTAAAATCATTTTACCAGTAACATAAACGATTTAAAATGGGAACTGGAAGTTTGGCATTGACTCCATCGAATTTACAGTCCGTACAATTCAGACTTTTTACAAATACATCACAGGTTTTACAGATGCTGCGTCAGATAAGCCTCTGCAGCCGCAGGCAACGATAAAAGGAAATTACAGGAAGATTTTAAGAAATAGCCAGCAACGCTTGAAGAAGGAATTCATCTTGTATTATTCACCATTTTTTTTTAAACAATGTTCTTTGCCTCAATTTATTCTTACATCATTTTCTAGACCTAATTAATATGGCCATAAAATATTAAGTGTCGAACCGAACACAGCTAAAGTACAGCTAGCAGCAGATTCATCATGGCTACAAGAAATGTAATGATGCATAACGGCATTTACACCGGCCACATGGACTATCCAACATTGTCACCATTATATTACTCTGGTGAAACCTAGCTGGGACTCAGTTTCTCAATATGAAGCAAACTTTTTAAAGGGTTTGTCCATGACTCCTTACGATAGGTCATCAATATTAGATCGGACGAAGTCTGTCTACGAATGATTAGCCGATTAAATGTGCTGCCGAGAACCGATAGTAGTACAACTTCATACACCATAAAGTGACAGAAAAAAGTACTGCAAACGCTTTCCCACTGACTTATGGGAACAACCTGGCAGTAGTATTTATAGCCATTACACAGGGTGTGCACTTTGGATTAGTAAACTCTGGTACTTTCAATCTCCAGGAAAATGGATGGTCTGGGTGTTGGACTTCAACCAATCTAGTATTGATGATGACCTATCCCGAGGATAGGTTACCAGGATTAAAGTCATGGAAAACTCCTTCAGTGTTGACTTCTGATCTACAAAACATGAGTACTGAAGCCAATCATTGGCCTGTTCTCAAGCTTTCTTGTGTTATAGAAAGGATGTCATCTCTACAGCCCTGTCAACAAAGGGATCAACTGATCAGCGTGGCAGCCTGCAAAATGTTAAAAAGAAAGAAAAGACATTCATCTCACCAATCACATTTTCAGCAGTCCCAGTTGCTCCCTGCCCGTTCCTCTATAGCTTCACATAGCTAACCTAGTATTTACTCTAGAAACGGACTTCTGGCTGAGAACAGGCACCAGAGTTAACTGCCTATGCTTTGGGGCCTACTCCTGGCCAAATGTCCTGGTCCAGTGTTTATTTTAGGCTGAGATTAGGCTCCGGAGCATGGTTGGTGAACTCCTGTGGTTGCTCATGACTGGAAGCTCCAGCCTAGAGTAAAAACTGGGCAATGCTGGAGATAGAAAGTGATGAAGTCGCAGAGGACCAGGCAATGGGCAAGGAACAGCGGGCAGCTAGAGGTGAGCATGTTTTTTTTCTTTTTAACCTTTTGCTGGCCCTCTGATGTTCAGCAAGATGGTGGCTACAGCCACAGTTTGTTCCTGCCTCAAGTCTCCTCAGCCAAACACGACAGCTGTGCTCTGATCATGTCAAACTGTCCAGACAAGAATTTACAAAAACTATCTGAAAGAATAAATTTCTTTGTGTCACATGGCTACCACTCATAACCCAGCTGTCATTTTTCATAGTGCTCTTGAAAAATAGAATCTGTACACTTTGCTGTGGGCAACAGAAACAGTATTTATTGCAGCTTTCCTAAATCTGCCCAAATATGCTGCATAATACTAGCCAAAATGTCCAAATTTCCACTGGGCTCCAGGAATATGGGGAGATCTCACAGACATGTCAATAAATCTCCCTGGCTGTGTTAACCTGCTTGAAACCTCTTAGAAACCCAGTATTCCTTGAGTTTTCTTCATATAAGAAGATGGGAAACAAAATGAGGGGAGGAAGAAAAGGAGGAAAAGTATTGGTTTACAACAGGGCGTGGTTATGGATATGTCCTTGAGGCAAAAGTTGGCCGCTAAAGTTGAAGATTCATACTCCTCTTGTTACGATCCTGACTGGTCCTCTTGCAGCTGGACTAAGAAATTATTCACTTTTGCAGCCAATATCCTAGGTGCCTCTGGCATTTACTTGACCTCGCAACCTCATGACCTTAATATGTGAGGTCTATTCACTCAGATGACATCATGAAGTACATCAGTTGTGATGTCATTATGACCTGGAACTTGGTAAATTCCAGAGGCACTCAGGATGCTGGTCCACAAAAATGAAGACTGCCCTAGTCGAGCCTGAACACAAGACCAGGGAAGTGTGAGTCTTTTTGCTCAACTCTAGTTGCTAACTTTGGCCACAAGGACAATGTCCAACGAAATCTGTCCGTGGCCATGCCCATTTGTAACGTGATAGCTCCCCATGCCCTGTCAACTTTGGTCTTTTGGGAACTACACGATTCAAGAAAAGTGCGGAGGGCTCTAGGCCCTTTTGACACCCTAGCCTATGAATGTTAAGCCTTTGACAGCCCAACCCATGGTACATTAGTGCTGATGGCCACAAGTTGCAGCTTTTGACCATAGCTAATAGAATTAATCACCACAAATTAATAAAAAGAAATAAGAAAGGCTTGTGTAAAGTCAGAGCACCTCTTAAAAATTCCTGTAATCAGAATCTACACATGGTTTCTTTTCTGTGCTATTCAGAGAAGTTTTCTGTCAAAAACACAATCCCGCTTGTCTCCGGAGCTGCGCTCTGCACAATGAAATATCAATAACAATAAAAACCGTAGACAGTTCCAAAATAAAGGTTTAAAAGCTTTTTAAAATATATGCCTTTCTGATATATTAAATGCAAAACAATAGCTGTCAGTGCCAGATAGCAGACATTCGCTGTATAATCCATTTCTCGGTTTTGCCAAGAGGTGTAAATTTCATTCCACTCTTGAATAATGTACAATATAATATGTCGAAAAGAGAGAGAGAAGGTTCCATTCCGGCAGTGATGTCTGTGTCCCATGTAAACTTGTCCAATAATGGGGATTGCAGCTGTGTCTTTCTAAATGTTACAGCCCCTTCCCGCTCTTCCAAACATCTTTACGGCTTCCATATGTTCTCATCACAGCGATAAGATATGAACAGAGGAACATGGGGCTAATGACAAATCTTTTAATGGTTGCTGAGCTAAGTTAATAGGATAAATATTGCCAGTAATTAGGGAAGTGCAGAATCCACATAGAAACCAAAAACAGTTTATTAAAGGGAAACTCTGTACATACTTAAAGTGATTCACCGATGAGCACATTAACGTTTTTATTCAAATGAATAGACAACCATTTAATCAAAGGTCACAACAAGCACTCCGGTTCGTGAGCTACTGCAGACAGCTACCCTCCAGCCTTGAATAACAGAGGAAGTCTCAAGAGAAAAATCTAATTTTGCTGATTATGTGGCGCCCCTGAGGCTTCAGTCGCCACAGAGGTACTGCACCTTCTCCTAAGGTGTGGTGCCCCACCATCCAGGTAGGCTGGGAACTCCTGACCATGCTCCACACCTGCACCCCACACACAGGATAGTTCAGCAGGGACCCATCCATGCTTTATGCTGGAAAGGTCTTAGGGTGCCTTTTGTGGTCCCTGGCTTCGTAACACGAGAGGTGCTGGGGAGGCGGGTGGAGTTAGATATAAAAGAGAGGGAAGCTGTAGGATTTCAAGTCAGTCAGTCAGTCTGTCTGACAGAAGGTCAGTCTGGGGGAGTCCCAGAGAGAGAGCAGGCTGACAGCTGGTCAGCCTGAGAGGAGCTCAAGGGGGAGGAAGGCAGTCAGTCAGGAGAGGCTGAGGACTGGTCTTAGTGGAACGAGCTCCTCAAGGAAGAGAGGGAGGAAGAGAGGGAGAAAGAGACGTAGACTGAAGACTACAGATTCCATAAGAGAGATAGAACAGATCGGAACGAAGGAGAATAGAAGGACGGTGGGAAGCAGGTTGAGAAAGAGAGAGAACCCTTCCAGTCCAGAGAGCGCAAAAGGCCGGGGCCCAGTCCCCGAGGTTGATTGGAACTTTATGTCCGGCAACAGACACCGGAGGAGTAGTGAGCCGCTAACGCCTTACTCCCATCATAGACTTGGGACACAACAGCAACACGGATAGAGAGCCGGGACATAGAGTGGAGTCCCCAAAGCAGGCTAC
This sequence comes from Dendrobates tinctorius, assembly GCF_039654945.1. Lineage (NCBI taxonomy): Eukaryota > Metazoa > Chordata > Amphibia > Anura > Dendrobatidae > Dendrobates > Dendrobates tinctorius. The sequence goes on from NW_027361677.1 coordinate 11,170,376, forward strand.
AGCTGTCTGTCATACAAGTAGAGCCTAGGAACACCTAGAGAGAGGCATTCCAGGGTAACTAAGTACTGGAGTGCTTCGCACCTAAAGGCGCATTGGGGGAGTCGTTCAGTAAGGTACATGTTGGCGGAGTGTGGAAGGGAGAATCCTATCCTGCCTGGAGGTTGGCTGGAGCCCTGACCTGGAGAACACAGTACGGAGGCAGGCAGTTGTATGAACTGCAAACAGTGAGTAAAGCTTTGGAACCGCATACTCTGGTGTCCTCCAGTTATTGCAGCACCACTACACATGGGTACCAGCCTCCATACCATTCTGCGCCTCTCCTCATCTATTGCACCTACACTGCCCTGGAACTACAGCTCCACCTGTGGGGAGCTATACCATCTCTGCTGCACCACACCATCAGTCCCAGTGGATCTGCATGCAGCGTTGGCTTACCATCTTACTTGCCAAACACCACGGGTGGCATCACGAACTCTTCATATAAACTTTAACACCATTAACATCACCGCCATTGATATTGGGCACCCAGGGCCACGGACCGGGTCACCGCTGCTGTGACACATTCCCGCCTTGACACCGGCCCGGTACCGAGTACCCCGCTGCCCTGGGTGTGCGAGGTGACCCAATTACCTAATGAGACAACCATTTTTCCAACTATTATGATGATCACCAGTCGTCCACATGTTGCGGTAGATTTTGACATTTAAAGGAAATGTTATGAATATCATCCTCAAACGGTGACCTTCGAACAGAAATTTTTTTTCAGACTCAACAAGCCATTTTTTCCCAACATTTGCAAAATTTCCAATGATGATAGTGAAATTTTCAAGTTTCTTGCAACAGAGGCAAGGTTCTTACTCTCCATAACATTACCTATTAAAAGTAGTTCTCCCTGGCTTTGATCCCTTCTCCTGGGTCCGCTGCCATCTGTTGTGCTCCACGTCAGGTTTTGCAGGTTGCCCTTGGGTAGAACAATGGCATCATCTCCCTAGACCTATGTAAGACCCACTGACATACACACCTGTGTCTTGGGATTCAGACTCTAGACTTATGTTTGGTGTGCTACATCTTCTATGCATACTGTGCTTCATAGAATCATAGAATCGTAGAGTTGGAAGGGACCTCCTGGGCCATCTGGTCCAACCCCCTGCTCAAAGCAGGATTAGCTAAATCATCCCAGTCAGATGTCTGTCCAGCCTCTGTTTGAAGACTTCCATTGAAGGAGAACTCACCACTTCTCGTGGCAGCCTGTTCCACTCATTGATCACTCTAACTGTCAAAAAGTTTTTTCTAATATCTAATCTGTGTCTCCTCCCAGTGCTTCTATCTCTACTGGTTCCATTTCATCCATCCTGCTCTCCTGAGATTCCTGAGTGTGTTGAGTCCTTGCTGCCTATGTGCCTTTCAGCTTGCTGCATCAAAGCCCAGTGTCCGAGAGTGCTAACCAGGACCTGGGGCTTAGAGTATCATCTGGTGAGCCTGGCAATGATGTTTTGTAAAGATAAGCTAATGTAGCTTTTGCCTAAGGTCCTATAAATAATGCCTTAAAGTGCTTTTTTTAAAGTTCTTTAGTACTCTACCAATTCCATCACTAAAGCAGACGATACACATAAGATAGCTGTCATCTGAACAGTATCCTGTCACCCTCATACACAGGAGTGCTTGGCTTGACTGAGCCTCCATGTGCTTCAGTGAGGATAACGGAAAAGGCAGCTGGCAGACTTCTTTGACAGAGGCTTATCTCCCCTGAATACAAAAGGATTGGGTATAAAAATTTTCAACTTTCTCCCTTTTTGGGGAGAGTTGGTAGATTTTTGTCCATTGCCACCAAAATCGGTAGATTTGGCAAACTTCAATTTAGTTTGCTTGGGAGCATTAAAGAAGTTGTCCACTACTTGGACAACTTCTTGTCATGCCCATCACTTGGCCCTGATAATAAGCCTTATACTCACCTCCCGTACTGGTGCTGTGCTGTAGTGTCGGCACTCATTCTCCCAGGGCTCCCGTGCTGTTGTTGTGAAACGTGACGTCAGTGCCCAATCAACACTGGCGTCACTGTCCGTCTTCTGTCAAATTGAGTATGAAGAGGAAGTCCGAGATCAGCTGCAGCCCTGACTTCCTCTTCATATTCGATTTGCTAGAAGGCAGGGACAGCGACCCCAGCGCTGATTTGGCGCCAGTGTCACGAGTCACAACACTCATTAGAGTCCCAGGGAGAGCGAGAGCCGACATTGCAGGAAAAGAAGGTCTGCACAGGACGTGAGTATAGGCATAATTATTTCATGGGGGGCCAAACATTTTGATCTGGAAGGGCCTGTCCTAGTAATGAACAACCCCTAAAAGGTACCCATCATACTGAAAGGAAGAACACAAAATGCATGGTGATGTCAGTGGTGAGACCACTATCAATCAAGCGTTTATGACACATGCTTTGGATAAACTCTTGTGTTACTTCAGCTACACTACATGTATTTATGTGTAGTATATAGCTTTGCAGCCTACATAACTTTTTTGGCAACATTGGCGACATGCAACCTGATTGGAGGTTACCCCACCTATCGCATTATAAGACTGTAAAACTATTTTTTTAAAGAAGTAAAGCATTAAAGAAACTTTTTTCTTTGTGTCTCAGAACTTTGGATGCACTGTAACACACAAGTTTACCTGTTGCACCTATAGACCCTATCAGTAAAAGCATAATTCTGCCCATAGCATTGCTATAATTTTCAATATCTTGTGCGTCTGATATTCAGCTTGTACAGCAGAGTCTATGTTTTCTGCTCTATTTGTGTTACTACAACTTTATATTTTCAGCTATGTTTCTGTCCAATCAATATCTCATTTTGTAAAGTGCGGCATGCCATACTGCAATAAACAATATTTTACTCCCAAATATACTTCTTTTCATTATCTAAAGAAGTTGCAAAATTTCAATACAGTTGTAAAAATGATTTATTTAATCTGATACTTTTGCAAGGTATAACAGGGCAGAGGGCTCCATTTGGAATAATTCTTTATAACACCACATTTTTGTATCAGTAGTTTACTTTCTCCAACTTTGGGGAGATAAATGCACCCCTAAGCCCTCTTTTTTGGAGCTGTTCCTCTCCACAACCTTGTTGCATGCTTATAAGCCTCAAACGGCCCCTACCATGATTGAGAGATTGGGCACGGGATGATATGCAACTGTTCCAGATTCGGGCAGTGCTCCTCTAACTCTGGTGTGCTGCACTCTGTTATGCTCTATGTCGGGTTCTGCAGATGGCGCCCAGTGTAATCCCATGTGATCATCTACTTGGTCTATATTAGGCCTACCAAGACACACACCTGTGACACTTTAGTCTTGGTATAAAGACTTTCTAGCTATGCTGGAGTTCTGTCTGCTACCTGCTCATGGGCTTCCAGGAACTTTGCTACATGTCTGACTGTAGCTTCCAGGATGTCTCGTGTCCTCCTGTGGCTTCTAAGACCTCTGCTACCTGTTCCCAGTCTTCCACTATCTTTGCTATGCATCTGCCAGTGGCTTCCAGGACTAATCCTGTCCACCAGTGTGGCTTCCATTACCTCTGCTACTTTTTCCTGGTCTTTCAGGACCTCTGCTATTAGTCCAAGTATGGCTTCCAGGATTTCTCCTGTCTGCTTGCGGCTTCCAGTACTTCCTTACCTGTTCCCTGTCTTAGAGGACCTTTGCTATATGTCTGCCTGCAGCTTCCAGGATCTCTGCTACCTGTTTTTGAGCTTCCAGTACCTCTTAGATGTCTGCCTGCAGCTTCCAGGAGTTCTCCTATCCGCCGGCAGCTTCCAGGACCTCTTCTACCTGTCTACAATTTTCCAGGATCTCCACTACCTTTCCCAATTTTCCAGGACCCCTGCTCCCTGTTACTAGTCTTTCAGGATCTCTGCTACCTGTTCCTGGTCTTCCATTGCCCTGCTAACTGTTTGCAGTCTTCTAGGACCTCTGCTACCTGTCTACACTCTTCCAAGCCCCCCTATCTGTTCCTGGTCTTCCAGGACCTATGCTACCTTTTACCGATCTTCCAGGACCTATGCTACCTGTCTTGAGATTCCTGTTGTCTGCCTGCAGTCCCTAGTAACTTTACTAACTGTTTTTCGGGTGCCTTTCCTGACTGCTACAATAACACCCGTGGCCTATGTGCCCACCCAGACCTTGGACTTTAGGGATCTGTGGCGCCCCTGAGGGTCCAGTCGCCACAGAGATGTGGTACCCCACTAAGAGGGAAGGTGCGTGCACCCAACCAAATTCCAACTCCCACACCCCACACACACTAGTAGTGGAGCAGAGTACTCTTTATGGCTCCCTGCTTGGAATATGAAGAGTGCTGGGAGGTGGGCGGAGCGTAGCTTAGAGCGGGAGCAGGATAGAAAGTGAGATCAGATCTCTCTGGTAGAGGGAAAGCAGAAGGAGGTGTCTGCAGCTGCTCTACTGCTTAGATGCTGCTGGACGGATTGGAACACAAGGGAAGCTCCCTAGGGAAAAAAGTTCTTCTGGGACACGGCTGGAGTGAACATCCCGTGGGTCCCTTATCCATGCTGACTACAGGTCAGGTGGAGGAAGAAATTGGTCACAAAGGGAACGGCCCCTAGTCTAGATCGCATTCTTCAGGGTGCCACTAGCAAGCCGATAGCTTTGATTACTTTATGGACCATCGCCCCTACCACAGTTAGTCCATCTGGAAAGGCAGCTATATAGAGTCACAGAAACGGTGAGGCATTGTCTGAACAGGATTCGCAGCTGCCGGCCCAGAACGATAACTGTGAAGTGCTGGAGTGGAAGTCAGGCGGGAAAAGCAGCATATTGTTTGGAGACAGCCAGGAAAGGCACACACTGATTGGGAAAGCTGGAAAGGTGCATTTCAACTTATCTGGAAGTTAGCTGGACCCCTCACTTGGAGGACACAGCACTGAAGCGGGCATCTGTCTGTACAGCAGAACTGTGAGTAAAGCCCATTGAACTACATGCCACTGTGTCCTCCGCATTCTTTCTGCGCCACTCATCCAGCACTGCTGCATCTTCCTCTCTACACTACCTCACCATCTACCCACTCATCTCTTCTACCCTTGGACTACAGCTCTACCTGTGGAGGGCCTCAACATCTCAGCTGCACCCAACAGTGAGCTTAAAAAGGGGACTCTCCACATTAACATAATACCTTACAGATAGTGATGAGCAAGCATGCTCACCATTATTCGGTGCTCGTGTGGTGCCCCTGAGGGTTCAGTCAGCACAGAGGTACTGCACCACCTCCTGAGGTGTAGTATCCCACTCCTCAGGTAAGATGGGGACACCTGACCAGACTCCAGCACCTGCACAGACACCGTAGAACAGCAGGACACCCTCTATGACCCCTGCTTGGTTCATGAAGGATTCTGGGAGGTGGGTGGAGCTTAGGTTGCACTAAAGAGTGGGAGAACAGATAGGAAGTTAGTCAGTTCCCCAAGAGAGGGATGGAGTGAGAGGACGTATATATGCAGCAGCCTCCTGTAAGCTGGAGCTGCTGGCAAGGAAGAGAAAGATCAGCTCTTCAGAAGGACAGAAAGGAAAGGATGGAATGTGTGGAGCTGGGGATTGGAGCTAGAGTAGAGCTCATCCCTAAGTTGATGCGCCAAAGGCCGGGTGCCGGTATCCGAGGCTGTGTGAATGCTAATGGTTCTACAGCAGAAACCAGAGGAATAGAAGTTGTGACCACTTTATTCCCACCTAAGACTCAATGACACAGTAGCAACATGTGCGAGCCGGGACATGATTGTAAGGAGTCCCTGAAGTAGGCTACAGCTACCTGTCATGCTAGTGGAGTTCTAAGTAACAGCAAGAAAGAGAAACTTGAGTGTAATTCATAACTGCAAGTACTTCAGATTAGTGCTATTGAGACGTTCAGAAAAGGGCACATGGAAGGGAGAGCTGGAAGGGTGTACTCCTCTTGCCTGGGAGTTGGCTGAGCCCCTCACCTGGAGGATGCGGCACTGAAGCAGGCACCTGTGTATGACTGAAACGTGAGTAAAGCTTTGGAACTGCATTCAGCTGTGTCTCTGCCTTCTTCCTGTGTCAACCTACTCAGCACTGCTACATCTCTGTGCCTAAACACTACACCATCTAGCTCAACATCTACTACCACTGCCCTGGGACTACAGTCCTGCCTGTGGAGAGCTATTGCACCTCTGCTGCATCATACCATGTGTCCCAGAGGATCTGCACTGCAGCGCTGGTCTCCTTCTGACCAGATACCACAGGTGGCATCACAAACTTATTTACACAAACTTTATTCAGCATCATTCCTCTTATTTTACATGGACACTCAGGGCCACTGACCGGGTCATTGCCACCGCGACACATCCCTTAAAGACACCGGCCTGGTACCGAGTTAACCCCACAGCCCTAGGGGTGATCCACTCGGCCAAGCATCGCAGTGCTCTCTATGCTCGAAGCTTGCTGAGTATTAAAGGGGTTTGGGTCCCATCTTGCATGTTTTGGCACTCTTTAGAGAGCCAATGAACATGCAGGGATTGTCTGCCACACACTGTAATGCCGCAGCCATGTTAGTTGTGGCATTGCAGTGATTGGCTGGCTGCACAACGTCCTCCGGTCTATTTCAGACCTGCCGCCGCCATGCTCGTCACATGCGGTGTCTGTGTGTGTGGCTGTGTGCAGGTGTCTATGTGTGGGTGCATGAGCTTGTCTGCAGGTGTGTGTCTGGGTGTGTTTGCAGGTGTGGTAACGTTACCGCCGGTCATGTCAGTCACAGCGCTGCGGAATCATGCTGTCAGATGTTAGCATGATTGCGCAGCTGACTGTGACCTGCAGCAGTGAAGCAGACTTGGCCCAATGAGACTACTGCTCCCATCTGGCCATGTATGGTGTCACTGATAACAGTGACAACAGGTGCCGCTGATGGGAGAGTAGTATCATCTACCGGCACCTGTGCTCACTGTTACAAAAAAAAAGTATACTGCTAAAAAAAAATAAAGGGCAAGTGGGAAGAGCGAGGCTAAGTGCCAGAATTGGCGCATCTATAAGATGCTCTATTTCTGGGGTGGCTGAGAGCTGATGTTTTTAGCCTAGGGGAGGTCAATATCCATGGCCCCTTCCCAGGCTATTAATATAAGCTAACAGCTGTCTGCCTAGCCTTTGCTGATTTGATTTTATAGAGTGACCCCATGTCAAGTTTTTTCTGGGGTTTCCCTATAAAATAGCCAGTAAAGGCTAAGCAAACATCTGTGAGCTGATATTAATAGCCTGGTAATCTTTATGGCTATTGGCTCCTTCCCAGAATATTAACATCAGCCCTCAGCTTTCCCTCTGCTGGTTATGAAAATTACACGGGAGCCCATGCAGTTTTTTTTTAAATAAACAGATATTGCATTTCACGCACTATAAGGTGGTACATGAGCACTATATGGCAGTGTGTGAGCACTATAAGATGGTATATGAGTACTATATGCTGATTTGGTGGTATAGCAAATGTTAGAGGAAATTTATTTATTATATTCACTTATATTTGTTTTGCGTGTAAACATTATATGCGAACATGGTATGTAATGATATTATGGTCATCAATAGAGAATGTAAAAGGAGAGGTTGGACAAGGAACTGGCATCACAATTCTTTTTTTTTTTGTTTGATATATCTTTATTTAGCTTGCAAATTCACAGACAAAACAGCAGAGAAAACCGAATGAAAATCCGTGTCAAATCCGATTGGATTTTCAACTGCATTTTCTGCCAAGAGAGGGAGAATCCACGCAGAATTTTACAAAAGCAAATCGACAACGTGCGCACATACCCTTAGGCCTCATACCCATTGGCGATTATATCGGCCGATTGCAATCCGATTTTTAATCGTAGGTTAACATTGCCGGATATGCTAACGTGGGTACGTAGACTAAAGTTCCGCAAGCTGGCAAAAGGAAACACTCTCTGGGTACAAGGGCCCTGACTACGTTGGATGAGGAGGCCCCTGGGGCCACTTCTAACATCAATCAGCATGTGACCCAGATGCCACTATTTAACGTTATTCTGTTGTGTGTCCAATCTTGGAAAGAAAAGGTGTTTTAACTTTACACTCATAATAATGATTTTCAAATACACAACAGTCTTGGTGTCTTGTGTGGGCCATAGTTAAATTAGTATGACCTCACATGATGTCATGGAAGGAGAAACCTTAAAAAAAACATTTATGAAAACAAATCACATCCTTTTTTTAAAGAGGGCAAGAATTAACAAATTAACACTACATCTACATAATATATGCCACAAAATATACCTCATGGTTAACAGAAGCCGTTCTTCCGCTGAAATGCACCTGCGCAAGCGTGTGTTTTGGAAAGTGATGGCTGGCCGAAGTTCGGCAAGGAGAATATCAAAGGTCTCACGTGACATCCTCGTGTATGCAAAAAAATTGTCACGATGCCTCCGTAGCTCGCCATCGATACACGCAAAATGTCCTTTTTTGGGCCTTGGGTGATTAGCGCATGCACCCAAAAAAAAGCCGGATTACTTACTGGTAATGCTCTTTTAATGAGTCCACGACAGCACCCACTTGGAGAGAGGGATCCGCCCATAGGAACAGGAAACCTACAGAGATAAAAGAGGGCGGTCCGCCTCTCCTCCTCAGTTGGATTTCAGAGTACCCGGAGGACCGCCAATTATTAGGCCATTATATTATCCTATATGTTCATTGTATTTCTATAACTAAGATGGTGTGTATATTATATATATATATATATATATATATATATATATATATATATATATATATATATATAGTTAACTTCTAGGGAGGGTTAGTGAACGGGTGCTGTCGTGGACTCATTAAAAGAGCATTACCGGTAAGTAATCCGGCTTTTTACTCTTCGCCACGACAGCACCCACTTGGAGAGATTTTCAGAGACCTTCACCTGGGAGGGACCACCGTGCTGAGGACCGCTCTACCAAAGGTTAGGTCGGATGAGCATGATAACTCCAGTCTATAGTGGTTATAAAAGGTAGAGGGTGTTGACCAAGTAGCAGCCTTACATATAGACTCGATTGCGACTTCTCCCCTCTCTGCCCAAGAAGAAGCCATTGCTCTGGTGGAGTGTGCCTTGATACCTTCCGGGGGATCTTCATTGCTTGCGGAGTATGCTAGGCTGATCGCATCTCTGATCCATCGTGACAGGGTACCCCTTGTGACCTCATATCCCTTCTTTTGGCCCTGGAAGGAAATAAATAGAGCCCTACTCTTCCTCCAGCTGCTAGATCTCTCGATGTATTGTAATACTGCTCTTCTAACATCTAGCGTATGAAATTTCTCTTCCTCTGGAGTAGAAGGGTTATTAAAAAATGAGGGGAGGTGGATTTCTTGTGATCTATGGAACTTCCCTGCTACCTTTGGTAAGTATGAGGGGTCTGGTTTTAATATTAGCAGATCCTGGAATGTTAATAGGAAACGGGGTTCTATCGATAGTGCTTGTATATCGCTAACCCTTCTGGCTGAGGTTAGTGCAACTAGCAGTACTGTTTTGAGAGATAGGTGTTTAAGGGATATTGAGTCTAATGGTTCAAACGGAGCACGTGTAAGGGCCTCCAGCACCAAATTCAAGTCCCAAGGAGGGACCCTAGGTATGTGTACCGGTTCGCTCCGCTCACAGGCCGAGATAAATCTGGTAATCCATCTATTACCTGCCACATTATAACTATAGAGGGCCCCTAGAGCTGACACCTGGACTTTTAGAGTGTTAACAGATAGTCCTAAATTTTTTCCCCTTTGTAGAAATTCTAGAATTGCTGTTATTGGAATCTCTCTGGAATCAGGGGCTGTGTGAAACTCTAGGAATTTTCTCCACACCCTGGTGTAAATTTTTGTTGTAGACAATTTCCGACTTTGTAGGAGAGTGTTGACTAGCCCTTCCGAAAAACCTCTTGCCCTCAACATTTCCCTTTCAAGTTCCAAGCCGTCAAGTGGAGATTGTCCACATGAGGATGGAAGAATGGCCCCTGCGAGAGTAGCCTGAGGGTTGAAGGAAGCACCCAAGGGTCGGTCACTGACATTGCCCGCAGGCATGAAAACCACGGTCTCCTGGGCCAGAATGGTGCTATTAAGATTATTCGTGCCTTCTCTGCCATGATCTTCCTGATGACCTGCGGTAGTAGATTGATTGGGGGGAAGGCATACGCCAGTTTGAACCGCCATGGGGCCTGGAGGGCATCCAGGATTTCTGGCCTGTCTGCTACATTCAGAGAGGCGAATCTTCGCACTTGTTTGTTTTTCCCGGTGGCGAAGAGATCTATCTGGGGAAGGCCCCATAGTGACACAATGTTTGTGAATATTTGCCGGCTCAGGCACCACTCTCCTTGCCGCAGTGTGTGGCGACTTAGAAAATCCGCTTCCACATTGTCTTCTCCTCTTATGTGGAGGGCTGAGAGAGATGAAAAATGTTTTTCGGCTAAGGACAAGATCTTCCTTGCGGAAGACATTAATGCGACTGATCGAGTCCCGCCTTGCCTGTTCAGATATGCGACCACTGTGGTGTTGTCTGACAGGATTCTTACGTTCTCTCCTTGTAACTGTGGGAGAAAATGATATAATGCATGACCCACTGCTTTTAACTCTTTCAAGTTTGATGAATCGTGCTCTTCCCTTATATCCCATAAGCCTTGGGTGAAGGTGCTTCCCATGTGGGCTCCCCATCCTGTGGGGCTGGCGTCAGTAGTAATTATACGGGAGGGTGTTACTACCCATGGTACTCCTCCCGATAAGTTATTATCGTCTAGCCACCATGTTAGGGAGGTTAGGACTATCTGAGATAAAGTGATTTTTTTTATTTAAATTCCCCTGGTCCTGAATCTCCTCCGAGAGGATTTGATACTGTAAATCTCTTGTATGGAATTGGGCCCACCGAACCGCCGGGATGCAGGAAGTAAGGGACCCCAGAAGGGACATTGCATCTCTTAACGACATGTGTGGTTCGTTTATCGCTAATCTGACCTTCGTTTTAATTGTTGTAATCTTTACCTGTGGTAGCAGACATTTTTGGCTTATGGAGTCTAGCTGAAGACCCAGGAAGGACTGAACTGATTGTGGTTCGATTCTGGATTTCTTGAAATTTATTACCCAACCAAGAGCCTGTAGGGATAAGATTGCATCAGCCACTCGTTCATTACATTGTTTAGTTGAGTTACCTATTATCAAAAAATCATCCAAATAGGGTACTATCAGCGTGTCCTTTTGGCGTAAGAAGGCCATTACTTCCAGCATCACCTTTGTAAAGACTCTTGGAGCGATGGAAAGGCCGAATGGCATGGCTGTGAACTGAAGGTGTTTTATGGTGCCCTCGAGGAAGACCGCCACTCTGAGGTATTTCTGAAATCTGTAATAAATGGGAAGATGATAATAGGCATCTTTCAGATCCAGGCCTGCCATCATACAATTGGGAAAGAGGAGCTTAATTGCGGATCTAATAGACTCCATCTATGATTTGTTATAAAAGTATTCAGTTTCTTCAGGTTAATTATCGTCCTGAAGGAGCCATCGGGTTTAGGTATCAGAAAGAGAGGGGAGTAAAATCCTCTCCCTTCCTGTCCTTTTGGCACCTGGACCAAGACTTTTTTGTCCAGAAGACTGAAAATTTCAGTCTCTAAGGCCCACTGTTGGACTGGGGAGTTAAGGGATGTTACAATGACTGAGTTACGGGGCACATGATGGAAATTTAATTTTAGTCCTTCTCTAATAATGCCCAGGACCCAAGGGCTGGTCGTGATTTTCTCCCATTCCTGAAGGAAAATTTTTAGTCTCCCTCCCACTGGAGGGACTGGTTCTCTAGGTCCGATCTCTGCGGAAGGAGGATCCCCTAAACATAGCACCTTTTCCTTTCCCTTCTTTCGTGGCCCAGCGGTTCTGATTTTCTGTTGTTCTTCCCCTACCAAATGGTCGTCTTCTGAACGCTCTCCTATAAAATGGGAGAGAGGGGTTAGGGAACCCTTTTTTCCTTTCTTTTGCTTTAGCAAGGATTTCGTCCAACGCTTTTCCAAACAAAAACTCACCCTCACAAGGTATGGCAGAGAGCTTTGCCTTGGATTGGGTGTCACTTCTCCAGCTTTTAAGCCATAGGCTTCGTCTGGCGTTATTAAGCAAGCCTGCTGTTCTGGCTGCCATGCGTAGTGAATCGGCTGATGTGTCTGCTATGTATGCCGCTGCGCCACGAATCAGTGGTATGGCTGCTCGAAGCTTGTCTCTGGAGACTTTTTGTTCCACTTGTTGGTCTAGCTGATCAATCCAGACCAGCATAGAGCGAGCTGTGCACGTACTGGCTATTGCCGGCTTAAACGTGCCCGTGGCTGCCTCCCATGCTCTCTTAAGTGAGGCCTTCGCTTTCCGGTCCAGTGGGTCTTTTAGAATCCCTGCGTCTTCTACTGGTAAGGCCGACTGTTTTGTGGCTGAGGCAACTGCCGCGTCGACCTTCGGGACCTTAGACCACGTTAACAATTCCTCGTCGCTAAAGGGATACCTTCTTTTTGAAGCCGAGGGAAGATAACCTCTCTGATCCTGCTTCTCCCATTCCTTTTTGACTAAGGCCTTTATTGCCGGTATAACGGGAAAAACCCTCTTCCTCCTATCTGTCAATCCCGCAAACATAATCTCTTGGGTCGTTTGCGGCTCCTTAGTGTCTGTGCAACCCATGGTGTTTCTTACAGATTTCACCAAGTTGTCCATGTTCTCTAACGGAAAACATGAACGACCCTCCATATCAGAGGAAGAGGATGATGTAGACGTATTGGAGCTGTCAGAGACTACTGCTTCGTCTTCATCTGTATCTAAGCTAACTGCCGTTGGTCTGTTAGCCTTAGGTTTCTTGGATATGCCGCTTGACTGGGTTAGGGCTTGTAGTTCCTCCCTTATAATAGCCCTAATATCTGTGGCTGATGTTGAAGTCTGTTTTGTATTTTCAGAAATGCACTTTTTGCACAGCCTCTTTGTATAAGAGTCCGGTAAAGGACGTGTACAGAGGGCACATTCCTTGTTTTTTGATTTTTCCTTCCTTTTAGCCTATGATGGACATAGCGGAGGAGAGAGAGAGAGGGAGAGCGAGCGAGCGAGCGAGAGAGAGAGATTCTTTAACAGCTTGATAGGCAGAGAGTCGTCCACTCACCCAGAGAAGCTGTAGGTACCGGTTCAGGAGGCTGAGAAGGGGTTCTTTTGGCATGACTTCTGTGGCTCCTATCCGAGGAGCCTCGCTGTTCCGCTGCTGCCGTATCACCTGCTTGGGGATGCGTGTCCTGTCTTGGGGAAGACATGTCTGCACGCTCTATCATTATCCCCCTCGGTTTTTTATGCCACCCTTCAGTACCTGGTACCTCCCCCTCCCAGGTGCGCCTGCTTCCGGTGCATTCATTTAGCCTGTGCCCGGCCTGGAAACACCGTCCGCTATACTAAATCACGTCCCTTTTTTTTTTTTTCTCCGGAGGGGGCGGGGAGTGCTCCTTTGCTGGTATCGCGCGGCTGCAAAAGACCGCGCATGCGCTGTATGCTGAGGAACCTCCGGTAACCCGGAAGTTCCTCCTTACCTCCTCCCAGCGCTGTACCTGCGTCCTCGCTGTACCTGTTTTCAGAACGCCAGAGATAGCCTCTCTATCTCGGCTCCGCACTCCCACACGGACCGGGATGGTTGCCTCCAAGATCCCGGTGACGTGTATCCATAAGAAAACCCCCGGTCGGCTCCACCCGGTACCGGTGTTTCTTTTACGCTGCCGTCTCAGACGAGGGGGGAGCCGGATTCCAGCACTCCCCCGACGCTGCTTCTCGACCGGAACCCCTGCCGTTTCTCACGGACACTGCACAGGCGGTTCCTTGGCCCAGGTATGTCTTCTGTAGAGATCCTGTGGTTCCGATAGGAACAGGAAACCAACTGAGGAGGAGAGGCGGACCACCCTCTTTTATCTCTGTAGGTTTCCTGTTCCTATGGGCGGATCCCTCTCTCCAAGTGGGTGCTGTCGTGGCGAAGAGTAAAACAGTGCCGCCTCCTCGGAGCTACTACAGGGGAATATCCCACACCATACTCCCGGGATAACACCCAGTTAAAGAGGAGCTCCTCAGTAGGAACAAGACTTAGATTACTAGCTGCCATGCTTGCTTGGTTGCAATACACAAATAAACGTGTGTAAAATCACATCAAGCAATGAGATATGTTGCTAAATGCCTTTATATAGGGCTGGCCCTAATGATTTCTAATTGATTATGCCTTCTAGCCCTGTTTAAAAATGGTGGAAAACTGATGGAAAACGCATGATGTGTTGAAAAATCGCATGACAATCACAAGACAATTGTCCAATTTTTCAAAACCGAAAACGGACCATTTTTTTAATTGCCAATGGGTATTAGGCCTTAAGGGTATGTTCACACTGGGCGCTTTTGTGGCATTTTTTTCTGCAGCAAAACCTGGTTTCTTGGCAGGAAAGAAGCTGCGGCCAAAAAGCAGGTTTAGTTGCCTTTTTGGTGCGTTTTTCGTTGCGGTTTTTGGGCTAACTTCTGTCTCTTTGTGCATGCTAATAAAGTTGAGTTGCTGTCCATGACTTTTCTGCAGCAAAAAGGCTGCAAATAATGATACCTGCCATGAAATCTGGTTTTGATGCAGAAAAAAAAAAGCAAAAACGCCCAGTGTGAACATGCCTTAAAACCAGCTGAAAATTAGCATAGAAAACGCCGGCTTTTGCTGCAGAAAAGTCGTGGACAGCAGCTGAACTTTATTAGCATGCACAGAGAGACAAGTTTGACCAACATACGCACCAAAAACAACGAAAAACGCACCAAAAAGGTACCTAAACATGCTTTTTTTGCCACAGCTTCTTTCCTGCCAAGAAATAAGGTTTTGCTGCAGAAAAAATGCCCAGTGTGAATATACCCTTAAAGCAGCTGAAAATTAGCGTAAAATAAAACAGTAAAAATGCAGGTATCATTATTTGCAGCAGAAAAGTCATGGACAGCAACTCAACTTTATTAGCATGCACAAAGACACAAGTTAGACCAAAAACACATCATTCCCCCAATGCCAATTTTTATGCACGAAAACGTCATAATTAAATCATATTTGCACAATAATTTCTGACTTTTCTTTTTTATCCCATCAAAGCAAAAAAAATAAAAAAAAAGATAAACTTAAGTAGGCAGAGCTCAGCGGTACAGATGAGTAAATTTGCTGAAATTCAAGTTTGGTAGATCCGTTTAAATTTGGCTGATTATTTTTTTTTTTATCAAATTTTAAGCACACATGATGTCAGGCCTAGCCACCACCGAAAGTATCTATGAAGAGTAAGGCTATGTGCACACGTTGCGGATTCTGCTGCCGATCCGCATTGTTTCTGGTCCTGCGGGTCCGCGGCAGTTTCTGCTGCGTTGTACAGTACCATTGTTTTCAATGGTAAAACCAAAAACGCTGTGCACATGCTGTGGATTTTTCTGTGGGCTACAATCCGCAGCATGTCAACTCTTTGTGCAGATTCCACTGCGGTTTCACACCTTCACCATTGTGAGGAGTGAAACCGCAAGGGCTAAACCGCAGGCTAATCCGCAGGTAAACCACAAGTATTTTGACCTGCGGATTTTTCAAAATTTGCGTGGAAAAATCTGCAGCACTTCCAACTACGTGTGCAAATAGCCTAAGGCTATGAGCACACGCTGCGGACTTGGCCTCTACGGATCCGCAGCAGTTCTGCAGACAGTGTACAGTACCATGTAAGTCTATAGAAAATGTATAGTCTATAGTCTTTTTCTATCTACTGGCTAACACGGTACAAAGATATACATCTTTCCTGTATCAACATGTAAGTCTATGTGATTTACATTCTGCTGTGCATATGCTGCGGATTTTCAACTGAGGAAAAGCTGCGGTTTTGAATCCGCAGAAAGAATTGACATGCGGATTCTGCTGCGGTTTGCCACCTATTCCATTGCCCAGGTGTCAAACCGCAGGGGAAAACCGCTGGCCAATCCGTAGGTCGTTTTAGCTGCGGTTTTACCTGCGGATCCGGAGATACAAATCCGCGGGAGAATCCGCAGCGTGTGCACATAGCCTAAAGAGAAGGCCAATGTAGGGCTCACATTGTGACGTGGACTTGCAAAGCCCCAGATTCGGGTAGGTATACAAATCCCAGGCATCGGTGCAGCTGATGGAATGGCACGTGAAAAGCAATGAATAAGGACAGCAAATCAGAGATGCGTCTGAGGTTTCTAAGATATGTGGAGTTTAATGGACTGTGAGGGGTTGACTCACTCAACTGCTTGCAAAGGTAGACACAGGAACGGTAAGTCACATGCTGGTTTATTATAACACAGCATAAACCATGGTAGGGCTTAACAAAATAAACATGGCCTTTCTGGCATAACAGCAAAACAAAAGATAAATCACCTCAAAGTCCTTATGGTTGCGGGACTCGCCTGCTCAGACCATCATATGTCTTCAGCTCCTCCTGGAGCCACGTTTGGAGTCTTTCCTCTCCAAACACAACATAGAGAAAAAAAAAAACAGGGGCTGAACATTCAACTTCCCAGCCACACCCTTGAGGTGGAGATATGGTGAATGGGTGTCCCACCTGTCTCTCACCTACTCACTGAAAACCCAGTCCCTGATGATAGCCGGTTAAAGAGAATCTGTCACCCTTTTTTTCGGCTTGCAGCTGCCGGCATAGACATCGGGGGCTTATCTACAGCATTCCGGTCCGACGTCTCCCTTCTTCATACGATGACGTCCTCTTCTCCCGTCCTGTAATGGCTGCGGCGCAAGAGCACTGCTCTGCCCTGTTGAGGGCAGAGCAGAGTCCTGCAGTGCGCAGGCTTCTGGAGAGGTCCGGCACCTGCACACTGCAGAATTCTGCTCTGCCCTCAACTGGGCAGAGCAGTGCGCTTGCGCTGCAGCCATTACAGGACGGGAGAAGAGGACGTCATTGCATGAAGAAGGGAAGCGTCGGACCGGACCGCAACGCCCACCGGACCGCACCGCCCACCCCGGTGAGTATAATATAATGTGTTTTTCTTATCTTTCAGGTTACATCAGAGGCTTATCTACAGCATTACAGAATGCTGTAGATAAGCCCCCGATGTCTATGCCGGCAGCTGCAAGCCGAAAAAAAGGGTGGCAGATTCCCTTTAAGCCCTTCAACACATAGCATTCTGGAGAGAAGCTTATAGGTTTCAGATCACGGACGAAAGCAATCTTCGTGACACATATCTCCTCTCACATACAGTACGACAGTGACCCTGTCACAGGACTTTAAATAAAGAATAATTTTTTATTGGACCCTTTGCTGCATTTTTTACAATCTTCATTGGCAATGATGGGTACAGTTTTGAAACCCCATTTTGGCCCTTACCCCCTTTCTGATGTCAGGCGTATTAGTACGCCGATGTCGGACACCCTCCCTTGGATGTGGGCTCCGGAGGTGAGCCCACATCTATCCCGGGACATGTCAGCTGTTTTGAACAGCTGATATGTGCCCGCCATAGTAGCAGGTGGAATGGCGATCCACCCACGGCTATTAACCCGCTAAATGCCGCTGTCAGATGCTGACAGCGGCATCTGACTTTCGCTTCCGGCCATCGGGCCGGAAACTCGCCCACTGGTGACCCCTGTCACGTGATCGCAGGTCACCGGTTCATTGGCATGATAACCAGAGGTTTCCTGGAGACCTCTATGGTTGTCAGTGCCGATTTGCTGTGAGCACCACCCGGTGGTCGGCGCTTGTTGCAAGTGAGTAATTCTGCTAAATAGAGGTGATCTGATCATTGCGCGTACGTAGCAGTGCCAATCGGGTTCTGGCAGCTTCTAGCCTCCCATGGAGACTACTGAAACATGCCAAAAGTAAAAAAAAATGTTTTTAAAAATAATAAAAAAAAATAAAAGTTCAAATCATTCCCCTTTCGCCCCATTCAAAATTAAAACAATAAAAATAAAATCACACATACACATATTTGGTATCGCCGCATTCAGAATCGCCTGATCTATCAATAAAAAAGGTTAACCCGATAGCTAAACGGCGTAACGAGAAAAAAATTCAAAACACCAGAATTACGTTTTTTTGGTTGCCGCGACATTGCATTAAAATGCAATAACGGGCAATCAAAAGATCGTATCTGCACCAAAATGGTATTATTAAAAACGTCAGCCCGGCACACAAAAAAAATCACTCACCCAACCCGAGATCACGAAAAATAGAGATGCTACGGGTATCAGAATATGACACAATTTTTTTTTTTTAACAAAGTTTGAAATTTTTTTCACTACTTAGATAAAAAAGAACCTAGACATGTTTGGTGTCTATGAACTTGTAATAACCTGGAGAATCATAATGGCAGGTCAATTTTAGCATTTTTGGAACCAATCAAAAAAGCCCAAACAAAAAAACAGTGTGGGATTGCACTTTTTTGCAATTTCACCGCACTTAGAATTTTTTTCCAGTTCTCTATTACACGACATGGTAAAACCAATGCTATCGTTCAAAAGTACACGTCATCCAGCAAAAAACAAGCCCTCACACAGCCATATTGACGGAAAAATAAAAAAAGTTATGGCTCTGGGAGCGAAAAACGAAAATGCAAAACCGAAAAAAGATTCGGTTATGAAGGGGTTAAAAATTCAACAAAATTAAGTTGTGCAAATCGAATCCCCCAAAATTTGGATTTGCTAGAATCAGCAAATTTTTAGGAAAATCTGAGCCAATTTGTTTGGAATTGACTAGCTCGTCCTTACTTAGAAGAAAGTAGGACGTGTGCACCTACTAATTTGGGTGCCTCTTACTCCAGTGGGACTTTTTTTTTTTAAGACCTACATATTAAATTAGTTTCTTAATGAATTCCCCCACCCATGGTGTTATCACAATGGATAAAATATAAAACCCCTGAAACCCAAATGCCAAATCCAGCTCTTCTTCATCCGTGAATGCGTTCTGCATGACTACATGGAAAATCCATAGATAAACCAGAAAGGGTTAAGACTTAATCTGCTTACAAGTACATTTTTCCACAAATTCCCTGTCTATAATGGATGTTGAGCACAGATGCACAGTTACCACACAGATCGCAGCTGTTACCACCTCGGATGAGGAATTAATTTTCTTGAGAAAGACTCCACCACTTGTTCCTGGGTATGCTAATTCTGAAATATAGCCCAGTGGTGATCCGGATAATTCCTGTGTGTCAAACTGTGAATAATTTAAAGAAAAAAATAGAAAAAAAAAATAGAAAAATTGACATTACATACGCTTTCATAGCCAGCCACAAAAAGTTGCAGCTTCCCGTTCCCTCCCGCTATGTGTAACTAGTCATTTGAAACCAGTCAACGACTTGTGACCTTCATCTCCCTCCTGCCCCGGTGTCTGGCCCTCAGCAGGCTTTGAAATGGAATGAGATAAATATGAAATGAATTGGATGAATGGAACAGGTTGATAATCCTGCCTCGCGGTGGGATAGATGTGTCGTAAATAAGATCGCCTTGGAGGAGGACAGGTAAAAAAAAAAGCCTTAGAAACGTGAGATTGATTATTTAGAAGTCCAAATTAATGAACAGATTTTGCCAGTGCTCAACTCCAAAAAAGAAAAATAAAAGTCTTGAAATAAAACTGTTGGGAATTTGTAAGATATCAATTTTTGACCAATTTTCATCAGTGTTTTGGATCAGATTTTCATTAGTGTTTGGACAGTTTTTCAATTTTTACCGTTGATTTTTGGCCAAAAAAATAATTGCAATTCTTCTACTACCAATTATGATGTTAAAACCGGAGTGCAAACGGATTGTTCATGGATCCCATTTCATGAACTTGTGTGGGTGACTTTGAACAAAAAGTGGGGTTTTTTTTGGCACTGTGATTGCAATGAGTGTTTTATCCATGAAAATCACACCTAAAATGGGCACATGAAAAACGGACATCTGATTGACTCCCTGCTGCCATAGATTGTAGGACAATTGCTTAATTGGTATGAGCAGGCTGGCCAGAGGCAGTGATAGGAGGCAGATCAAGGGTTAACAAGTTTTAATAAAACAGGGAGTCACTCCAATCAGGGAGATAGGAAAAACGGGAGGTAAAATGCAGGCAGAATAGGGAATACAGGGGATTGGCTAGGGGAAAATCGACGCAGGAATAACAAAGAAAGTCATTCTCAAAGAAGTCACTTATCCATCTGGCGTCTTCCTGACAGAAACGGTCCCAGAGTAGATAATGGCGCCAACAGCAGTCGGCACGACGTGGATCCGGTGTGGTATGGAAGAAGGCGATGATATGTTCCCGGCTGGCAACTCTGAGTCTTTGAAATGTCCCGTGGAGTCCTCAGTAAGGAGACTCTGGTGGTCGTCAATGTATAGGCCACAGTCCTGCCAAAATTAAGCGAAGCTCGACAAATATGCATTGGGGCTTCAGGAAACGGTACCCGGCCCATGTCTCAGTCTCTGTCAGGTGGCACACGTGCAGCACTGACCGCTATAGAGCGATTGGCACCTCGTTGTCTGGTAGACAACCTGCACACGGCGGGCTTCTCGTCAGAGTCTCTGCGGTAGGTCTCTCTCACGGCCGGGCGCGCATCTCCGCTGCTAACGGTCCCTGAAGCAGGAGCTCTCACTTTCCTCAGCCATGCGCTGCACCTTCCCACCAACTCTGTCTGTTTCCACTCGCTGTACTGCCACTGGTAACACTTAGCCATGCCCCCTGTTAGCCAGTGCAAAGATCGGTCCGGTTGCCTAAACTTTCCCCCCAGACAACAGAGGAGACAGCCCCGACAGTCAGCACAAGAAAGGTACCCACAGCCCGGTTTCTCTTCTTACACTGGATATTTGGGGCCTCTACGGTAAAGAAAAAATACAGCAGGACCAGAAATTGGAAGTTTTGGCAAACACAGAAGAAGGGGAACCATTGGCTGAGGTTGAGAAGGAGAACTTAAGAATATACATCTGGTAAGTAGAAATGTAAAGGGCACAACTGTAAATGGACATTTAGATGAGGCACATAAGGAGCACATGTGTGAATTGGGGGCCCAAAAATGGCACAACTGCAACTCTCGAAAAAGGTATACTTGTTAATAAGACTTTTAAAGTGCAGACATGCAAATGATTCCCATAAAGGGCTCTTTTGTGGGTGAAAAAGTTAAAGGTATTGTCTCACATCCCTTTATACAGGGAATCTGTCAGCAGTTTTTTTCTATTTTATCTGATGTAGGAACAGAGTCCCTGATTCTAGTGATGTGTCACTTACTAGTCTTCATGCTATCATTTTTATAAAATCACAGTTTTCTCAGCTGCTGATGTAGTAGTGCTCAGAATGCCGAGCCCTGTGTAACCCCGCCCACACCACTGATTGGTAGGTTTTTGTGTATACTGTACATTGTCAGCAAGCTGCTAATCAGTGCAGGGGGTGTGGCTGGACTAGTAAGCACGAGCACCTAGTCCTGTAGCGATAGTCTCCTGCTGATAAAACACTGATTTTACTGACAAATACATGCAAGCCTAGTAAGTGACACTTTGCTGGAATCATTGTCTCAATCCTGCTGCTTTCAGATTACATGGACCAACCTGCTGACAGATTCGCTTTAAATAAATTCTAACGCGTTCAACCGATTGCTGTTTTTTTCCAATGTCTTCATTAGCTTTTAAAGCAAATGTGTTAATTTATGAGACGGAATATAAGGGAGATTCTGAAAAGATGAGTATAAAACGTTTTGCCTTATATCTAGAGTTGAGCGATACCGTCCGATACTTCAAAGTATCGTATCGGATGGTATCGGCCGATCTTTAAAAAAAGTATCGGTATCGCCGATTCCGATACCGGAAGTCCCATTCAAGTCTATGGGACTTCCGGTATCGGAATAAGAAAAACCCTTTCCTGCCCTTGTACAGCCTCTCTGGGGTCTGTACGGGCCTTTCGGGGGGCTGTGCCGGCCTGCCAGGGGGTCTGTGCAGGCTCCGGTGGTCTGTGCCGGCCTGCCGGTGGTCTGTGCAGGCTCCGGGGGGCTGTGCCGGCCTGCCGGGGGGCTGTGCCGGCCTGCCGGGGGGCTGTGCCGGCCTGCCGGGGGGCTGTGCAGGCTCCGGGTGGCTGTGCCGGCCTGCCGGGGGGCTGTGCCGGCCTGCCGGTGGTCTGTGCAGGCTCCGGGGGTCTGTGCAGGCATCGTCCGATGGGACTACAAGTCCCATCGGGCGATGCCTGCTACCATGACAGTGATTGACACATTAGCCAATGATGGGACAGTAGTAGTCCCATCATCCGGCTAATGTGTTAAATGTAAAAAAAAAAAAAAAAAAAAAAATTACATGCTACATACATACAACATGCATACTACATACATGCTACATTCATACTACATACTACATACATGCTACATTCATACTACATAAATACTACATGCAACATACATACTACATATATACTACATGCATGCTACATACATACTGCATGCTACATACATACCACATATATACTACATATATACTACATGCATGCTACATGCATGCTACATGCTACATACATAACACATATATACTACATGCATGCTACATACATACTACATGCTACATACTACATATATACTACATGCATGCTACATACTACATGCTACATACATACTACATATATACTACATGCATGCTACATACATACTGCATGCTACATGCATGCTACATACATACTACATACATACTACATGCTACATACATACTACATATATACTACATACATACTACATACATACTACATGCATGCTACATACATACCACATACATAACACATATATACTACATGCATGCTACATACATACTACATGCTACATACATACCATATACATACTACATGCATGCTACATACATACTACATGCATGCTACATACATACTACATGCTACATACATACTACATATATACTACATGCATGCTACATACATACTACATGCTACATACATACTACATATATACTACATGCATGCTACATACTACATGCTACATACATACTACATACATACTACATGCATGCTACATACATACCATATACATAACACATATATACTACATGCATGCTACATACATACTACATGCTACATACATACCATATACATACTACATGCATGCTACATACATACTACATGCATGCTACATACATACTACATGCTACATACATACTACATATATACTACATGCATGCTACATACATACTACATGCTACATACATACTACATATATACTACATGCATGCTACATACTACATGCTACATACATACTACATGCTACATACATACCACATATATACTACATACATACAATACATTCATACAATACATACATAGACATGCAGTACATATAACATAGAGTAACATACTTACCAATACTTGTCACATTGTTCCCCGAAGCCATTGTCTTTTCTGGGATAAATATTAACATAACAAACCACAAAAATACTCACCCACGATCCGAAGCAGTCCACGAGTGTGTTCCACGACGATCTTGGGTAGAGAACTGCAGCATCAGCTGTTGCTGCCGTTCTCTACGGGCTGCAGGAAT
The DNA here is from genome assembly GCF_039654945.1 of Dendrobates tinctorius. Lineage (NCBI taxonomy): Eukaryota > Metazoa > Chordata > Amphibia > Anura > Dendrobatidae > Dendrobates > Dendrobates tinctorius. The sequence continues at coordinate 11,193,888 of NW_027361677.1, forward strand.
CCAATGACGGAAGGTAGGTATCCTTCCGCACTGTATTCCTCCGCCACTTAAAAAAAAAAAAAGTCCCTAGTCTCACTTTATGCCATTGCTGTGTGGGAAATTCCCACGCAGCAATGGCATAAAGTGAGACTAGGGACTTTTTTTTTTTTAAGTGGCGGAGGAATACAGTGCGGAAGGATACCTACCTTCCGTCATTGGATTCCTGCAGCCCGTAGAGAACGGCAGCATCATCTGATGCTGCAGTTCTCTACCCAAGATCGTCGTGGGACACACTCGTGGACTGCTTCGGATCGTGGGTGAGTATTTTTGTGGTTTGTTATGTTAATATTTATCCCGGAAAAGACAATGGCTTCGGGGAACAATGTGACAAGTATTGGTAAGTATGTTACTCTATGTTATATGTACTGTATATCTATGTATGTATTGTATGAATGTATTGTATGTATGTAGTATATATGTGGTATGTATGTAGCATGTAGTATGTATGTAGTATGTATGTAGCATGCATGTAGCATGTAGTATGTATGTAGCATGCATGTAGTATATATGTAGTATGTATGTAGCATGCATGTAGTATATATGTAGCATGTATGTAGTATGTATGTGGTATGTATGTAGCATGTAGTATGTATGTAGCATGCATGTAGTATATATGTAGTATGTATGTAGCATGTAGTATGTATGTAGTATGTATGTAGTATGTATGTGGTATGTATGTAGCATGTAGTATGTATGTAGCATGCATGTAGTATATATGTAGTATGTATGTAGCATGTAGTATGTATGTAGTATGTATGTAGTATGTATGTGGTATGTATGTAGCATGTAGTATGTATGTAGCATGCATGTAGTATATATGTAGTATGTATGTAGCATGTAGTATGTATGTAGTATGTATGTAGTATGTATGTGGTATGTATGTAGCATGTAGTATGTATGTAGCATGCATGTAGTATATATGTAGTATGTAGTATGTATGTAGTATGTATGTGGTATGTATGTAGCATGTAGTATGTATGTAGCATGCATGTAGTATGTATGTAGCATGCATGTAGTATGTATGTAGCATGCATGTAGTATGTATGTAGTATGTATGTAGTATGTATGTAGCATGCAGTATGTATGTAGCATGTATGTAGTATGTATGTAGTATATATGTAGTATGTATGTAGCATGTAGTATGTATGTAGCATGCATGTAGTATATATGTAGTATGTATGTAGCATGCATGTAGTATGTATGTAGTATGTATGTAGTATGTATGTAGTATGTATGTAGCATGCAGTATGTATGTAGCATGTATGTAGTATGTATGTAGCATGTAGTATGTATGTAGCATGCATGTAGCATGTATGTAGTATGTATGTAGCATGTAGTATGTATGTAGCATGTAGTATGTATGTAGCATGCATGTAGTATGTATGTAGTATTTTTTTTTTTTTTTTAACATTTAACACATTAGCCGGATGATGGGACTACTACTGTCCCATCATTGGCTAATGTGTCAATCACTGTCATGGTATCAGGCATCGCCCGATGGGACTTGTAGTCCCATCGGACGATGCTTGCACAGACCCCCGGACATCAGCACAGCCCCCCGGCAGGCCGGTACAGACCCCCACAGGGTGCACAGACCACCGGCAGTCCGGCACAGCCCCCCGGCAGGCCGGTACAGACCCCGGGCAGTCCACACAGCCCCCCGGCAGGCCGGCACAGCCCCCCGGCAGGCCGGCAGAGACCCCCGGAAGGCCCGAAATGACGGCGCATCATGATGCGCACACACCGCGCATCATGATGACGTCAGGCCGTCAATCAACTGAACTTCCGATTCCGATGCCGAATTCCGATATTGAAAAAATATCGGAAGTCGGTATCGGAATTCCGATACAGCAAGTATCGGCCGATACCCGATACTTGCGGTATCGGAATGCTCAACACTACTTATATCCTATTCACTTTTATGGATATGCCACCAAACTACTGAACACAGAACATAAGACCGCTTTATCACACCTCTAAATAAATACAGACCCCCCCTAAACAAATATTGGAAAGAAGACTTTCTAAATAAATACAGGACCCCAGACCTTGAAATTAATATGAATTCCATGTCAGATTGTCAAAATAAAAATAGACCTCAGAACAGATCCTCTATAGACAGATCACAGACACCCTTAAGAAACAGAGGCCCCCTTAAGGGCTCATTCACATGACCATATTTTCAGCCCTTTTGCTATTCTTAAAAAAACGGACAGCACCAATGTTATTCAATGGGGTGGTGCAGATGAGCGATTTTTTACACCTATCCAAACTGCACGTTAAAAATATGGCAGAGTGAACTAGTTTCTTCTGTATGTCGGATGAGACTCGTCCATTCAAGTCTTTGGGTGCACCGAAAAAAATCGGATGCCATATGGAGCCACAGTGTAGCATCTTATTTTTACGGATCCATTTCAATTCCGTAACCATGGTCTTGTTTCCCAAATGTTTTATTTGAGTTTCAATAAATGGGGAGGATGGGGGAGGAAAGATGGGGAAAAAGGGGGGGGAATGTAAAGGGAAAGAAGGGAAAAGGAAGGACAATAAAGTCCAAATATAAAGAAGACATAAAATGAAACAAGTTAATGCAGAAGCATATTATGCAGTGAATTATTACAAAGGTAGGTATTTAACCATATAATATATTAATATATATGTTCCAAAGACCCAAACAAAAGGGGCCTTAGGCAGGTGCACTCTGAAGACTTAAGAGAACAACTCCAGCCATCTAGACCATTTCCTAGAATATTTAACAAATTGATCATGCACATTCGCAAATTTCAATTCAAAAGAATGATGAAGGCTGAGTTAGTCTATAATTTCATTAATTTGTGGGGGTTTTGGGTTTTTCCAAAGAAAGGCAATACTATGTTTGGAGACTAGTAAAATGTGCATAATCAATAGCCTGTTAGAAGTATCAATTTTGTCTGTGTCCAGAGAAAGAAAGGCCAGACGAGGAGGCGAAATAAGTCGTGTTCCTAGGATAAAATCGATAAGGTTAGAAATCTTTCTCCAAAGGGAACAATTTTGGGACATTGCCAAAATATATGCAAGATATTTCCTGGCCTTCCACAACCCCTCCAACAGAGCGGAGAATTGTCAGGGTTGATTCTATGAAGTCTAACGGGGGTATAATACCATCTCGTTAGAAGCTTGAAATGGGACTCTTGTAGTGATAAGGAAATGGAAGAGGCATACGAGAGGGTACATGCCGGTTCATGGTCAGAAGGGTCAATTGTCGTGTGCAGTTCGGTTTCCCATTTGACAATATTTTGAGTCTTTACCGCTTCAAAGCTATTGTTACATCATTTGTACGTGTATTCAAAACTCCAAAAAATATTATGATCTATATTACAAATAAGGTTAACTGCTGGTTCAGAGATTCTCAGGTAGATAGTAAGGAACTCATGGATTATGTCTTTGAGGATAACATATTGTAAGAAAGCAGGGGTAGTAGATTGAAATCTTTCCTTGAATTTATTGTAAGGTGTGCAAGTAACGCCATCGTATAAATCTTTAATTTTTTTAAGTCCAAGTTCTGACCAAATGGGGTCAATAGTCTGATTAGACGCTTGAAAGATGACTGATAGAGCCAGATTTTTTATTGTGACTTCTTTGTTAGAGCCTCTTTTTGGAGCAGAAAATTTTTTCCAAGCTTCAGAAATAGCTTGAAAAATCAGATGAGAATTTGTAATTAATTTTTTATGAAGGAGTTGGTTCAGAATTAGTAGGTGAAGAGGTTTATAATTATTAAAGAACAGTTCTAGTTCATGCCAAGCTGGTGTCGTATCACGAGGCCACCAGTATGAGCTTTGTTTGACTAAATTTGCAATCTAATAGGCCGTAATATTTGGGGAACCAGCTCCACCATAAGATTTATGGTTGTATAGAATATTTTTTGCTATTCTGGGTCTTTTGTTATTCCATATAAAGGAGTTTAATGAGGCTTGAAGGTTTGTGAGAGAGGAAGTGGATATTTTTAAAGGCAGTGAGCGAAGTAGGTATAGGATTTTTGGGAAAATATACGACTTGACCATCATGATTCTTCCCCACCAAGAAAGCCCATCATCTATAGATGTACGAAATTCATTGAAAAGCTTTTTAGTAAGCAGCTCTAAGTTTATTTTTATTAGAGAGCTTACGTTTTTGACGAATTTTAGGCCTAGATATGTCAGCCCATCAGTGGCCCACCCCCAAGGTGAGAGGCCCTCAATTTCCTCTTGGTCTGATCCTAGGTTAAAGCCAAATATTTTGGATTTTGAGTCGCTTATTTTAAAATAAAAGATTTTAGCAAAAGTCTGGATTAAAGCTTGTAAGGCAGAGATAGAGTTGCTTGGATCTGTGAGGGTAAGAATAATTTCGTCTGCATACAACGCTATTTTAAAATCTCTGTGCAAAGTTTTGATTCCCGAGATCTTTGTGCTGTTCCTGAGTAGTTGGGCCAGAGGTTCAATAGCTAATGCACAAAGCAATGGTGACAATGGGCAACCCTGTCTGGTCCCATTAGCTATATTAAACGTAGAGGAAAGATGATTGTTGGAATAAACCCTCGCACCAGGGCCGGAGTACAAAGCCATAATACCTCTCGTGATCTGAGAAGCCATTCCAAATTTTTTGAGAGCTGCTTCGAGATATGACCAATTAAGGCGGTCGAACGCTTTCTCAGCATCAAGAGAAATAACAATGGCCCTGAGTTTGTTCGAGGAAATAAGCTTAATTATGTTAATGAGTCTTCTCGTACCATCTATGGATTGTCTTCCTTTGATGAAGCCTATCTGATCATTGGAAATTAAACTCGGGAGGAATTGATTTAGTCTATTGGCCAGGATCTTTGCATAAATTTTTACGTCTGTATTGATGAGGGATATAAGTCTATAATTAAAAATTTGGCTACTGTCAGAATTTGTTTTTGGGATTACGATAATTGTCGCTTCCAGCATCTCTTTAGCAAATTGACCTGTTTGGAAAGCTGAGTTAAATACTTTGACAAGGTAGGGGGTTAATATATTACTAAAAGACTTGAAATAATCATTACTAAACCCGTCTGGGCTGGGAGATTTGAATGTTTTAAGTTTGTTTATGGTATCTAGGACTTCTTGTTCATTGAAGGGAGAAGACAAAAATGATAAGTCTTCAGGGTTAAGCTTTGGAAGGTTCATGCTGGAAAGAAATGATCCAATCTCTGAGGTAGATGGCTGCATATTGTGGTTGTCTTGGTTGATATTGTACAGATTTTTATAATAATCGGCAAAAGCTCCTACAATATCTTTAGGTTGGACCAGGGATGTACCATTAGAGGAAGTTATACTGTCAATTCTATTCCATTTCCGTATATTCTTAATTCTGTTTGACATGTATTTTGAAGAGCGATTTATAGATAAGTAATGTTTGCATTTTGCTGATCTAATAGCTGAGTCGTAAAAATTGAATATGATTTTCCTTAACTGCAACCTGAGATCTGTAAGTTCTGATAATACAGTTTGTTTGTTAGAGAAAACAGGATCGACATAGTTCCTCTTCTTTAGATTTAATAGACTGTTGTAGGGTAAGGATTTTATCCCTATTAATTTTTTTTTGTCTGGAGGAAATTTGAATCAAGACACCCCTCAACATCGCCTTGTGAGCATTCCAATAGGTAAACGGATTGAGGAGGTTTGATTCATTTTCACTAAAATAATTTTGTAAGGCTGAGCTGATTTCAGATTTGATGGTGGGGTTATGAAGCAGAGAGGAGTTGAATTTCCACATGAATTGGGGATGAAATGGGGACTGTTATGAATGGGTCACCGTCACCGAGGAGAAAAAAGCAAAACAAGCTAAGCCACAGAAAACCTGAGTGGTTGGTAACTATGCAGATTGCAGATCCCTGATCTTACCACACAACTAGCAGTAGCCGTGGAGCGTGCCAATGATGAACCTAGACGCCTCGTCACGGCCGGAGGACTACATAAGCCTAAAGCAAGAAAAGGGAAAACTAACTGCCCCAGAGCAAGCCCCTAAAGGAATAGATAGCCCCCACACATGTATTGACGGTGAAACAAGATGAAGGCACAAACACAGGCAGGAAAATAGGCAGAGCAAATGATGGGGCTCAAACTAACTAGACAGGAAAGGAAAGGGAAGACGCTGTCTGCAACCTGCAAAAAACCCTACAAAAATAATGTCCAACACTTCTGATAGCAAAATTAACCCTGAAGTCACTAGACTTCTCCCACTATATCAGCACTCTGAAATATTCTGAGACAGAGCAAAAAGAGACCGAACTAGTAAGGGACAAAAAGCCAATTGGCAAAATACTGATAAATAAGAGTGGAAATTCAGCTCAGCCCCCAGCCGGGGCTGGCAGACCACACAAAACACTGAATAGACCAACAAAATCAAGTGTGAACATTAGCAGAAAAGCTTAGCTTTAGATGACTGGAACAGAGCTGAAAACCAAGAGCTGACAAGCCAGAAGGAATCACCAGCAACTGAATAGGGCGTCGGCTGTCTTAAATCCAATCTGAGAATCCTGAGATCCAATCGTCATCCTTATTCTCAGGTGGCAGATCTCCACAAATCAAACCAGCCGCACCACCTCCCGTCACCACCAGAGGGAGTCCAGAAGGGGAACTCACAACTGGTGAACCAGAGAATGAACTCACAACAGGGGACCCTATTATCAGTTCTGCAGTTACCGGGGAATGATCTGAAATAGATTTATTAAAGTTAGGAGCTGGAGGAGAACCTTGGCAAGGAGAAGACATCTGTGAGTATCAGATCTATTCTAGATGCCGACTGATGGCCATCAGAAAAATGAGTAAATTCTCTAGATGTGGTGTTTAAACAGTGGAATGAGTCGAATAGCTCGTGATTATAAATCAAGCTGTTCAAGGATTGAGTTTTTTGTCTGCTGGGAGAGGTGGAGTCAAGTACACCATCTGGCACCATATTAAAGTCCCCTAACAAAAGTAGGGTTCCTGATCGTAAGGTGTCTAATTGTTTCATTAGCTTATTCATGAAGATAATTTGTCTGAAGGTGGGAACATAAGTATTAACTATTGTGAAGGTTTGGCAGTTCAATTTGGACAGGAGAATATGATAATGTCCTTTTTTGTCTTTTACTTCAGAAAGCAATTCAAAGGAAATTGAGGGTTAAAACTCCAGCTTTCTTTCGTGGGCCGCAAGATTCAAATACAAATGGGAAATTTTTGAGATTTATAGAAGGGTGGTTGTCTTTTTTGAACTTGGTTTCTTGAAGGCATACAACCTCAGGATGCATCCCGTTAATCTCCCTACCAATGGAAAATCTCTTCCAAGGGCTATTTAGCCCCCTGACATTGTATGATACGAATTTTATTTTCATGTTACAAGAATGGCTGGGTTTGTAGGAAGTGGGGTAGAGGAAATGCAGAAACCAGAGTGCACCTACCTTTGTAGAACTTAGTTGTCCAAAAACCTCAAACTATATACCTATTTGAAACCAAAAACAAAAGAGACACAAAAACAATAAGAACAAAATTGTCCTTCAGGAAGAGCCGATCCGGAAGGCTCTAATTCCTTAGTGGGGAAAGTTTGTGTATGGATCCCATTGGAGACATCCATTGGCATAACAACACTATTCCCAGAAGGAAAATAATCTCATGTGATATATGAGTCCATAAAGTAGTAGAGAAGTGAGAAAACTTGTGGAAAGAAGAATAATAAGCAGTACAGTACAATACATTGACCAAATAATCAAGAAGTGCAGAGAGGCCTTATAACAAGGTGAGTAAATATATTTGCCAGGTCTCTCCGGTGGATCATCCCTTCTCTGATGAGGGCCCAGGGTCTTGAGAGTAGGAGATTCTATGGCGGTCAGGTATCCTGTAGGTTTGGGAAGTCTGTGGATCCTATCTATGATGAGATCTTGGTCTGTAAGTGTCGGTAGTAATTTTTTGAAAATTGTCTTGACGAAGTCTTCTAGTTTATCCTGTGAGATAGATTCTTGCATTCCTCTTATTTTCAAGTTGTTTCGTCTGTTCCTGTCTTCTATATCCGCAACTTTAATTTTAAGTCTGTGAAATTCAGATTTGAGGTCATGGGTGTCTTTTGATAAATCATCAGTGTGTTCTTCCACTACAGTTAGCCGTTTTTCGTGGTTGTCTAACCTGCTGCTAAATTTATCCAAGGTGGACTGTAAAATTTTATTTTGGTTGTCAAATGATTGAGACATACTGGATGTGATTTTCTGGGCGAGAGCATCCATGTTAGAGTGTATGGATATAACATCCAGATTTTGGGAAGGAGAAGGATTGGTGTTATCCATCTTAAATTTTGACCTTTCCGGCGAAAAGTTTGGTGAATTATCTCCAGACTCAGGACTTGAAGCGTCGGCAGGCGATGTGAATTTTTCAGAAGTTTTACAAGGATTTTTCCTTTTTGGTGAGAGAGATGTATCCATGACCTCTTTATGAGGAGATCTGGCTTTAAATGGGTTAACGATATCCACTTGATCTTTAAAGTGAGGATTGTAAGAATCCTGAAATTTTTGTGCTTTTTGAGGAGTTGTATTAGACACTTTCGTTGATTTGGACACTGGAGCAGCCTTGTGACTCATCTTGTGCCCTTTTTTGAATCCTGCCTTGCAGGGATTATATTAGAGAGAATTGATATTATTGGTGATGTTGATACTGAATAAACATTAAAAATACAGAAAATTCTTGTGTCTTCCTATGCCTTTTTATAAAAGGGAACGTGAGGAATGAGCTACACCACAGAATCAGATGGCACTTTTAATATTGTATGATGCATACAGTAAAATCCTTTATTAACTGCGCGCCGATATAGACGCGCTCCCTGTGACTTTAAATGCGGCTGTGACAGGCGGTTAGTCTTCACACAGGGCTCAGTGACGTCAGTCCCCGCTCATAAAATATGCAACAGGAGAGCCGGCAGCTGATACACGGCACCGCTGAAGAAAGGCAGATCACCCCCAGTGGAGCCGCACAGAGCGGTGAGGAGCGGAGGTAACATAGAAATAGGCACAAATCACGGACTATTCTGTGTCCTTCCGCCTCACAGATCTGTTATGACAGGAAAATGGCGTACTTGAGATAGGACGTTGAGATGGAAGAGATCCCTCCGCAGCCGTTATAGATCCCGCAGCCTCACACAAAGCAGGGGAATATAGGTAAGTTAGGACACCCTGGGACTTCCAAAGGGTCTAAAACAGACAAGAGGAGATTCCAAACAAAAAAAAGTCAATGTCTTTTAATTATGCAACGAGAGAAATCCTGTCAGATTAGGCACAGGGTGGGGACTATTTTGTATCCTTCCGCCAATCAGCTGGTATATGACAGGATTTTTGTAAGAAAATATCTCCAAAAGACAATAAAAATCTTTAAAATGTGGTAGACAAGCGTGGAGATACTTTTTCTGAGGACAAGGACAGGTGGTTAATGGAGGGAGCAGGGAAAGGATTTTTTCACTCACGGTTCAAAATGGTGTCACCTTGCAGTAAAATGGCGGGAAAAGGCCTCAGATTTCAAAAATGTCTTTTTTAATGTCCAAAGCTCAGACAAGGGGTATCAGAATGCACCTCTGAGTAACGAGAAAACAATCCTTCCGTGGGTTATCAAAGAGAGCGATTTTCTTTTGCTTTATTTGTCGCTTTAGGAAATGCCTCCTCAGAGATCCTGAGCCATGCGTGCTACACTATCGCCAGCTCAGGCCACGCCCCTCTGTAACCATGGTCTTGTAAATTATTCCTAGCTGCTGTTAAAAAAGTGACTGCACATGGATGACAAGTGAGAAAAAAGTTGTCCGGGTTTCTGGAGGAAACTGACGATTTATACGTGGTCGTGTGAAGATTGTTTCAAAATTCGGTTCCGATTATGATCGGCGGCAAATATTTGCCGAACATAGCTGAACGTCATTGGAGTCAATGGGAGTAGAAATGAATGAATATGTTCGAAACCGATCATCAAACATAAATTCGGCACGAATAGTGTACCTATATGGCCCGAATATGGCAAATTCAGATTCAGCGACCGATTCCAAAAATGTACTCTCAACTCTAGTCTTGTGAAGATGGCCCAATAATGACTTCAGAAGAGACCACAGATCTAATTCTCTATGGATACTTGCCATACACAATAATCAGATTCTAGACACAGCTTACTCTCATCTCCTTTTCTTCACTGTCTTGACAAGAGAATCAGGGCATTATTTGTGGCATCGGTAGGGGAATTTTTGAATGGGTAGAGGCATCGACTTCTTCGGGAGATTATTCTTTTTCCAGTAGTCCCCTTGACATGAGGGAACAGTCGACCATAGAGTGCACAGAGGAGCTGTGTTAAATACCAAACACAACCCATAAACATAAGTGGCGCTGTTTCAGGAGGAGCCATTTAGGAGGAAGTGAGGTGTGAGCAGCCAATCAACATCTACTTCCGCGATGGTTTGGCACTTGCAAAAGTAAATTACAATTGTGAATTGCTACTTGTGCAATTCCTTTTTTACGATAAGTATAACATGGAAAAACGGTTTATGCGACCATTACAAATGAATATGCTAATTAACAAATTAGTAGGGTTGAAAGTAATTAGAGCACGATGACCTGTTTCTTGAAATTTACCGAAAGGGTTTCTGAAGACAGTGTCTCGTTTGTAGAGGGGTAAGATAAAGGGAAGGCATAACTTCACCCTAAGAATGCCATCAGTAAATGAATTCTTGTGGAAATGACAGAGGTGAAATCACGGCTCTTCTATACTTCTGATGAAAAAGCAGGTTGGGAGGAAATATGCTGAACTCCTCAGCTGATTGCTAAAATACACTTTGACATATGGATTTGCAGGGAAAAAAATGCTGCTGATGAAAAAATAAAAATGTGTGAAATTGAATTCAGGCTGCCCGGTTTATCTACTTCTTTCATGATGGGTTATTTTTTACAGAATAATTACTTTTCGTCACTGTAGATATTGTTTTCTTATGATGTGTATGAGCGACATGTCTACTTGTACTTTCTATCGACATCCAATGTTACATATACATGGCCAACTTCTATAAGTGACTGCAAATAACAGAATAGTCAATTGTATAGCACTGGGTCAGCTACAAAAAAAAATGCTTACTATTTCCCTTATGTGGTGTGTACAGGATCATACTTATCGGGTCTCACTCATCAGAACTCTCTTTACTAGAGTTGAGCGACTTTAGTAGGATCGGGTTTCATGAAACAAAATTAGTTTCAGATGAAACTGATCCGACTAGGGCAGAAAAAGTCGGAGTTTTGTCCGAAACCCGACCCCAATGCAAGTCAATGGGAAATAAAAGTCGGCATTGAGCGGAAGACATTCATCCACTCAATGCCGACTTTTATTCCCCATTGACTTGAATTGGGGTCGGGTTTCGGACGAAACTCCGACTTTTTTTGCCCTGGTCGGACCAGTTTCATCTGAAACAAATTTTGTTTCATGAAACCCGATCCGACTAAAGTCGCTCAACTCTACTCTTTACAGTAAAATGGTCTATGTTGTAGGTTCTGCCTACCGGGAATCACAGGACTGGTTCTCCGCATGCAGACAACCTAGTGCTGGCGCCTCTCTTTTCTTGGTCAACATGGTACAAAAACCCTTGGAACTTAAAAAAGCCCAAGTTTATAAAATCTGGTGGGTTTTCCTGCTGTGGTGTCAACAGGGCTGCCACTAGGAATTTCAGAGCCCCATACTGGTAAAATTTTCGGGGCCCCCTTGAGACTCCGCCCAGGCTCCACCCCAGCCCTCGAACTGTCCAAAGTCCCACCGCTATCACTTGGAAAAACTCCACTTCTCACTAATCACACATTAACAGTTCCCATCTCCAGATCACACATATAGCCGGCAGCTTTTGTTTTGGCCAAAAGATTTTTTAAGCCGCCACCATAACACGGTAGACTCTTTTGGCCGTGCCCTAATCCACTGTAACCTATTAAATATTGTTAAAATATGTGAAACAATTTAGGTATTATTTTATTTTTCAATTTTTAAAATGACCAATAATATCACATACAAGGGAAAAATACCACCGCACCATGTCCAGACCACATAGTAACCTATAATACCACACAGAAGGAACAAATATTGCCAGACCATGACTAGACCACATATTACCACCACAGTGACTGAATAATATCACATACAAGGAACAAATACCACTGCACCATGACCAGACCACCTATTACCACCACAGTGACTGAATACTACAATACTGATCAGTAATAAAAAAAACCACGATACTATTACCATAAGTGCCATTATACACAGGAGATCTGTACTTAGTTTGCAGTGTCTGTGTACAGGTAATACAGTGATCAATGACATTATATACAGGGCCTCTATACAGTGTATAGTGTCAGTGTATAGGTAACACACTAACTCACCAGTGACGTCTCTAGGGGAAGTCCTTCATCTTTGTTTTTCATCTTTCATCCAGCACAGATCGCCATCACGTCTTCCAGCCAGGGCTCATCTCTGCAGGAAATAACACAGTTATCTAGAGCTCCGCTTGCAGAACACATTACTTATTTTTCCCAACTTCTACATTACATCACATGAAGAAAAAAAAGGCAACATAGTGTCGCTCTACACAGTAACAGTACCGCCCCCCCATTTAAAACAGTATACTCAAAAATAAAATAAATTCATCACTACAGTAATAATATCCCTTAATTAGACCCTGTGGTAATATCCCCCATCATGGCCCCAGTGTGTCTCATTCCTGGCTTCAGCCATACGTTCTCCCATCCCACCCTCATGAGTATCCATTCTGCTCCATATAATCTCCCCATCCTGCCCCATCTGTCTCCATCGTATCCATCCTGCCTCATGATCCTGCACAATCTGTCTACAACCCTGCCCTATCTGTCTCGAATCCTGCCCCCAGTGTCTCCAATTATGCCCCATATCTCCATTCTGCCCCGTGTCTCCAATCATGCCCCGTATCTCATTCTGCCCCTTCCTGTGTCTCACTGTCACATTCTGCCCCCATCGTGTCCAGCATTCTGCCCCATCGTGCCCAGCATTCTGTCCCATTGTGTCGAGCATTCTGCCTCCATTGTCAATAGCATTCTGCCCCATCGATACCAGCATTCTGCCTCATCGTGTCCAGCATTCTGCCCCATCGTGTCCAGCATTCTGCCCCATCGTGTCCAGCATTCTGCCCCCATCGTGTCCAGCATTCTGCCCCCATCGTGTCCAGCATTCTGCCCCCATCGTGTCCAGCATTCTGCCCCCATCGTGTCCAGGATTCTGCCCCCATCGTGTCCAGGATTCTGCCCCCATTGTCACCAGCATTCTGCCCCCATTGTCACCAGCATTCTGCCCCATCGTGTTCAGCACTCTGCCGCATTGTGTCCAGCATTCTGCCTCATCGTGTTGATCATTCTGCCCCCATTGTTACCAGCATTCTGCCCCCATCGTGTCCAGCATTCTGCCCCATCATGTAGAGCATTCTGCCCCATCGATACCAGAATTCTGCCTCATCGTGTCCAGCATTCTGCCCCATTGTGTCCAGCATTCTGCCCCATCGTGTCCAGCATTCTGCCCCATCGTGTCCAGCATTCTGCCCCATCGTGTCCAGCATTCTGCCCCATCGTGTCCAGCATTCTGCCCCATCGAGTCCAGCATTCTGCCCCCAACGTGTCCAGCATTCTGCCCCCATTGTCACCAGCATTCTGCCCCATCGTGTCCAGCATTCTGCCCCATTGTGTCCAGCATTCTGCCTCATCGTGTCCAGCATTCTGCCCCATCGTGCCCAGCATTCTGTCCCATCGTGTCGAGCATTCTGCCTCCATTGTCAATAGCATTCTGCCCCATCGTGTTCAGCACTCTGCCGCATTGTGTCCAGCATTCTGCCTCATCGTGTTGAGCATTCTGCCCCCATTGTTACCAGCATTCTGCCCCCATCGTGTCCAGCATTCTGCCCCATCGTGTAGAGCATTCTGCTCCCATCGTGTCCAGCATTCTGCCCCATCGTGTAGAGCATTCTGCCCCATCGATACCAGAATTCTGCCTCATCATGTCCAGCATTCTGCCCCATCGTGTCCAGCATTCTGCCCCATTGTGTCCAGCATTCTGCCCCATAGTGTCCAGCATTCTGCCCCATCGTGTCCAGCATTCTGCCCCATCGTGTCCAGCATTCTGCCCCATCGTGTCCAGCATTCTGCCCCATCGTGTCCAGCATTCTGCCCCATCGTGTCCAGCATTCTGCCCCATCGTGTCCAGCATTCTGCCCCATCGAGTCCAGCATTCTGCCCCATCGTGTCCAGCACTCTGCCGCATTGTGTCCAGCATTCTGCCTCATCGTGTTGAGCATTCTGCCCCCATTGTTACCAGCATTCTGCCCCCATCGTGTCCAGCATTCTGACCCATCGTGTAGAGCATTCTGCTCCCATCGTGTCCAGCATTCTGCCCCATTGTGTAGAGCATTCTGCCCCATCGATACCAGAATTCTGCCTCATCGTGTCCAGCATTCTGCCCCATCGTGTCCAGCATTCTGCCCCATTGTGTCCAGCATTCTGCCCCATTGTGTCCAGCATTCTGCCCCATAGTGTCCAGCATTCTGCCCCATCGTGTCCAGCATTCTGCCCCATCGTGTCCAGCATTCTGCCCCATCGTGTCCAGCATTCTGCCCCATCGTGTCCAGCATTCTGCCCCATCGTGTCCAGCATTCTGCCCCATCGTGTCCAGCATTCTGCCCCATCGTGTCCAGCATTCTGCCCCATCGTGTCCAGCATTCTGCCCCATCGAGTCCAGCATTCTGCCCCCAACGTGTCCAGCATTCTGCCCCCATTGTCACCAGCATTCTGCCCCATCGTGTCCAGCATTCTGCCCCATTGTGTCCAGCATTCTGCCTCATCGTGTCCAGCATTCTGCCCCATCGTGCCCAGCATTCTGTCCCATCGTGTCGAGCATTCTGCCTCCATTGTCAATAGCATTCTGCCCCATCGTGTCCAGCACTCTGCCGCATTGTGTCCAGCATTCTGCCTCATCGTGTTGAGCATTCTGCCCCCATTGTTACCAGCATTCTGCCCCCATCGTGTCCAGCATTCTGCCCCATCGTGTAGAGCATTCTGCTCCCATCGTGTCCAGCATTCTGCCCCATCGTGTAGAGCATTCTGCCCCATCGATACCAGAATTCTGCCTCATCGTGTCCAGCATTCTGCCCCATCGTGTCCAGCATTCTGCCCCATTGTGTCCAGCATTCTGCCCCATAGTGTCCAGCATTCTGCCCCATCGTGTCCAGCATTCTGCCCCATCGTGTCCAGCATTCTGCCCCATCGTGTCCAGCATTCTGCCCCATCGTGTCCAGCATTCTGCCCCATCGAGTCCAGCATTCTGCCCCATCGTGTCCAGCACTCTGCCGCATTGTGTCCAGCATTCTGCCTCATCGTGTTGAGCATTCTGCCCCCATTGTTACCAGCATTCTGCCCCCATCGTGTCCAGCATTCTGCCCCATCGTGTAGAGCATTCTGCTCCCATCGTGTCCAGCATTCTGCCCCATTGTGTAGAGCATTCTGCCCCATCGATACCAGAATTCTGCCTCATCGTGTCCAGCATTCTGCCCCATTGTGTCCAGCATTCTGCCCCATTGTGTCCAGCATTCTGCCCCATAGTGTCCAGCATTCTGCCCCATCGTGTCCAGCATTCTGCCCCATCGAGTCCAGCATTCTGCCCCATCGTGTCCAGCATTCTGCCTCATCGTGTCGAGCATTCTGCCCCTATTGTTACCAGCATTCTGCCCCATCGTGTAGAGCATTCTGCCCCCATTGTCACCAGAATTTTGCCCCCATTGTCAACAGCATTCTGCCCCATCGATACCAGAATTCTGCCTCATCGTGTCCAGCATTCTGCCCCATCGTGTCCAGCATTCTGCCCCATCGTGTCCAGCATTCTGCCCCATCGTGTCCAGCATTCTGCCCCATCGTGTCGAGCATTCTGCCCCTATTGTTACCAGCATTCTGCCCCCATCGTGTCCAGTATTCTGCCCCATCGTGTAGAGCATTTTGCCCCCATTGTCACCAGAATTTTGCCCCCATTGTCAACAGCATTCTGCCCCATCGATACCAGAATTCTGCCTCATTGTGTCCAGCATTCTGCCCCATCGTGTCCAGCATTCTGCCCCATCGTGTCCAGCATTCTGCCCCATCGTGTCCAGCATTCTGCCTCATCGTGTCCAGCATTCTGTCTCATCGTGTCGAGTATTCTTCCCCCATTGTCAACGAGGGCCCGGTTGTTAGGCGTCAGATTTCTGTCGCTGCACAGCGAGAATCCCGAGCCTTACTTCCAGCGGTCTCCCATTCCTCTCCAGCCACAGAGGAGGTTGCTCAGACCAGTTCCGTGGGTTTGCGTGCTGCTGCCTCCTCTGGCGCAGCTATGACAATACATGCTGCTCAGCAGCAAGAGTCCCCATGTCGGGCCACTGAGCATGCCCAAGGAGTGATCTCCCATTGGAGATCGAATGTCACATGCTCAGGCCCTGCTCCTGGTCGGATTGGCCCATCCGAGAAGCCAGGAAGGTCCCGGGCGCTCGCGGATATAAAAGGTTCACATGGCCGCTCTGCCATGCGCTAGGATAAGACTGTATTTACAGACTATGTGGAGTGAGTGATGTATGCATGCATAAATGTCTCTGGTGAATGACTCATTAAGAAACCCCTACCCTTGGTACGCATGTCTTGTGTAGCCTAGCCTGCTAGCGCCCAGGCTTAGGCATAGGTAGGACAGAGGTTGAGTCAGACATCAGTCCTCACCAGGGACTCGGCACGCCTCAGTGCACGTGCTCCATAGCCAGCGTCTATAGCGGCGTTTGCGGCAGCGAAGCCACACGTTCAGTGGGCCTAGAAGGACTCTAGCCCCATGTCCTTGGGGTAGAGTTCTGTGGCCGTACACTGTGCGCTCTTTTGGCCGGGCTCTGTGAGCTTAACAAGCTCCAGCATTTACGTTCAGCGGCTGTGCGGCTCTGTGCATTAACAGAGTTCGCCCTGTTCACATTAGGTGACGTAACCCACGTGTGACTGGTTTCACACCACTTAATTCTTCCGCCATTACTTAACAGCAGTGTACCACCTCTGCACGGTGGACCCCGGGCTGCGAACGCACCTACTATTATTTTATAATTTGGTGCATTCCGCCAGCCCTAACATTATCCTAGCGCCAGGGTCTGGCTGGAAATGGCGGATAAACAGCAACTGCTGCAGTACATCCGGTAGCTGCAGGTCAGGTTGGCGGCTCTCGAGCGTTCAGCCTCAGCTGCGGATGTTACTGTGGTCGCTGTCCAGGCAGCCACAGAGGCTGTCTCCCGTGTGACCACAGCCAACCCTTCCCCGACATTGTCCCGCTTCCCGCTGCCCGAGAAGTTCTCGGGTGATAGTGCTTCTTGTAGGGGTTACGTAAGCCAGTGCTCTATACAGCTGGAGCTGCTGGCCGCACGATTCCCCTCTGAGCGGGCTAAAGTGGGATTTATTATTTCCCTCTTGTCGGGCAGGGCTTTGTAGTGGGCCACACCGCTGTGGGAGCATGGTGATCATGTGGTGCAGAGTGTCTCACGGTTCTTGGACACTCTGAAGCAGGTCTTCCTGGGACCACGAGTCACCCATGACACCGCGCTCCGGCTGCTGGCATTGTCACAGGGCTCGTCCATGGTCAGCCACTTTGCCATCCAGTTCCGGATGCTGGCCTCAGAGTTAGAGTGGCCAGATAAGGTCCTCATTCCGGCCTTCTGGAGAGGTTGGGCTGGCCATGTGAAGGACGCTCTGGCCACCAGGGAGATTCCCGCGACACTGGAGGAGCTTATCACTGTCTCCACCCGTATTGATCTTCGCTTCGCCGAGCGAAGGTTGGAGCAGGCCCAGTGTAGGCAGAGGTTTAGGTTGGCACCTAGTTTTACTAAACCTCTAGAATCTTCAGCGTCAGGGGGCTTCCCGTGAGGGATTCAGGCCCCGGTCCGCTCGAGCTCCTGTGAGCTGTCATGTTTGCCGGCAGTCCGGTCACCTTGCCAACCGGTCCCCACAGCAGCTGGGAGAACGCTCGCGCCTAGTGGCCATAGGAGGCGGCGCACTAGAATCAGCAATGTTTTCCTCCAAGCTGTCCTTTAAGGGGACACTTGAGTGTGATTCTTCCTCTCTGGCGGTGGAGGTTTGCGTGGATTCTGGGGCAGAGGGCAATTTTATGTCGTCAGCCTTCACTCAACGGCACGCTATACCCCTGGTTATAATGTCTACACCAGTCACCGTCAGAGTGGTGAACGGCGCCACTCTACCCTCACAGATTACCCACCAGACCGTCACCTTGTTACTCTCAGTGGCTCCATCTCATCAGGAGACGATATCCCTCCTCGTCATGCCCGAGGGTATTGACCAAGTACTTCTAGGGGTCCCCTGGCTGCGGTACCACTCCCCGCCATATAGAGTGGTCGTCAGGGAGGATTATTGGGTGGAGTAAATCATATAAGGGTAGATGTCTGAGGGAGTGCGTTCAGGTTGACTCCAACGAGGTTCCCGCTGATCTCTGCTCGCTCCCCAAACACTATCGACAGTTTGCGGATGTGTTCTCCAAAAAGACGGCGGAGACCCTTCCACCGCATCGCCCCTATGACTGTCCTATTGACCTCTTGCCTGGTGCTGAGCCTCCCCGGGGTCGAGTCTATCCCCTATCTCTCCCGGAGACAGAGGCCATGTCTCAATACATCAGGGAGAATCTGGCCAGAGGATTCATTAGGAAGTCAGTGTCACCAGTGGGGGTGGGATTCTTCTTCATCCAGAAGAAGAGTGGGGAACTACGTCCTTGCATTGATTACAGGTGTCTTAACGACATCACCGTTAAGAGTAAGTATATTCTGCCCCTGATATCAGAGCTGTTTGATAGGCTACAGGGAGCGAGGGTGTTTTCCAAACTTGATCTGCGGGGGGGCTTACAACCTGATTCGCATCCGTGATGGGGACGAATGGAAGACGGCATGTAACACTAGGGATGGGCACAATGAATACCGGGTGATGCCCTTCGGCCTCTGCATTGCCCCAGCCGTCTTCCAAGACTTTTTGAACTATAACTTCCGGGATCTGCTTACCACCTCGGTAGTAGTCTATCTGGATGATATTCTCATCTACTCTCCAGATATTGACTCCCACCGGAGAGATGTTTGCAGAGTTTTCGATCGCCTGCAGGCAAACTCCCTCTATGCCAAGTTGGAGAAGTGTGTGTTTGAGCAGGAGTCCTTGCCTTTCTTGGGCTATATCATCTCCGCCCGGGGATTGACCATGGATCCTGCCAAGCTACAGGGGGTAATGGATTGGCAGGAACCTCATTCTCTCAAAGCGGTGCAGCGCTTTATGGGGTTCATAAATTATTATCGCCAATTCATCCCCCACTTCTCGACTTTGGTAGCACCCTTAGTAGCCCTCACCAAGAAGGGTGCAAATCCCAAGTTGTGGTCGGAACCGGTCTCCAAGGCCTTTTCCTCCATTAAGTCCCATTTCGCTAGCGCTCCCATTCTACATCGCCCCAATGTAGATAAGCCCTTCATTCTGGAAGTGGATGCCTCTTCCGTCGGTGCTGGAGCGGTCCTGTTTCAGAAGGACACACAAGGTCGGAAGCACGCATGCTTCTTTTTCTCCAAGACCTTCACACCGGCAGAGAGGAATTATGCCATCGGGGACAGGGAGTTGCTAGCGATGAAGTTGGCCTTCTCAGAGTGGAGACACCTCCTGGAGGGGGCTCGCCACCCTTTCCAGGTGTTCACCGACCACAAAAACTTGGTCTATCTGCAAACAGCCCAGCGGCTAAACTCTCGCCAGGCCAGATGGTCTTTGTTCTTTTCCCGGTTCCACTTCACCCTCCATTTTCTCTCTGGGGAGAAGAACGTCCAGGCCGATGCTCTCTCCCGCTCTGTTGTGTCATCGGAGGAAGAGGAGGTGGAGCCTCGGCTGATCGTCCCATCTGAGAGCCTGAGGGCTGTGGCTCCAGTTGCCCTTGAGTCAGTACCTCCGGGCAAGACATTTGTCCCTGCCCTTCTGCGACCGGAGGTCCTCTCTTGGGCTCATTCGTCCAGGGTGGGTGGACATTTCGGGACAAAACGGACCTCTGAGCTTTTGGCGAGGACGTACTGGTGGCCACATATGGCCCGTGACATCAGGGATTATATTCAGGCATGCGTCTCTTGCACCCAGAATAGTTCCTCTCGGCAGCGGGGTGCTGGGCTTCTTTTTCCTCTGCCGGTAGCAGACAGGCCCTGGGAGATGGTCGGTATGGACTTTGTGGTGGGGCTACCCAAGTCCAGTGGCAGCACAGTCACTTGGGTTGTCACTGACCATTTCTCTAAGATGGTGCACTTGGTACCTCTCTCCCAGTTACCTTCTGCGCAGGGCCTGGCAGTGTTGTTTGTTAAGCACGTTTTCCGCCTGCATGGCATGCCGGACAAGATTGTCAGTGACCGGGGTCCTCAGTTTGCATCCCGGTTTTGGAGAAAGCTTTGTTCCCTGCTCCGCATTGAGCTGAATCTCTCCTCGGGCTATCATGCCGAGACGAACGGGTTGGTGGAGAGAGCCAACCAGACCATGATCACATATCTTCGACATTTTGTCTCGGCCAGGCAGGATGACTGGGCATCTTTGCCGCCGTGGGCAGAGCTCGCTTTGAACAATGCTGTGGCCGACTCCACTGGTCAGACCCCATTCCTCCTAAATTACAGTCAGCATCCGTGTGTCCCTGTGCCCATGCCCGTGTCATCCACCGACTCCAGGGTGGCAGACTGGGCAGTGGAAGCACGCGACATTTGGGATCGCACCCAGGATGCTATCCAGGCTTCCAAGGAGAGAATGAGGACCTCCGCTGACGCACATCGGCGCCCTGCTCCGACTTTGCCCCTGGCGACTTGGTGTGGCTCTCCGCCCGAAACATCAGGCTGCGGGTAGAGTCCACTAAGTTTGCACCGCGCTACATTGGCCCCTTCAAGGTCCTAGAGTAGATCAGCTCTGTGGTCTACAGTCTGGCCCTTCCACCACACTTGGCTATCTCTGATACATTCCACGTGTCCCTCCTTAAGCCTGTTCACTTGTCCCGGTTCTCCGAGTCATCTGCCGGGACATTAGACTTGTCTTCGGACGAGTTTGAGGTCAATGCCATCGTGGGATGCAAGGTGATGTGGGGCAAAAAGTTTTATTTGGTGGATTGGAAGGGTCATGGTCCAGAGGCTCGGACCTGGGAGCCAGTGGAGAACATCCATGCTCCTCTTCTCATTGCGGAGTTTGAGCGCAGCGAGGCTCAGAGGGGAGGGGGCCCTAGGAGGGGGGGTAATGTTAGGCGACGGATTTCTGTCGCTGCACAGCAAGAATCTCCAACCTTACTTCCAGCGGTCTCCCATTCCTCTCCAGCCACAGAGGAGGTTGCTCAGCAAACTCGTCGGTTCAGGTGCTCTGCCCAGACCAGCTTCGTGGGTTTGCTTGCTGCTGCCACCTCTGGCACAGCTATGACAACACATGCTGCTCAGCAGCGAGATTCTCCAGGTTCTGAGTCCCCATGTCGGGCCACTGAGCATGCCCGTGGAGTGATCTCCCATTGGAGATCGAAGGTCACGTGCTCAGGCCCTGCTCCTGTTCGGATTGGCCCATCCAAGAAGCCAGGAAGGTCCCGGATGCTCGCGGCTATAAAAAGTTCACATGGCCGCTCGGCCATGCGCTAGGATAAGACTGTATTTACAGACTATGTGGAGTGAGTGATGTATGCACGCATAAATGTCTCTGGTGAATAACTCATTAAGAAACCCCTACCCTTGGTATGCATATGTTGTGCAGCCTAGCCTGCTAGCGCCCAGGCTTAGGCATAGGTAGGACAGAGGTTGAGTCAGGTATCAGTCCTCACCAGGGACTCGGCACGCCTCAGTGCACGTGTTCCATAGCCAGCGTCTATAGCTGCGTTCGCGGTAGCGACGCTGCACGTTCAGTGGGCCTAGAAGGACTGTAACCCCGTGTCCTTGGGGTAGAGTTCTGTGGCCGTAAACTGTGTGCTCTTTTGGCCAGGCTCTGTGAGCACAAACAGGCTCAGCGGTTGTGCGGCTCTGCGCATTAACAGAGTTCACCCTTGTTCACATTGGGTGACGTAACCCACGTGTGACTGGTTTCACACCGCTTAATTCTTCCGCCATTACTTAGCAGCAGTGTACCACCTCTGCACGGTGGACCCCGGGCTGCGAACGCACCTACTATTATTTTATAATGTGGTGCATTCCGCCAGCCCTAACACCGGTTTAGCATGCTGGTAGGGCCCGGTGAGCAGAGGAGACCGGGCCCAATGCGGGCCCCCTCTGCTCACCGGGCCCCATACGCCAGTCAGGGCAGTAATGCCCTGATGGCGGCCCTGGGTGTCAAAAATATAACTTCAAATAAGCTTTCAGCAAGTGGATTTTCCTTTTATAGTCATAAACTTGGGTATGTATATTTTTTTCAATTAGTTTTGATTTTTAATTTTTCTTTTGAAAGTAGTTTCCCATTCCTGCCCTGGAGCCCAAAATTGTACACAGTATTCAAAGTGCGGCCTACGACTTTCTTCTTGGCATGACCACTTATACCTATTTCAATGTATCCCATGATTTTATTTGCCTTGGTGATAGCTGCCTGGCTCTGGCCACTAAAACTGTGCTTGCGTTTAACGAATGCACCCAAGTCTTTTTTCAGTGACAGTCCTACCAAGTGTTTTACCTTTTACTTTATGACTGTATATTGGTATTTCTTCTGCACAAGTACATGACCTTACATTTACCTATGTTAAACTTAAATTGACATTTCTCAGCCTTCAACTTACATAAATTCAGCTGTAAAATTAAATTATCCTTGTCTGCATTGATTACCCTGCAGCTGCCCAGCAGGAATCCAGAGTCTTGCATTCAGCGGTCTCCCATTCTCCACCGACCACTCAGGAGCCTGCACAGCAATCCCAGCCTCCCAGATGCTTTGCTCAGACCAGCTCTGTGGGTCTGGCTGTTGCTGCTACCTCTGGGCCAGCAATAGCATTGCAGGCTGCTCAGCAACAAGCCACTCCAGAGGCTAAGTCCTCCCGTCGCTCTACTGGGCATGCTCACGAGACGATCTCCCATTGGAGATCGGGAGTGACATGCCCAGGTCCTTCTCGTGATCTGATTGGTCCATCTCAGGGATCTGGAAGCTTCCGGAAGGTCCCAGCTATAAAAGGTTTGCATGGCCGCTCGGCCATGCGCTAGTATAGACTCTAGTGGCTAACTGTGTGAATGATGATGGATGCATGTACCTGCAAATGACTCATTAAGATCCGCTCCCTCTGATATTACGAGTGTGTATAGGGACTTAGGTTTAGCATCAGCGCCAGCCAGTGGCAAGCTTCAGCCACAATAGCATCCTCCACAGTGCTAGCGTCCGACAGTGCGTCTGCTACCAGGCATTGTCGATTAGCGGCAGTGTCTGTCGCCGTGCTGCAGTCTGTAGCTCCTGTTGGCATCCGCAGTAGCGACGCCGCACGCACGGTAGATCCAGACAGACGCTGACCTCCAGCCTAGGGCCCAGCTCCTGTGACCATATACCGTACGTGCACTTCTCTGAGACCTGTGACGTTAACAGGCTCAGCCTTTTGTGTTTAGCACTTAGGTGTCTCTGTGAATAAACAGAGATCGCACAGCATACCCGGGTGATGTTCAACCCACGTGCGTTATACCGCCATATTGTACGTCTGCCATTATCTAGCAGTAGTGTTAACACCTTCTGCACGGTGGACCCCGGCAGCGACCGCACTTTACGTTATTTAATATTTAGTGCGTTCCGCCGTCCCTAACACTTAGCATCATCTACAGATATTTAAATTTTTTTTCTTTATGCCCCCAAAAAGGTAACTAAATAATCAAATATACAATAAGAAGAGGGCCCAATACTGACCTCTGACCCCACTGTTAACTGTGACCCAAGCAGAGTATGCTCCATTAAAAACCACCCTCTGTTTCCCAGTACTGAGCTAGTTCTTAACTAAAATACATATGTTTTCCTCAAGTACCTTTGTTCTTAGTTTATGTGACAACCTTTTATGTGGCACCTTTTCAAAATTTTTTTTGTGTATGCTTCTTTCACTTAGGAGCCACTCCTCCACCTGCCGCCTGAAATAATCATTCACCCTGAAAATCTGCTAAAAAAGATAGTTGCAAAGCCAGACAAAATTACTGAGAGATCAGAGTACAGCTGCCTACAGGACGAAAAAGGAGCAGAAGAATGAAGGAGAGCAGCAAAGACACACCCAGACCCCTGCAGATGCTTTCTATCTCAACTGAGTGCATAATTCACAGCTACACTGCTAAGTATTACTGAACAATGCCCTCCATGTTGCTGCTGTGTCTAAGCAAGTGCTACAAAGAGAGAGTAGAGCAGTAGAGATAAGATAATGAATTTGCAGGACCCTGGTACGGTGCTAGGTCACTATTCCACGATTAAAACAACAGAAAAGGGGCAGCAGCGCTTACCTGCCCTGGTCTCTGTACAAATGCACTACAGAACGCAGCCAACCCATGTGGGAAAGATATCAGTAGCACAGGTGCAAAATACTAAATAGACAGCCACTCACAGCCTACCAATTCATGGAGGGGGTGACTGCTTAGTATATGATTGCACAATAGAGGCCCGTATAGGGTGCTGTTCACATGCAAGTAATACACAGTGTCTGGTTTACAGCCTATTAGTCACTCCCATACTATTCGATCAGGCAGGCTGGCCAGCACACTCTCACTGCATCCCATGTGAACACCCCTGTATACAGGACCCAACGTGCTGGTCTTGGATGCACCCTGAAAAATAAAATCAAATGAGGAGCCAGGGAGGCCGTCAGGTAGAAGATGGTTCCCATCTAGTGCAACAGAATACTCACTCGGCTCCTACACCAGGGTACTGCAAATTGAGTTACTCATCTCTAGATAACAGCCAGCCCTCATCTATGGTTGCTGTGTATGGGAAACATTATAGCAGCAAGTTTTCACCTACTAGCTCAGAGAAAACTGAAAATTTGAGAACCTTCATAAAATAAAAATGTTAAGCAATGCATGATATAAGTCATATAGTGGCCAAAATAGTGTTACTACTCATGTGTGCACACAGCTTATTCTAAAAAAGTCCCCTAAAAATACAGACATGCTTTTAGAGTGGCTTAGGAAATGCTTCCTTAAAGGGAATCCATCACCAGCTTTTTGCTAGGTAATCCGAGAGCAGCATGATGTACGAGCAGAGAGTCTGATTCCAGCGATGTGTCACTTACTGGGCTGATGTTGGAGTTTTAATAAAATGAGCAGGAGATTATCACTAGAAGACTAGTTGTTTCATGGTACGTAGTCCTCCTGCTCTGTGTAGCCCCACCCCCACCATTGCTTGGCAGCTTTCTGCCTATGCACAGTGCACACATAAAACTGCCAATTAGGCAAAACTAAAAACTCATCCTCCCAAATTTATCATGCAGCACAAACAAAAAATTGAATACAATTAGATAAGTTTCGCAGAAAGATCATTTTAAAATGATTTCGGAAGCTAGCCAAGAACAGAAAACAAAAATTGAAATTTTCTCGTTGACACAGAGTCTCCGAAGAGAGTTTTGCTGCTAACACTTCTACTCGCTTTCATCCTGCGTATGTGAGCGCTGAAAGACCCCCGGAGCAGTGTCAAAGTCCACTATCCCCCCCTCATCTACATCCCAGGCAAAAACAGTCTGAGCCGTTAAAGCCTGCGGATCCGCTGTTCATTAAAGGCACTGACAATACCGCAAGGCTAGTAGTCATGCAGCCGCTCAGGGGAGACACAACACTTTGTCTGATGCCTCGGAAATGGTTTTTGATGTCGGCTAATTGGCAGCCATATACTGAATTTGTCCGTCTGGGGAAAAAAAAAAATGTTAAAAGGAAAGAATTTGGTTTTACATTTTTTTATTACTATAATATCATAATGAGATATTGATGCGATTTTCGGAGTTACCCCGGTAAATGCTGCTGTCTCCCAGTGGATCAATTTATAGTTTGGAATGGTGAAGCTTCATTCTAAGCCAAGAGTAAATGTAATCCCAATTTTGGTCGTTTGTTACGGTATGTTGCTCATGTAAGATGTGTCAGTGTTCAGCATGAATGTACTTATTGATCTATTCCTGGCGGCCCGGAGTTTAGCAATGGGGGGGCACTGATGATGTGATCAATAAAGGTCCGATGTGACCAATTATGAAGCTAATTGCACAATTTTATGATTATATTAGGTAGGTTCCATACATATAATTTTTTGCATAAAGGTAGTCACGTGCCAGAATGTAGATTTGTTAAATTACAAATGTGATGCTGACTATGTTGAGGTGCAGATTCTAAAGGGGTTGTCCAGGTTTGGGGTACAAGTCTGCAGTCACTCTATGTGACTGCAGGCTTGTGAATCCTCACAGATCGCACAGTGCTCGCTGTCCGGATCCTCCAGAGCGGGGAGCAAACTTTGCATATTTGCACACTTATAGCCACATTCCAACTAGACATGTCCGGCCTCACTCAATTCAGTTGAATTGAGAGAGGCTGTGCGCATCTAGTTGGCACATGACGGCATTTATGCAAAGAGGTTGTCCAGACTTGGGACCCAGATCTGCAATCACTATGTGACAACAGAATTGTGAATCTTCACAACGTGCACATGGCGTGCTGTCAGGATTCTCCTGTGATGGCACCGGGAGTGGGTGGGCGCATGACTGTACATATGCAATTTGCAAACATGCGCTCATGTGCCAACTAGACGTGTATGGCCTCGCTCAGTACAAGGCCAGATATATCTAATAGGAATGTGGCTGGAATTACGTAAATTGCATGCTTGCAGACATGTGCCGGCTCTTACCAGAGTCGGCGCTGGATAATCCTGACTATATATATATATATATTACATAGATAAAAAAAGAAAAAAGAGAAAAGCAGCAGCAGGCAACAGTGTGTCTGGGTTCGAGCTTCGAAGGCAGCAACCAATCCTCTATATCCATCCATCAATATATCGCTGCATTTTATGTGTATTGTCATGCTCTCACTAAATGAACGGGATTCAAATAGCTTAGCAAGCAGCTAAACCACTATACCGGGTCCAATAAGGGAGATTGTAGTTGAATCTGTGTTTTATTGAACGTAGGTATATAGATGAGGTGAAACTATAAACAGAAATACATAGAGACAATCAGTGCCGGGTACATAGAAAATACATATACACATAACGTACATGACTGCACTAATAGCTAAATAAGGGAACTATCTAAGCTGGCCAATATGAGAGGTAGTGATATATGAAGTGAGCGTGTCACTTACCAGCGATGCTAACACTGGGGGAAAGATGGATGAGGTGTTTCCAGTATGCAAGCAGATTGAAAATGGAGGCCTGGACAGGGAAATGGGGCTGGACTAGACCATAATCCCTTACAAATTTACCCATTATACAGTGGGAGTTGGAGGGAAAATAAAACGGAAGCAGGAAGAGAATAACACTGCAGTTATTATTTTTGGCCACTAGATGGAGCTGGAAACAATGCACATCAAACTTTATGGCAAACTGAGCATTATCACTGAATTTATGCTATAAAAATAAACATTTAAGAGTCATTATTTATGTCGGAGACAGAAAATGTATATATCTATTCTAACCTGGCGCACTGTGATTTTACTGTACGCGGCACATGAATTGCCGGTTTTTATTTGATCTATTTATCTATGTACTATATATGTACTGTATATGTGTGTGTGTTTTTGAAGAATATTTCATTTGAAAACAATATGTAAATGACAGAATTTGTCTATGTAAAAAGCTCATGTTAAAATCGCATTGCAATCGGATGTAAATTGGATGCTAGATGTGAAAAAAAAAAAAACGGATTGCACTCGCATTACACTCGTGCGACTCTCGCCAGGGAGAATCGGACTGATTTTTTGATACGTTTAGTGTGACTCCAGCCTAATAGAATGGGAACAAAAGAAAGCGGTCTCAATGGCGCGCTGGTGGGTGCCACACCGGTAAGGAGGATGGTTGATGACGAGCCCAAGGCAGCACCAGCCGCAGACCCTTGTTGAGGGACAGTAAATGTAGAGCAATGAACCGTGGTCAGGAGGGCGCCAAGGACGAGAAGGTAGTCTGTTTGATCTCTTAATTCCACAACGCGTTTCGTGGGTACCCTCCTGAGGAAGACAGCGTCCTGCTGTCGAAACACGTTGTGTAATAAAGAGATCAAACAGACTTCCTTCTCGTCCTTGGTGCCTTCCTGACCGCGGTTCATTGCTCCAGCCTAACAGAAACACGTCACCACTTCTGCATTTATCACCCACTCCTGGTTTTGGCTTACAAATACTGATGGAAAATACTGACCAAACACTGATAAGTGTGAACGTGGTCTTTGAGGTACAACCTTTCAAAATGTATCAACTGGTCTCCGATGGCACAACAGTTATTTCGCGAGTCTTCAACCTGTGTTCAGAATCCAAGTAATCAAACTCTTGGTAATAAAGTCATTTTCCTTAAAACAAGGAATTCATGACATCTTAGCTTTTTGTCCAACTCAAAAGTGTTTGTTAGACTCTTTATTGATATTTTAGTTTGCTTTGATAGATTGAGCGACAATTAACTGGAAACCCGCGTGGCACTAGACGAGTTAAACTGGTTAGCTCCGACCTTCTGTCTGAAAGCTTTCGAAAATTCGATGCATTACTCAACTTTTAATCAACACTGAGTTTGCAGCCTTATGCATTTGATTGCTTCAATATCTACTCAGCTTCAGCATCAATATAAGCTAATAGAAAAGGTCACCCGGACTTTCTAGCGGCTGACATTGTGCTCTTAATCACACCATATCTTGGCGCCTTGTTACACGGCTCTGAAAGTTTTCGGATGCAGACGGTGACACCGATGCAGAGTCATGTTTATGCATTTCAATGGTTTCGCATATTTTCATAAATTAGAAATTTACTGTGTCCGAGATTCATGGCGGCTGAGCACGCTTCGGTTTTTTTTTGCAAGTAAAACAAATAAGTCTGACAAACAAAACATTTCCACTTGGAACAAAAGAAAAATTATCATGTGATTTTTCAAAAATTAACTTTTCGTACGGCGGAGAAAGTCAAAAAACATAATTAGTATGTGAGAATTCAACTTGAAAAAAAAAAGTACCTACACAATGATATTTTGTTCCGAAAGTTCCGAGACAATGTATTTCTGGCTTTAGAAGTAAAATTTTATGAACAAAAGAGATGAAAAATCACCTTAGTTACGCAATTAACTGATCATCACATACTGTTAATTGAGGATATTTACATCATTACCCCTAACCCTAAGGGTCCCGTTACATTTAGCGATGCACCATCGATCCCAACAACGATACGACCCGGTCAGGATCGCTGGTGCATCGCTAAATGGTCGCTAGTGAGCTGCCACACAGGCAGATCTCACCAGCGACGCAGCAGCGATAAGCGATCTGTCGGCGGTCACTGTTACCTTTCACACCTCAGCAATGATGACGACTTCCGCCTGCGTCCATGCGTCGCTAGTCAGCGCCAGCGGGACGCCAACGACAAAAAAGTGGCCCAGGACATTCGAGCGCGATCAGCAATATCCAGCGGGGGGGGCCAGTCACAGGTACGTGTCACATGTAGCGAGATCGCTACCGATATCGCTGTTGTGTCACAAAATCGGTGACGCTTTAGCAAGATCGCTAGCGATCTTGCTATGTGTGAAAGGCCCTTAACTTGACTTATATGGTTAGTGAAGCACGGTGAGCGCTTTGGTTAGTACTGTATCCATTGACGTAACGATCGTGGTCGCACCCCTAGTGGGAATGGGGCCCACTGACATTAGTGCCTACTTCAACTGGATCCCCAAGATGAGGATCATTGTACAAGGAAGGGGCCAGAATGGAAAGTATTTTACAAGAAAGGGCCCGTATGGAGGACATTATACCAGGCTGGGGGGAATTACAACAGTAAAAGGCCCAGGGTATAGGACATTGACCCAGGAAAAAACCCAGCATGGCCATCATTATACCAGAATTGGGCCCAGGATGGGTGTCATTATGAGAGGAAGGTGGACATTGTTAAATGATGGGGGAATTATAACAGGAAGGGGCCTAGAATGAAAGACATTATTATAGGATGGGAGCCACGATGGAGGAGATTTTTACAGGAAACTGCCAGGATGGGAGACAATACATTGAGGAGGGGGACAGGCATGTCTTTGTGGGATCTAGCATGTTTCAAGGCCCATGCATCTGACTATGACTAAGGGTGCTGTGACACCTGAAACGTGTTGATAATGCAAAATCTGTTTCTACCTATGCTGATAATTTTATCCTCTATTTCGCTGAATTTGAGTGACTAACTTTAGAATTGTTTTTTTTCACTTCATTGCTGAGCCGGATTTTCTTTCTTTTTGGAATCCTCTACGCCATGATATGGCGGTTCCATGCTCTGAGCTTCAAGATGTCTTAACCAGTGAGCTGAACTTTATTTTATTCATCTGGCCAACATGCAGATGAAGCCCAAGGTCCAAGTTTTGCACTGGGGTCCTTCAGACTCTAGTTATGCTACTGACTGTATCCATGCAAAGCTTAGCTTCTGGGTTCAAATCCCATCAAAGGAAAGATCTGCAAGGAGTTTGTAGGTTCTCCCCTTGTTTATGTGGCTTTTGTCCCACCATCCAAAGTCATACTAATAGGGAACTTAGATTGGGAGCTCCAATGAGGAGAGGGATGATGGGTGTTCAAGAATGCGATATGCATACTCCCATGGGTAGATGGCTTCTGCAGCCACCACTAGAGGGAGCATAAAGGGGTATTCCCATCTCCAAGATTCTATCCCAGAGGAACTATACTACATTTCTAATTGGAGGTACTTACTAATATTATTATTATTATTATACCTACTACATATTGGGATAGGATCTTAGGCATGAGAATACCCCATAAACTATCTATCTGCAGCCACCTCTGGAGGGAGCTTAATTGCATAATGAAAACCATTGAACAGTCTTCTGCTGGCCAACCCCTTCTTAATAGTTCCAGTCTGTCTCACAAATGAAAAAAAAATGCACATTTACTTTCCGAACCGGCGCCGCTCCTCCAATCTCTATACTGTGTCATGCTACCCCTGCCACCAATCAGAGGCCACTGATCGGCTGCAGCCTTCTCCATTCCATCAGAATAGAGAAGTCCAAAAATTCGATCTGACATATTAGGGGAGGGCGATGAAGACCCCTCTAAAAGAAAAAGAGAATCAAATGCTCCAAAATTCCCGCGACATTGTATAATTGAAGTCTCAAAGGGACAACTGCATAAGTGGCATCGGCCCTGGAGGTGAGCATCCGGTGCAGCAGATTGGAGCTATTAAGAAGAAGGTGTCCTGTTGTGGAAAACCCCATTAAAGGAGGTACAATAGTATAATAGCAAGAAATGTGATAAAATGTGAAAAAAAAGTCAATTATTTACCAGTTAACTGGTTTTGGACAACTTAACACAGAATGAATAGGATTTCTACCCGCAATCTCTCTTCCGCTAAACTTTTACTTTAATTTCAAAATTCTTCAGCCACCCCTCCCCCCCAAAAAAAAATGGCTTTATTGTTAAAAATGGGTGTTGGATGTAATGGTTTTTAATTGGGTTATTCCACCTATTGTTCTCTCTTTTGTTAATGTCACTTGTACTAATGTAGCTATTAAGGAAAAGTTACAGCAGATTCAAACTGAGCTTTTTTCATTTCTTTGCACCATGGGATATAACAATATATGTTGGTATACATAAGCAATTACTACCTACAGAACCTGCCCTGCAGGTTTTATACACACGGAAAACCTCAGTTTAATTAAACAGATCTCCCTTAGCTTTGAACAATCTGTGCTTATTGCCCATTCAAACAAGCATATAATCAATTAAGTATTTTATTATCCAATTGATTTTCAGAACCTCTTATTTTTTTTTTTAGTCCGCAGGTTTTTAGCTCCAATGAACACGCAGAACAGATATGAAAAGCTGAATAAATGGGTTTCTTTCATCACTAAAAGGGAGCGATAAATAATAAAACAGCCTGAACAAGGCGACAGCGGGAAATCTAAACTGGAAGAAAAATACCTGCCGTTTTTTTTGCAAAATGTAAAGTAAGACCAGATAGCAAAGGCTAAGAGATCGGAAACTTAGATATATCATGCTGATACAATGACCTTTCTAATGTTCTCTATCCCCCTTTCACCTATTTGCACGTTTTGCCGTAGCATTCTTATGGTGGCTATACAATTTAGAACTGCTGTTCAGCCAACATTTTTCCACATGACACACCTCCCATATGCTTCATAGGCTCGGCCAAATGTGTATAGACACCTCTGATAGCGTCTTATCTCGTATGAAACTGCAAAACCCCTAGTATTACTCTTATTCATTCTCATCTGGACTACTCTCTACTGATTGGTCTCCCTTTCACCAAACTTTCTCCTCTCCAATCCATCATGAACGCAGCAGTCAGTAACATATTTCTGTCCAGTCACTTCACCGATGTCTCCATCATATGCCAGCCAGTACACTGGTTACCCATCCACTACAGAGTTTAACATAAATTTATCGATCTCACCCAAAGTTTTGCACCACTCTACCACTCTCTGTCTATTATCATACCCTTGCTCTGTGTACTACAACTGATCTAAGACTAACATCCTTCATAATATGAACCTCCCACTTCCTTCTCCTAGACTTCTCTCGTGCTGCACCAGTTTTCTGAAAAGCACTACACCTGACAATCCTATTAATACCTAGCCCCCACATTTTTAAGTGTGCTTTAAAAATACACCTCTTTACACAGGCCTATCACCTCACTTCACTAATCTATCTCTCCCCTGTTCTTCCTATAATTATTTTTGCTCAGAATCTGGTCTCTCGTATTCATCTGTCTTCACATCCTCCATGAACTGAATAGCACTTGGTAACTGTACCTTGACAGATACTGGCTGATTGCATTGCTGGATCATACAGCTTTGTATCATAACCCCTAGTTATTATAATTAGGGATGAGTGGACCTGTGAAAATTTGGGTTCTGGTACCTGAGCCGAACTTTATTCCAAAGCTCAGTTCGGGTACCAAAACAGTTCCCGAACTTGAACCAGAACCCGAACTGCATTGAAAACAAAGGTGACCTGAACTTTTGAGCTGAAAAATTCTCTCTCTCCTCTTAGCCTTCCCATGGAACTCCGAACATTGCAATGGACTTCCGAGAGAAGTCCGTGTTTTGGCTTTTAGTACCAACACTAATTGCCCTGTACGAACTCCGAACTTTTAGGCTGTGTTCAGACGTTGCGTTTTTTTTTGCGGTTTTACCAAACAAACCGAGTCAAAAATGCTTAAAAGAAGCTTACCATTCATTTAAATGAATTCCGCACTTTTTGTGCAGATGTATGCGCTTTTTACCACAAAAAAACCGCTTCGCGGTAAAAAACGCACCATGCTCATTAATTTTGAGGAAAATTTCCGCATTTTTAGCTATTTTCTATGTGTCAGGGGACGTGCGGAAAAAAACGCATTAAAAACGCGTGGTTTTTGTGCAAAAGCCGTGCAGATAACGTGCGGAAAAAAACATGCGTTTTCTGGGAAGGAGTCAGGTTTTTATGCAGAAATTTTCTGCATACGTGTGCACATAGCCTTAAATTCGGGTTCGCTCCTCTCTAATTTTAATGATGGCTGGATCATACATGACAAGCACTTTTTACCTATTGTCTCCCCTCTATTTCCTTATAGATTGTAAACTTGAGAGAAGGACCCTCACTCCTGTAAACTATGTGATACTTTGTAATGTCTTTATTGCCTGTACATGTTCCACTCAACTGTAAAGTAGTGCCGAATATGTTGGCGCCACATGAATAAAATTATTATATTATTTATTATGATACATTGAGATCTGAATAACTTTGTTACATTTATAATAAAAACAAAAAGTCCTCCCCAGCGTGCCTCCAGCCCTCTGGGACACAACACACTTCTCCCACCGGAGCAGAAGTCTGGAGACTTCCTTCCTCCAAACATACAGCAAACAAAAAACACAATGGCTGGACATTTAACTCTGCCAACCACACCCTTAGGGTGGAGATATGGTGAGTAGGCATCCTGCCCATCTCACCTACTCACCAAAAACCAGACACTTGTTATGGCTGGTTAACCCTTTCAGCACATAGCATTCTGGAGGGAAACTTATTGGTTTCAGATCATGGAAGAAGGCAAGTCCCTGTTGTTAGGGCTGGCGGAACCTACCAAATAATAAAGATGGTAATAAGGTGCGTTCGTAGCCTGGGGTCCACCGTGCAGGGGTGGTAACCTGCTGCTCAGTAATGGCGGATGCTATATGGCGGTATACTAAAGAACACCCGCGGGTTATCGTCACCCGGTGTGTACAGGGGCGGACTCTATTGCTTCACAGAGCCGCACTACCACTGAACATAAACGCCAGAGCCTGTTTGTGCTCACAGAGCTCAGCTAAAAGAGCGCACAGTGTACGGCCTCAGAACTCTACCCCAAGGACACGGGGTTAGAGTCCTTCTAGGCCC
Organism: Dendrobates tinctorius; assembly: GCF_039654945.1. Classification (NCBI taxonomy): domain Eukaryota; kingdom Metazoa; phylum Chordata; class Amphibia; order Anura; family Dendrobatidae; genus Dendrobates; species Dendrobates tinctorius. The sequence continues at coordinate 11,228,474 of NW_027361677.1, forward strand.
ACTGAACACGCGGGGTCGCTGCCACGAGTGCCGCTATAGACGCTGGCTATGGAGCACGTGCACTGAGGCGTGCCGAGTCCCTGGTGAGGCCTGATGCCTGACTCAACCTCAGACCTACCTACGCCTAATCCTGTGCGCTAGCAGGCTAGGCTGCACAACACATGCATACCGAGGGTAGGGGTTTCTTAATGAGTCATTCACCAGAGACATTTATACGTGCATACAACACTCACTCCACATAGTCTGTAAATACAGTCTATCCTAGTGCATGGCCGAGTGGCCATGCAAACCTTTTATAGCCACGGGCATCTGGGACCTTCCTGGCTTCTCGGATGGGCCAATCCGAACACGAGCAGGACCTGAGCACGTGACCCTCGATTTCCAATGGGAGATCACTCCACTGGCATGCTCAGTGGCCCGACATGAGGACTTAGTCCCTGGAGAATCTCGCTGCTGAGCAGCATGCATTGTCATAGCTGTGCCAGAGGTGGCAGCAGCAAGCAAACCCACAGAGTTGGCCTGGGCAGAGCGCCGGGACCGACAAATCTGCTGATCAGGCTCCACTGCGGCTGAAGAAGAATGGGAGACTGCTGGGTGCAAGGCTCTGGATTCCTGCTGTGCAGTGGCAGGAACCCGACGCCTAACACCTGTCACATGTTATATCAATGAAAAATGTTATGAATAAGGGAAAGTAACCACATTTTTTTCAGAATTATTTTGCCACTGAACATTTTTTTAGATCTACAAAAGCAATAGTGATGATAACAATTAAGCCATGGCTAGTATAATTCCCACTGGCCGAGACGTCAATGCCCTCTCGTTGTATCTTGGAAGTTCTCAGACATCTGCCTCTGTAGATGGATTCTCAGCAAGTTCAGAATGTTTTCACAGCAGGAATGAAATTTACTGTGTTTCAGAAAATGTTTGGAGACTCCAATAACGTACAGAGAACAAATATACTTTTTATGGTCTGGTGGTTATTAATCTGACTTTTCCCATAGAGAGACAAAACTGATGGAATTTTTGAAAACTTTATGCTATTGGTGTGTGATACCAGCATGTGGTTGACCAGTGGGGTCAGACTGAATTTCAATAAAGTACTTTTTTTATATTTAATCAAAGTATCCTGAAATATAATAGCTGAATGACATGAAGACTCCAAAAACATTCTAAAATAATTTTATATTTGACATACTTTTGATTTATTTTAAAAGTTTTAAAGTTTATTGCATTTTGTAAACGTTTTGTCAGCCTTCTGATCAGCGGGGGTCTGACTTTTGTGACTACTACTGATCTTGAGAAAGAATAGGCCACAGTGTGGATTAATTGCTGTATTTTGCTTCTTTTCCTTGCACAACAGTGCCCCCAAGCCAAATGGCTGTGCAGTGAACTGTAGCTGGCCACAATATTTGAATGGAGCCATGTCGCATAGAACATGGGTGGTCTGTTACATCTAAAAATAAATATAAAAAATGATAGAAAACTAAAACATTCTGGCTAAATCACAGCTGTGACAAGTGTTGGCATGGCTGTGATTGGCCAGAGCACACTGTGCAAAAAAAATGATGTGCTTTCAATTTTTGCTAACCAGTGTAAGTAAAGCCTACAGCTGCGAGCTGCAGCTCCAAGCTGTCAGCTTTATTTTGGATGGTTATCAAAAGTAGAGGGTTCCCACTTGATTTTAAAAAATGATTTAAATAAGTAAATAAAAAAACGGAGTCAGAGCCTCCCATTTAACAACCAGCCAAGCTAAAGCAGACAGCTGGGAGGTTGATATTCTCAGACTCGGAAGGGGGCCATGGATATTGGTCCTCCCCAGTCTAAAAATAGCAGCCAGCAGCTGCCTCAGAAAAGGCACAAAAATGTCAAAAATGGCGGGCACCACACACCTTTTTTTAATTTATTATTTCATGGTACCACTCTATTTTTGATAACCAGCCAATATTAAGCTGACAGCTGGGGCAGTGGTGGTCAGTACCGTGGCAATTACAGATCAGCATTTCCCAGTGAAGGACAATTGGTACATCATAGTTGTTTTCCATCTCCTGACCACTGGGTAAGTCTGTCTCTCCTGTACAGCATAAGCTCTTATGGTCAGTTGGGTCCTCCCTCTCCTATAGAGTGTAAGCTCTTAAGTTCAGCAAGGTCATCTCTTTATTTTTCTATAATTACAAGTTTTCCAGTACTGAGATTTACACAAAATTACTCACAGCAAATTAAAAATTTTGAGGAAAATTCTGTGACGTCGGCACATTTGAATTTAAATACATCTGTTATTCTTTAATAGGTATCCACAATTTTTACATGCTAAAGCTGACTGACTATCAGAGGTTTCTATGTGTACTGGGAAGGAGGGAGAATGAAAAAAGGGTAAATTTATAGATTGAACAGGTTAGAGGAGGGCTTGGATGAAGTGAGCGTTCACCATAAGGTTTTTTTTGGTGATGAACTAGTAGAGAATAAAGTTGTCAGAATTTGTAATTTGCCAAAGATGAGACAACTATTTGGTGAGAGAAAAAGATAGCATTGCTACATTTGATTGAGCTGACATGAGGCACCTAGTGCATTAGACTAGAGATCTCAAACCTGTAGCCACCATGATGTATGGCTCCCGACTGCTACGAGCTTAGTGCATTAGCATCAGCTGTAGAAAACAGCTAGGGGGCATTTCTTCAAATGGTGTGTTTTATGAGTAGCATCACACAGAATAGCAGATCTGGATGAACATATACTGGCCTTGTGGTTGGAGAGATAAATTAAGCAAGTCTATACTGGACGTATAATGATACTGCCAGATAGAGGGGGTGCTTGAATCTGGATGTCTTAGTGCTTGATGCAAGAACATTGAATGAGAGTAAGGTGGAAATCCCTGGATGTAGGCATTCTGCCTTGCTGTGATTTCTGTGGGAAGCTTTGACTGGATAATACTAATCCAGCCAAATTATCCAATTATACCGATACTTTGGACTCTAGGTGTAACTACTATGTGAGGAGGCGGTTTTCTAGATTTAGCTCTTGACCTTTGATAGCTGGATGGGAACATTGCATAAGATGATCGTCAGCAAAACCAACCAATTTGGGCGGGATCGGTAGACCATTTGATATGTATGGAGCCTTCCGATTTTTCTTCAACATTGTCTAAAATGAATTAAACAATTGGAATTTCAATGGCAAGATCATTTGTTTTCTGGCTAGAAAAGCCTCTGCTAATGGTGTTTGGCAGCTGCTTTCTCCTCTCTTCCTGTTGAAAACAAACAGTTGATTAAAGTACTCAAGTGTATGGGAGAATAGAGAAAATTTGCCGTCTACTGACACAGTTAACTCGTGTATGGGAAGCTTTAATCAAGCACTCCAAACTTTCAAAAATATCTCAGATTAGAAACTTTTCCAGTCTTCAAATATGAGGGACTTTATCTGTGGCAGACAGTGGGCATAAGATGTGCTCTGAAACCATAGCATATGAAACCAGGCACATTAGTTACAGGAAGTGGAGCACATAGTTAGATACAGTTCATACAATTTGGCCCTGCCCAGGTTGAGAGATGTTGGGTCATATAAAAAGGGAAGTACTTCCTGGTTACATTAGATTGAGAGATAGATAATGTTTTAAGTAAGCTCTCATGGCCAGAGTCCTGTAGGGTACCAGATGTACGCACTGTTCTGGCAGCATGAGAACATCAGCAACGATCTTCAGAGGACATTCCTGTAATGTCTGGGGCCTATGGCCCGAACTAGACACTGGGAAGAATGCATTATTCTTTTCCAACAAGTGGAGGCTGGACAGGGAAACATGTGATGGAGATGGGACAGGTCTTGTTAATACTGTGGAGCCGGACAATGTATCCTGGCACTGAAGGCACTAGTTAGCGGAGGGACAGCTCAGGCTGAATTAATGGAGAACAGAAAATTGTACTCTGCTTTGTCATCAATTGAATTCAGTTCATCTGGTGGTTAAGAAGCGGGTGTCCCGATTTATGTGTGGCTGATCCTAGACCAATGGACATGGAGGCGGCGGAGGATTCCGGCCTGAAAGTAAGTACACCGCACTGCACACAGCATAACATTGATGTATAGGGACACTTTATGTGGGGTGCCAGGGCGTGGTATGCAGTCTCTTGACCATGACTACCGCCCTGCGCATCTTATACATCAATAAAAGTGGTTTGCCCAACAAAATGAGTTCTGTAACAGGCTCATTGCTCATATTTTATTGTGTAGACGTGAACAATTTTGGAATATTTCAGGAATAAAATAATTGTTCCATGGAGAAATGCAGTGCAAATTATCCACATAAGATGTCCTATGCCAAAAACAGTAGAGGGAAACTGCTGGGAGCCATCCAGATTATGAAACTCTTATTATAAAATATAATAGCTTACCATCAGCTATACTTTCATATATACATGTTTTCATGTAATTTCTTGTATATGAAAAATACTATAAAATTGCATATTCCCACAAAAAAATATTACACAGACAAGTGGCAAAAATAAAAATTTTAATGGTAAACAAAACTTTTACAATAATATCTTTGGAAAATTCAGCTAATTCTTAAGTCTCAAGTTATGCATTGCATAATACACTAAACATTCCAGCATATGCATTTATATAATTGGACTGTTACAAATGAAGAAAAATATATCTTGTTGGTAGAATTAATATATTTGAGAATTTTGAAAGCTGAGTAGGGACTGTATTAAAACAAAGGTATTGCTCTTACTTGAAGGGAATCTGTCAGCATGTTTTTGCCACCTCAATTAGGAGCAGTATGATGTAGGAGCAGAGACCCTGATTGTAGTGATGTATCACTGACTGGGCTGTGTACTGTTGTTTCAATAAAATTAGTGTATTATGAGCAGGAGATTATCACTACAGGACTAGGAGTCTCGTGCCTTCTAGTCAACTGCTCTGTGTAGCCCCGCCCCCACCACTGAATGGTGAGTACTGATGCTACATTACTTGAAGAGATAACAGACACCCCTTCCATTATTCATGTGACTCTTGCCAGCCAATCACTGGTCACATACTGCACATGACAGCTGAGGACAGTTTTTGGGCGCAATAGTCACGTGACTGCTTGATGGGATATCATGACTATAGAATCAGTAGCCACAATCTGAGTGATAGTACAGGAGCCAGAGGATTTAACAGGCGAGTACTGTCCTTTTCTTCATTTTGTAACATTCCCTAGTTTAAATAAGTTTTAAAAATCCAAGAAAACCCCGTTAAGTGTTTTGTTACTGTATTCCACTTTAAAGACCTTACTAATACTCAGCCTGTCCTGTTACTCATGTTTGAGATTGTCCTCAACCCCAAGATGCAATAATTATAGTCTCCCCAGGTTTTAGCACACAATGCAGACCTACCAATGCTTCTGAAACTTTTGTAACTTCCAAACTCCAATCTGATGGTACAGTCTGCTGACACTGTTTCAATGGCAGCTCACCTGAATGCCAACCTCTTCCATGCCCTAGTGGTCACTCTGTTAAATTACCATCTACTTGATCCAGGCCTCATTAGGAAACATTTCCTTTCATAGGTTTGTCTCCACTTCTCTGGTGAACTTACTCTTTAGCTCTGCACAAGTCATGTCATGATTCCCACCTTCTAGTCTACAGTCCCCACAGACTCAACCTGATAGGAACAGCTAGCTATCATCGTGACGAGGTGTTATTCGAAGCCATCATAGGGATCAATAGAGGTGCATCTTCTGCACCTCTGACCACCTCTTAATATATATATGAAGGCATATGGAAGGTGTTCTACCCAAGGCTCGCTGTCGGGAAGAAAATTTCTATAAATAAAGCATCCAACAGAGTCACCTTGACTTCATGTAATGAGGGAGAACTGTGGAACCCAAGTGGAGAGTCAAGGCAAAGGTGGTAATTGCAGATTTTTACTTGCTGGCTTATCCCTTGAACGTATGCAATGCACCTCATGTGAATTGTCTACTTCCAAATCCAGACAGCATGATGGAGAATATTGACTCTGTTACCAGCCAGAGGTAGCCTCCTAGTGGGCATAGTCAATTCATCATACTTCTATAACTGTAATCCACAAAACTCTTACTTCTTATTGAGTCTCAGCACCCCACATGTATGTAACGGTGCTGCAGGGCATTGTAGCCCATTATCCTGACAACTTTCAAAATAACCAGTATAACCAGTGAACATCTGCATTACCACTTTTGCCTTAAATCCTGCTGTCTGGACGGAGGTGGCAATTGAACAGATGGAGTCAAAGACCTGTGCTGATTAAATGCAGTTTATGCGTCAACACGCTTCGAAGTTTCATGCTTCTTCAGGATACACCATAGCTGTGGTTTGTCTGAAGAAGAAAGGTGAAATTTTGAAACGTGTTGACAAACCACAATTACCGTAATCTACACGGGTCTCTGACTCCATCCATCCAATGCCTCCTCCGTCCAGGAATCATAGGAATTAACCCATATTTCTCCACTAACGGTATCTTGGCACCTTTGTGGGTCTGCAACAGCCTGTATCTAAGTGAAATAATTGTTTGTAGTCACACAACCCTGCCAGTTGAGCAATTCTCTTTACAAGTTGACTTTTTTTTTACCCCGATAAGACCCTACTGTGATATTTTCTTTCCAGTTCTTACACTTTTGACTCTCCACTTGGCTAACACAGTTCACTCTCATTCCAAGAAGTCAAGTTGACTTTGTTGGATGCTTTATGGTGATTTTCTTCTCTACAATGATCCTTGAGTAGATCACCTTCCATATACAAGAAGAGGTGGTCAGAGGTATAGAAGACTCGTGCACTTCTAGCGAAGCTCTATGATGGCTCGGTACAAAATAGAAGTAATAAGTACAAAAGCACTGCATTCATGAGGTCTAAAATCGCACATCTCGTCTACAAAAAAAATGAAAAAGTAACATCACAGTTTACAGTGTTTTCTAAATGTGAATTTGATAGAAGTCAAGTGTCTCTTTATTGAATGAACCTCCACTGTCTGAATTAAGGAACGAAATGTTCAACTTTGCACCAAATCAAAACTCTTACCCCATTAAACTCGGCTCCGATACAGACTAATTACTTGGCGCACATGAAGCTCAGTGTTTTTCTCTTTCATCCAGTAACTTCTATTGTTTGGCCAATGCAGAAACAAACAAGAAAGCACAATTATTTCTTCTGTTTTCGGTGATATTCGATGATTAATTTTTCCAGTAGAAGGATGTTTAGCCAATGCCTCAGCTGCGTGCATTTTAATGCGCTACTGGTAGGAAATTGTGTTCGGGTGTTAATTATTAGATTGTTTAATATTTTCCTAGCATTTTCCAAATCCACAACACTGTTTCATTAGAAACAATAATGAAGTCCCATAGATGTGCCTGAAGTATATTTGTCTCATGAAGATCAACGTTGCATAAAGCAAAGAGTGCCAAACACAGCCATCTGATGTTGGCTCAGCGCGCTAATGTCTGTGATGTCGAAATTGGCACCACTCAGGCTGCTTATTATCATCAATTAATTTGCATGAAAAATAGCAGAGTTTCTGCACTGTGATTTACACTGCACAATCACAGGCTCCATCAATGTCAGCATTTATTTGGAATTTTCTGAAAATGATCCACGGCTGGGTTTGGTCTTAGACGGTAAGGGCAGGCATGAAAAAAATGGATTACATACAGTATAAAGTGCATTAAAATGTTCTTCCTAAAGGTAAAGTAGGAAAACATGTCTCCACCATTACTTGGATATGGCCATAAAAAACTACGGTATAGATCCGCAATATATAATTTATAGGCTTGGCAAAACCAAATGGTAGATGGTGTGCCACTCTTTCCAAATTCGACACAACGGCCCCTATATCATTTGGACATACTAAGTAAATGAGCATCAAAGTAGATGAGCATCAACCTACTGCAACTTTACAAATCTTAGATCTGTACATAAAGCATTGTGAGGGGTAGCTATTGCACCCAGCCCTTGCGACTGATGGTGACCAAAAGGTTTGTGCCACATAAAATACAACAGCAACAAACATGGCAGCATCTATGGGAATGCTATAAAAGATTTTGCTTTCAGACCCTTGAGCTTCAAAGTTTTCTATAGGAAAGTATTGAGGGAAGGAAATCATAGGGGCTGACTACAATAAGGTCATTGGATATAGGGGATCCAGTCTTGAGTGATCAACACCTTATAATGGGATGGGACACCTTCAACAGAGGAAAAGTTGTAACTTAATGAAGGGTCCATTTTGTTTGACCTGAAAAGGGCTGGATGAAGCCGAAATGCACAGTGCTTCTTAATAAAAAAAAATTATAATTTTATATAACTTTTGTTTTTTCTACACTTAGAATCACTTTGCCCCTCTGCATCCTTACGGGAGATGTTGTGAATTCGCTTTCTGGTCTACCTCTGGTTACTACTGAAGGTAGTGGAGCTGGTCAAATTGACAGAGGGGTTGCGAGTTCTTTTTCTGGGCTCCCTCTGGTGGTTACTGGAGGTAATGGAGCTGATCTGATTAAGAGAGGCTTGCCACCTGATAATGAGGATGACGATTGGAGATCTGGGGTTTCAGACTGGGATTTAAGACAGCCGACTCCCTCTATCCCTGCTGGTAATTTTCTTCCTGCCTCCTGGGGTCTTAGTTTCCAGCTCAGTCCCTGCATGTTCAGCTAAGTGTTCATTTGCTATTCTGTTTACATTTGATCTGGATTTGTCTATTTCTGTCTTGTGTGGGTCAGCCAGCTCCGGCTGGGGCTGTGCTGAATCACCATCCATATGTTACTGCTTGTGCCAGTTTGTTTTTGTCCCTTATTAGATTGGCCTCTTTTTGCTCTGCTTTCAGAAAATACCAGAGTGCTAATATAGTGGGCGAAGTCGTGCGACTTCAGTATTTTTTGCATCAGACGTGTTGGACTTTTTTGCAGGGTTTTTTGCGTAATTGCAGACAGTGTCTTTCCTTTCCTTTCCTGTCCTGTCTAGTCAGTGTGGGACCCATCGTTTGCTCAGTCAATTTTTCTACCTGCGTTTGTGTTTTCATCTTGTCTCACCGACAATATATGTTTGGGGGCTAGTTATTCCTTTGGGATCTGCTCCAGGTCAGTTTAGATTTTCCCTTTCTTGCTTTAGGCTTAGTTAGCTCTCCTGCTGTGCCGAGGCGTCTATGATCATCGTAGGCACGCTCCACGGCTACTGCTAGTTGTGTGGATAGGATCAGGGGTCTGCAATCCGCTAAGTTACCAACCTCTCTGGTTTTCTGTGGCTTAGCTTGGGCTTGCTCTCCCCCTTGGTGACCCAATCATAACAGAATCACCAGCCTAACCGCAGACTCTAGGGTACTCAAAAGAAGGAAAGAATTGTAAAAAAAAAAAAAAAAGGGTCAGAATTTTTTTTATATTTTTTTTCCTCTTTTTCTCTGGGGCCGAAGGAGGATTTTTTCTTTAATGGAGATTAAGCAATTGTCCGATCGAGTTGAGCAGCTCGCTGCTGAAGTGCGGGGAATTTATGCCTTTCTCACTCAATCATCTGCTGTTGAACCAAAAATCCCTACTCCATGTCATGGTTTGAACAGGGTTCTTGCCCTGCACTCACAGGGTTAAGTGTTTGTGGCCTCTTTCTGGATCTGGGAGGGGTATTTATACTCACTCTTTACCAGGGTTCTCTGTAAGCTATACTGTTGTTCTGGTGTGTCTGACCCCTGGTGTGCGTGTATTCTGCGTTGCTTGTTTGCTTCCCGTGTATGACCCGGTCTGTTCCCTCATTCTGTACTACGTCTCTCATTTTGGTACTATTGTCTTTTCTGGTTCTGACCTCCTGGCTTGGCTATTGTTACTCCATTACAGTTTGTCCCTATTGTACCGTCTATTGCCCGTTCTGGTTTTCTGATCTATTGCTACGTCCTGACTATCCATTCTGTCTAACCCTTTGGTACTGTATTGCTATCTTGTGCTTTGACCCCGGCTTCATCTGGTTTCTGTCTCTGTCTATGCCCCTTGGTAACTTGTCCCGTAGTTACCTTTCTAGGAGTTTCCCTGCAGCTCCTGGCTCTGTGGAGCTTAGGCTACTCCCCCAGCAGTCACGTGCTTCAGGTCCTGATACTCTGAAGCATGCATCATCACCGCTGCTTCCCAGCTCCACAGGTATCTTTGAGCACTGTTTTTCTACTCAGGACACACGCACTGGCTCAGTGAGCAAGTGCAGTGCGTTGTTCCTGACACTCCTGAAGTGTTTTCTGGGGATCGGTCTAAATTTTAGAATTTTAAGAATAATTGTAAACTATTTCTTGCCTTGAAGCCTAACTCATCGGGGAGCTCTGTGCAGCAGGTTAAAATTGTCATCTCCCTGCTGCGTGCTGATCCCCAGGATTGAGCATTTTCTCTGACACCTGGAGATCCTATTTTGACTAATGTGGATGCATTTTTTCAAGCCTTGGGGCTGTTGTATGATGAACCTGGTGCTATTGATCAAGCTGAGAAAACCTTATTGGCATTGAACCAGGGTCAGGATTCTGCAGAGTTATATTGTCAAAATTTCCAAAACTGGGCAGTCCTTATTAAATGGAATGACGATGCCCTAGCAGCTCTCTTTCGGAAGGGTTTGGCAGAAACCGTAAAAAATGCTATGGTGGGATTTCCTGTTCCCTCTGGTCTTGACGATTCTATGTCATTGGCCATTCAAGTTGATCGGCGTTTACGTGAACGTAAAATTACACGAGAGGCGTTGCCGCCTTTTGAATGAACGTCTGAACCCATGCAATGTGATAGGGATTTGTCTAGGGCGCAACGTCAGGAGTTTAGAAGGTGTAATAAGCTGTGTTTTTTCTGTGGAGACGCCTCTCATACTATTTCTGTCTGCCCTAAATGAGAAACACATGTTGCTCACACATTTGCCGTGGGCAGTGTACAGCCTAAGTTCCTTTTGGCAATTACTCTGATCTGCTCCTTGTCTACATTTTCCGCTAAGGCATTTGTAGATTCAGGAGAAGCTTTGAATCTGATGGATTTAGACTTTGCTAAATGTTGTGGTTTTCCCATGATACCCCTGCAGACTCCTATCCCTTTGATGGGTATTGATGCTACTCCTTTGGCGGAGAATAAACCCCAGTTTTGGACCCAGGTGATAATGCGAGTCGCACCGGACCACCAAGAAAATTGTAAATTTTTGGTGTTGCACAATTTGCATGATACTATCGTTCTGGGTTTTCCCTGGTTGCACACTCATAATCCTGTTTTGGATTGGAAATCTGTATCTGTGGTGAGTTGGGGTTGTCAGTGTGTTCTTAGTGACACTCCTGTTTTCTCCACCTTTCCCCAGTCTCATGATATTCCTGATTATTTGGCTGATTTTTCTGATGTATTTAGTGAGAGTAAGTCTGCATCTTTGCCTCCTCATAGGAGTTATGACTGTGCAATTGAGTTAATGCCCGGGTGTAAATTTCCCAAGGGTCGGCTTTTCAACTTATCTGTACCCGAGCATGATGCTATGCGATCGTATATCAAGAAGGGTCATATTAGACCATCCTCTTCACCTTTAGGTGCTGTTTTTTGTGGCCAAGAAAAATGGTTCATTAAGGCCTTGTATTGACTATCGTTCCCTTAACAAAGTCACTGTTAAATATCAGTACCCATTACCCCTGATTTCAGATTTATTTTCCAGAGTTATAAGTGCCTGTTGGTTTACCAAGCTTGACCTCAGGGGGGCGTATAATCTTATTCACATCAAGCACGGGGATCAATGGAAGACGGCGTTTAATACTCCGGAGGGACATTTTGAGTACCTGGTGATGCCTTTTGGGCTCACTAATGCCCCTTCTGTCTTCCAATCTTTTATGAGCGATATTTTCCGGTACTTTGTGGATAAGTTTTTGATCATTTATCTGGATGATATTTTGATCTTTTCCAGTGATTGGGATTCTCATGTGGAACATGTCCGGACTGTGTTCCGGATTTTGAGGGAAAATTCCCTGTATGTTAAGGGATCCAAGTGCCTCTTTGGTGTACAGAGGATTTCATTTTTGGGATTCATTTTGTCCCCGTCGGCTATTGAAATGGACCCGGTCAAGGTACAGGCCATTTATGATTGGGTTCAGCCCACTTCTTTGTCATCTAGCGGCAGTGTCCTACGCCGCGCTGCAGTTGCAGCCCTCCTTGGTGTCTGCAGTTGCGACGTCGCACGCACGGTAGGTCTAGATGGACGCAGTTCCGCTGTCTTTGGCTCTGTTCCTGTGACCAGATACCGTGTGTGCATTTACTCTGAGTACTGTGACTCAAACAGGCTCAGCCTTATTGTATTTGTCTTTGTTGGCACCTCTGTGACTTAACAGAGATTCCTCTGCGCACCTGGGTGACGTTTAACCCACGTGCGCATTTCCGCCATATTGCTTGCCTGCCACCACTTAGCAGCAGTCATATCATCTACTGCACGGTGGACCCCGAGCGGCGAACGCACTTTATTATTTTTATTTAGTGCGTTCCACCGTTCCTAACACCCTGTGCCTTCTTTTCTCGAAAATTCTCCCCATCTGAACGTAACTATGACGTGGGGAAATTGTTGGCCATGAAATGGGCATTTGAAGAGTGGAGACATTGGATGGAGGGAGCTAGACATCAAGTTGTGGTCCTCACCGACCACAAGAATTTGATTTATCTTGAATCAGCCAAACGCTTGAATCCTAGACAGGCTAGGTGGGCCTTCTTTTTCACGCGTTTTAATTTTGTGGTCTCTTTTCTTCCGGGCACTAAGAATGTTAAGGCGGACGCCCTTTCTAGGAGTTTCTTTGCGAATTCTCTTATTGTGACCGAGCCTACTGCCAGTCGAAATGAGGGTGTAGTTCTTTCCGCCATCTCACCCGATTTGAGACATGCCCTGGAGGAATTTCAGGAGGACAAACCTGAACGTTGCCCTTTGAGAAAATTGTATGTCCCTGACCAGTGGAGGAAGAGAGTAATGTCTGAAATTCATTGCTCTGCGTTGGCTGGTTATCCAGGTGTTTTTAGTACCAGAGATTTGGTGAGTCAGTCTTTTTGGTGGCCTGCCTTATCTCATGATGTCAGGAATTTTGTGCAGTCCTGTGGGACTTGTTCACGGTCCAAACCCTGTTCTCGTTCTAGTGGGTTGTTGATGCCCCTGCCAGTGCCCAGGAGGCCGTGGACCCATATCTCAAAGGATTTTATTTCCGATCTTCCTGTCTCTCAGAGAATGACTTATCTGTGTGATAGGTTCTCTAAGATGATCCATCTTGTACCACTCCCAAAGTTGCCATCTTCTTCTGAGTTGGTGCCCTTGTTTTTACAACAGGTTGTTCGGTTTCACGGGATTCCTGAGAACATTGTGTAGGACAGAGGAGTCCAGTTTGTTTCCAGATTTTGGAGAGCTTTTTGTTCCAAACTGGGGATTCAGTTATCTTTCTCCTCTGCATTTCATCCTCAGACCAATGGGCAGACTGAGAGAACAAACCAGACTTTGGAGTCCTATTTGAGATGTTTTATATCTGCTGATCAGGATGACTGGGTCTCATTTTTGCCCTTGGCCAAATTCGCGGTAACAATAGAGCTTGTTCAGCCACTTTGATGTCGCCCTTTTTCTGTAACTTTGGGTTTCATCCTCGATTTTCTTCAGGGCAAGTGTAATTTTCGACCTGCCCAAGTGTGGAGACTGTGGTAGAGAGAATACAGCAGATTTGTGACCAAGTAGCGGATAAGTTGTCCCTCTCTCAGGAAAAAGCCCAATGGTTTTCCAACCGGCATAGGACCATTGGTCCCTGGTTTAAAGTGGGTGATATGGTTTGGTTGTCATCAGAGAATATTCCTATGAAGGTTGCGTCTCCAAAGTTCAAACCAAGATTCATTGGACCTTACAAGATTTTGGAGATCCTTAATCCTGTTTCTTTTCAATTGGCTCTTCCAGTTACATTTAAGATCCATAACGTTTTTCATAAATCTCTGTTGAAGAGGTTTGTGGAGCCAGTAGTTCCTATGGCGGCGCCTCCTGACCCTGTATTGGTTAAAGGCAATGTGGGATATGAGGTAGAGAAAATATTGCATTCTCATTTGGCTAGACAGAGACTCCAGTACTTGGTCAAATGGAAGGGTTATGGCCAGGAGGATAAATCTTGGGTCTCTGCCTCTGACATTCATGCCAATAGATTGGTTTGTGCTTTTCACCGGGCCCATCCTGATCGGCCTGGTGGCATGGATGAGGGTTCGGTGACCCCTCCTCAAGGGGGGGTACTGTTGTGAATTCGCATTCTGGTCTACCTCTGGTTACTACTGAAGGTAGTGGAGCTGGTCAAATTGACAGAGGGGTTGCGAGTTCTCTTTCTGGGCTCCCTCTGGTAGTTACTGGAGGTAATGGAGCTGATCTGATTAACAGAGGCTTGCCACCTGATAATGAGGATGACGATTGGAGATCTGGGGTTTCAGACTGGGATTTAAGACAGCCGACTCCCTCTATCCCTGCTGGTGATTTTCTTCCTGCCTCCTGAGGTCTTAATTTCCAGCTCAGTCCCTGCATGTTCAGCTAACTGTTCATTTGCTATTCTGTTTACATTTGATCTGGTTTTATCTATTTCAGTTTTGTGTGGGTCAGCCAGGTCCGGCTGGGGCTGTGCTGAATCACCATCCATATGTTACTGCTTGTGCCAGTTTGTTTTTGTACGTTATTACATTGGCCTCTTTTTGCTCTGCTTTCAGAATATACCAGAGTGCTGATATAGTGGGTGAAGTCGTGCGACTTCAGTATTTTTTGCATCAGACTTGTTGAACTTTTTTGCAGGGTTTTTTGCGTAATTGCAGACAGTGTCTTTCCTTTCCTGTCCTGTCTAGTCAGTGTGGGCCCCATCGGTTGCTCAGTCAATTTTCCTACCTGCGTTTGTGTTTTCATCTTGTCTCACTGACAATATACACTCACTGGCCACTTTATTAGGTACACCATGCTAGTAAGGGGTTGGACCCCCTTTTGCCTTCAGAACTGCCTCAATTCTTCGTGGCAGAGATTCAACAAGGTGCTGGAAGCATTCCTCAGAGATTTTGGACCATATTGACTTGATGGCATCACACAGTTGGCGCAGATTTGTCGGCTGCACATCCCTGATGCGAATCTCCCGTTCCACCTCATCCCAAAGATGCTCTATTGGATTGAGATCTGATGACTGAGGAGGCCATTTGAGTACAGTGAACTCATTGTCATGTTCAAGAAACCAATCTGAGATGATTCGAGCTTTATGACATGGCGCATTATCCTGCTGAAAGTAGCCATCAGATGTTGGGTACATTGTGGTCATAAAGGGATGGACATGGTCAGCAACAATACTCAGGTAGGCTGTGGCGTTGCAACGATGCTCAATTGGTACCAAGGGGCCCAAAGAGTGCCAAGAAAAAATTCCCCACACCATGACACCACCACCACCAGCCTGAACCGTTGATACAAGGCAGGATGGATCCATGCTTTCATGTTGTTTACGCCAAATTCTGACCCTACCATCCGAATGTCGCAGCAGAAATCGAGACTCATCAGACCAGGCAACGTTTTTCCAATCTTCTACTGTCCAATTTCGATGAGCTTGTGCAAATTGTAGCCTCAGTTTCCTGTTCTTAGCTGAGAGGAGTGGTACCCAGTGTGGTCTTCTGCTGCTGTAGCCCATCTGCCTCAAAGTTCGACGCACTGTGCGTTCAGAGATGCTCTTCTGCCTACCTTGGTTGTAACGGGTGGCAATTTGAGTCACTGTTGCCTTTCTATCAGCTCGAACCAGTCTGCCCATTCTCCTCTGACCTCTGGCATCAACAAGGCATTTCCGGCCACAGAACTGCCGCTCACTGGTTTTTTTTTCTTTTTCGGACCATTCTCTGTAAACCCTAGAGATGGTTGTGCGTGAAAATCCCAGTAGATCAGCAGTTTCTGAAATTCTCAGACCAGCCCTTCTGGCACCAACAATCATGCCACGTTCAAAGGCACTCAAATCACCTTTCTTCCCCATACTGATGCTCGGTTTGAACTGCAGGAGATTGTCTTGACCATGTCTACATGCCTAAATGCACTGAGTTGCCGCCATGTGATTGGCTGATTAGAAATTAAGTCTTAACACACAGTTGGACAGGTGTACCTAATAAAGTGGCCAGTGAGTGTATGTTTGGGGGCTATCTATTCCTTTGTAGTCTGCTCCGGTCAGTTTAGATTTCCCCTTTCTTGCTTTAGGCTTAGTTAGCTCTCCGGCTGTGCCAAGGCATCTAGGATCATCGTAGGCATGCTCCATGGCTACTGCTAGTTGTGTGGATAGGATCAGGGGTCTGCAATCCGCTAAGTTACCAACCTCTCTGGTTTTCTGTTGCTTAGCTTGGGCTTGCTCTCCTCCTCGGTGACCCAATCATAACAGGGATCACCCTCCATCTATGATTTTTTTATGTTATTAAAGTTCTGGTGGAACTCCTCATGGAGATAATACCCACAGTATACCAGGTTAGTGAGACCCACTGGAATTCATTATAGTGCTACTGGAGTTGTGTCCACTACACCACTTTGCTAGTTGAGAATATTTCTACCATTGGTATTATATAATTTTAATTTACTCAGAAAGTGCTCTTTCTTCTCTTGTTTGCTCACGGAAACTCCATATTTGGATATCTTTGGTGTATGCCATTGTATAGAATTCCAAAAATTGTGTTAAATCCATTGCACTATTGTATTGATCTCGTGCAACTACCAATATTGTATACAGTATTGAAGGTATGCTCATGAGTCAGCAGTCTTACGACATTTAATAAACCAAAAAAACTCATGTACAATGAGATTGTGAAAGTATGTTAAAGTGGTGTGGTGTAGTGACCACTGTGTCCACTAGGGGGCGCTGGGTGTGTGGTCCAGGAAACACGTATAAGCATTTCCAGTGTCCTGATAGGCGTAGGATGCTGAATGATCATAATGTATCTCAAGGTGGGTGGCCTTGAGATGAGACTTGTGTATGTGTTGATCAGCAATGATACTGCTGAGGTTCCATGTCAATGTCTTAGGGAAGTCTTCAGGTAGCTGGAGAGATGAGCGAGACCAGCTACCTACAAATCCACCCAGGGGTGTGTCTGAAAACGCTGGTAGTAAAAGACTATGTGAGAGGGAAGGACCTGTGATGAGGTCATAGCCATGTGACCCGGTGGGTGTGGCTACGGACCATATAAGGTGGCCAGGGTAGGTCACATGAGTGAATGCTTGGACCGGGTTGGTCCGCTGTGGAAGGTCCCGCTGGGAGATGGGGCTTCCTGCCTGACAGCAGGTGAATGCTGTGTTTAATGGCTGCAAGTGTCTGACAGTTCCCAGGGAGAGGGAATGAACGTCTGCAGTGAGCTGAAGCAGCCATGAGGTAACCCTGACGGGGTGAGAACTGTGAGGTGAGAAAGTCTGAGTACTGGACATTGCATAACCTGTGTGACCACAGGGATAACAGAGGGAAGCTCTGTCATGAATGTTATGCTATGGATATGAACTTTATGTTGCTGCTGTGGGTTTATGAGGCCTGAATAAACCGCATGGACAGTTATGGTTTTATGGAAAACCCGTGCCAGACGTGATTATTTGGCTGCCAAGCGAGTGTCCCCAACCTTGAATGACAGCGCTACCTTACAGTGGTCACAGACACTCTTGTGCACACATGCCCCTAGGTGCCCAGTGATCACTGACATCTGGTTTCTCAGCATAACAATGAGATAAAGACAGCTTCAAATAACTGTTATATCTTATTGCAGGCTGGAATCACAGCCACACAATTCAGTGCTGTGGTAAAATATCCTTCATGCTACTGTGTATAATCTTGCATGTGCTACTTTTAAACATGTACGACTTCGAGAAAGAAGAACAAAAAATTCAAGTGTTTCTATGCACTTTGCATAGGAGAGTTCATAGCAGCTAGTCAACAAACACTAAATCAGAGAAGACTGAAAATTAGGCTGAGTTCACACGTGGCGTTTTTTTCGCGTTTCCGCGGCGGTTTTAACCGCGCGATTTTGCCGCGAAAGCGCGAAAAATAAGCATCCCATGCATTCCTATGGGATTCCGCAATGCTGTGCTAATGCTGCGGTTTTTACCACGGCGGAATCGCTTTGCGGTAAAAACCGCAGCATGCTCATTAATTTGCGGAATCGCGCCGATCCCGCACCCATAGGAATGCATTGTTCCGCTTACTTCCCGCATGTGGCTGTGCACACCATGCGGAAAGTAAGCAGAACAATTGCGGATGGTACCCGCGGTCCGGAGGAGAGGAGACTGTCCTCCGGGCTTTGGGTACCATATCCCTGTAAAAAATAGAATTTAAAATAAAAAATATTGTTATTCTTACCTTCCGGCGTCCCGCGCAGCATTCCCGCCTCTCTCCACGCTCCCGGTCCCAGTAAGCCTTGGCAAAAATGCCCGCGATGGCATCCGTTCTCACGGCATCGCGAAGTCTCACGGTCATTCGCGCGACGTCATCGCGAATTACCGCGAGACATCGCGATCCCACGAGAACGGACATCATCGCGGGCATTTTCGCAAAGGATTACTGGGAACGGCTGCGCGGGACGTCGGAAGGTGAGAATAACACCATTTTTTATTTTTTTTACATTCTATCTTTTACTACTGATGCCGCATAGGCAGCCTCAGTAGTAAAAAGTTGGTCACACTTGTCAAACACTAAGTTTGACGAGTGTGACCAACCTGTCAATCAGTTCTCCAAGCGATGCTACAGATCGCTTGGAAAACGCTAGCATTTTGCAAGCTAAATACGCTTGCAAAATGCTAGTTTTTCCGTGGGAAAATAGCGGGAATTTAAAATGCGATTTTCCCGCGGAATGGAATTCCGGAATTCTCGCGGTAATTTCCGCGAGAGTTCCGGTACGTGTGCACTTAGCCTTAGAGTTACTGCCTGCAGGGCAGAAAATTGGTGAAAAATGCCAGATGCATCTTGATTCACACCATAACAATTATACGCACAGACTTATGCAGCAGTGTGAAATAACTGTTATATCTCAGTGCAGTGCTGGATTCACAGCCATACACCTCAGTGCTGTTGTATAATATCCTTCATTCTGCTGTGAATAATATTACTTTTGCTACTTTTGAACACCTGCTACATAGAGAAAGGAGAGCAAAAACTCAAAATTTTAAATGTACTATGCATGGGACACATTATAGCAGATAGTCTCAATTCACTGCAACCCTCAGCTGTCAGCTTTATCATGGCTGGTTATCAAGAATAGCGGGGTTCCCAAGCCATTTTTTTAAATTATATAAATAAATAATGTAAAAAAATGGTGTGGAGTCCCCTCCCTTTTTGACAACCAGCCAAGCTAAAGCAGAAAACTGGGGGCTGGTATTCTCAGGCTGGTAAAATACCATGGATATTGCTCCCGAGACTAAAAAGACTAGCCAGCAGCTGCCTCAGAAAATACACATCTGTTAGATGTGCCAATTCTGGTGCTTTTCCCAGCTCTTCCCATTTGCACTGTAGCGATGGCAAGTGGGGTAATATTTGTGGGGTTGATTTCACCTTTGTATTGTCAGATGACATGAATCGCACATGTTAGTAGTGGAGAGGCATCTATAAGACACCTCTCCTTTACTAACCCCATAGTGATATTGCAAAAAAATACACAGCCAAAATAAAGTCCTTTATTTGAAATAAAAATACACACTTTTACTTTTTTATTTAAATATAAAAAACAAAGTTATACTCACCTTACACTCATTCCACTGAAGCCCTCATCCCCTGCAAAAAAATAAAATGATAAACAGCAATAATACTCACCTAACTCCCAATCCATTGAAGCCCTGATCTCCTGTAAAAAATGTAAAAATAAAAAAACAACCATGGTTTACATTTATAAGGGCACCATAGGTTTATTGCTTTGGTATTTGATTGAGGGGGCTGTGTGAGGGCTCATATTCTAAGCAGGGGATGTCAACATACTTAATTTTGTTCAATATTAAGTCATATAATTAATATAGAAAATTAATATGTTAATTATTAATTTTGAGCAAATTTAATTTTGACCTATTGGTGCAGCCTCCACAGTAGTTATGGTCGCTTTGTGGCACCTTGGGAAAATGAATGTCCCATCCCTGCTCTATTATGTATAGCGCTATGTTATATATAGTGCTATACATAAGGATAAATTTGCTTTATGCACCTCTATATAATTTTCCATCTGCAGATGTGCACCATAGCACGTGTGTTACTCACATGACCAAAAGAAATCATGTGACATGTCACATTTTACATCGGGTACCTGGGGGGCTCACATTTTCTAAACTGCCCGGAGCCCTGACTACTCTTAATCCCCCCCTACCTGTCCACACACTCAATCAATCATATTCCAACCTCTTCACCATGGCCAAGATCAAAGAACAATTTAAGGACATGAGGGACAAAATTGTAGACCTGCACAAGGCTGAGATGGGCTATAGGAAAACAGGCAAGCACCTTGGTGAGACGGCACAACTATTGGTGCAATTAGAAAAAGGAAGAAACACAAGATGACTGTCAATCTTCCTTAGTCTGGGGCTCCATTCAAGATCTCACTTCTCGGGGTAAGAATAATTCTGAAAAAGGTCAGGAATCAGCCCAGAACTACATGGGAAGACCTGGTCAATGAACTGAAGAAAACTGGAACCAGAGTCTCAAACATAACCTTTAGTAACACACTATGCTGTTATGGATTAAAACTCTGCAGGGCATGCAAGGTAACATGTCTAAGTCCATTTGAAGTTTTCCAATGACGATCTGGATGATCCAGAGGAGGCATGGAAAAAAGTAATGTGGTCAGATGAGACAAAATAGAACTTTTGGTATTAACTCCACTCGCCATATTTTGAGGAGGAAGAAAGATGTGTACAACCCTAACACCGCCCCAACAGTGAAGCATGGAGGGGGAAACATACTTTGGGGGTGCTTCTGCAAAGGGGACTGGATGACTGCACAGTATTGAAGGGAAGATGGAAGGGGTCATATATTATGAGATTTTGATCAACATCCTCCTTCCCTTTTTAAGCGCATTAAAGATGGTTCATGACTTTGTAGCATAGCAATGACCTGAAACACAGCCAGGGCAACTAAGGAGTGGCCCTTAAATAAACACTTCAAGATTTTGAAGTGGACTAGCCAGTCTCCAGACATGAGCCCAATAGAAAATCTTTGGAGGGAGCTAAAACTCAATGTTGCTCAGCGACTGCCTTGAAGCCCGAAAGATCTTAAAATGATCTGTATAGAACAGTGGATCAAAATCACTGCTCTACTGTGTGCATACTTGGTCAAGAAAAGCAGGAAACATCTGACCTCTAACTGGAAACAACAATTTTTGTACCAAATATTAAATTCTGCTTTTCTATTGTATCAGATACTTATTGCATGCAATCAAATGCAAATAAATTATGTAAAAAATATCTAAAATGCATACAATATTATTTTCTGCTTTATTTTTTTATTCTGCTTCTCAGAGTTATTAAATGTACCTATGATGTAAAATTACAGATCTCTCCATTTTTTGTAGGTAGGAAAACTTGCAAAATTGGCAGTGTATCAAATACTTATTTTCCTCACTCTATGTATCACAGAGGTGGATGTGCTCTGTGATGTAAAACCTGGAGCCTGGAGTAATGCTCTAGTACACATAGTAGTAAGAGGGGTCAATTGGTCATAACAGGGCTAGGTTTTAATGTGAGCATCTGAAGAGTTGCGAAGGACAGCTGCTCACCATATCTCTAAGACTGGGGTTACACTTGCGAGAAACTCGCACAAGTGTCGCGTCTCAATACCCGGCACTGCCGTCGGCAATCGGACCAGAGCGCTCAGCTGCATAGATATACATGCAGCCGCACACTCCAGTCCCGAGTGCTGGCAGCAGTGCTGGGTATTGAGATATGAGACCCGTGCGAGTTTCTCACAAGTGTGACCCCGGCCTAACCCTGAGTGTGGTTCAAATTGTAAAATGAGGTCTGTTTGTCTCATAGCTGTCTGTGTGTGGAGATGTGCAAACCTCCAGGATTGTGTGCCTTTGCTAAAGGACAAAAAATCTGAACTCAGCCGGGTGATCCACACTGTTTTATGGACTGTTTACTTTATGTTCCACTTTGTGTCAGATAAGGACTGTATTTGACTCTATGTGAGTTTTCTGTGATGCGGTTTATAATAGTAGAGCGAGTTGTAATGGACTGATTTGTGCACTCCCTTCCGATGCCGAAGCAGATTTTGGCTGCCAAGTGAGATCCCTGGCATGCTGATAACTTGGTTGGACTGGTTGAAAGGTATCAGGGGGTGGAGGGTTCCATAGGGAGGCAACCTACTCCATACTGGTGGCCCCATCAGGGGGGGCGATTGCTCAAAAGAACATGAGGTGTCCAAGTCCAAGAAGGAGGCGGAGGTCATGTCGAAGGTCCAATCGGGAAATATAATTTGCTGGAAATATGGTGGCTCAGGTCATATATACACCTGTTTTCCCCTGACTACCAATAAAATAGACTATCATGGGAAGCTGGTGTGCATTCTACGCATATACAGACTGCAGTGTAGACTGTCTTCCCCCCCCCCCCGAGGGACTACAAGATTGTCCCATAGAAAACAATGGTCTGCAAATGATTGGATTACTAAATTGAGTTTGCTGACCCTCGTGAGAGCAACAATCCAGCTCCAGCTGATCCCTGGAAAGAAGATGGGCATCCGCTGCATTCACAGGAAAGCTTTGTGTTGTTTTGGGACTTGTGGGGGAACGGGAGAGGGCTCAATAGCTCATATAAGAGACGGATTACCCCTAAACAAGTGTCACCACACCCAGAATCTGATGGGTTTCCCTTCTGTGTAATGGTGGGAGATGAGAGGTAATTTCCCCTCAAGCCGACATTTCTGAGATAGGGGTGACAAGAAAATTTTGGGTCCTTCCAATGTGGGGGCTTAACTCTTAAAGAAGCGTTCAGTAATGTAACTGTTATAAATGGCATCACGCAGGAACCGGGGGCTGACAGCAGATTTCCTTACTTTATAATAAGTGGAGACTTATAATATCTGGTAAGTCCTCCTTTACACCTCCTGGTGATTTTGATACTGGAAGGACCAGTAGTGATGAGATCTGTGATCCATGTGCCATCTGTATGTGACTTCTGTGTGACATTCGTGTGTCCATGTGCTGTCCATTTGCTGTCAGTGTGACACATATGGAATGAAATGCATCATAGAAATTAAAGAGTGTTGTGTATTAAAGATGATAAAAGGTAGAGATAATGATAAGGAACATTGTCAATAGATAGATAGAGTTAGATAGATAGATACAAATATGCCAGTATGCTGTATAATCAGTAGGATGTGATTTTTTCTGCACCTGTGTTTTTTTGCTTTTTTTTAAATAAATGAACAAATTGATTTTAAAAAAAATTTGTGGGATCCCCGTAAATTTTATAACCAGCAGATGGAAAGCCTGGGGGCTGACGTTACTGTTTTGGGAAAGGGGCCAATATCCGAAAAAGTTCCCAGGTTATTAATAACAGTTCCCAGCTGTTTGATTAGTCTTACTGGATAGTTTATGGGGGACCCCACAAAAAAATGACGTGGGGTCCCCCAATAGTTTTTAACCAGCAAAAGCTAAACAGTTGTGGGCTGATATTAATAGCCTGGGAAGGAGCCATTTTTCTTCTGGGGTCCTCTGTAATCAGCCACTAAAGGATAAGCAAACAGTTGTGAGCTGTTAATAATAGCCTGGGAACCTTTTGGGATATTGGCCCCTTTTCTAGATTATTAGCATTAGTCCCCAGCAATGGTCTCTCTCTCTGCTGGTTATGAAAATTATGCGGGAACCCACACAATATTTTTTTTAAAATTATTTATTTAATACATGATGTACATAGTAGGTGCTGAATACAGCTCCCATTGAAGTCACCTAGGAAAGGGAAACCAGTTGACAATATTCAGAGCTTTCTTCAGAACCCGCCGTGAACTGTACTGCTTTTTCCAGGAGCCAGTATGAGTCACGAGTCACAATGTAAACACACGGGTGCATGTGTGCGACACACATTTTGTCTTTGGTGCATGTAAAAAAATGGCATGTTTGAGGTTTTTCCACACAGACACACAGTCCGTGGGCAAAACCTGATATGTATGTGCCACCATTGAATGCAATGGATGTGAATGTGTCTGTATTTGCAATCCTTAAAAAAAACAGACCGTATATGGGCACAAAAAATGGACTTGTGAAGGGGTCTTACTAAGGTTAGAGAAAAAATAGTGGAACAATTGTTGGTACCAGGACCCTATAGACGGGGGGTATTGGACATGGCTCATTCACGTGTCTTGGGTGGAAATCTGGGTGTCATGAAAACTCAAGAAAGGATGACACCAGCTTTATATCTCTGATCACGGCTGATGGTCACGCTGTCTTTTGACAGCGTGGGAACCACGGCTCTCTAACCGGCGGGGATGATTTCACAGCTGATCAGAAGTGGTGTTTGCTGCGCTGTCATGCATATGACAGCGTGGCAAACACTGGATACTCAGGCCTCCCATTCAAATGAATGAGGTCCGGGTTCAGGTTTGAGTCTGGGTACTGTTCTAGAACCCGAACTTTTCGTAACTGTTCAGCGGAATCCGCCGCACCCGAATATCCAGGTGTCCACCCATCTCTACTCCCAAGTGAATAGCGTTGTTAATATATGTATATATATATACTGTGCATATATATCTATAGATATATATAGCTGCAAGTATATACTGTATATCTATATAATAAAAAAATAGGAAAAAAATAGGAAAGTGAATATATAAGTTACAAAAAATGAAAAATAAAATATACATATTCTATATATATATATATATATATATATATGTGTAAAATTAAATAAATACTGTCTAACTGAATTTTTAAAATACAAAACGGAGCATTTTTCTGAAATGAGCGGTCATCAGCTCGAGTACTAAAACGTGTGGTGTCACTTCCATATAATAATTTTTTTATTGCATCAAATATTTGTATATGGTTTACATTTTTTTTTAACTTTCTTTAATAAAGATGATTTTAGCCCTTTCCAAAAAAAGCTTGCTCTCTCTTAGTGTTAGTTTCTCACTATACAATAAGAACAATTTATATTTAAATGTAGAAAGTCGGCTTAAACAGATGCCAGGGAAATGCAGACATTTTAATCTGGGTAAATATGTTTCATTGCCGAAACGGATGACAGAAAAAATATTGCAAGTCTAATAAACTCTCTGCTATGTCTTAACTCAATAAGCTACACAGTTTATATCACCCGGGAAAATGATTTTGTCTGAAAGTATATTAGCCTTCTGCTGTAAAAAAAATAAAATGCGTAATATAACGAGGATCTCTTATTATTCAGTCCAACGCTTGTGAGTTTTACTATAGATTTTGTGCTGTTTGTGTTCTAAATTAAGTTAACTCGATACGAGGCAGTGAAAAAAATAAAAAAAAACCTGCCCATGAAGAAAAATACATAAATTGCTAAGTCCGTGTGAAAATCTTATCTAAATGGGATCAAAACTAATAACGGATTCGTCTCTAGGCACCAAATAATATTAGCAGAGTATTCTTCCTTTTGGTGAAGGGATTGGTTCATAATGTTTGAGATTTTAATTTAATTTTTTTTTTAATTTTACGATCATTTTATACTTGCCGTTGTTCAGAAAACACAGACGATTTATACTATGGCCTTTAAAAACACCCTTCTGCTCGTCTTTGTTTGACATCTGTTGATATTTGTAAGCAATTAACATTTTCCGCTAAGCATAATCTGTATTGAGCGGTACTTGAGACTCACACTCTATTAAATCTAGTTATGTTCCATTAATTGAGAAAATCACTTAAAGTAAACCTGGTGTAGAAGCAAATGGATGGAGTGTAATAAGAGAGAACTAAAGATCAAAAGACCATCTGCCAATATGGAAGCAAACCAATGAAAAAATGTGTGCATGAGATGGGATGTGCATGAGTTCTTTAGATCCATGAAGGTTTGAGAATATTGGCTTGAGTTATTTGAGACCCTTCATATTGAGGTCCCATGGGGGAAGCATAGCTCTCCTTTCATAAAACAGTTGCCTGTCTTCTCGCTGAAACAGTGATGTCATGTCAACAGGCCAGAAGGCAATCATGGAGCTCAGCAGCTCTGCCAAAGTAGATGACATAAGCTGGTGAGCATAGCTTTTGACTGCAGTGCTTTTGACATGATAGAGAGAGCAAGGAGGGAGTTGAGAGGGAAGAAAAAAGACATGAGAGAGTAGTGAGGAGAAGGGAGACGTGAGAATGGAGATGGGAGAAGGGTAAGTGAAGTGGTGAGAGGGGAGAAGAGAGGGGAGCGGGGAAAAGAAATAGGAGAGAGGGTGAAGTTAGGAGGGAGAGTAGGGAGGGGAAATGGGAGAGGGGAAAAGGAAGAGGTTAGAAGGGAGAGAAGAGATTGGAGAAGGGAAATAGCAGAAGGGATGAGTGAAATGATGTACATGAAAAGGAAAGTGAAAGGGAGAAGGGAGAAGTGAGAGAAGAAAAGGAAGAGGGGAGAGTAGGAAAGGGTGAAGGGAGAGGGAAACAGGGGGAAGTGAGAAAATGGAAAGAGGAGGGGAGAAGGGAAAGTAGGGAAGGGAAATGATAGATTGGAAAGGAGAAATATAAGGAAGGGAGACTGGAGAAGTTAGAAAAGAGAAGGGAGTGGAGAGAGTAAGGTATTGAGATGGGAGATGGGAAAAGGAAGAGGTGAAAGGGGAAAAGAGAGCGAAGAGAAGAGATGGGAGAAGAGAAAGGATCGATAGAGGATAAATGAAAGGAAGGGAGAGATAAGAAAGAAGGGAGTTCAGGGAAAGGAGGTGAGAAACTGGAGATGGGAAAAGTGAGAAGTGAGAAAGGAGAGGGGAGAAAGAAAATGGGAGAAGCTAAATTTCTGAGGGCTAAGGGAAGCGAGGAGAATGCTGCCAACAGACAGTTTTGGCAGTAATTATTTCATGCTTTTGTTGAAAAATCATTTCAATAACCATGCTAATATCAAAAGAGTTATAATGAATTGGTAATTTCTCATCTATGACATAAATAAACACCATACAGGGGTATCCTCCTATTAGCCAGAGCAGCGAGATATTACATGACTGACTGTAGTAATTAGAGTCGAGCAAATCAATTAATTCATCACAAATTTTACAGAACATTTGGAACCACCAGAATCTCAATTTTTTATGATTTTTATTAGCATTAATTCACGCCTCCATATTGCTGGGGATTCTTTTGAAGACCAGGCAAGGGATAACAAAAATAAAAGATTATTCTCACCTGTACTGCCGCCGCAGCTTCCTTCCCGGTCCTAGGATCTTCGTATCTTCCAGTCTTTGCATGTCCTGGTACTGACTAGACCTACGCAGTCATGCACATCAATTAATTTGTATTTGGCAATTTTTAAGATACAACTTCTATGATGTTAACTTTTTTTGCTTGGTTCTTGGTCCTATAATTCATTTATAGATTATTGTGTACGCCAATATATAATCCAGTAAGATTTATTAGCATGGCCAATCGATCAAGAGTGGTCAAATTCTGTACTAAGAGACAGTCGTAAAAAGGTTTTACAGTCATAATATGACATGACAGATATGATGATTAATTACTCTCCTTAAGGACCCTTCCATTTTACATTTTGGTGCTTTTGTTTTTCCTCCCCATTCATTTTATCATATGATGTAACGGAAAGCGGGAAAAAATTTCTAAGTGTGGCAAAATAGTAAAAAAAAAGTGCAATTCCGCCCTTGTGATACTACTTTCTGATCAGTAATGTTTTCAATTTTTAGGATTGTTTTTGCACCCCGCTTGACATCATGTTGGAGTATCTACAAAACTTATTGCCTTTCTTTCTGTCGTTGCAGCTGCTAAAAACACAATTAAGGCATTTTGATTTTTTTTTTCATTACACCGATTACCAATCGAATTAATTTACTTTATATTTTGATAGATCAGATTTTTATGAATGCAGTGATGCCAAAGATGTCTTGTTTTATTTTATTAGTTTTAGTATGGTAAAAGGAGTGTGATTTTAACTTTTATATAGATATATATTTTTATTTTTCACTGTATTTATTAGTCCCCTTAGGGGACTTGAACCTGTGATTATCTGATTGCTTGGGCTATACCTAGAAGTGTTAAGGGCCTGTCACACTAAGCGATATCGCTAGCAATATCGCTATAACTTGTGACATTATAGTGATATTGCTAGCGATATCGCTGTGTCTGATACTTACCTACAACCCGCTCCCCCGCTGCTTATCGCTGATCGCGCGAGAGCAGGCTGGACTGTTTCTCGTCGTCAGCTTCCTGCGGCGCTTCCTGTGGAGAGACGAGCGACGAGCGTGGAGCCGGGCGGGAGGACGCAGGATCGCCTGGGGTGACAGGTAAGTAGCGACCCCCATCCCCAGCGATGTCGCTGGTGAGATCTGCCTGTGTGGCAGCTCACTAGCGACCACTTAGCGATGTACCAGCGATCCTGACCGCGTCATATCGCTGGTCGGGATCGCTGGTACATCGCTAAGTGTGACAGTACCTTTACAGCATTGTTGTGTATATCTAAAGTCATGGGCTCCTATGAATGCCAGCCACAGGTTGGTTTTCACACGAGTACCGTTGTGACAGACACAGAGGTCTTCAGAAGACCCCTGGCTGTCATGACAATCCATCAGTGCCCTGCGATCAGGTCACAGGCATGCCAATGAGTAGTTAAAACTCCGTGTCCCCCTTGTGAGGCAATGACCGGAGTCATATGTGAGGGTCGCTTTGTGTCCCCCAGCATGTGCTCAGAAGTGTATTAGATCTGCTGGAGTGCCTTGTGGTCACAGCAAGCTGCCTGTGAGTCACAAGGCAGAATAAAAGTAAGTTTGAACCTGTTCAAGTTATTTTTGACCAAGGAGCTTGTTCAGGAAAACCCGGTATGGGCTTTTATTTTTTAAACGGACTGCAAGAAGGTAGTGGGTCTGGTCCGTTTCCTCCAGCCTCGATCTTATAAGTGGCCCGTGGCCACAGAGTGGAGTGAAGGAAAAATATACCTGCAGGAAGAGTTTTGGTGTGTCAATTTTGGTCTTGCAAGCAGACAGTGCAGTTGGTCTGCAGAGCACTCCCTGTGTGAAGTAACACAGGGCCAAGTGAAGCCAAAAGGTCTGGCACCCCCTGTATACAAGGCAGTGGAGTAATTCACGGCAACCGGACTGTCCTGTTTTCCCGGCTGCGATCTGGAGGACACAGCGTGCTGTGGACTGTGTGAGTTTTTGGACATTAAACATGTTTTGTTTTGGACTTGCTTGGGTCACTGCCTCATCACTGCACAGCGTGGACACCTCTGCTTTACACCCTGTCAAAAGCCACTTCAGAGAAATTGATTAAATCTGCCATTATCTGCCGGGAAAGATTCGGGCTCGGCGTGCGAGCCTGCATCAAAGTCAGGGAGACGACTTATAAAGGGCCACAGTCATTAAGGGGTCCATTAAAAAAAATGTAAAAAAAATTCCTAACCCCCCCACAAATAGTTGGATCTAAATTCAACATCTTCTGCCTCTTTTCAAGCACTGTAATCAAAGAACAAGACTTTTTTTTGGGTCGGAATCGATGACCTTCAATCATGACAAAATAAAATTTGACTGCACGAGACGCTTTTATAATTTTGTCTAAGCTGTTGCCCATTTCTGTAACTGTAGGCTGTGCACAGAGAGCCATCAAAAAGAAATTACAAAGATTTATATATTCATAGCATGATGATTATTGCAATTCTATGGATTCCTGCAGCACAGACCGCGGTACCTTACACTAAGATATCAAATAAAGAAACTTAGCTCCGGGCACTAACTGTGTTCTGACTATTTCTCAGTTTTGTGCTGTGACTCAAATTTATGGCATGTAACTGAGCTCAGAAAGCTTCTACAGAAAAATATTTAAAGAGTAAGAGTCATTTTAAGTTTTATTATAAATAAGCCAATAGTGGTCGTGACACTAAGAAACTTTGTAATATATCTTATCCAAGAAAACTGCTTGTTTCTTCTCCTGGACTGATCTTTCATTCTCAATTTAAAATCTGTATTCAGTGAAGACAGATTTTCTCATCACTGAGATGAGAGTTGGTGCTTTTAAAATTCTATGGAAAGAGGAGGAAGACATTCTACTGCAAAACACAGCAGTTACAGCCCGCCACAGAACTTTATGGCCCCAAACTGTCATCTCTTATCTCAGTAATGGGAAAGGTTGTATTCACTGAAGACAGATTTTACCCATAAATTGATAATTTTGAGAATGAATGATCTGTCCAGGAGGAGAAAGTAGTAGATATACTGTATTACAAAGGTGCTTTTTTATGTGTATTAATAAATTATTGGGAAAAAAAAAAAGAATTTTACTCTTTAACTCCTTCCCCAAATATGTCGTATAGTTACGTCAAATGCTGGCTTCCCTGACGAGCCCGCATCTTTCCCAGCAGATGATGGCTGTAATATTCAGCCATCATCTGCCCCAAACAGCTGCGCATGGAGAGAACCTGTTATCTCCTCTGACTATTGCATCTACATTGCGCGGGCAGAGGAGAGCGTGCCATTCTTGGCGCTCATCGGTGAACCCATGACTCAATCACAAGGCACCATTGAGTTGCCATGCCAGCTGGGGGTCTGCTGAAGACCTCTGTGCCTGTTGTGATGAAAAAAGCCAGTCAATTCATAGATCCTCACTATACGCAGCATTATTTAGCCTACACAGTAGTATAGTAGTATTATACTATGATATAATGAGTGTGTAAAATCTTAAAGGAAATTGATACACAAGTTTGAACAAGTTTGTGATGCTGCTGAGTTAGTTATCTAGCATTCAGTTTGGTGCTAAACAGTGCCACTCCTCCTCATAGTAAGGTATGGGCATTGCAGCTCAGACTCATTCAGTTGATTAGGCTTTGATGCAAACCATGCACAGCCTTTGAATAAGAAAAATAGTAGGCTATTTAAAGTGATTTTCCACACCGGAGCTGCACTGCTAACAGTGTGTAATATACATACTGATAGGATTAATTTCCATGGTCTGGTTCAAGCGGTCGTCATGTGATTGGCGTACTTGCAGTCATGTGTCGACAAGCTTCTCATCTACTTCTCTGAATAGAAAATGGAAAACTGAGAGGAGCAGATGAGAAGCTAGTTGGCACATGACCGTAAGTATCAATTTGCATACTTTCTTTGATGTAATGAATGCTAAAACTGGCTAGTAGAGCTGAGTCCTAACAGTGTGTATGTTATACACTCACTGCACCATGCGGATCAGTACCCCAGAGCATGTTCCTGAGCTGAAAACACCTGATCCATGGAAAAGTCATGCGTCAGCCCCCCACTCTTCTGACAGGCCATTTGTATGATTTATCTGCAAAAAGGCCATACACCTATCAGCCAAAATGGCACAAAAATATTGTTGATGACCACTAGATTTTGACAAAAAAGGAGAAAAGATTTTGGTCTCATGGACTCGCAACAATACTGCTCAGGAACTGACTAGATCTAGATGGTCTTTAGTTACCTCCAGAAAATTCAGCTGTTTGGGGGGAGTTACTACACGCAGGAGCCAGGTCAACAACTGATTCGGCAACCTCCTGTGTGGAAATAGCTGATTGCTGGGGAAATTGTGTGTCACCCCTCGCTCACCTGATAAGTTAATTCTATTATTTGCTTAGAAAAGGGCCCATCATACACATAGAAGCCAAAATGGGGTACAGATATTGTTCATGACCCCATATGGGCAGTAAAGGAGAGAAGCTCTTGTTCTTGGCTGACTCATGCCAATCTTGCAATACATGGAGGACTAATTGTCTGAGTGCCAACCATACAATACTACTAGGAAACTGCTCAAATGGCCTATGGTTGTCACCAAAAAGTTAAGCTGCATGCCGAGTGATGCTACGCGCAGGACCCAGGTCAACAACTGATCCGGAAGCCTCTTGAGTGGAAAGAGGCTGATTGCTTGGGAAGTCAGGAGTTGGCCCCCTGCTCATCTGATAGATTGCTTATATGATATGCTTGGAAAAAGGTCAATACAACTATTAGCTAAAATGACACAGAAATATTGTTGGGGAGCAACGGCGAAAAGCTCTTATACCAGTTGTCTCAAGCCGGTCTTGTATTACACGGAGGACCAATTGTCTGAATGATTACCATTAGAGTTGAGCGAAACGGGTCGAAAAAATTCAAAAGTCCCCGACTTTTGGCAAAGTCGGGTTTCATAAAACGAAACCCGACCCTAGGATGAGGTCGGCCACGAGGTCGGCGACTTACGCGCCAAAGTCGCGTTTCAAAAGTTTGTTTTGCGCTCTTTTTCAGCCAATCAGGATCCACGGACACTGTGGGCAACGTGATGACCTAGGCACGGGTCACCACCTTCTTTCAGAAGGGCATGCAAGTGATTGGCTTGCTTTGGTGGGCGTCACAGGGTGTATAAAAGGGCGTGCACGCCGACCGCCATCTTACTTCTGCCGATCTTAGTATAGGGAGAGGTTGCTGCTGATTCTGTAGGGAGAGCGTTAGGCAGGGAAGAAGACAAAAAAACTGCTTCTGCTGCTAGCGATTTGGCCTGCACAACACACAAGTCACTGTGTGTGCAGTGCAAGGGGAGGCTATATAGTGGTGTATCAGTGGTGTTGGTTGTTGGGCTGCCTTTTAAGGCTTCCTGACACGCTGGCATTGCTGTTTACCCACTGCTCCGCAAACTGCTTTTTTAAAAGCAATCCAATCTCCCTTATCCTCTAGTCACTTTTGTCACAGCTGTGCCATCGAGCGTGTCACATAGCGCTCAGATATCAGTGGGCCTCACACAATCCACAAGTGTCCAGTGTCCAAAAGTGTGCGCAGAGATTCAAAATCTCCATTATCCTCTCGTCACTTTGGTCACAGGCAGCTGTGCCATCGAGCATGTCACATAGCGCTCAGATATCAGTGGGCCTCACACAATCCACAAGTGTCCAGTGTCCAAAAGTGTGCGCAGAGATTCAAAATCTCCATTATCCTCTCGTCACTTTGGTCACAGGCAGCTGTGCCATCGAGCGTGTCACATAGCGCTCAGATATCAGTGGGCCTCACACAATCCACAAGTGTCCAGTGTCCAAAAGTGTGCGCAGAGATTCAAAATCTCCATTATCCTCTCGTCACTTTGGTCACAGGCAGCTGTGCCATCGAGCCTGTCACATAGCGCTCAGATATCAGTGGGCCTCACACAATCCACAAGTGTCCAGTGTCCAAAAGTGCGCACAGAGATTCAAAATCTCCATTATCCTCTCGTCACTTTGGTCACAGGCAGCTGTGCCATCGAGCGTGTCACATAGCGCTCAGATATCAGTGGGCCTCACACAATCCACAAGTGTCCAGTGTCCAAAAGTGTGCGCAGAGATTCAAAATCTCCATTATCCTCTCGTCACTTTGGTCACAGGCAGCTGTGCCATCAAGCGTGTCACATAGCGCTCAGATATCATTGGGCCTCACACAATCCACAAGTGTCCAGTGTCCAAAAGTGTGCGCAGAGATTCAAAATCTCCATTATCCTCTCGTCACTTTGGTCACAGGCAGCTGTGCCATCGAGCGTGTCACATAGCGCTCAGATATCAGTGGGCCTCACACAATCCACAAGTGTCCAGTGTCCAAACGTGTGCGCAGAGATTCAAAATCTCCATTATCCTCTCGTCACTTTGGTCACAGGCAGCTGTGCCATCGAGCGTGTCACATAGCGCTCAGATATCAGTGGGCCTCACACAATCCACAAGTGTCCAGTGTCCAAAAGTGTGCGCAGAGATTCAAAATCTCCATTATCCTCTCGTCACTTTGGTCACAGGCAGCTGTGCCATTGAGCCTGTCACATAGCGCTCAGATATCAGTGGGCCTCACACAATCCACAAGTGTCCAGTGTCCAAAAGTGTGCGCAGAGATTCAAAATCTCCATTATCCTCTCGTCACTTTGGTCACAGGCAGCTGTGCCATCGAGCGTGTCACATAGCGCTCAGATATCAGTGGGCCTCACACAATCCACAAGTGTCCAGTGTCCAAAAGTGTGCGCAGAGATTCAAAATCTCCATTATCCTCTCGTCACTTTGGTCACAGGCAGCTGTGCCATCGAGCGTGTCACATAGCGCTCAGATATCAGTGGGCCTCACACAATCCACAAGTGTCCAGTGTCCAAAAGTGTGCGCAGAGATTCAAAATCTCCATTATCCTCTCGTCACTTTGGTCACAGGCAGCTGTGCCATCAAGCCTGTCACATAGCGCTCAGATATCAGTGGGCCTCACACAATCCACAAGTGTCCAGTGTCCAAAAGTGTGCGCAGAGATTCAAAATCTCCAATATCCTCTTGTCACTTTGGTCACAGGCAGCTGTGCCATCGAGCGTGTCACATAGCGCTCAGATATCAGTGGGCCTCACACAATCCAAAAGTGTCCACTGTCCACAAGTGTGTGCAGAAATTCTAAATCTCCCCTGTCCTATAGACACCTTGTACCTTGTTTTACATTACTATATAGTTTGTTGGATTTTGTCTACATTTCTACCAAAAATGAGGAAGGCTGGTGGAAGAGGCCGTGGAATTGGGCGGGGGTTGGCAGCTGGTAATGATGGTGTTGGTGGTGGATCTGATGGTAGTGGCAAGAGCAAAATAGGACCGAATGCAGGAGGTGCTGACCCTGCGTCATCGTCTGTCTACATAAGGCCTCGAACGCTTAGTTTTCTAGGAGTTGGCAAACCACTTTTAAAGGCAGAGCATCAGGAAAAAGTTTTGTCTTACATTGCTGACTCAGCCTCCAGCTCTATCACCTCCTCTTCTTCAGTTGTAAAAAGTAAAAGCACTGAGTCGTCATTGGAGGCTCATGTTCATGAACCACACCTTTCCTTGTGTCCTTCACCCCAACCAAGATTGAAGGATGACGCAGGCCATACTACTGATTACTCCATGGAGCTGTTTTCACATACCATGCCTGGATTATCAAGTCAAATGGTGAATTACCCAGGCCAAGATGAATCTGACATGGAGTGCACTGATGCACAGCCGCTGATGGATGATTCTGCTGGTACATTCACTCAGAGCACTACATTGTCCTCGCAGTGTACAGAGCCAGATTTTGACCCTGATGAGACTCAGGTGCCCCTTCCCGCACACTATACCACCATACACGGTGACACAGAGAAAGGTGCACATGACATAGAAGAGGAGGTGATGGATGACCCAGTTGTTGACCCAGATTGGCATCCATTGGGGGAAGAGGGTGCTGCTTCCAATAGCTCAGATGAGGAGCATCCACAGCAGACATCGACATCGCAACAGCTGTTATCTGGCAGGCCCGGAGCACTCCAAAGACAGGTTCCAAACATCAAAAGAGTTGCTGGACAGCTTGTCCAGAGGGTCAAAAGATCACAGCGTGCTAGGCCGCAAAATGTCTGCCAAAGTAGGAAGAGTGCAGTGTGGCACTTTTTTGAACAAAATCCTCATGATCAGGCCAAGGTTATCTGTAAGAAGTGCGCAAAGACCTTTAGCCGAGGGAAAAATCTGAAAAATTTGAATACCAGTTGCATGCTTAGACATTTAACCAGCATGCACTTGCAAGCGTGGACACAACACCAAACCTCAAGTGCCACATGTGCAACTGATCACAACGAAGGTAGTCAGCAACGCTACATTGTTTCCCCCACTGTAAGCCCACCGGTTAGCACAGCAGCAAATGTTGAGGTGTCGTTGCAAGGCCACAGCAGTCAGGGAATCCCACTGTTATATCAACGAAAGACTGATTCTAGGCCATCAGAAAGAACACCAACTCCATCACCATCATCAACCCTCTCTCAGTCCGCCCTGTCCACCGCTACTTCCACCATATGCAGCTCTCAAGTCCAGCTCACCCTCCCAGACACTATGAGTAGGTCAAGAAAGTACTCAGTCTCTCATCCGCGTACACTGGGTTTGAACGCCCACATTGCCAAACTAATCTCGTTTGAGATGATGCCCTTTCGGTTGGTGGAAAGCACAGCTTTCCGCGAACTCATGGCCTATGCAGTACCACGCTATGACCTACCCAGTCGCCACTTCTTCTCTCGCAAAGCCATCCCAGCCCTCCACCATCATGTGAAAGACCGCATTGTCCATGCACTCAATCAGTCAGTGAGCAGAAAGGTGCACCTCACAACTGATGCATGGTCCAGTCGGCATGGCCAGGGCCGTTACGTGTCCATCACTGCGCACTGGGTTAATGTGGTGGATGCAGGGTCCACAGGGGACAGCGGTGGTGGGACAGTGCTGCCTAGCCCACGGTATAGGAAACAGTTGGCTGTAGGCGTTCGACCCTCCTCCTCCTCCTCCTCCTCCAGAAGCGAAAGCTCGTCCACAGAGCGCAGTCGTACGAGCACTCCATCTGCAGCTGCCACTGTTGCACACGATGTGTCCCCCTATCGAGCAGCTAGAGGAAAGCGTCAGCAGGCTGTGTTGCAGATGATGTGTTTGGGCGACAGACACACCGCCGAGGTGCTGGCCGAGTACTTGAAGCGACAAACTGAGTCATGGCTGGGCAGTGTACATCTTGAGGCAGGCAAGGTAGTTAGTGATAACGGCCGTAATTTTGTGGCAGCCATAGCCCTTTCAAAACTCAGCCACATACCTTGCTTGGCTCACACCTTGAACCTGGTGGTGCAGTGCTTCCTCAAAAATTATCCGGAGTTAACAGCCCTGCTCCAGAAGGTGCGAAGACTGTGCGCGCACATCCGCCGGTCGCCTGTACACTCCGTTCGTATGCAGAAGCTGCAGCGATTGCTCCACCTTCCCAACCACCACCTCATTATCGACATTGCAACAAGGTGGAACTCCACCCTGCACATGGTGGAACGGCTGTGCGAGCAGAGGCAGGCCATAATGCATTTGTGGGAGGATACACGGCCAGGCACTTTGAGAGCAGACATGGAGTTGACAGGCGTGCAGTGGTCAAAGCTGAAAGACCTTTGTAAAGTCCTTCAGTGTTTTGAGGAATGCACACGGCTGGTAAGCGCAGACGACGCCATCCTAAGCATGAGCATCCCACTTATGCGTCTGCTCATGCAAACTTTGACGCACCTTAAGGAGCAGGCGTCTGCAGCCAATGTTGATGAGGAGGAAGAGGAGGAGGGAATCCTTGATGACATTCAGCCATTGTCTGCTCAGGGACCTCTCCTGGACGAGGTGGAGGAAGAAGAGGAGGAGGAGGAGGATGATGGGGATGATTACTTAGGGGAGGAGGATGCATCTCGTGGGGCAAGTGAAAATGTTGGCGTGGCAAGGTCTGGTACAGGGTTTGTGCGTGACTGGAGGGATGTGGATTTGCCAGAAAGTGCTCCTCCACCCAGCACTCGCAGTGCATCATTGACACCGGGAACATTGGCCCACATGTCAGATTATGCCTTGCGGATCCTAAAAAGGGACCCCCGCATTGCCAAAATGATGAACGATGACGACTACTGGTTGGCCAGCATCCTGGATCCACGCTATAAAGGCAAATTATAAAACATCATGCCACAGGAGAACCTTGACCTAATATTGGCTAATAAACAAGCAACTCTGGTAAATCGGTTGCTTGAGGCATTCCCAGCACACAGCAGCGGTGATGGTTCTCACACGAGCCGTACGGGCCGGGGGCAGCTTGGCAGAGGTGTTCGTGGTGCACACAGCAGAAGTGGCGTTGGAGACAGGGGTTTCATGACAATGTTGTGGACTGATTTTTCAAATACCGCTCACACAACTGGTAATACTGCATCGATGGAAAGTGACAGGAGACAGCAGTTGTCAACTATGGTTACAAACTACTTTTCCTCCCATATCGATGTTCTCCCACACAGGTCATTCCCCTTTGACTATTGGGCCGCTAAACTGGACACCTGGCCTGAATTGGCCCAATATGCCTTACAGGAGCTCGCTTGCCCAGCTGCAAGTGTGCTATCGGAAAGAGTCTTCAGTGCAGCTGGATCAATCCTGACAGAAAAAAGGACCCGTCTGTCAACCCAAAATGTGGATGATCTAACCTTCATTAAAATGAACCACGCATGGGTTTCCAAGGATTTTGTCCCACCTTCCCCTGATGACACATAGGGTGACAGAAAAATGGCTTGCTTTGGTCCACCTCTTCCTGGTACTTCACCTATTTCGCCTTTTGCATCAGCTGAATGTCCAACATCAACATATGCCACTTTCTAAAACTCCCTAACTGTGCTGCCTCCCCCCCCATGGCCGGGGTCACCACCTAGCGCACGACACCGTGCGAGTGCCGTTGCCCTGGACAGGTGGGTAGGCCGACTCTTGGGCGCGGGCACTGGCACAGGGTCCCTCATAGTGCAATCAAGTGTCTCTGATGGTGGTGGTGCACACCCGCCGTCAGACACACCGCTGTACTATGAGGGGCCCAGTGCCAGTACCGACGCCCACGAGTGGGCCCCCCTTGCTTGGGCAGGGCCCCAGCATTTGCAATCTTTACCTCTCCCTGCTCCTCCGCTGTGTAATCTGGGCCGTCAAATCCATAATGTGCCTGACACCGTCTGAGCCTGCCTCCTGAGACATATATTTTGAATGTGTACGCTATCCATACATGTTATCCGGGGATACGGTACCCTTTCTAACCTTTGTGCAATCACGTGCAATCCATACTGGGCCTAACACCGTCTGAGCCTGCCTCCTGAGACATATATTTTGAATGTGTATGCTATCCATACATGTTATCCGGGGATACGGTACCCTTTCTAACCTTTGTGCAATCACGTGCAATCCATACTGGGCCTAACACCGTCTGAGCCTGCCTCCTGAGACATATATTTTGAATGTGTACGCTATCCATACATGTTATCCGGGGATACGGTACCCTTTCTAACCTTTGTGCAATCACGTGCAATCCATACTGGGCCTAACACCGTCTGAGCCTGCCTCCTGAGACATATATTTTGAATGTGTACGCTATCCATACATGTTATCCGGGGATACGGTACCCTTTCTAACCTTTGTGCAATCACGTGCAATCCATACTGGGCATAACACCGTCTGAGCCTGCCTCCTGAGACATATATTTTGAATGTGTACGCTATCCATACATGTTATCCGGGGATACGGTACCCTTTCTAACCTTTGTGCAATCACGTGCAATCCATACTGGGCCTAACACCGTCTGAGCCTGCCTCCTGAGACATATATTTTGAATGTGTACGCTATCCATACATGTTATCCGGGGATACGGTACCCTTTCTAACCTTTGTGCAATCACGTGCAATCCATACTGTGCCTGACACCGTCTGAGCCTGCCTCCTGAGACATATATTTTGAATGTGTACGCTATCCATACATGTTATCCAGGGATACGGTACCCTTTCTAACCTTTGTGCAATCACGTGCAATCCATACTGGGCCTGACACCGTCTGAGCCTGCCTCCTGAGACATATATTTTGAATGTGTACCCTATCCATACATGTTATCCAGGGATACGGTACCCTTTCTAACCTTTGTGCAATCACGTGCAATCCATACTGGGCGTGAGAACGGCTGGCGAGCTGTTAAGCAAGCTACAGCACCTGTCCAGACAAGTACAGGGATTCCCTAGCGAGGAGACTTATTTGATTGTTTTCAATGTTGGGACAGCAATTTTTGGGGAGCACTATACTCTGGAGAATGATAGATGGGGCCCACCATACACTGGAACATTCCAAAGGTGGACATCAGACACTGGAGCAGCATTTACAGGGCCCATTATACACTAGAGCATTAGAAATGAGGCCCATTATGTTTGGAGCATTATTTGGGCCCATAAGACAGTGGAGCTTCATCCATGGGGACCAACATATACTGTAGCATTATGTGGAGCTCATCATATACTGTTTCAAACATTATATGGGACCAATGATTCTGTATGGAGAAATAGATGGGCCTCGTCATGAGATGTAAAAAGTGAGGTATTTTTCATTGTACTATACCGCTATTTATCTGCCGTATCGGAGCATGATGAGTTGTGGTATGTGTTAAAGGGGCGCTCTTTCGCCCAGGGCACAAGAAAACCTGCAGCCAGCCCTCCCCCCCCCCCACAACTTTAGCCAAATAACCCCCATTTTTCAGTGCGTAACTTATATTATGAAGTTAATTAAGGTTGACAAGCTTAAGTAAGAAGAATTGATGCTTTTGGCATTCAAATGGGCACTGTAGGTGTGTTTCCTGTCCTCCTCTCACTGCCGACTTTTATTCCCCATTGACTTACATTGGGTTTCGTGTTTCGGGACGACCCCGACTTTTCCCTATAATCGGACGATCTTGCTCGACCCGACTTTTGGAAAAGTCGGGTTTCACGAAACGAAACGCGACCCTAAAAAACCAAAAGTCGCTCAACTCTAATTACCATACAATATTACTGGGGAACTGCCTAGATGGTCTTTGGTTGCCCTCAGAAAACTTAGAAACTTGCCGAGTGGTGCTACGCGCAGGACCCAGGTCAACAACTGATCTGGCAACCTCTTGAGTGGAAAGCAGCTGATTGCTGGGGAATTCAAGAGTTTCCCCACCTCTCATCTGATAGATTATTTATACGATTTGCCTGGATAAAGGGTCATACACCTATTGGCTTAAATGGTGCAGAAATATTGTTGAGCAGTAACGTAGAGAAGCTCTTGCACCAGTGGTCTCAAGCCGGTCTTGTAGTACATGGAGAACCAATTGTCTGAATGATTACTATACAATACTACTGGGGAACTGCCTAGATGGTCTTTGGTTGCCCTCAGAAAACTTAGCAGTTGGCCGAGTTGTGCTATGCGCAGAACCCAGGTCAACAACTGATCTGGCAACCACTTGAGTGGAAAGCAGCTGATTGCTGGGGAATTCAGGAGTTCCCCCCCGCTCATCTGATAGATTGTGTATATGATTTGCCTGGAAAAAGGGTCATACACCTATTAGCTAAAATGGCACAGTGCTCTTGCACCAATGGTCTCAAGCCGGTCTTGTATTACATGGAGAACCAATTGTCTGAATGATTACCATACAATACTACTGGGGATTTGCCTAGATGGTCTTTGGTTGCCCCCAGAAAAATCAGCTGTTTTCGTCGGAGTGCTACATGCAAGATCATCTTTGCAGTCCAATTATTGAAAATGATTCCCTCTGGCAACCGCTGTTATGTATGATGATAAGCAAGACTATTTATCTATATATATCAGCATGTCATTAATATATATTTTTTTGTATCTTTTGAATTGTGCCTGAATTAATTTACATAATTTTCTATACAGTATAGCAAGTTGCAAACAAATTGCCTGGAAGCCACTGGACTATCGGCAAGTGAAGAAAAAATCCAAAGCGAGTGCGATAATTAGTCACATAGGAAGTTGTTTATTTGAGCCGTTAACTATTTTCTATCCTGAAGGGTTATGTGGCTTTCTAATTCCCTAATCCAATCTGAATTGAGCCCTAAGTGCGCGAGATATAGTTTTCACAAGTTTCATGTTGTTTATGTAATTTCGGAGCAACATAAAGACACATAGCTATATCGTCAAAATGCCAGCAATCCGTTCCAAAAGGCAGATCTTTTCTTTTAGTCAGCAGGAATCCTTTCGAAATATTATTATCACGACTCTGCTACTTGCCTGGCAGATAGCATTCATTGTAAATGGGCTCCCAGCAGATAATTTAGTGCCAGCAGTAAAGTAAAAAGAAGAAAAAAAAAAGAAATATCGTACACAAACATTTTCATTCGACCACGGTGATGTTTGGCCAATACAGGACTCATGCCTTGGTAATTAAACGTTAACTGTCGGAAAAACATGGTTTAATATTGTGGCTTGGTTTTATTATGTCAATTTCCGAAGTTAATTCTCATCAGGGATCTTAAGGACGTCAACCATGAAAGTAGTTTGTGTTAAAGGACTTTTAAAGGAGTCATTAAATCTTAAATTTGACTGGTGAGAATATCTGGATTTTTTTTTTAGCCTTGTAGCTTCTACATTAGTATAACACCTAATAAAATTATTGGAGAGATTCTCAAGTCAAGGAGGCAGCCTAGTCTTGTCGGGGATATAGCCCCTAAAAAAATCACACCTTTAGTGTTCTAATTTCTGCCTAAATTCTTCAGAAATTTACGTTTAAAGAGGTTGTCCACTAGTTGGACAACACTACATCAGTCCCTATGTTCCCTCAGTAAAATAATTATACTTATATTCACCTCCGGTTCCAGAGCCATTCCACTGGTGCTCCTGGGGATTGCGTGACATAGCTATGTCATACTATCCTTGAGATCAGTCAGTACTTGTTTCACCCACCTCTCCTATAGACATAATTGACTTCTGGAGAAAGAGAGATCTGCAGTTGCTCTCTCACTTCCTCCAGATGTCTTGATTTGTCTGGAGGAGGTCACTCAGGCTAGTTTCACACTAGCGTTTGTGAGCGCAGCGACGGCCTGGGCACGGCCGCCGCTAAGCCCCGCCCCCTGCCCCGCCTCCACCGGTATCTCCGCCTCCGGGCGCATGACGTGCATGCGTCATGCGTCCTCTATCTTCATCACAGAGGGCGCAGGCCGTGCGCAGTCTGCGCACAGTCTGCATTTGGCGGCGCATGCGTCCTTTTGACGGTGCGCCGAGAACAACCAAAATGCAACAGGTTGCGTTTGGCGCTGCTCGGCGTACCGTCAAAAGGACGCATGCGCCGCCAAACGCAGACTGTGCACAGACTGCGCATGGCCTGCGCCCTCTGTGATGAAGATAGGGGACGCATGACGCATGCAACGTCATGCGCCCAGAGGCGGAGATACCGGTGGAGGCGGGGCTTAGCGGCAGCTTTGCGCAGGCCGTCGCTGCGCTCACAAACGCTAGTGTGAAACTAGCCTTATTGGCCACAGGGAACAATGTCATATGAGCCGCAGGAGAGCCAGTGCCAACACAGATGAGACGGGGCCAACACCGGAGGTGAGTATCAGGGCTCACTCACACTACCGTATAAATCTTTTATCGGATGGCAATCGGATCACTGTTATTCAAAGGTGCAGAGCTAATAACCAATTTTTTTCACTGACAGAATCTGTCTGTGGAAAATAAATTGCTGGCTGTGATTTCACCCTGAAATCCAAGTCTATGGGTATGAGAAAAATAAATCGGATGATACATTGCAATTTTGTAAACTAGGAAACTGTAAATGGTCCTGTAAATCATTAATTACTGTTAACGTAAAAAAATGGATGGCATATGGACAGCACACGGCTGACACACGGATGTCAAGTGAGAAAAAAACAGCCAACTTTTCTGGATGAAAATCCAAATGATTATTTATATGCACATGGCCGCAAGGTGCAAGTTTTATAGGAGCTATATCCCCCATAAAGCTTTTGTAGCTGATAGGTCCCTAAATAGTGAGAGTAACTTGCCAGTTATTGACCCTAGTAGGACCAACTATGGTTTGCATCTGT
Source organism: Dendrobates tinctorius (assembly GCF_039654945.1). Classification (NCBI taxonomy): domain Eukaryota; kingdom Metazoa; phylum Chordata; class Amphibia; order Anura; family Dendrobatidae; genus Dendrobates; species Dendrobates tinctorius. The sequence goes on from NW_027361677.1 coordinate 11,271,843, forward strand.
TAGTGGTAACATTTTGTTAGAGAAAGTTGAACTAGATTTTAATCTACAATCCCCACTGATATGAAAATTGTTCCTTCTCGTTTCATACTTTTCTCTTGTAGGAGATTTCCCTCCCTGTAATACATGCTGGATTTCAGGTATGAGTGTCCAAAATGCTGCTGTCTTTACTAGATTTCACATATAAGTACAGTACAGCTTCATACCTGAAAGAATTTCACCTTTCGCAGATAACATGCAGAAAAGAAGGAATCTCTCAAAATTTGTTGGAGCAGATTTGCAATATTCAGTTGACAGATGTAATTTGGTCTTAATCAAAATTGCTCTGAATGTGTGCACTGAGGTCTCTCTAGACTAAAAATATTAAAAGCAGAGCCAAAGCCTAATAAATAGTGTTGATTGAGCACTGAAATACTCAAATGTGCGCTAATCAAATCGAGCATGTTGAATGCTCAGACGTGATCGACTCGAGTAGCGAGCATAGAGCATAATGGAAGTAAATGGCAAACTCAAGCATTTTTCCAGAGGATGGTCTCACGCTCCCTCTTCCTCTATTGTGGTGCCTGGCTCAGATAATTCAAATCAACTTTTTACGGGAACTCGACCATTCGTGAACCATGCAATGCTCGGCACTGCTCGATCGAGTAGCGTTGAACATGCTCGACCATCACTAATAATAACCATAGGGGAGGGAAGGGGTTGAAAAAAAAAACATTCTGCTCATCTATCCAAGGCCATCTCCTGACTTCTTACACCTCAGTACTCCACTCCTCCATGCGGGTCTTTGGTTCTTCTAGCACTTGGTTCTTTTAGCCCTCAGGGAATTACGGAGGAGTAAAGAGTCAGACAAAGGAATAAGATAGTTAAATATGTGGGGGTATATTAACCCTTCTCCGCCCTCAAAACAACCCAGCAAAATGTCAGAGTTTACCTTCATTTTGATCAATTAATTAAAATCAAATATCAATAATTTCAGATTTGGTAGAATAAATTTCTTCTAGTCCTCTTAGGCCTAGGGTGGGTGGCACACATAGTTAATCATTAAGCGAATAAATGAGCCTCAGGACCAGAAGACTCCTTAGGAGATGTAGGGGATTATGGAGAAGTGAAGAGTGAAAGGAAGGACTAAAATAGGTACAGTAAGTGTGTGTGTGTGTGTGTGTGTGTGTGGTAATCGCAGGTACGCGGGAAGCAGTGACGAGATGGGAGATGAGATCAACTTTAAGATGTAACTTTTATATATATATGTAGATGCCTATAGGGGCTATCTCGAGCAACCAAACAAGTTAACAGCAGTTATCCACGCAGGGATCCACACAAAAATACACTGGTAACACAAACACGACTAACCCGGCAAAGATCGGTCACTGTGGGGCCGCGGTATGGCCGACTACGGGTCCAGAATGTTAACTACAACATGGTCACTTATTCTCTCTGATGTCCGGCAGAGCGATGGTCGATGATGCTTCAGCGTATAAGCCGCTGGGCCCAGCCAACGAGGACATGGCGGAGACTTCGGGCATTCCTATGCCATGGCGAAGTGGGGGCACAGCAGGCCCCTGGAGTTCCTCTGCGTCGCACCTCCCGGCGGAGGTGGGATGGCGTTGTCTGGGGACCGGACGGTGTAGGCTGCAGCCCCCAAGTGGGGTCAGGCGGCGGCGGCCGCGGGTGGCAGCGGACAGGCCTCACCTGCGGGGTGGAGTCGGGCGTTGGCGGCTGCTGGGAGCGTGGGCAGGCGGTCGGTGTCTCTCCGTCGGACGGCTTGGTGCCATCTCCCTTCTGTCGGCAGTGAGTCTTCCTCCAGTCTCTCCCATCGCTGCTCTGCTCTCCTTGCTCTGTCTCTGGCTTTCGCTCTGGCTCTCTAGCGCCCTCTAGCTTCCGTGCTCCTTCTCTCCTGCTCCGTCGACTGCACTCTGCTGGCATCCTCAGCCCCTTTTATATTTGCTCCTCCCCCGACATTTCTAGAAGTCTCTGCGGTCTGTTCTCTAATTATGTCCCCCAGAAACAGTCCCCCTAGGAACCTTGGTGACGGCTCCCTTGGTTCCGGCCCGGACGCACAGCGGGGACTCCTCCTCCTACATGTGTGTAGTTATACTAACCTCTCTTCACCAGCAAAACAACCCAGTAAAATATCCGAGAGCTTGCCTTCATTTTGATGAATTAATTAAAATCAAATATCAAAAATTTCAGATTTGGTTGAATAAATTTGATACATTACTAATCAATTTGTTTACCTCTATTTACATGCCTTCCTCCATTTCTACAGCCTGAGTAACCTGCCTTTTCTAAGAACTTGAAGGCTTTCCACCCTCTCCATAATCTGATCCACCATGTGTTAGGGCTAGCGGAATGCATCAAATAATAAAGATGGTATAAGGTGCCTTCGCAGCCCGGGGTCCACCGTGCAGAGATGTTACCTGCTGCTCGGTAATGGCGGACACTAAATAGCGGTAACAAACACATGCGGGTTAACCTCACCCGGTGTAAAGGAGGCGAACCCTGTTGCTTCACAGGGCCGCAATACTGCAGGGTGAACGCTAGTGTTTTGGTCACAGAACCCTCCCACTAGACCCACTAGCGTTCGGTGTTGCAACTGCGGTGCCAGTTAAGACTATTTAAAGAATAAGTGCACAGAGTGCATACAGCGCCGCACTGGTGGACGCCACTAACCACCCTAAGCTTAGGGTCCGGAAAGTGCACAACTTGCGCACGGTGCAGCTCTGATGGGCGCTGCTGTAGGCGCTGTAATGTCTTGCCTGTAATGTCCAATTGGAGCAGCAACAGAACCTGAGCATGTGACCTCTGACCTCCAATGAGAGGTCATCCCACGGGCATGCTCAGTAGCACGAAAGAGGGACTTAGTCTCAGGAGCTGCTCGCTGCTGGCTAGTGCAGGTTGCTATAGCTGAACCAGAGAAGGCAGCAGCAACCAACTCGACAGCACTAGCTTAAGCAAAACGTTGGGATCGTTGTCTCTGCTGAGCAGGACTCTCTGCGGTCGGGACTGAATGGGAGACTGCAGAAGGCAAGGCTCAGGATTCCTCCTGTGCAGAGGAGGAGACCCGATGCCTAACACCATGTGCAACTTTCTCAACCTTATTGCTTCAATGTCTAAGGTCTCATTCACATGTCACTGTTGGGGTCATATGTCTCTTCACAGTTTTTTTCATGTACAAGAAAAACTGACCACATTTAATTGGTTATTTTCTTATCTAAGAGTCCGTGTACATTATGCCACACTCATCTGAATTTCTTCATGGACCCATAGACTTGACTTGCCCATTTTTATCTGACTCTCAGATCAAAGTCAGACTGCCATAGGTATGAATGCTATTTGTGAAAAATACGTATAGCACTCATAGGAAAAAATTGATGCCTGAGTGAGGCCTAACACTGAAAGTAGGAGAGTAGAGACAGCCATCAGAGTCAAGACATCATGGATTTGTGTCAGATTTTGTAGACCAGTTAGCCAGGTAAAGAACTCTACATCAGAAAAAAAGGTAGGACATTTATATGGAGGCTATTAAGACAGGGGCAGACATACTATTAGTGCAACCTGTGCAGCCGCAAAGGTGTTCAAGAGGTAAGGAAGCCCAGTGGCGCCTCCAAAGCAGAAAACATCTTCAGTCATAGTGTTATGCACCCCAGTCGACTGAACTCTGTTCTTCTCCATGTTGGGCTTTACAGTTGGCGTGGTGGGATCCAATGTGATCATCTGCCTTAGCCTATTTAAGATTGTCCAAGACAGACACTTGTGTCTTGATATTATCAAATATTTTACCAGAGTGAAGCAAGTATCCTGCACTGCTGGAGAAATGACAATCCATGATAGGAAATGAAGTGTTGATTTATTGTCAACACATTTCAGTGTCACACAAACTCCTTCCTCAGGACAACCACACAAGACTTTTTCTAGATATTAAGACTTTCTAGTTACTCCAGAGTTCTGTCTGCTACCTGTTCACGATCTTCTAGTCCTCTGCTACTTACCCTCCTGTGGCTACCAGGATATCTCCACATGACTTCTGCTACCTATTGCCAGTCTTATGCTGCATGTCCACCTGTGGCTTCCAGGGCGTCTCCTGTCTGCCTGCGGCTTCCAGACACTCTACTTCCTGTTTCAGGACTCCTGTCTGTCAATGATCTCCTTTACATCTGCTACCTGTTTTCCACTTGCCTTATCTGCCTTCTGCACTGACACCAGTGGCCTGTGTGCTCACAATGACCTTGGGATTTGAGGATCCACCCTGCCTAGTGAGCCTAACATGTAGACATGTTATTGGACTGCAAAGAGCTCACATGCTGTTCTTGCACAAGGGTCTTCTTCTGTTTGTGCTCCCCCATGTTTTCAGAAAGCAGTTTAATTTTTCATTTAGAAAGCACATGAACAAGGAAAATGTCAGTAAAATTGTGTCCATACATAGCCTTTGGGTCTAGGCAGAGCTTTTATTTTTCACCACATGTAGCTCTAACACTTTATTACATATGAACATACAGTATATTATAAAGATGATCATTATTCTATCTATTGAGGGGGACAGAATAAAATTTATAATAAATCTTTATAACTAGCTTCTACAAAACACTGTTGACCTAATGTTAATTATTGTACTAAAATATGGTAAAGAACATGTCCTTTCGAGAACTGAACGGTTACGGCAGGTTTCCTTTATCTTTCTAAATATTGATTGTATTCTTGTACTCTCCTCTGACATTCTACCCACAATTGCCTTCTCCGCCTAATAAAAGCTGTCGGCGCATATAAAAGAAACAAATATGAATAAATAATGGTGTGAAGAACGCATTGAAACATTGGGATCCACAAGTATATCTGTATTCATAAATCACCCTTTAACGCGACTTTTCTTGATACGAGACATATTAGCTGTATAATAAGTGGGAAATTATTTCTCGTGGGCCATTATTTTGCACAAAGAAAAGAAGAAATGTTTATTTGATTATTTGGGAGAGAGCAATGTTACGGAGCGTCAACTATTTCACTGTAGCAATGAGAGTGGAAGGGCTATAATTATGAGGAACCCAACAAGTGCTATATCATAGTAACTGCACTGACATTAGCAATATATGTGACTTTATTGCTGTTATAACCTTTAAATCAAAGTTGAGGATCTCATTTAAATTCAGACTTGCTCACAATATACTGTGGGAATTTCTATAAACCAGTCCACGGTTTATTTTGTCTTGTCATCATTTGTTCTGAAGTATTTTGATTACCGGGGCTGTTATATTTTATAAATGCAGTATATTTACCAGGGTTTTGTTGCAGCAGCAAAGATGTAGACCTGCCAAGGCTGGCGTCCTATTTACCTCGTAATATAGGAAAAATAGAAACTTTTTTAACGGCCTCGTTCCAATGGGATTTCAGCACAACTTCTTAGTTACCATACTTTTATGTGATCTATACTAAGGGGCCAATACATCAAGAGTAGTATTTTGTAGGCAGATTTAATGAGTGTGTTGCATCTTAGTATCAAGGACTCTTCATTAACAGTGATGATGAGCAAACATAAGGTGTTGTCCGAACATGCTCGTATGCTAACCGAGTGACTTCGACATGCTCCAAAAATATGTTCAAGTCCCCTCGGCTATATAACTCGTTGCTGTTAGACAGCCACAACACATGCAGCAATTGCCGAACAAACAGACAATCCCTGCAAGTGTTGCGGCTGTCAAACAGCCATGAAACATGTAGCCACGGGGACTCGAAAATATTTTTCGAGCACACCGAAGACACTCGGTTAGCACACTAACATGCTCGGATAACGCCTTGTCCAAGCACGATCACTCATCGCTATTCATCAAGAATTAAGCTTATCTTTCAGCTGCCATGTTCTCCATGCTCATGGGCATCAATCAATCAGCATGGCTTGGGGGATACACGATAGAGATAGTACAGAGGACCTAGATGATACACCTCATACCAAGAACAACTTGTTATTGCATCTGGGCAGCCTGGCACACATGAAGCAATACATGCTGCTGTGCCTACGCAATGACCGCCAAGTTTCCCAAATTGTTACGAGTAGAGATGGTTGAAACTGAACAGTAAATTTTGGGGTCCACACCGAACACCTACTGTTTGTGCACAGACCTCGAGCATGACTTCTCCAAGTAGTACATGTTACTTTTTAGGTTCGACACCATCAGCACCAGGTGTTTCTCACGCTGTCATCTGCATGACAGAGCGAGAAACACTGACCGTGATAGGCGGAAAAATTATTAGAGAGATGCAGCACCCATTGAGCCAACAGCTGTGACCGGCAGTATAAAGAATTTCTCACAGTGAACTGCGGTGAACTCACTGAGCTCAGCTCTGCAACATGAGACTTTTTCTCACTGTGTTAGGGATGATCTCACTGAAGTCACCGCAGTTCATTGGCCTGACTGGGAACGCAGACTCAGAGACCTACAGAAACCTCAATGACGTCATTGCTAGTCACTGAGGCTGCGCTCGTAGCAGCTCACTCTCCCATGGATTTCAGCCTAAACGGTCGCATTGTGGCAGGTTGAAAATTATTTATCCCAGACATGGATTACAGCATGAGACAGAACGTCAGAAAGGTGAGGGATATGGTTGTTTTTTATTTTTGTTTTTTTTTTACAAGAGACGATGGCTTTAATGGAATGGGTTGTTAGGTGGGTACAATTGTTTATTATTTTATACTTTTTTACAGGAGACAATGGTCTCAATGGAATAGGCATTAGGTGAGTATAACTGTGTTTGTTATTTTTAAATAAAAACGTAAAAAGTGTGTTTCTTTTATTTCAAATAAAGGACTTTATTCTGACTGTGTGATTATTTACAAAATAACTATAGGATTACTAAAGGATAGGCATCTTATAGATGCCTCTCCATTGCTAATCCATGAGCTTGATGTCACTGAACAATACAAAGGTGACATCAGTCCCACAAATATTAACCTCACTTGCCACTGACACAGGGCAAGTGGAAAGAACAGGACAAAACACCAGAATTGGCATATCTAATAGATGTGCCTTTTTGGGGGCACCTGTGGGCTGCTATTTTTAGGCTGTGTGGGTACAATATCCATGGCCCCTTACCAACCTGTGAATACCAGCCTCCAGCTGGTACTAGCTTTAGCTTGGCTGGTAGTCAAAATGGGGGGGACCCAAGATGTTTTGTTAAATTATTTATTTAAATAATTTTTAAAAACTACGTGGGGACCCCTCTATTTAGGATATCCAGCCATGATAAAGTTGACATATGAGGTTTGCAGCCCACAGATGTTAGTTTTGCCATGCTGGTTATTAGAAATACAAGGGAACCCACATTATATTTTATTATTATTTATTTATAGCGTTGGTGCCTGCTGATGAATACTCCCAACAACCTGCACCTGCTTGAGCTGATATTAGCAGCAGTAGGCTGATGGAAGTAGTAGTCCCATCAGCCGATGCCTGTGGCAGGAGAAAAACTTCTTACCTCTGGTCACAGCAGCAGCGCTCTGACCGGCATTAATAATCTTACTACCAATCAAAGGTAGTGTTTGCATGCTGTTATGTAGATGACAGCGTGGCAAACAATGGATGTTCAGGTCCCCATTTATCTGAATAGGGTCTGGGCTCAGGTTTGAGTACTGTTCTGATATCCGAACCAAACTTTTTATCTGTTCAGCTGAACCCGCCAGCCCCGAACATTCATGGGTTCGCCCATCACTAGTTACAAGTGCTAATTACTGCTGTGACTACAGGGAGATTTAAAAAATGTGGGAATACAAATGCACGCTGGTGTAGATGCACTACTGATGGCATTCTCACCTGACAGCAGGGGCTCTGTGGAAGAAAGAAGCAGAGGAGGATGAAGTCGCCAGAGCAGCCGGGGCACTGGCACCACCTTGAAAGCGATGGTTAGCATGGCAGAAATGTGGAAAACCTACTCAGGCATGTCGCAAAATTGAGCTCAATCATCTGATACAGTCCTTATAGTCCTTATTTTGGTACACTATAAACAAAGACTTTTTGGCACAGTACTCCCAGAGGGGTTTTGGTAAAGCAAACAGAGGCTTTTTGGCACAGTACTCCCAGAATCTTTTAGCTAATATCTAATAGCTGACGATAGTTCTTTGTTTGTAACTGAGAGTGCTTATGTCTAGAAAGGTGATCCAGAAGAACTGAGATACATGGGATATGCCCGGAAAAATTTTGTCGAGCAAAATATGTATTCTTACATTTAAGCCTAATGCATGCACTACATTAGAGTGATCTGTAAATCAACATTTCTCTTGCAGCATCTCAGGGGACAAAACTGGAACACAGTCAATATTTAAATGCCTGAAGACTATGCACGCACCATTATTTTTGCCCTATTTTATAACACCATGGAGCATGTAATAACATATTACAACAGTGTTACTAGTTTATAGTGTTTTGAAACCAGCAATATTTTCAAAGCACTTTCTCAGTTACTCGAAGCTCAAACTCTTATTAAAAAAAGTCACACTTTTCATTGCCAATGTAGTCTTTTCTCACAGATTCTTCTAAGATAAGCATTAAAGAGAAGCTGTAGATGTTCACAATCCTCATTTACGTAAACAACAGCTGAAAATATATATCTATACTAATTTTAGCATTACATCTCCAGGTGGAAGGTTTGCCAAATGTAATATCAGCCATTCTCATTATTTAATCAAATATGCGCAAAACTCTGCCAACATCATCGGAAAATTAAATTATACCAAAAGAGCAAGTTTTTTTTTTGCATATCAATTTTATTTTCTTAAAAACTGCTAGGCACAAGTCACAAATGAGTGGGACTTAATTGAAAAATAAATTAGCAATCAGAGTTCATTATCTACCCCATCTTGCAGCCGAAAACACTTCAACAATATTGAAAGCGCGTTTTAATGTTTAACTCCTATTGCAGACGCTGCTCCGTGAGTCATTGGCAAAAAAAAAATAAAAATCTACGAGCGTTTCAATGCGATTGGCCAAACAGCCAATAGAAAGCCAATTAGGCTTGGAAAATTGAAAAACTTATTAAGCGATTATGCAGGAGGAGAAGATTTGGATTAAATCTGGACCAACTGTCTAGGGGTATATTGGAAATCTAGATGGCGTTGTTGGTTACCAAGAGAAATACAGGCTCGAAACTAAGAAACCCAAATTGATAAGATGTTATGGACTTTTCTAATATTGAAGACTCGCCTTTCATGTAAGGAAGCCCAATTTCGGTGTAGCGGTGTAGGAGCTCAGGTACGTGGTCATGTCATGGCTAAGAAACCATTAGCGTTAGAGCCCGCTCAGACAACAATGTCGTGTCCTTATGCACAATGGAAAGCATACAGAAAGCACATGTATCAATGAAAGTCAATATGCGTTTTTACAATTGATGGCTCCACATGTTAGAAAAGTCACAGCCTTTACTACTTTGATCTATTTTGTTGATAAGACTTGCCCATTAGAAAAGGAAGGGTGCCCAAAAATGAATCACAAATGAGTTACCATCAGTATGTCATGCATTTTGGGGGTTAAACCAAATTAGGAGAAAAAAGTGAATTATCACAAACTGAAAATCAAACAACAGTCACAGATAAATCCACCGAATGCCTTCCCCAATAAACCAACAACCTTCAGCCATGCAGGAAAAGCTACTCTGACAATGAGTGCTAGCAAGGGCCCAGATTATATAGGAGATGGGAGTGGTCAACAGTGTACTGCTGAGAGCCTTAATGCAAGAAAGCTTCCAGGAGCTCTCAATAGAGCTGATTAACCCCTGCACTGCGAAAAGAAACTTGCACCATTTAATTTGAAGGTCAAGTGCAGGAGGAGAAATCAGATGCGCGGTCTTTTGGCTTCTCTCTGTTGCAGTAAACCCGTGACAATAGCTACTTACTTTCTGATAGCAGTTTGATCCATGGGATTGACAGAAATGACTGAATCCTATCATTTGGACTTGTGGGAGTCCGAGCTGTCAGACTTCCTCTGACAAAAAAGTTAGTGTCATGGGAAGCCTAGGTAACTCTAGGCTAAAACCTTGGGGCCCCTGCGGAGTCCCTCAGACTAGGGGAAACCCTGACTGTCCCTCAACCCAGGGTTTACACTGAAGGTGTGCCTGCCTGGGCCTCCACCCTGTCCTTGTCTCCTGTCCAGCCCTAAGCTGAACCCACCACCCTCCACCCAGTGAGGAGACCAAACACCAGACCCCACAAATAAGTATGGACAGGGATAAAGGAAGCGCCCCACACCGAGTACACACAGGAGAATACAATAATGTGCAAGGGCAACCAAAAAATACAACACAGGGAGGCAAAATGGCAACAACGGAATATACTACACCAGAAACAGTATGCTCCTTAGACCACCACGAGAGTCGCGTGCTCAGGTCCTGCTTGTGTTCGGATTGGCCCATCCGAGAAGCCAGGAAGGTCCCAGATGCCCGTGGCTATAAAAGGTTTGCATGGCCACTCGCCCATGCGCTAGGATAGACTGTATTTACACACTATAAGGTGTGAGAGATGTATGCACGTATGAATTCTCGCCAGGCCAGATGGTCTTTGTTCTTTTCCCGATTCCACTTCACTCTCCATTTTCTCTCCGGGGAGAAGAATGTCCGGGCCGATGCTCTCTCCCGCTCCGTGGTGTCATCAGAGGAAGAGGAGGAGGAGCCTCGGCTGATCATCCCACCCGAGAGCCTGAGGACTGTGGCTCCGGTTGCCCTTGAGTCATTACCTCCGGGCAAGACATTTGTCCCTGCCCGTTTGCGACCGGAGGTCCTCTCGGGCTCATTCGTCCAGGGTGGGTGGACATTTCGGGACAAAACGGACCTCTGAGTTTCTGGCGAGGACGAACTGGTGGCCGCATATGGCCCGTGATGTCAGGGACTATATTCAGGCGTGTGTTTCTTGCGCCCAAAATAGGTCCTCTCGGCAGTGGCCCGCTGGGCTTCTTTATCCTCTGCCGGTAGCGGACAGGCCCTGGGAGATGGTCGGTATGGACTTTGTGGTGGGGCTACCCAAGTACAGTGGCAGCACAGTCATTTGGGTTGTCACCGACCATTTCTCTAAGATGGTGCACCTGGTACCTCTCTCCCGGTTACCTCCTGCGCGGGGCCTGACAGTGTTGTTCAATAAGCACGTTTTCCGCCTGCATGGCATGCCGGACAAGATTGTCAGTGACCGGGGTCCTCAGTTTGTGTCCCGGTTTTGGAGAGAGCTTTGTTCCCTGCTCTGCATTTAGCTGACTCTCTCCTCGGCCTATCATCCCAAGACGAACGGGTTGGTAGAGAGAGCCAACCAGACCCTGATCACATATCTTCGACATTTTGTCTCGGCCAGGCAAGACTACTGGGCATCCTTGCTGCCATGGGCAGAGTTCGCTTTGAACAATACTGTGGCCGACTCCACCGGTCAGACCCCATTCCTCCTAAATTACGGCCAGCATCCGCACGTCCCTGTGCCCATGCCCATGTCATCCACTGACTCCAGAGTGGCAGACTGGGCGGTGGAGGCATGCGACATTTGGGATCGCACCCAGGATGCTATCCGGGCTTCCAAGGAGAGAATGAGGACCTCCGCTGACGCACACCGGCGCCCTGCTCCGACTCTTGCCCCTGGCGACTTGGTGTGGCTCTCCGCCCGAAACATCAGGCTGCGGGTAAAGTCCGCTAAGTTCGCACTGCGCTACATTGGCCCCTTCAAGGTCCTCGAGCAGATCAGCTCTGTGGTCTACCATCTGGCCCTTCCACCACACTTGGCTATCTCTGATACATTTCACGTGTCCCTCCTTAAGCCTGTTCACTTGTCCCGGTTCTCCGAGTCATCTGCCGGGACATCAGACTTGTCTTTGGACGAGTTTGAGGTCAATGCAATTGTGGGATGCAAGGCAAAAAGTTTTATTTGGTGGATTGGAAGGGTCATGGTCCAGAGGCTCGGACCTGGGAGCCAGTGGAGAACATCCATGCTCCGCTCCTCATTTTGGCATTTGAGCGTAGCGAGGCTCAGAGGGGAGGGGGCCCTGGGGGGGGGTAATGTTAGGGGTCGGGTTCCTGCCTCTGCACAGCAGTAATCCAGAGCCTTGCACCCAGCGGTCTCCCATTCTTCTTCGGCCACAGTGGAGCCTGCTCAGCAGATTCGTCGGTCCCGGCGCTCTGCCCAGGCCAACTCCGTGGGTTTGCTTGCTGCTGCTACCTCTGGCACAGCTATGACAATGCAGGCTGCTCAGCAACGCGATTCTCCAGGGACTAAGTCCTCTTGTCGGGCCACTGAGCATGCCCGTGGAGTGATCTCCCATTGGAGATTGAGGGTCACGTGCTCAGGTCCTGCCCGTGTTCGGATTGGCCCATCCGAGAAGCCAGGAAGGTCCCAGACGCCTGTGGCTATAAAAGGTTCGCATGGCCGCTCGCCCATGTGCTAGGATAAACTGTATTTAAAGACTATAAGGTGTGAAAGATGTATGCACGTATGAATGTATCTGGTGACTGACTCATTATGAACCCCCTACCCTTGGTACGCATGTGTTGTGAAGCCTAGCCTGCTAGCGCTCAGGCTTAGGTTTAGGTAGCTCAGGGTTTGAGTCAGACATTGGTCCTCACCAGTGATCCATCACGCTTCAGTGCACGTGCTCCACACTCCACTGCCAGCGTCTTTAGCGGCGCTCGTGGCTGCGACACCACGCGCTCAGTGGGCCTAGAGGGACTCTAACCCCATGTCCTTGGGGTAGCGTTCTGTGGCCGTACACTGTGCACTCTTTTAGCCGAGCTCTGTGAGCACAAACAGGCTCTGGCGTTTATGTTCAGTGGTAGTGCGGCTCTGTGAAGCAACAGAGTCCGCCCCCGTACACGCCGGGTGACGATAACCCGCATGTGTTTCTTATAGTATACCGCCATATAGCATCTGCCATTACTGAGCAGCAGGTTACCACCCCTGCACGGTGGACCCCGGGCTGTGAACGCATCTTATTACCATCTTTATTATTTGGTGGGTTCCGCCAGCAGTTTCTCTACAGATGATGTCAGGCGGCAGAAAAATTAGGTATTAGAATTTCAATATGACTGATCCTTTAATCTCAAGGAAAATAAGATACTGACAGGTGTGTCCTCTCTCTCCCCATCGGAAAAACATGCAAGCTTGGCTGAGCCGGATGTGCACATACTGTATGTGGGGACAGGGGGAATATTTGTCAGTCCAAGAAAGGAATGATTTGCTGACAAATCAATATATATCATACGGTAAATACACCTATTTTCCTGCTATAAGACAGCTATAAGATGGAAGGACTTGGTCTGGACCTATACTTTTTCGTAATGGTCAGTAGAAAGAACATGGAAAAATGAGAAGGAATGGAATGAAACTGAAGGGGAGAAGATACAGATTCGATGTTAGAAAAAAGTTTTTGACAGTGAGGGTGATCAATGAGTGGAACAGGCTGACACGAGAGGTGGTGAGTTCTCCTTCAATGGAAGTCTTCAAACAGAGACTGGACAGACATCTGTCTGGGATGATTTAGTGAATCCTGCTTTAAGCAGGGGGTTGGACATAATGACCCTGGAGGTCCCTTCCATGTCTACCCTTCTAGGATTTTATGATTCTATGAGAGATGTATTTTAACCAACCCATAGGGACCGGTCCTATGTTGATAATTTGTGCCCATTATTAATCTCTACACTCATACAAACCCTGATTACAAAGTACTGTAGAGTGAGATTAAAGCTATAAATATCACGTTTTATCACAGATCAGTTACCTTTCTTTAACACCTCCAGATATGATTTTGTTTTCCACTTAGATTCAAAAGAATTTTGGTACAAAAATATATAGCAAATAAACAAGTGGAAATCTAACAAAAAAATGTCTTCCCAAGATGCACATTTTCTTTCAGTTCTTTTCATGCCGCTGTGAGCAGTCTCTGGTGTGAAGTATGACAGTGTCAAGATCAATGTCGTATCTATTGTTGAGTACAACAGTGATATCTTGTACCTTGCTGTGCTGTGTATATGCAAACAGGCAATCCCTGTATGTATTCAGGCTGTCTATGAAACGCAAATCATGCAGCTGCGGGAACTCAGACATAATTTACGAGCACACCCAAAATACTGGGAGAACACCCGAGCATGCTCAGAAAACTCGAGTAACGAGCACACTCACTCATCACTAATCAGGACACAAGGGCTTCTGTCATTGGCTGCAGAAGTCACATGTCCCTCAAAAGAAAAAGAGGACATGGTGTTTTGCTGGCGCTATTTTCTCAGTATAACAGCGCAGAGAGGCCGCTTCTGCTGTTGCTGCAAGCTGTCATAAAGTTAGGATCGCGGATTGTGTGAAATCGACCTACCAGCATCTAACTAATTTGTGCTAATAGCGTTGTGTAGGCAGGAGTCCACATTTCCTACTCAGAATTGTTTGGGGGTAGTACTGTGTTGCACTCAGTACTCAGGACGCCCCATTTGCTAATCATTATCATTAGGCTTAATATTGGTGTTTAGCCAAGAGGCCCCATTTGCTTATCAAAATCGTTTGGACTAAAACTTTACAGTCAGGACTCAGGAGGCATTTGCTAATCAAAATTGTTAGGGCTAATAACGTTGTTCGGGCACATTATCTCAAGAAATACTGATTGTTTATTTAGTGACAGATGATCGACAGGTCTGGACCTAAGGTTGTGAAATAGCTGGGTAAAAGAGGGAAAGGGTATGTACAACATGAGTGGGGAAAAAGCGAGGTCGTGGTGGAAGGGAGAATAGGCCTGGTGTTCGACGTGTACGTGGGTTAGCTGGTAATGTTACTGAAAGCTCCACTGAAAAAAACACCGTCTCATCCTATCCAAAGACAACTGACAACATCTGTCACTGAATGGGCTCCTTGCTTGATTCCCTTTCCTTTGGCATCCGCACAGTGGTACACCTTGTAAATGAAGGTCAGAAAGAGCATGTGCTCGAGTGGAAGACAAGTGCTGCATCAAGTGACCCCTCCAGAGGAGGAAAGCATCTGTACCGATGCCCAAATTTTTTTCTTATTGGATTCGGGGCCCGACGAAGTATTTGCAGAGCAGAATCCATAGCCTCATCATCAGATGTTAACCCCCAGTGGTGGAGGTGATACTGATGAGGAGGTTATGTTGCGGCTTGCTGCACCGACACGGAGTGATTCAACCACAACAAGCACTGCATTCTCAGCCATAACTGTGCTAAAGAAAAAAAATAAATAGGCATAGGCATAGGCACACATGCGAAGTCCATATCTAAGAGGGGTTTAAATGTCCTTTGACATTAAATGTACCTGCTCCGTCGTACCGGGGTGCTCATCAATGAAAAAACAATGACTGAATCCATAATATATAGTCAGAAAAGTGGCAGCACTCACCATCCCTTTAAAAGCAATCCTTTATTCTGAAGTCACATAAAAGAGCAGAGGCAGAGGGAACAATGTGGGCAGAGCGTCAGCACGACGGCTGTTTCGCGCAGGTGTGCGCTTCTACGGGTCCCTCAACACGCCTCATTACACCCCCATCTTGCCCCAGGTTGTTGGAGCTGGGGCAAGAATGCCAGAAGTTGAATTTTTTTGTGCAAATCCCTGCACGTTTTGTGGCTGTCTAACAGCCACGAAACTTGCAGCCACGATGACTTGAACATGTCAATCGAGCACCTGCGATACTCGGTTCATATACAAGCATCCTAGGCAAACGCGTGTAACGAGGACTTGCACTCATCACTAGTGACAACCCATTTTGCAAAATATCAAACTAATATAGTTTTGCTACATCATTTCAATTTTAACAATGGACAACCAGTAAACTTCAAACTCCCATGACAGATATTTCTTAGGCCTAGTTCACATTGCGTTAGGCGCATCCATTTAACGGATTCGTTAAATGGATGCGCTAACGCTGATGTCATTTTTGACATCTTTTGTGCCCTAGCGCTAACGGTAGGCACTAATGCATGGTAGCATTTCGCTACCATGTGTTAGCCTTACAGGTCTATTCGCTGTGCACTAGACCCGACGCACCTGAAAATGCTGCAGACCGCGTTCGAGGATGCATCATAAAGTAATGCATCATCGCTAACGCATGTCAATTTCGGCATGCGTTAGGATGCGTTACTATTATTGCGGCCAATAGGTGCGTTAACGCATCCATTACATAGCGTTAGTGCCGCTATGTCATGGATGTGCTCAACGCATGGCCCCTAATGCAATGTGAACTGACCCAAAAAATATTAGGACATGGTAATCAGTAATATAAAATTTGCCTCTGATTATTTTTGGCCATATGTATGCAAAAAAATATAATTTTCCTATTTTCTTATCTAGGTTTCTAATCAAATAAGAAAAATAAAAAACAAGATCAAAGTCTTTAGCAAAGTAACGAAAATGAGGGAACAAATCCAATTAGCTTTAAAATATATTATTTTCCACGAAGATAACAACGGCTTATCTAAATAATAGATTTGAACACAATGAAAGCCAAGGTTAATAAAGCTAAGAAGATAAAAGATAATTAGAAAGCGTCTGGTGACACGGAGCAGGAGCCGCGTGCGAAGTGTTTCTAACTCCTCGCTATCAATCATCCATCAATATCACAACTACAATGGATTCTCGGTTGAAAATTTCAGTGATGTCAGGGAAGAGCGAGGAGGCGAGAGCTCACAGTGAAGAAGGAAATATAATCTGCAATATAGATTCCATATGTGTAGGCTTTCATCAAGGAATCATAGTACTGCACTTAGGGAGTGTATCATTTTCATAATGTATTAATTAAAAAATATATACTTACAGGGGTCGGCCACTACTAAGACAGCCCCTTCTTAAAGAAGTACTCCCATTAGTCTTTATTTGTTGAACCTGTGTACATATCTATGCCGTATACTGTAAGAGCAATCAAATACTTACCGACTGTCACCTTCGCCAGTTTCCAGCGCAGCTCCAGTCCCCTTCTCACTCACATGACTGCAATTAGGACCACCCAGATCATAAAGTGGTTTTTGTTTGCGCTGGAAGATGCTCACACATAGATAGAGGCTTACATTGTATGGGTGTAAGCAGGTGAAAGGACGCAGTAACGCAGGAAAGGCAGAGCAAGGGTTAACAGTAAAACAATTTAATTTTAGCAATAAGGGAGCTACTCACGGGAAGACAACAGGGAAATCAACAAAAGGGATTGCAATGTAACACAGCAGTCCAGTTATTAAACTTATGTCTTTGTGTTCCTCAGCCGCAGGCAGTCCGCTGGGGGTAGTAGTACCAATAAAGGCCGGTATGACGTCTTCAGGCGTCGCCCGCCAACACACGAATAATCTTCTGGCGGCAACAGGCGGTCTCTGGTTTTGCCTGTTGAGCCCCTAGTCCATCAATTTGCAAAGCTGTAATAGGCAATGGGGTGGAAGCCTGTACCCGGTATATGCTCCGCCGCACTCCTGCCAACCAGGTGGGATAATGCTCACAGTCCGGCACCTGGCACTCGCTTCTTAATGCGAGCACCGCATGCTGTACGGCTGGGCGCCAACGCTCTGGGCACTCACTGTCTCTGTGGGGCCCTCATGTGTCCTCTGCTAATTTCCGACTCTGCACTGTCCCTCTGTCTGCAGAGAACAGCGCACCCATGTCTACTCTCTGCTGGCGGGAAACTGAGCTTTTTCCCTGCACTTCCTATCCTCTGCCCAGTCTCAGCATGCCCCCTCAACAAGTTCCCCATTCTTTCCCTCCAGCAACACCGGACGCAGCCTCGACAGTTCCGGACCCAGCCTTGTGCAAGTACCCGCACCCGGTCATCCTCCTTACATGGGCTCGTGCACACGACCGATTTTGTCATACAACTGCACTCATACCTATGATGCTCTTTGGAGCTGTGCACACTTTTGATTACCTCCACAGGCCGACTGGCTTGTGAAAAGATAGGAGTCATGTCTAATTTTGAGCCAATTGTCTATGGCTCCGTGAAAAATCAGACTACACTCGGATGACATCGGACTGACAGAAAATAGAAGGTGGAGAATTTTTATCTCCACTTCCGAGAAAAACAGATAACACTCTACTCAAAGAAAATAGGATCGGAATGATTGAAACGCTTTTCTTGGATGCGGAAAAAACAGTCATGTGACCGTACCTGAAAAGCAGTTTCATTCTCAGACCTAAAACCTAGTTGGGAATGAGGAGACTGGTCATTTTAATGGGTCCACGCTGACTTCAATCTGCTCTACATTGTTTGATGAAAGACAAAGGAAATATGTCTGAAAATGGTGGTTTATGTGTAAGAGTGTAGAAAACGCTACAGAAGTTGTTCTCAGGGAAGCAGGAGTTGAAGCCCAGTTATAAAAAAAAAAGCTTAGCAGCGTCTTAAAATAACTAATACTGCATGCTCACCTATCAATCTCTTGATGCTCCTCTCGTATGGCTGCCCCCATCCCCTGTTTGTCTCCTTAATGGTTATTATTATGCTTTTCTTAAATGGCACCATTAATTTCACAGCACTTTACCGACGTTATTATTACTGGTCCCATTGGGATTCGCCATCTAGATTCACTATCAGTATGTCTTTGAAGTACGCGAGGAAATGTAGAACTTGGGAGGAAACCCATGCAAACAAGCGGCGAACATACAAACTCCTTGCAGATGGTGTTCTTGGTAGTCTTTGAACCCAAAACCCCAGAGCTGCAAAGATACAGTGCTAACCACTGAGCCACCATGCTTGACTTTAGTATTCCCATAGCCTTACGACCATAAAAGGGTTAGACTTTCTTCTGGTTGTACCGATATAAATATGTAGCCAATCACTGATCGCAGTGGTCACATAATGTCCTTCACTGGAAACGGAAACAAAAGGAGCCACAGAAATGTTATCTATTGTGGTTTTGCTCTCTGATTATGATAAAACCACTATAAATCCAATCCCTGGTAGACAGAGCACCAGCTGAAGCACGAACACTGCAAAACATTTTTTTCAATCTCTTCTAAGATCTCAGTGCCAGGATCAAGGCAGTAATAATTAATATTTTGAATGAGTTTGTCAAACTTACTCTATGTTAATTTTAACAAATGTCTCCATCAGTCTTCTCCAAACCACAAGATGCTTTCCCTTGTGCAGTGTTTTTCAATTGGAGGAAGCTGGTGAAAGGGTTGGGTCACCTTATTCTCCATCAACCACTATATTGAGAGCAGAAAGAAGGAAGGTAGCAGGGTCGCCAATCGTCCAGAAATTCCGAGACAGTCAGTAAAAATTGGTCACTTTTTTTTACCTTTCCGTAAAAAAAAATGTAAGGCTTACGCAATATTTTTGAAGCGGAAGAAAATTTTACAGAATATTTTAATTGTAGTTTCAGTAATGTTATAATTTTCAATGAATGCAGCTAATGTCTCATATCAGACATGTATAACTTACAATCATAATGATTTATTATGGACTAGCTGAAGAGCCCGGCGCTGCCCGGGCATAGCAACTAACTGTGGTTAGTTCTAACAAATTATAATTATCCTCCATCCCATAGTCGAGTGCCCATATACCCATCACACATCCTCCATCCCATAGTCACATGCCCATATACCCATCATACATATTCTCCATCCCATAGTCCCATGCCATGCCCATATACCCATCATACATATCCTCCATCCCATAGTCCCATGCCCATATGCCCATCATACATATTCTCTATCCCATAGTCCCATGCCCATATACCCATCATACATATTCGCCATCCCATAGTCGAGTGTCCACATACCCATCACACATCCTTCATCTCATAGTCCCATGCCCATATACCCATCATACATATCCTCCATCCCATAGTCCCATGCCCATATACCCATCATACATATCCGCCATCTCATAGTCCCGTGCCCATATACCCATCACACATATCCTCCATCCTATAGTCCAGTGCCCATATACCCATCACACATCCTCCATCCCATAGTCCCGTGCCCATATACCCATCAAACATATCCTCCATCCCATAGTCCAGTGCCCATATACCCATCACACATCCTCCATCCCATAGTCCCATGCCCATATACATATCCGCCATCCCATGGTCCCGTGCCCATATACCCGCCATACATATCCTCCATCCCATAGTCCAGTGCCCATATACCCATCACACATCCTCCATCCCATAGTCCCGTTCCCATATACCCGTCATACATATCCTCCATCCCATAGTCCGGTGCCCATATACTCATCACACATCCTCCATTCCATCATAATGAGCGGCAGGGCTTGCAACCGATGATGACATCAGCGTCGCCATGCCAACCATTGTGACATCATAATTAGGGGCGGGGCTTGATACGCACACACTGTTTCCCTAGTATGCAAATAGGGGCATTATAACATCATAATGAGTGGCGGGGCTTGACGCGCACACACTTTTTCCCCCAGTATGTAGATAGGGGCAAAATTGTTTGGTGAATTGCAACGCGCGGGGTTAAAATTTCACCCCACAACATAGCTTAGGACGCTCTCGGGGTCGTGTGACTGTGCCAAATTTTGTGGCTGTAGCTGCGACGGTGTGGATGCCTATCCCGGACATGCACACATACACACACACACATACATACACACTTTGAGCTTTATATATTAGATTTCCAATTTCAAATATTAGTAAGTGCCACAAAATAATGCCCCCAATGCCTTGTGAGCTCATAAATCTTGTTTTGTAGATTTTTTGCTCTTAAAAGAATGAAACAGGACCTGGATGGAGACAATTTGATGCCATTGTTATAGTCATGTCTACTGCACCCCACACTTCAATAAATAGGATACAAAGACACCGTTCTCTCCTGGTTCTCCTCCTATCTCTCTGACTGCTCCTTTACTGTATCTTTTGCTGGCTCCTCCTCCTCTCATCTTCCCCTTACTGTTGGTTCTAGGCCCCCTCCTCTTCTTTTTGTACACTGCCCCTATTGGTCAAGCAATCAGTAGATTTGCGTTCCAGTACCATCTCTATAAATGACTCCCAATTATACACTTCTTCTCCTGATATCACGCCAGCCTTTTTGGAAAACACCAGTGATTTTCTTACCGTTGTCTCTAACATCATGTCCTCACTATATCTGAAACTAAACCTGTCAAAAAATGAACTTCTTGTGTTTCCTCCCTCTACTAACCTATCTATGCCCAACATTGTCATTTACATGTACGGTTCCACCATTACTCACCAGCAGCATGCCTACTGTCTTGGGGTCATACTTGATTCCGATCTTTCATTCACCCCCCACTTCCGATCATTGGCTCGCTCTTATCTGCACCTCAAAAACATTTCTAGTAGAGTTGAGCGAAACGAGTCGAAAAAATTCAAAAGTCGCCGACTTTTGGCAAAGTCGGGTTTTATGAAACGAAACCCGACCCTAGGATGAGGTTGGCCACGAGGTCGGCGACTTACGCGCCAAAGTCGCGTTTCAAAAGTTTGTTTTGCGCTCTTTTTCAGCCAATCAGGATCCACGGACATTGTGGGCAACGTGATGACATAGGCACGGGTCACCACCATCTTTCAGAAGGGCATGCAAGTGATTGGCTTGCTTTGGTGGGCGTCACAGGGGGTATAAAAGGGCGTGCACGCCGACCGCCATCTTACTTCTGACGATCTTAGTATAGGGAGAGGTTGCTGCTGATTCTGTAGGGAGAGCGTTAGGCAGGGAAGAAGACAAAAAAACTGCTTCTGCTGCTAGCGATTTGGCCTGCACAACACACCAGTCACTGTGTGTGCAGTGCAAGGGGAGGCTATATAGTGGTGTATCAGTGGTGTTGGTTGTTGGGCTGCCTTCTAAGGCTTCCTGACATTCCTGCATTGCTGTTTACCCACTGCTCCGCAAACTGCTTTTTTAAAAGCAATCCCAATTTTTTTTTTTGTCCTGCTGAGAAGACAAAAAAACTGCTTCTGCTGCTAGCAATTTGGCCTGCACAACACACCAGTCACTGTGTGTGCAGTGCAAGGGGAGGCTATATAGTGGTGTTTCAGTGGTGTTGGTTGTTGGGCTGCCTTCTAAGGCTTCCTGACATTCCTGCATTGCTGTTTACCCACTGCTCCACAAACTGCTTTTTTAAAAGCAATCCAATCTCCCTTATCCTCTAGTCACTTTTGTCACAGCTGTGCCATCGAGCCTGTCACATAGCGCTCAGATATTCATTGGGCCTCACACAATCCAAAAGTGTCCAGTGTCCAAAAGTGTGTGCAGAGATTCAAAATCTCCCTTATCCTCTAGTCACTTTGGTCACAGCTGTGCCATCGAGCCTGTCACATAGCGCTCAGATATCAGTGGGCCTCACACAATCCAAAAGTGTCCATCCAGTGTCCAAAAGTGTGTGCAGAGATTCAAAATCTCCCTTATCCTCTAGTCACTTTGGTCACAGCTGTGCCTTCGAGCCTGTCACATAGCGCTCAGATATCAGTGGGCCTCACACAATCCAAAAGTGTCCAGTGTCCAAAAGTGTGTGCAGAGATTCAAAATCTCCCTTATCCTCTAGTCACTTTGGTCACAGCTGTGCCATCGAGCCTGTCACATAGCGCTCAGATATCAGTGGGCCTCACACAATCCAAAAGTGTCCATCCAGTGACCAAAAGTGTGTGCTGAGATTCAAAATCTCCCTTATCCTCTAGTCACTTTTGTCACAGCTGTGCCATCGAGCCTGTCACATAGCGCTCAGATATTCATTGGGCCTCACACAATCCAAAAGTGTCCAGTGTCCAAAAGTGTGTGCAGAGATTCAAAATCTCCCTTATCCTCTAGTCACTTTGGTCACAGCTGTGCCATCGAGCCTGTCACATAGCGCTCAGATATCAGTGGGTCTCACACAATCCAAAAGTTTCCATCCAGTGTCCAAAAGTGTGTGCAGAGATTCAAAATCTCCCTTATCCTCTAGTCACTTTGGTCACAGCTGTGCCATCGAGCCTGTCACATAGCGCTCAGATATCAGTGGGCCTCACACAATCCAAAAGTGTCCAGTGTCCAAAAGTGTGTGCATAGATTCAAAATCTCCCTTATCCTCTAGTCACTTTGGTCACAGCTGTGCCATCGAACCTGTCACATAGCGCTCAGATATCAGTGGGCCTCACACAATCCAAAAGTGTCCATCCAGTGTCCAAAAGTGTGTGCAGAGATTCAAAATCTCCCTTATCCTCTAGTCACTTTGGTCACAGCTGTGCCATCGAGCCTGTCACATAGCGCTCAGATATTAGTGGGCCTCACACAATCCAAAAGTGTCCAGTGTCCAAAAGTGTGTGCAGAGATTCAAAATCTCCCTTATCCTCTAGTCACTTTGGTCACAGCTGTGCCATCGAGCCTGTCACATAGCGCTCAGATATCAGTGGGCCTCACACAATCCAAAAGTGTCCATCCAGTGTCCAAAAGTGTGTGCAGAGATTCAAAATCTCCCTTATCCTCTAGTCACTTTGGTCACAGCTGTGCCATCGAGCCTGTCACATAGCGCTCAGATATCAGTGGGCCTCACACAATCCAAAAGTGTCCATCCAGTGTCCAAAAGTGTGTGCAGAGATTCAAAATCTCCCTTATCCTCTAGTCACTTTGGTCACAGCTGTGCCATCGAGCCTGTCACATAGCGCTCAGATATCAGTGGGCCTCACACAATCCAAAAGTGTCCAGTGTCCAAAAGTGTGTGCAGAGATTCAAAATCTCCCTTATCCTCTAGTCACTTTGGTCACAGCTGTGCCATCGAGCCTATCACATAGCGCTCAGATATCAGTGGGCCTCACACAATCCAAAAGTGTCCATCCAGTGTCCAAAAGTGTGTGCAGAGATTCAAAATCTCCCTTATCCTCTAGTCACTTTGGTCACAGCTGTGCCATCGATCCTGTCACATAGCGCTCAGATATCAGTGGGCCTCACACAATCCAAAAGTGTCCATCCAGTGTCCAAAAGTGTGTGCAGAGATTCAAAATCTCCCTTATCCTCTAGTCACTTTGGTCACAGCTGTGCCATCGAGCCTGTCACATAGCGCTCAGATATCAGTGGGCCTCACACAATCCAAAAGTGTCCAGTGTCCAAAAGTGTGTGCAGAGATTCAAAATCTCACTTATCCTCTAGTCACTTTGGTCACAGCTGTGCCATCGAGCCTGTCACATAGCGCTCAGATATCAGTGGGCCTCACACAATCCAAAAGTGTCCAGTGTCCAAAAGTGTGTGCAGAGATTCAAAATCTCCCTTATCCTCTAGTCACTTTGGTCACAGCTGTGCCATCGAGCCTGTCACATAGCGCTCAGATATCAGTGGGCCTCACACAATCCAAAAGTGTCCATCCAGTGACCAAAAGTGTGTGCAGAGATTCAAAATCTCCCTTATCCTCTAGTCACTTTTGTCACAGCTGTGCCATCGAGCCTGTCACATAGCGCTCAGATATTCATTGGGCCTCACACAATCCAAAAGTGTCAAGTGTCCAAAAGTGTGTGCAGAGATTCAAAATCTCCCTTATCCTCTAGTCACTTTGGTCACAGCTGTGCCATCGAGCCTGTCACATAGCGCTCAGATATCAGTGGGCCTCACACAATCCAAAAGTGTCCATCCAGTGTCCAAAAGTGTGTGCAGAGATTCAAAATCTCCCTTATCCTCTAGTCACTTTGGTCACAGCTGTGCCATCGAGCCTGTCACATAGCGCTCAGATATCAGTGGGCCTCACACAATCCAAAAGTGTCCATCCAGTGTCCAAAAGTGTGTGCAGAGATTCAAAATCTCCCTTATCCTCTAGTCACTTTGGTCACAGCTGTGCCATCGAGCCTGTCACATAGCGCTCAGATATCAGTGGGCCTCACACAATCCAAAAGTGTCCATCCAGTGTCCAAAAGTGTGTGCAGAGATTCAAAATCTCCCTTATCCTCTAGTCACTTTGGTCACAGCTGTGCCATCGAGCCTGTCACATAGCGCTCAGATATCAGTGGGCCTCACACAATCCAAAAGTGTCCAGTGTCCAAAAGTGTGTGCAGAGATTCAAAATCTCCCTTATCCTCTAGTCACTTTGGTCACAGCTGTGCCATCGAGCCTATCACATAGCGCTCAGATATCAGTGGGCCTCACACAATCCAAAAGTGTCCATCCAGTGTCCAAAAGTGTGTGCAGAGATTCAAAATCTCCCTTATCCTCTAGTCACTTTGGTCACAGCTGTGCCATCGATCCTGTCACATAGCGCTCAGATATCAGTGGGCCTCACACAATCCAAAAGTGTCCATCCAGTGTCCAAAAGTGTGTGCAGAGATTCAAAATCTCCCTTATCCTCTAGTCACTTTGGTCACAGCTGTGCCATCGAGCCTGTCACATAGCGCTCAGATATCAGTGGGCCTCACACAATCCAAAAGTGTCCAGTGTCCAAAAGTGTGTGCAGAGATTCAAAATCTCACTTATCCTCTAGTCACTTTGGTCACAGCTGTGCCATCGAGCCTGTCACATAGCGCTCAGATATCAGTGGGCCTCACACAATCCAAAAGTGTCCAGTGTCCACAAGTGTCTGCAGAAATTCAAAATCTCCCCTGTCCTATAGACACCTTGTACCTTGTTTTACATTACTATATAGTTTGTTGGATTTTGTCTACATTTCTACCAAAAATGAGGAAGGCTGGTGGAAGAGGCCGTGGAATTGGGCAGGGGTTGGCAGCTGGTAATGATGGTGTTGGTGGTGGATCTGATGGTAGTGGCAAGAGCAAAATAGGACCGAATGCAGGAGGTGCTGACCCTGCGTCATCGTCTGGCTACATAAGGCCTGGAACGCTTAGTTTTCTAGGAGTTGGCAAACCGCTTTTAAAACCAGAGCATCAGGAAAAAGTTTTGTCTTACATTGCTGACTCAGCCTCCAGCTCTATCGCCTCCTCTTCTTCAGTTGTAAAAAGTAAAAGCACTGAGTCGTCATTGGAGGCTTATGTTCATGAACCACACCTTTCCTTGTGTCCTTCACCCCAACCAAGATTGAAGGATGACGCAGGCCATACTACTGATTACTCCATGGAGCTGTTTTCACATACCATGCCTGGATTATCAAGTGAAATGGTGAATTACCCAGGCCAAGATGAATCTGACATGGAGTGCACTGATGCACAGCCGCTGATGGATGATTCTGCTGGTACATTCACTCAGAGCACTACATTGTCCTCGCAGTGTACAGAGCCAGATTCTGACCCTGATGAGACTCAGGTGCCCCTTCCCGCACACTATACCACCATACACGGTGACACAGAGGAAGGTGCACATGACATAGAAGAGGAGGTGATGGATGACCCAGTTGTTGACCCAGATTGGCATCCATTGGGGGAAGAGGGTGCTGCTTCCAATAGCTCAGATGAGGAGCATCCACAGCAGACATCGACATCGCAACAGCTGTTATCTGGCAGGCCCGGAGCACTCCAAAGACAGGTTCCAAACATCAAAAGAGTTGCTGGACAGCTTGTCCAGAGGGTCAAAAGATCACAGCGTGCTAGGCTGCAAAATGTCTGCCAAAGTAGGAACAGTGCAGTGTGGCACTTTTTTGAACAAAATCCTCATGATCAGGCCAAGGTTATCTGTAAGAAGTGCGCAAAGACCTTTAGCCGAGGGAAAAATCTGAAAAATTTGAATACCAGTTGCATGCTTAGACATTTAACCAGCATGCACTTGCAAGCGTGGACACAACACCAAACCTCAAGTGCCACATGTGCAACTGATCACAAAGAAGGTAGTCAGCAAAGCTACATTGTTTCCCCCACTGTAAGCCCACCGGTTAGCACAGCACCAAATGTTGAGGTGTCGTTGCAAGGCCACAGCAGTCAGGGAATCCCACTGTTATATCAACGAAAGACTGATACTAGGCCATCAGAAAGAACACCAACTCCATCACCATCATCAACCCTCTCTCAGTCCGCCCTGTCCACCGCTACTTCCACCATATGCAGCTCTCAAGTCCAGCTCACCCTCCCAGACACTATGAGTAGGTCAAGAAAGTACTCAGTCTCTCATCCGCGTACACTGGGTTTGAACGCCCACATTGCCAAACTAATCTCGTTTGAGATGATGCCCTTTCGGTTGGTGGAAAGCACAGCTTTCCGCGAACTCATGGCCTATGCAGTACCACGCTATGACCTACCCAGTCGCCACTTCTTCTTTCGCAAAGCCATCCCAGCCCTCCACCATCATGTGAAAGACCGCATTGTCCATGCACTCAAGCAGTCAGTGAGCGGAAAGGTGCACCTCACAACTGATGCATGGTCCAGTCGGCATGGCCAGGGCCGTTACGTGTCCATCACTGCGCACTGGGTTAATGTGGTGGATGCAGGGTCCACAGGGGACAGCGGTGGTGGGACAGTGCTGCCTAGCCCACGGTATAGGAAACAGTTGGCTGTAGGCGTTCCACCCTCCTCCTCCTCCTCCTCCTCCTCCAGAAGCGAAAGCTCGTCCACAGAGCGCAGTCGTACGAGCACTCCATCTGCAGCTGCCACTCTTGCACACGATGTGTCCCCCTATCGAGCAGCTAGTGGAAAGCGTCAGCAGGCTGTGTTGCAGATGATGTGTTTGGGCGACAGACACACCGCCGAGGTGCTGGCCGAGTACTTGAAGCGACAAAATGAGTCATGGCTGGGCAGTGTACATCTTGAGGCAGGCAAGGTAGTTAGTGATAACGGCCGTAATTTTGTGGCAGCCATAGCCCTTTCAAAACTCAGCCACATACCTTGCTTGGCTCACACCTTGAACCTCAAAAATTATCCAGAGTTAACAGCCCTGCTCCAGAAGGTGCGAAGACTGTGCGCGCACATCCGCCGGTCGCCTGTACACTCCGTTCGTATGCAGAAGCTGCAGCGATTGCTCCACCTTTCCAACCACCGCCTCATTATCGACATTGCAACAAGGTGGAACTCCACCCTGCACATGGTGGAGCGGCTGTGCGAGCAGAGGCAGGCCATAATGCATTTGTGGGAGGATACACGGCCAGGCACTTTGAGAGCAGACATGGAGTTGACAGGTGTGCAGTGGTCGAAGCTGAAAGACCTCTGTAAAGTCCTTCAGTGTTTTGAGGAATGCACATGGCTGGTAAGCGCAGACGACGCCATCCTAAGCATGAGCATCCCACTTATGCGTCTGCTCATGCAAACTTTGACGCACCTTAAGGAGCAGGCGTCTGCAGCCAATGTTGATGAGGAGGAAGAGGAGGAGGGAATCCTTGATGACATTCAGCCATTGTCTGCTCAGGGACCTCTCCTGGACGAGGTGGAGGAAGAAGAGGAGGAGGAGGAGGAGGATGATGGGGATGATTACTTAGGGGAGGAGGATGCATCTCGTGGGGCAAGTGAAAATGTTGGCGTGGCAAGGTCTGGTACAGAGTTTGTGCGTGACTGGAGGGATGTGGATTTGCCAGAAAGTTCTCCTCCACCCAGCACTCGCAGTGCATCATTGACACCGGGAACATTGGCCCACATGTCAGATTATGCCTTGCGGATCCTAAAAAGGGACCCCTGCATTGCCAAAATGATGAACGATGACGACTACTGGTTGGCCAGCATCCTGGATCCACGCTATAAAGGCAAATTACAAAACATCATGCCACAGGAGAACCTTGACCTAATATTGGCTAATAAACAAGCAACTCTGGTAAATCGGTTGCTTGAGGCATTCCCAGCACACAGCAGCGGTGATGGTTCTCACACGAGCCGTACGGGCCGGGGGCAGCTTGGCAGAGGTGTTTGTGGTGCACACAGCAGAAGTGGCGTTGGAGACAGGGGTTTCATGACAATGTTGTGGACTGATTTTTCAAATACCGCTCACACAACTGGTAATACTGCATCGATGGAAAGTGACAGGAGACAGCAGTTGTCAACTATGGTTACAAACTACTTTTCCTCCCATATCGATGTTCTCCCACACAGGTCATTCCCCTTTGACTATTGGGCCGCTAAACTGGACACCTGGCCTGAATTGGCCCAATATGCCTTACAGGAGCTCGCTTGCCCAGCTGCAAGTGTGCTATCGGAAAGAGTCTTCAGTGCAGCTGGATCAATCCTGACAGAAAAAAGGACCCGTCTGTCAACCCAAAATGTGGATGATCTAACCTTCATTAAAATGAACCACGCATGGGTTTCCAAGGATTTTGTCCCACCTTCCCCTGATGACACATAGGGTGACAGAAAAATGGCTTGCTTTGGTCCACCTCTTCCTGGTACTTCACCTATTTCACCTTTTGCATCAGCTGAATGTCCAACATCAACATATGCCACTTTCTAAAACTCCCTAACTGTGCTGCCTCCCCCCCCATGGCCGGGGTCACCACCTAGCGCACGACACCGTGCGAGTGCCGTTGCCCTGGACAGGTGGGTAGGCCGACTCTTGGGCGCGGGCACAGGCACAGGGTCCCTCATAGTGCAATCAAGTGTCTCTGACGGTGGTGGTGCACACCCGCCGTCAGACACACCGCTGTACTATGAGGGGCCCAGTGCCAGTACCGACGCCCACGAGTGGGCCCCCCTTGCTTGGGCAGGGCCCCAGCATTTGCAATCTTTACCTCTCCCTGCTCCTTCGCTGTGTAATCTGGGCCGTCAAATCCATACTGTGCCTGACACCGTCTGAGCCTGCCTCCTGATGTATAGACATATATTTTGAATGTGTACGCTATCCATACATGTTATCCAGGGATACGGTACCCTTTCTAACCTTTGTGCAATCACGTGCAATCCATACTGGGCCTAACACCGTTTGAGCCTGCCTCCTGAGACATATATTTTGAATGTGTACGCTATCCATACATGTTATCTGGGGATACGGTACCCTTTCTAACCTTTGTGCAATCACGTGCAATCCATACTGGGCCTAACACCGTCTGAGCCTGCCTCCTGAGGCATATATTTTGAATGTGTACGCTATCCATACATGTTATCCGGGGATACGGTACCCTTTCTAACCTTTGTGCAATCACGTGCAATCCATACTGGGCCTAACACCGTCTGAGCCTGCCTCCTGAGGCATATATTTTGAATGTGTACGCTATCCATACATGTTATCTGGGGATACGGTACCCTTTCTAACCTTTGTGCAATCACGTGCAATCCATACTGGGCCTAACACCGTCTGAGAATGATAGATGGGGCCCACCATACACTGGAACATTCCAAAGGTGGACATCAGACACTGGAGCAGCATTTACAGGGCCCATTATACACTAGAGCATTAGAAATGGGGCCCATTATGTTTGGAGCATTATTTGGGCCCATAAGACAGTAGAGCTTCATCCATGGGGACCAACATATACTGTAGCATTATGTGGAGCTCATCATATACTGTTTCAAACATTATATGGGACCAATGATTCTGTATGGAGAAATAGATGGGCCTCGTCATGAGATGTAAAAAGTGAGGTATTTTTCATTGTACTATACCGCTATTTCTCTGCCGTATCGGAGCATGATGAGTTGTGGTATGTGTTAAAGGGGCGCTCTTTCGCCCAGGGCACATGAAAACCTGGAGCCAGCCCTCCCCCCCCACAGTCTGTAGCCAAATAACCCCCATTTTTCAGTGCGTAACTTGTATTATGAAGTTAATTAAGGTTGACAAGCTTAAGTAAGAAGAATTGATGCTTTTGGCATTCAAATGGGCACTGTTGGTGTGTTTCCTGTCCTCCTCTCACTGCCGACTTTTATTCCCCATTGACTTACATTGGGTTTCGTGTTTCGGGACGACCCCGACTTTTCCCTATAATCGGACGATCTTGCTCGACCCGACTTTTGGAAAAGTCGGGTTTCACGAAACGAAACGCGACCCTAAAAAACCAAAAGTCGCTCAACTCTAATTTCTAGAATTCGACCCTTTCTTACTTTCGACTATACAAAAACTCTTACTGTTTCTCTTATTCATTCTTGTCTGGACTATTGTAACTCTCTACTAATCGGTCTCCCTCTTACTAAACTCTCCCCTCTCCAATCTGTGCTGAATGCTGCAGCTAGGATCATATTCCTCACTAGAGTTGAGCGAAACGGGTCGAAAAAATTCAAAAGTCGCCGACTTTTGGCAAAGTCGGGTTTCATGAAACGAAACCCGACCCTAGGATGAGGTTGGCCACGAGGTCGGCGACTTACGCGCCAAAGTCGCGTTTCAAAAGTTTGTTTTGTGCTCTTTTTCAGCCAATCAGGATCCACGGACACTGTGGGCAACGTGATGACATAGGCACGGGTCACCACCATCTTTCAGAAGGGCATGCAAGTGATTGGCTTGCTTTGGTGGGCGTCACAGGGGGTATAAAAGGGCGTGCACGCCGACCGCCATCTTACTTCTGCCGATCTTAGCATAGGGAGAGGTTGCTGCTGATTCTGTAGGGAGAGCGTTAGGCAGGGAAGAAGACAGAAAAACTGCTTCTGCTGCTAGCGATTTGGCCTGCACAACACACCAGTCACTGTGTGTGCAGTGCAAGGGGAGGCTATATAGTGGTGTATCAGTGGTGTTGGTTGTTGGGCTGCCTTCTAAGGCTTCCTGACAGGCTGGCATTGCTGTTTACCCACTGCTCCGCAAACTGCTTTTTTAAAAGCAATCCAATCTCCCTTATCCTCTAGTCACTTTGGTCACAGCTGCGCCATCGAGCCTGTCACATAGCGCTCAGATATTCATTGGGCCTCAAACTGCTTTTTTAAAAGCAAGCCCAATTTTTTTTTTTTGTCCTGCTGAGAAGAAAAAAAAACTGCTTCTGCTGCTGATAGCAATTTGGCCTGCACAACACACCAGTCACTGTGTGTGCAGTGCAAGGGGAGGCTATATTGTGGTGTATCAGTAGTGTTGGTTGTTGGGCTGCCTTTTAAGGCTTCCTGACAGGCTGGCATTGCTGTTTACCCACTGCTCCGCAAACTGCTTTTTTAAAAGCAATCCAATCTCCCTTATCCTCTAGTCACTTTGGTCACAGCTGTGCCATCGAGCCTGTCACATAGCGCTCAGATATTCATTGGGCCTCACACAATCCAAAAGTGTCCAGTGTCCAAAAGTGTGTGCAGAGATTCAAAATCTCCCTTATCCTCTAGTCACTTAGGTCACAGCTGTGCCATCGAGCCTGTCACATAGCGCTCAGATATTCATTGGGCCTCACACAATCCAAAAGTGTCCAGTGTCCAAAAGTGTGTGCAGAGATTCAAAATCTCACTTATCCTCTAGTCACTTAGGTCACAGCTGTGCCATCGAGCCTGTCACATAGCGCTCAGATATCAGTGGGCCTCACACAATCCAAAAGTGTCCAGTGTCCAAAAGTGTGTGCAGAGATTCAAAATCTCACTTATCCTCTAGTCACTTAGGTCACAGCTGTGCCATCGAGCCTGTCACATAGCGCTCAGATATCAGTGGGCCTCACACAATCCAAAAGTGTCCAGTGTCCAAAAGTGTGTGCAGAGATTCAAAATCTCACTTATCCTCTAGTCACTTAGGTCACAGCTGTGCCATCGAGCCTGTCACATAGCGCTCAGATATCAGTGGGCCTCACACAATCCAAAAGTGTCCAGTGTCCAAAAGTGTGTGCAGAGATTCAAAATCTCACTTATCCTCTAGTCACTTAGGTCACAGCTGTGCCATCGAGCCTGTCACATAGCGCTCAGATATCAGTGGGCCTCACACAATCCAAAAGTGTCCAGTGTCCAAAAGTGTGTGCAGAGATTCAAAATCTCACTTATCCTCTAGTCACTTAGGTCACAGCTGTGCCATCGAGCCTGTCACATAGCGCTCACATATTCATTGGGCCTCACACAATCCAAAAGTGTCCAGTGTCCAAAAGTGTGTGCAGAGATTCAAAATCTCACTTATCCTCTAGTCACTTAGGTCACAGCTGTGCCATCGAGCCTGTCTCATAGTGCTCAGATATTCATTGGGCCTCACACAATCCAAAAGTGTCCAGTGTCCAAAAGTGTGTGCAGAGATTCAAAATCTCCCTTATCCTCTAGTCACTTAGGTCACAGCTGTGCCATCGAGCCTGTCACATAGCGCTCAAATATTCATTGGGCCTCACACAATCCAAAAGTGTCCAGTGTCCAAAAGTGTGTGCAGAGATTCAAAATCTCACTTATCCTCTAGTCACTTAGGTCACAGCTGTGCCATCGAGCCTGTCACATAGCGCTCAGATATTCAGAGGGCCTCACACAATCCAAAAGTGTCCAGTGTCCAAAAGTGTGTGCAGAGATTCAAAATCTCACTTATCCTCTAGTCAGTTAGGTCACAGCTGTGCCATCGAGCCTGTCTCATAGTGCTCAGATATTCATTGGGCCTCACACAATCCAAAAGTGTCCAGTGTCCAAAAGTGTGTGCAGAGATTCAGAATCTCCCTTATCCTCTAGTCACTTAGGTCACAGCTGTGCCATCGAGCCTGTCACATAGCGCTCAGATATTCATTGGGCCTCACACAATCCAAAAGTGTCCAGTGTCCAAAAGTGTGTGCAGAAATTCAAAATCTCCCCTGTCCTATAGACACCTTGTACCTTGTTTTACATACTATATAGTTTGTTGGATTTTGTCTACATTTCTACCAAAAATGAGGAAGGCTGGTGGAAGAGGCCGTGGAATTGGGCGGGGGTTGGCAGCTGGTAATGATGGTGTTGGTGGTGGATCTGATGGTAGTGGCAAGAGCAAAATAGGACCGAATGCAGGAGGTGTTGAGCCTGCGTCATCGTCTGGCTACATAAGGCCTGTAACGCTTAGTTTTCTAGGAGTTGGCAAACCGCTTTTAAAGCCAGAGCATCAGGAAAAAGTTTTGTCTTACATTGCTGACTCAGCCTCCAGCTCTATCGCCTCCTCTTCTTCAGTTGTAAAAAGTAAAAGCACTGAGTCGTCATTGGAGGCTCATGTTCATGAACCACACCTTTCCTTGTGTCCTTCACCCCAACCAAGATTGAAGGATGACGCAGGCCATACTACTGATTACTCCATGGAGCTGTTTTCACATACCATGCCTGGATTATCAAGTGAAATGGTGAAATACCCAGGCCAAGATGAATCTGACATGGAGTGCACTGATGCACAGCCGCTGATGGATGATTCTGCTGGTACATTCACTCAGAGCACTACATTGTCCTCGCAGTGTACAGAGCCAGATTCTGACCCTGATGAGACTCAGGTGCCCCTTCCCGCACACTATACCACCATACACGGTGACACAGAGGAAGGTGCACATGACATAGAAGAGGAGGTGATGGATGACCCAGTTGTTGACCCAGATTGGCATCCATTGGGGGAAGAGGGTGCTGCTTCCAATAGCTCAGATGAGGAGCATCCACAGCAGACATCGACATCGCAACAGCTGTTATCTGGCAGGCACGGAGCACTCCAAAGACAGGTTCCAAACATCAAAAGAGTTGCTGGACAGCTTGTCCAGAGGGTCAAAAGATCACAGCGTGCTAGGCCGCAAAATGTCTGCCAAAGTAGGAACAGTGCAGTGTGGCACTTTTTTGAACAAAATCCTCATGATCAGGCCAAGGTTATCTGTAAGAAGTGCGCAAAGACCTTTAGCCGAGGGAAAAATCTGAAAAATTTGAATACCAGTTGCATGCTTAGACATTTAACCAGCATGCACTTGCAAGCGTGGACACAACACCAAACCTCAAGTGCCACATGTGCAACTGATCACAACGAAGGTAGTCAGCAACGCTACATTGTTTCCCCCACTGTAATCCCACCGGTTAGCACAGCAGCAAATGTTGAGGTGTCGTTGCAAGGCCACAGCAGTCAGGGAATCCCACTGTTATATCAACGAAAGACTGATTCTAGGCCATCAGAAAGCACACCAACTCCATCACCATCATCAACCCTCTCTCAGTCCGCCCTGTCCACCGCTACTTCCACCATATGCAGCTCTCAAGTCCAGCTCACCCTCCCAGACACTATGAGTAGGTCAAGAAAGTACTCAGTCTCTCATCCGCGTACACTGGGTTTGAACGCCCACATTGCCAAACTAATCTCGTTTGAGATGATGCCCTTTCGGTTGGTGGAAAGCACAGCTTTCTGCGAACTCATGGCCTATGCAGTACCACGCTATGACCTACCCAGTCGCCACTTCTTCTCTCGCAAAGCCATCCCAGCCCTCCACCATCATGTGAAAGACCGCATTGTCCATGCACTCAAGCAGTCAGTGAGCGGAAAGGTGCACCTCACTACTGATGCATGGTCCAGTTGGCATGGCCAGGGCCGTTACGTGTCCATCACTGCGCACTGGGTTAATGTGGTGGATGCAGGGTCCACAGGGGACAGCGGTGGTGGGACAGTGCTGCCTAGCCCACGGTATAGGAAACAGTTGGCTGTAGGCGTTCCACCCTCCTCCTCCTCCTCCTCCTCCTCCAGAAGCGAAAGCTCGTCCACAGAGCGCAGTCGTACGAGCACTCCATCTGCAGCTGCCACTGTTACACACGATGTGTCCCCCTATCGAGCAGCTAGTGGAAAGCGTCAGCAGGCTGTGTTGCAGATGATGTGTTTGGGCGACAGACATACCGCCGAGGTGCTGGCAGAGTACTTGAAGCGACAAACTGAGTCATGGCTGGGCAGTGTACATCTTGAGGCAGGCAAGGTAGTTAGTGATAACGGCCGTAATTTTGTGGCAGCCATAGCCCTTTCAAAACTCAGCCACATACCTTGCTTGGCTCACACCTTGAACCTGGTGGTGCAGTGCTTCCTCAAAAATTATCCGGAGTTAACAGCCCTGCTCCAGAAGGTGCGAAGACTGTGCGCGCACATCCGCCGGTCGCCTGTACACTCCGTTCGTATGCAGAAGCTGCAGCGATTGCTCCACCTTCCCAACCACCGCCTCATTATCGACATTGCAACAAGGTGGAACTCCACCCTGCACATGCTGGAGCGGCTGTGCGAGCAGAGGCAGGCCATAATGCATTTGTGGGAGGATACACGGCCAGGCACTTTGAGAGCAGACATGGAGTTGACAGGTGTGCAGTGGTCGAAGCTGAAAGACCTCTGTAAAGTCCTTCAGTGTTTTGAGGAATGCACACGGCTGGTAAGCGCAGACGACGCCATCCTAAGCATGAGCATCCCACTTATGCGTCTGCTCATGCAAACTTTGACGCACCTTAAGGAGCAGGCGTCTGCAGCCAATGTTGATGAGGAGGAAGAGGAGGAGGGAATCCTTGATGACATTCAGCCATTGTCTGCTCAGGGACCTCTCCTGGACGAGGTGGAGGAAGAAGAGGAGGAGGAGGATGATGGGGATGATTACTTAGGGGAGGAGGATGCATCTCGTGGGGCAAGTGAAAATGTTGGCGTGGCAAGGTCTGGTACAGGTGCCAGAAAGTGCTCCTCCAACCAGCACTCGCAGTGCATCATTGACACCGGGAACATTGGCCCATATGTCAGATTATGCCTTGCGGATCCTAAAAAGGGACCCCCGCATTGCCAAAATGATGAACGATGACGACTACTGGTTGGCCAGCATCCTGGATCCACGCTATAAAGGCAAATTACAAAACATCATGCCACAGGAGAACCTTGACCTAATATTGGCTAATAAACAAGCAACTCTGGTAAATCGGTTGCTTGAGGCATTCCCCGCACACAGCAGCGGTGATGGTTCTCACACGAGCCGTACGGGCCGGGGGCAGCTTGGCAGAGGTGTTCGTGGTGCACACAGCAGAAGTGGCGTTGGAGACAGGGGTTTCATGACAATGTTGTGGACTGATTTTTCAAATACCGCTCACACAACTGGTAATACTGCATCGATGGAAAGTGACAGGAGACAGCAGTTGTCAACTATGGTTACAAACTACTTTTCCTCCCATATCGATGTTCTCCCACACAGGTCATTCCCCTTTGACTATTGGGCCGCTAAACTGGACACCTGGCCTGAATTGGCCCAATATGCCTTACAGGAGCTCGCTTGCCCAGCTGCAAGTGTGCTATCGGAAAGAGTCTTCAGTGCAGCTGGATCAATCCTGACAGAAAAAAGGACCCGTCTGTCAACCCAAAATGTGGATGATCTAACCTTCATTAAAATGAACCACGCATGGGTTTCCAAGGATTTTGTCCCACCTTCCCCTGATGACACATAGGGTGACAGAAAAATGGCTTGCTTTGGTCCACCTCTTCCTGGTACTTCACCTATTTCACCTTTTGCATCAGCTGAATGTCCAACATCAACATATGCCACTTTCTAAAACTCCCTAACTGTGCTGCCTCCCCCCCCATGGCCGGGGTCACCACCTAGCGCACGACACCGTGCGAGTGCCGTTGCCCTGGACAGGTGGGTAGGCCGACTCTTGGGCGCGGGCACAGGCACAGGGTCCCTCATAGTGCAATCAAGTGTCTCTGACGGTGGTGGTGCACACCCGCCGTCAGACACACCGCTGTACTATGAGGGGCCCAGTGCCAGTACCGACGCCCACGAGTGGGCCCCCCTTGCTTGGGCAGGGCCCCAGCATTTGCAATCTTTACCTCTCCCTGCTCCTTCGCTGTGTAATCTGGGCCGTCAAATCCATACTGTGCCTGACACCGTCTGAGCCTGCCTCCTGATGTATAGACATATATTTTGAATGTGTACGCTATCCATACATGTTATCCAGGGATACGGTACCCTTTCTAACCTTTGTGCAATCACGTGCAATCCATACTGGGCCTAACACCGTTTGAGCCTGCCTCCTGAGACATATATTTTGAATGTGTACGCTATCCATACATGTTATCTGGGGATACGGTACCCTTTCTAACCTTTGTGCAATCACGTGCAATCCATACTGGGCCTAACACCGTCTGAGCCTGCCTCCTGAGGCATATATTTTGAATGTGTACGCTATCCATACATGTTATCCGGGGATACGGTACCCTTTCTAACCTTTGTGCAATCACGTGCAATCCATACTGGGCCTAACACCGTCTGAGCCTGCCTCCTGAGGCATATATTTTGAATGTGTACGCTATCCATACATGTTATCTGGGGATACGGTACCCTTTCTAACCTTTGTGCAATCACGTGCAATCCATACTGGGCCTAACACCGTCTGAGAATGATAGATGGGGCCCACCATACACTGGAACATTCCAAAGGTGGACATCAGACACTGGAGCAGCATTTACAGGGCCCATTATACACTAGAGCATTAGAAATGGGGCCCATTATGTTTGGAGCATTATTTGGGCCCATAAGACAGTAGAGCTTCATCCATGGGGACCAACATATACTGTAGCATTATGTGGAGCTCATCATATACTGTTTCAAACATTATATGGGACCAATGATTCTGTATGGAGAAATAGATGGGCCTCGTCATGAGATGTAAAAAGTGAGGTATTTTTCATTGTACTATACCGCTATTTCTCTGCCGTATCGGAGCATGATGAGTTGTGGTATGTGTTAAAGGGGCGCTCTTTCGCCCAGGGCACATGAAAACCTGGAGCCAGCCCTCCCCCCCCACAGTCTGTAGCCAAATAACCCCCATTTTTCAGTGCGTAACTTGTATTATGAAGTTAATTAAGGTTGACAAGCTTAAGTAAGAAGAATTGATGCTTTTGGCATTCAAATGGGCACTGTTGGTGTGTTTCCTGTCCTCCTCTCACTGCCGACTTTTATTCCCCATTGACTTACATTGGGTTTCGTGTTTCGGGACGACCCCGACTTTTCCCTATAATCGGACGATCTTGCTCGACCCGACTTTTGGAAAAGTCGGGTTTCACGAAACGAAACGCGACCCTAAAAAACCAAAAGTCGCTCAACTCTAATTTCTAGAATTCGACCCTTTCTTACTTTCGACTATACAAAAACTCTTACTGTTTCTCTTATTCATTCTTGTCTGGACTATTGTAACTCTCTACTAATCGGTCTCCCTCTTACTAAACTCTCCCCTCTCCAATCTGTGCTGAATGCTGCAGCTAGGATCATATTCCTCACTAGAGTTGAGCGAAACGGGTCGAAAAAATTCAAAAGTCGCCGACTTTTGGCAAAGTCGGGTTTCATGAAACGAAACCCGACCCTAGGATGAGGTTGGCCACGAGGTCGGCGACTTACGCGCCAAAGTCGCGTTTCAAAAGTTTGTTTTGTGCTCTTTTTCAGCCAATCAGGATCCACGGACACTGTGGGCAACGTGATGACATAGGCACGGGTCACCACCATCTTTCAGAAGGGCATGCAAGTGATTGGCTTGCTTTGGTGGGCGTCACAGGGGGTATAAAAGGGCGTGCACGCCGACCGCCATCTTACTTCTGCCGATCTTAGCATAGGGAGAGGTTGCTGCTGATTCTGTAGGGAGAGCGTTAGGCAGGGAAGAAGACAGAAAAACTGCTTCTGCTGCTAGCGATTTGGCCTGCACAACACACCAGTCACTGTGTGTGCAGTGCAAGGGGAGGCTATATAGTGGTGTATCAGTGGTGTTGGTTGTTGGGCTGCCTTCTAAGGCTTCCTGACAGGCTGGCATTGCTGTTTACCCACTGCTCCGCAAACTGCTTTTTTAAAAGCAATCCAATCTCCCTTATCCTCTAGTCACTTTGGTCACAGCTGCGCCATCGAGCCTGTCACATAGCGCTCAGATATTCATTGGGCCTCAAACTGCTTTTTTAAAAGCAAGCCCAATTTTTTTTTTTTGTCCTGCTGAGAAGAAAAAAAAACTGCTTCTGCTGCTGATAGCAATTTGGCCTGCACAACACACCAGTCACTGTGTGTGCAGTGCAAGGGGAGGCTATATTGTGGTGTATCAGTAGTGTTGGTTGTTGGGCTGCCTTTTAAGGCTTCCTGACAGGCTGGCATTGCTGTTTACCCACTGCTCCGCAAACTGCTTTTTTAAAAGCAATCCAATCTCCCTTATCCTCTAGTCACTTTGGTCACAGCTGTGCCATCGAGCCTGTCACATAGCGCTCAGATATTCATTGGGCCTCACACAATCCAAAAGTGTCCAGTGTCCAAAAGTGTGTGCAGAGATTCAAAATCTCCCTTATCCTCTAGTCACTTAGGTCACAGCTGTGCCATCGAGCCTGTCACATAGCGCTCAGATATTCATTGGGCCTCACACAATCCAAAAGTGTCCAGTGTCCAAAAGTGTGTGCAGAGATTCAAAATCTCACTTATCCTCTAGTCACTTAGGTCACAGCTGTGCCATCGAGCCTGTCACATAGCGCTCAGATATCAGTGGGCCTCACACAATCCAAAAGTGTCCAGTGTCCAAAAGTGTGTGCAGAGATTCAAAATCTCACTTATCCTCTAGTCACTTAGGTCACAGCTGTGCCATCGAGCCTGTCACATAGCGCTCAGATATCAGTGGGCCTCACACAATCCAAAAGTGTCCAGTGTCCAAAAGTGTGTGCAGAGATTCAAAATCTCACTTATCCTCTAGTCACTTAGGTCACAGCTGTGCCATCGAGCCTGTCACATAGCGCTCAGATATCAGTGGGCCTCACACAATCCAAAAGTGTCCAGTGTCCAAAAGTGTGTGCAGAGATTCAAAATCTCACTTATCCTCTAGTCACTTAGGTCACAGCTGTGCCATCGAGCCTGTCACATAGCGCTCAGATATCAGTGGGCCTCACACAATCCAAAAGTGTCCAGTGTCCAAAAGTGTGTGCAGAGATTCAAAATCTCACTTATCCTCTAGTCACTTAGGTCACAGCTGTGCCATCGAGCCTGTCACATAGCGCTCACATATTCATTGGGCCTCACACAATCCAAAAGTGTCCAGTGTCCAAAAGTGTGTGCAGAGATTCAAAATCTCACTTATCCTCTAGTCACTTAGGTCACAGCTGTGCCATCGAGCCTGTCTCATAGTGCTCAGATATTCATTGGGCCTCACACAATCCAAAAGTGTCCAGTGTCCAAAAGTGTGTGCAGAGATTCAAAATCTCCCTTATCCTCTAGTCACTTAGGTCACAGCTGTGCCATCGAGCCTGTCACATAGCGCTCAAATATTCATTGGGCCTCACACAATCCAAAAGTGTCCAGTGTCCAAAAGTGTGTGCAGAGATTCAAAATCTCACTTATCCTCTAGTCACTTAGGTCACAGCTGTGCCATCGAGCCTGTCACATAGCGCTCAGATATTCAGAGGGCCTCACACAATCCAAAAGTGTCCAGTGTCCAAAAGTGTGTGCAGAGATTCAAAATCTCACTTATCCTCTAGTCAGTTAGGTCACAGCTGTGCCATCGAGCCTGTCTCATAGTGCTCAGATATTCATTGGGCCTCACACAATCCAAAAGTGTCCAGTGTCCAAAAGTGTGTGCAGAGATTCAAAATCTCCCTTATCCTCTAGTCACTTAGGTCACAGCTGTGCCATCGAGCCTGTCACATAGCGCTCAGATATTCATTGGGCCTCACACAATCCAAAAGTGTCCAGTGTCCAAAAGTGTGTGCAGAAATTCAAAATCTCCCCTGTCCTATAGACACCTTGTACCTTGTTTTACATACTATATAGTTTGTTGGATTTTGTCTACATTTCTACCAAAAATGAGGAAGGCTGGTGGAAGAGGCCGTGGAATTGGGCGGGGGTTGGCAGCTGGTAATGATGGTGTTGGTGGTGGATCTGATGGTAGTGGCAAGAGCAAAATAGGACCGAATGCAGGAGGTGTTGAGCCTGCGTCATCGTCTGGCTACATAAGGCCTGTAACGCTTAGTTTTCTAGGAGTTGGCAAACCGCTTTTAAAGCCAGAGCATCAGGAAAAAGTTTTGTCTTACATTGCTGACTCAGCCTCCAGCTCTATCGCCTCCTCTTCTTCAGTTGTAAAAAGTAAAAGCACTGAGTCGTCATTGGAGGCTCATGTTCATGAACCACACCTTTCCTTGTGTCCTTCACCCCAACCAAGATTGAAGGATGACGCAGGCCATACTACTGATTACTCCATGGAGCTGTTTTCACATACCATGCCTGGATTATCAAGTGAAATGGTGAAATACCCAGGCCAAGATGAATCTGACATGGAGTGCACTGATGCACAGCCGCTGATGGATGATTCTGCTGGTACATTCACTCAGAGCACTACATTGTCCTCGCAGTGTACAGAGCCAGATTCTGACCCTGATGAGACTCAGGTGCCCCTTCCCGCACACTATACCACCATACACGGTGACACAGAGGAAGGTGCACATGACATAGAAGAGGAGGTGATGGATGACCCAGTTGTTGACCCAGATTGGCATCCATTGGGGGAAGAGGGTGCTGCTTCCAATAGCTCAGATGAGGAGCATCCACAGCAGACATCGACATCGCAACAGCTGTTATCTGGCAGGCACGGAGCACTCCAAAGACAGGTTCCAAACATCAAAAGAGTTGCTGGACAGCTTGTCCAGAGGGTCAAAAGATCACAGCGTGCTAGGCCGCAAAATGTCTGCCAAAGTAGGAACAGTGCAGTGTGGCACTTTTTTGAACAAAATCCTCATGATCAGGCCAAGGTTATCTGTAAGAAGTGCGCAAAGACCTTTAGCCGAGGGAAAAATCTGAAAAATTTGAATACCAGTTGCATGCTTAGACATTTAACCAGCATGCACTTGCAAGCGTGGACACAACACCAAACCTCAAGTGCCACATGTGCAACTGATCACAACGAAGGTAGTCAGCAACGCTACATTGTTTCCCCCACTGTAATCCCACCGGTTAGCACAGCAGCAAATGTTGAGGTGTCGTTGCAAGGCCACAGCAGTCAGGGAATCCCACTGTTATATCAACGAAAGACTGATTCTAGGCCATCAGAAAGCACACCAACTCCATCACCATCATCAACCCTCTCTCAGTCCGCCCTGTCCACCGCTACTTCCACCATATGCAGCTCTCAAGTCCAGCTCACCCTCCCAGACACTATGAGTAGGTCAAGAAAGTACTCAGTCTCTCATCCGCGTACACTGGGTTTGAACGCCCACATTGCCAAACTAATCTCGTTTGAGATGATGCCCTTTCGGTTGGTGGAAAGCACAGCTTTCTGCGAACTCATGGCCTATGCAGTACCACGCTATGACCTACCCAGTCGCCACTTCTTCTCTCGCAAAGCCATCCCAGCCCTCCACCATCATGTGAAAGACCGCATTGTCCATGCACTCAAGCAGTCAGTGAGCGGAAAGGTGCACCTCACTACTGATGCATGGTCCAGTCGGCATGGCCAGGGCCGTTACGTGTCCATCACTGCGCACTGGGTTAATGTGGTGGATGCAGGGTCCACAGGGGACAGCGGTGGTGGGACAGTGCTGCCTAGCCCACGGTATAGGAAACAGTTGGCTGTAGGCGTTCCACCCTCCTCCTCCTCCTCCTCCTCCTCCAGAAGCGAAAGCTCGTCCACAGAGCGCAGTCGTACGAGCACTCCATCTGCAGCTGCCACTGTTACACACGATGTGTCCCCCTATCGAGCAGCTAGTGGAAAGCGTCAGCAGGCTGTGTTGCAGATGATGTGTTTGGGCGACAGACATACCGCCGAGGTGCTGGCAGAGTACTTGAAGCGACAAACTGAGTCATGGCTGGGCAGTGTACATCTTGAGGCAGGCAAGGTAGTTAGTGATAACGGCCGTAATTTTGTGGCAGCCATAGCCCTTTCAAAACTCAGCCACATACCTTGCTTGGCTCACACCTTGAACCTGGTGGTGCAGTGCTTCCTCAAAAATTATCCGGAGTTAACAGCCCTGCTCCAGAAGGTGCGAAGACTGTGCGCGCACATCCGCCGGTCGCCTGTACACTCCGTTCGTATGCAGAAGCTGCAGCGATTGCTCCACCTTCCCAACCACCGCCTCATTATCGACATTGCAACAAGGTGGAACTCCACCCTGCACATGCTGGAGCGGCTGTGCGAGCAGAGGCAGGCCATAATGCATTTGTGGGAGGATACACGGCCAGGCACTTTGAGAGCAGACATGGAGTTGACAGGTGTGCAGTGGTCGAAGCTGAAAGACCTCTGTAAAGTCCTTCAGTGTTTTGAGGAATGCACACGGCTGGTAAGCGCAGACGACGCCATCCTAAGCATGAGCATCCCACTTATGCGTCTGCTCATGCAAACTTTGACGCACCTTAAGGAGCAGGCGTCTGCAGCCAATGTTGATGAGGAGGAAGAGGAGGAGGGAATCCTTGATGACATTCAGCCATTGTCTGCTCAGGGACCTCTCCTGGACGAGGTGGAGGAAGAAGAGGAGGAGGAGGATGATGGGGATGATTACTTAGGGGAGGAGGATGCATCTCGTGGGGCAAGTGAAAATGTTGGCGTGGCAAGGTCTGGTACAGGTGCCAGAAAGTGCTCCTCCAACCAGCACTCGCAGTGCATCATTGACACCGGGAACATTGGCCCATATGTCAGATTATGCCTTGCGGATCCTAAAAAGGGACCCCCGCATTGCCAAAATGATGAACGATGACGACTACTGGTTGGCCAGCATCCTGGATCCACGCTATAAAGGCAAATTACAAAACATCATGCCACAGGAGAACCTTGACCTAATATTGGCTAATAAACAAGCAACTCTGGTAAATCGGTTGCTTGAGGCATTCCCCGCACACAGCAGCGGTGATGGTTCTCACACGAGCCGTACGGGCCGGGGGCAGCTTGGCAGAGGTGTTCGTGGTGCACACAGCAGAAGTGGCGTTGGAGACAGGGGTTTCATGACAATGTTGTGGACTGATTTTTCAAATACCGCTCACACAACTGGTAATACTGCATCGATGGAAAGTGACAGGAGA
This sequence comes from Dendrobates tinctorius, assembly GCF_039654945.1. Taxonomy (NCBI): domain Eukaryota; kingdom Metazoa; phylum Chordata; class Amphibia; order Anura; family Dendrobatidae; genus Dendrobates; species Dendrobates tinctorius. The sequence continues at coordinate 11,316,344 of NW_027361677.1, forward strand.
CAGCAGTTGTCAACCATGGTTACAAACTACTTTTCCTCCCATATCGATGTTCTCCCACACAGGTCATTCCCCTTTGACTATTGGGCCGCTAAACTGGACACCTGGCCTGAATTGGCCCAATATGCCTTACAGGAGCTCGCTTGCCCAGCTGCAAGTGTGCTATCGGAAAGAGTCTTCAGTGCAGCTGGATTAATCCTGACAGAAAAAAGGACCCGTCTGTCAACCCAAAATGTGGATGATCTAAACTTCATTAAAATGAACCATGCATGGGTTTCCAAGGATTTTGTCCCACCTTCCCCTGATGACACATAGGGTGACAGAAAAATGGCTTGCTTTGGTCCACCTCTTCCTGGGACTTGACCTATTTCGCCTTTTGCATCAGCTGAATGTCCAACATCAACATATGCCACTTTCTAAAACTCCCTAACTGTGCTGCCTCCCCCCCCATGGCCGGGGTCACCACCTAACGCACGACACCGTGCGAGTGCCGTTGCCCTGGACAGGTGGGTAGGCCGACTCTTGGGCGCGGGCACTGGCACAGGGTCCCTCATAGTGCAATCAAGTGTCTCTGACGGTGGTGGTGCACACCCGCCATCAGACACACCGCTGTACTGTGAGGGGCCCAGTGCCAGTACCGACGCCCACGAGTGGGCCCCCCTTGCTTGGGCAGGGCCCCAGCATTTGCAATCTTTACCTCTCCCTGCTCCTCCGCTGTGTAATCTGGGCCGTCAAATCCATACTGTGCCTGACACCGTCTGAGCCTGCCTCCTGAGATATATATTTTGAATGTGTACGCTATCCATAAATGTTATCCGGGGATACAGTACCCTTTCTAACCTTTGTGCAATCACGTGCAATCCATACTGGGCCTAACACCGTCTGAGCCTGCCTCCTGAGACATATATTTTGAATGTGTACGCTATCCATACATGTTATCCGGGGATACGGTACCCTTTCTAACCTTTGTGCAATCACGTGCAATCCATACTGGGCCTAACACCATCTGAGCCTGCCTCCTGAGACATATATTTTGAATGTGTTCGCTATCCATACATGCTATCCGGGGATACGGTACCCTTTCTAACCTTTGTGCAATCACGTGCAATCCATACTGGGCCTAACACCGTCTGAGCCTGCCTCCTGAGACATATATTTTGAATGTGTACGCTATCCATACATGTTATCTGGGGATACGGTACCCTTTCTAACCTTTGTGCAATCACGTGCAATCCATACTGGGCCTAACACCGTCTGAGCCTGCCTCCTGAGACATACATTTTGAATGTGTACGCTATCCATACATGTTATCCGGGGATACGGTACCCTTTCTAACCTTTGTGCAATCACGTGCAATCCATACTGGGCCTAACACCGTCTGAGCCTGCCTCCTGAGACATATATTTTGAATGTGTATGCTATCCATACATGTTATCCGGGGATACGGTACCCTTTCTAACCTTTGTGCAATCACGTGCAATCCATACTGGCCCTAACACCGTCTGAGCCTGCCTCCTGAGACATATATTTTGAATGTGTACGCTATCCATACATGTTATCTGGGGATACGGTACCCTTTCTAACCTTTGTGCAATCACGTGCAATCCATACTGGGCCTAACACCGTCTGAGCCTGCCTCCTGAGACATATATTTTGAATGTGTACGCTATCCATACATGTTATCCGGGGATACGGTACCCTTTCTAACCTTTGTGCAATCACGTGCAATCCATACTGGGCCTAACACCGTCTGAGCCTGCCTCCTGAGACATATATTTTGAATGTGTACGCTATCCATACATGTTATCCGGGGATACGGTACCCTTTCTAACCTTTGTGCAATCACTTGCAATCCATACTGGGCCTAACACCGTCTGAGCCTGCCTCCTGAGACATACAGTCATGGCCAAAAGTATTGACACCCCTGCAATTCTGTCAGATAATATTCAGTTTCTTCCTGAAAATGATTGCAAGCACAAATTCTTTGGTATTATTATCTTCATTTAATTTGTCTTAAATGAAAAAACACAAAAGAGAATGAAGCAAAAAGCAAAACATTGATCATTTCACACAAACCTCCAAAAATGGGCCGGACAAAAGTATTGGCACCCTCAGCCTAATACTTGGTTGTACAACCTTTAGCCAAAATAACTGCGACCAACCGCTTCCGGTAATCATCAATGAGTTTCTTACAATGCTCTGCTGGAATTTTAGACCATTCTTCTTTCGCAAACTACTCCAGGTCCCTGATATTTGAAGGGTGCCTTCTCCAAACTGCCATTTTTAGATCTCTCCACAGGTGTTCTATGGGATTCAGGTCTGGACTCATTGCTGGCCACCTTAGAAGTCTCCAGTGCTTTCTCTCACACCATTTTCTAGTGCTTTTTGAAGTGTGTTTTGGGTTATTGTCCTGCTGGAAGACCCATGACCTCTGAGGTAGACCCAGCTTTCTCACACTGGGCCCTAAATTATGCTGCAAAATTTGTTGGTAGTCTTCTGACTTCATAATGCCATGCACACTGTCAAGCAGTCCAGTGCCAGAGGCAGCAAAGCAACCCCAAAACATCAGGGAACCTCTGTCATGTTTGACTGTAGGGACCGTGTACTTTTCTTTGAATGCCTCTTTTTTCTCCTGTAAACTCTATGTTGATGCTTTTGCCCTAAAAGCTCTACTTTTGTCTCATCTGACCAGAGAACAGTCTTCCAAAATGTTTTAGGCTTTTTCAGGTAAGTTTTGGCAAACTCCAGCCTGGCTTTTTTATGTCTCGGGGTAAGAAGTGGAGTCTTCCTGGGTCTCCTACCATACAGTCCCTTTTCATTCAGATGCCGACGGATAGTACGGATTGACACTGTTGTACCCTCGGACTGCAGGGCAGCTTAAACTTGTTTGGATGTTAGTGGAGGTTCTTTATCCAACATCCGCACAATCTAGCGTTGAAATCTCTTGTCAATTTTTCTTTTCCGGCCACATCTAGGGAGGTTTAACCACAGTGCCATGGGCTTTAAACTTCTTGATGACACTGCGCACGGTAGACACAGGAACATTCAGATTTTTGGAGATGGACTTGTAGCCTTGAGATTGCTCATGCTTCCTCACAATTTGGTTTCTCAAGTCCTCAGACAGTTCTTTGGTCTTCTTTCTTTTCTCCGTGCTCAATGTGGTACACACAAGGACACAGGACAGAGGTTGAGTCAACTTTAATCCATGTCAACTGGCTGCAAGTGTGATTTAGTTATTGCCAACACCTGTTAGGTGCCACAGGTAAGTTATAGGTGCTGTTAATTACACAAATTAGAGAAGCATCACATGATTTTTCGAACAGTGCCAATACTTTTGTCCACCCTCTTTTTTATGTTTGGTGTGGAATTATATCCAATTTGGCTTTAGGACAATTCTTTTTGTGTTTTTTCATTTAAGACAAATTAAATGAAGATAATAATACCAAAGAATTTGTGTTTGCAATCATTTTCAGGAAGAAACTGAGTATTATCTGACAGAATTGCAGGGGTGTCAATACTTTTGGCCATGACTGTATATTTTGAATGTGTACGCTATCCATACATGTTATCCGGGGATACGGTACCCTTTCTAACCTTTGTGCAATCACGTGCAATCTATACTGGGCATAACACCGTCTGAGCCTGCCTCCTGAGACATATATTTTGAATGTGTACGCTATCCATACATGTTATCCGGGGATACGGTACCCTTTCTAACCTTTGTGCAATCACGTGCAATCCATACTGGGCCTAACACCGTCTGAGCCTGCCTCCTGAGACATATATTTTGAATGTGTACGCTATCCATACATGTTATCTGGGGATACGGTACCCTTTCTAACCTTTGTGCAATCACGTGTAATCCATACTGGGCGTGAGAACGGCTGGCGAGCTGTTAAGCAAGCTACAGCACCTGTGATTTGCACACGTAAGTTTTTCATTTTTTCAGGAATGACGGTTAGGCCTAATTCCGGAACTGCAGTTGACCTGCACTTACTGGGAAATCATTGTTCGCGGGTAATAATTGTAATCAGTGATCCCCATCACTAACGTTGTTCAGCAGGTTATCTGCACCTGTAAGCGACAAACGCTGGCCTTTTCAGTGTAGCGCACATGCAGCCACGGACATGTAAGGGCATGACACACCAGTTATTGGCCAATCTCATGTTCCAGAGCCTCACGTGTCCCTCTAGTATGCCGGACTCGGACGGCGGGGCATGACGGAGTCTCGTTCGTTAACGGAATTAAGCTTGCAATGTGTGCATCTGTTCTGTAGCTGGCATGGTTGAGGTTTCCCAGGTGGAGTCGAATTTAACCGTAGGCTCCACTCCTGGTGGTGCCCTTCTGGACATTCCTTTAAGGTTCAGCTTTGCAACCATACTGCCCACGTAAAACAAACAATTTGCCTTCATGAACGCTGTTTGGAGGGTCATGACTCGTGGGAATAACGCCGCCCAATCAGTTAACCTGCTAGAGAGATCCTTCGTTGCTCCCAAGCATGACATCACACTCCCTAGGAGGAAGGTAATGCCACTGTGGCGACCGTACTCCTGGGGGCGACACAAGTGCACTGATGCCCAGCCACGGCTCGATGAATCTGCTGGTACATTGACCCAGACCACTACATTCCCCTCGCACGCTACATGGCCTGAATCTGACCCTGATGAAACTCAGGTTACCCTTCCCATATACAGTTCCATCTTACACGGTGACAAAGAGGAAGCTGCAGATGAAAGTGCAGGTTCGGCCCACCCGCCATCAGACACACCACCGTACTATCAGGGGCCCTGTGCCAGTGCCGTCGCCAACGAGTGGGCCCCCCCTGCTTGCTCAGGATCACAGCACTTGCAAGGTTGAAATACTGTGCAGTGAGATGGAAGATGGGGACGACGAGGAGTCCAGACTAGTACAGGGATTTCCTAGCAAGGAGACTTATTTGATTGTTTTCAATGTTGGGACAGCAATTTTTGGGGAGCACGTTACTCTGGAGAATGATAGATGGGGCCCACCATACACTGGAACATTCCAAAGGTGGACATCAGACACTGGAGCAGCATTTACAGGGCCCATTATACACTAGAGCATTAGAAATGGGGCCCATTATGTTTGGAGCATTATTTGGGCCCATAAGACAGTGGATCTTCATCCATGGGGACCAACATATACTGTAGCATTATGTGGGGCTCATCATATACTGTTTCAAACATTATATGGGACCAATGATTCTGTATGGAGAAATAGATGAGCCTCGTCATGAGATGTAAAAAGTGAAGTATTTTTCATTGTACTATACCGCTATTTCTCTGCCGTATCGGAGCATGATGAGTTTTGGTATGTGTTAAAGGGGCGCTCTTTCGCCCAGGGCACATGAAAACCTGGAGCCAGCCCCCCCCACAACTTTAGCCAAATAACCCCCATTTTTCAGTGCGTAACTTGTATTATGAAGTTAATTAAGGTTGACAAGCTTAAGTAAGAAGAATTGATGCTTTTGGCATTCAAATGGGCACTGTAGGTGTGTTTCCTGTCCTCCTCTCACTGCCGACTTTTATTCCCCATTGACTTACATTGGGTTTCGTGTTTCGGGACGACCCCGACTTTTCCCTATAATCGGACGATCTTGCTCGACCCGACTTTTGGAAAAGTCGGGTTTCACGAAACGAAGCGCGACCCTAAAAATCCAAAAGTCGCTCAGCTCTATTCCGCACCAATCGTTAAACCGATGCCTCTACCTTGTGCCAGTCCTTACACTGGCTACCCATCCACTTCAGAATTCAGTATAAACTTATTACCCTCACCCACAAAGCTCTCCATGGCTCAGCACCACCCTACATCTCCTCCCTCATCTCAGCCTACCACCCTACCCGTGCCCTCTGTTCTGCTAATGACCTGAGGTTAACATCCTCAATAATCAGAACCTCCCACTCCCGTCTCCAAGACTATACACGTGCTGCGCCAATTCTTTAGAATGCACTACCTAGGCTAGTACGATTACTCCCCACAGTTTCAAGCGTGCCTTAAAAACGCATTTGTTCAGACTGGCCTATCGCCTCAACGCATTAACCTAAATATCCCTGTGTGGCTCATTTCAAATTTTTTTTACCATAACCAGGTTCCTCGCATAATGTTCTCACATGCTTTATACATTTAATAGCCGTCTGTGTCTGTACTGTTACATATTTAGACTGTTAACTGGTCCATGCAGAAACAGGAACACCCGATGCTTACACTAGGGCTGGTCCAAACAATTAAAACAATAAAAGCAATTGTTTCCATCCACCTTTCGTATCTCCCCTTTTCCCTTATAGACTGTAAGCTTGCGAGCAGGGCCCTCATTCCTATTGGTATCTGTTTTGATGTATGTGTTTATTGTTATGCTGTAATGTCTATTGTCTGTACAAGTCCCCTCTATAATGTAAAAGTGCTGCGGAATATGTTGGCGCTATAGAAATAAAAATTATTATTATTATACATTCAATTGCTTCAGTTTCCATTGTTTTTTTCCCAGTTGAATTAACTTAATTTTTTTTCTTTTCTATCTTGTATCTATATGGCAGGTCAGACATTGCCCAGAGCTTCTGGCTCTTTTCTAATAGGCTTCCATAGCAGAAATATTTATCATGGGCCATGAGATGTTTTAATATATATATGTCACATGCAAATTAATTGTGTGGGTGGGGGGGGGGTTATTGCGACCGAAGATTTCACAGCAGTCTAATTGCTAATTCTGCCCCATGGACTCTTTCATAATTGCTTCCACTACTGCTATGTAAGTAGCAATATGATAGAAAGAATATACACTGTACTACCAATGGAGACAGTTTTCCTTGATTTTCCCTCTAAGATGCGGAGGATAAAAATTCAGAGGACTGAGCTGCACTGTGCATTAGTCATACAGGCAAATTCCTGGTGACTTCTCCCTGCCCATTGACAGTGACTGACAAGCCTCTAACTGTGTGTGCATATAGGCAGAGACTTGCCAGTCACTGTCATCGGGCAGGGTCAAGCCACTAGGGATTCTCCTGCACGGCTGCTCAAAAGCACAGCTCGGATCTTGAACCCTAGACGAACCCTAACATCGGAAAACCCCTTTATGGGTATGTTCACATACTATGGTTTGGACGCCGGCATATCCACATATGAAAAAATACCTTGAAAAAATTAAGTCTTTTTGGATGTCTTTCTTGATGGCTTTGTTGATGATGTCTCTATTTTTTACATTCTACATACATTCATACATTTTACATACATTCTGCATACATTCTTGTAAGTCAATCAAACAACTCCTGAAACAAGTTATCAGTTCTAGCAATCAATCTCATATCTATGTAACAATACTTAAGAAGTTCGCTAAGTTTACAACTAAATAGAAAACTTTATTAAATACTTTCAGAAACAAACGCCTGAGCAGACAAAACAATGACAAACTTCAATACATTTGTGTAGACAAAAGGTCTTTGTTACCGCAGAAAGCATTAACCTCACGTGGTTTAACAATTAGAAGGTTCATTAAATGTGAAATACATAATGTTTTGAAGAAGTAAAGTAAGCCTGTGCTTGGTTACAAAATGCAATCATTACAAATAAAAGAAAACCATTAGGCTTTAATAAGTTTATGTCTTGTAGAACATATAAATAGGACATTTTTAAGGCTTGACCATTCAATGTTTGACCATTTCATTGCCAATATTTATATAGGATGCACATATTTCACATTATTGTACATTCTATCCTTGATTTCACTACCACTTTTGGTTTTCCATTTCAGACATACGAGGGGCGATCCAAAAGTAATGATAATCAATAATAAACACAATGAATATAGTAAAAAAAAAATAATATTTTTCTACGTAGTCTCCTAACAAGTCTATACATTTAGTCCATCTCTTTTCTAAACTTAGAATTCCCTTCGAAAAAAATTCTTGATCTTGACACTCAAAAAACTCCCCAACAGCGGTTATCACGTGGCTATTGTCGTCAAATTTCTTGCCCCGGAGGTGTTCCTTGAGCCGAGGAAAGAGAAAGAAGTCACTGGGGGCTAGATCTGGCGAATAGGGGGAGTGTTCCACCAGTTCAAAGCCCGCTTCTTGAATGGTAGCCATGGCAACTGCAGCTTTGTGATCCGGTGCGTTATCTTGGTGAAACAGCACTCCAGCCCGCAGTTTGCCGCGCCTTTTCTCCTTGATGGCCTCCCACAATCTTCTTATTTGTTCTGCGTAGTAGGAGCCCGTAATAGTGGCTCCCTTCTCCAAATAGTCCACCATAATAATTCCTTCAGCGTCCCAAAAAATGGACGCCATAACCTTCCCTGCTGAGCTTGACACTTTGAATTTCTTCGGCGTCGGTTTGTCGGCTCATTTCCATGTCATCGATTGTTGTTTAGTTTCGGGATCAAAGTGGTGGATCCAGGTCTCATCCATGGTCAAAAAATGTGACAAATAATTCTCCTTGTCTGCTTGGAACTTTTCGAGATTTGCTATTGAAATGTCAACTCGTTTCTTCTTTTGCTCGTCGGTTAACATTTTTGGCACCCAACGCGCGGAGACCTTTCTCATACGCAATTCTTTTGCAAACATTCTTTGAATACTGCCATATGAGATCCCTGTGACCTCAGCTACATGCCTGATAGTCACTCTTCGATCTGCCAACACAACTTCAACTTTTTTCACGTTTTCTTCATTGAGGGACGTGGATGGGCGTCCTTCGCGATGTTCATCTTCCGTCGATGTTCTTCCCAGCTTAAATTCCTTGGCCCAGCGTGCAACTGTGGAATATGGAGGAGAAGAGTCCCCCAATGTTTCCACCAAGTCGCTGTGTATGTCTTTGGTAGACATTTTTTTCAAGCAGAGGTATTTGATGACAGCTCTGAGCTAGTTTTTTTCCATTTTGATGTTCACTCCTTGGCAGTTCATATTCAAATGAATGTAGCTCCCGGGAATCGTGGCCTATTTAAGTGATTTTTTTTTTCCTGGACTAGTGGGTACCTAAGAGAGAAGAAAACATTTTATTTTAATTTCTGTGTGCAATAGAAATAACCGATTATCATTAATTTTGGATCGCCCCTCGTATATTACATATATGAATCAATACTTGCTCCCAGCAGAAGCCCAATAAGTCCTAATCAAATAAATAAAATTAAGATTTAAAGTGAGTGGTCCACTACTAGGACAATCTCTTCTTGATTAAAATGTTTGGCCCCCATAAAATAAAGTTTAAGCTCACCTCCTGTCCTGGTGCCGTTGCTGCAGTGTCAGCACTTGCTCTCCTGGGACTCCAATGTTGTTGTCATGACACGTGGTGCCCAATCAGTGTTGGCGTTGCTTCCAATGCTATTGTCGTGACACGTGGTGCAGGCACTCAATCAGCGTTGGCATCACTTCCCATGCTGTTGTTGTGATAAGTGGCACCGGTGCCCAAACATCATTGGCATCACTGTCTTCATCATCAGATAAATCCAACATGAAGTAGTCTGGGTTGCATCTGATATTGGACTTCCTCTTCCTTCTCAATTCGACAGGAGATGTGGACAGTGACTCCGATACTGACTGGGACAACTTCTTTAACAGCTCCAATGGCAATGGTCTCAAGCACAAGATCTTGAAATTTTGTTACTAGCATTTTAATAAGGATTGTTGCACGATCTTCTGATATAGATTATTAAACAAAGAGAGATTTGTAATTGCACTAAAGGACTATGTCACTTTAAATTATATGGACCACACAAAAAAATCAATTATAGCCACATATGTGGAATGAGTAAAGTACAATTATGTGCTGACCAGGCGATGTGTGAAATCGCCCAGGATTATGGAGGCACTGAAGAATCTCCAGGTAAGGTGTATTCAGCAGTGACTGGAGATGACTTACATTGAATAAATCCTCCATCCAAGGTAAGTTCAGGGAATCCCTGGATGACAAAAGTTGGACAGGCCTGTGATAGTAGCGCCCCGACTGGTTGCGCTTCCTAAGCCACCAAATAAAAGACTGACGTTCAATTACTTGTGACGTCACTTGCTAACGCAATCCAAAAACACTATCGTAGGTGCTTCAGAAGTAACATCCTCCTTCCATAGGGATGCTTTTTTGCACAGAAATGGAAGCACTAGTGGACTTTAACGAAAGTCTATCCCCAGTTTTTTTTCAAGGCAATCTGAGTGCAGCATGATGAAAGGGCAGAGACCTGGATTCCAGTAATGTGTCGCTTTGCTGCTCTGCCTGGTAGAGTTTTGATAGAATATGGCGTACTTTAAGCAGCTTATATGCCCCCTCTTTTTTGATACAGTCTATGGAGCAACTGAACAGTTGAAATGAACTTATAAAAGAGCATGAACTGGGCATTAACGCAACACTGAAGCATGCTGTTTATTTGTGATGGTAGCAAAATACATCAATGAAGTATATTGAAAACATTCATAACTTTGCAAATCCTAGCCAATCAAACTTCAGATGAATCTTACCATTTGCAAATTGATTCGGAAAATAAAGTATTTATCCCAGAAAATTACTGCATTTACACATTTTTTGTTACTCACTTGTTTTTTTCATTTGTGTGTATTGGAACAAGACAAAAATAATGGAAATTGGACATAGTTTCACAGAAAAAAACCAGAAATGGGCCAGACAAAATTGTTGGCACCTTTCCAAAACTGTGGGTAAAAATATGAGATATTGGTGTACTCAAGATAAATTGGACAATAAATTGTATGAAGACTTCGGAAAAATTGAAATGTTAATTTTTTATGTTCATATTACTTTAATTGCTGTGAAGAACCTGATCTGAAGGGTTAATAAACTTATTGAATGGGGTTTTGAGTACCTTGAGGGGTACAGTTTTTAATATGGCATCACATTTGGGTATGTTCTACCCTATAGGCCCCTCAAAGTCGCTACAAACGGGATATGATCGCTGCAAAAATTGGGCTTGTAAATTTTGTTAGAAAAATGAAAAATTGCTGCTAAAGTTAACTTTTCTAACTTCCCGGAAACAGTAAAAATTATGTTTCAAAAATGATATAGATGTAAAGTAGAAACATGCTAAATGTTATTTATAGATTATTTTGTACCGCACGACTAACTGGTTTAAAGATATATAAACTGAAAGTTTGAAAATTGAGAAGTTTTTGAGATTTTTGCCAAAATTCTCAAATTTTCCCAAAATAAACAACGCAAAACATTTTATCCTAACAAAGTACAATGTGTCACAGAAAAATAGTCACAGAATCAATGTGATACGCTGAAGAATTGCAGAGTTACTACCGAATAAAGGGACACTGGTCAGAATTGTAAAATTTTGCCTGGCCAACAGGGGTTGGGACAAAGGAGATAAAGCTGAGAGTCTGCACTTTAGCCCATATTGATTTTATTAAATTGTTAAATTTACATGAGATTAACTATTTATTTATTTTTCTTCATTAGCTAATATCTGACACATTCACAGGAGTTGGACTGTGAGAACGCTCTTCACTAACATATTTCATCAATGCACATGACCCCTGCTATTGAATTTGTATCATCGATGCTTAGAAAGCCATTTTATTTGCACATTTTCTCCTTAGGTGATTATTGATCACACTTGGTCAGTAGAGTAATTGCTGGGATTGGGTCAATAAACATTGAAGGATTCTTCAATAAACCTAATGTCTGCATATTAAACGCTCCCTGTGTCTGACGCACCGTCCAATCTCCCCACTAGACTTGCTAATATCAAAGACTAACAAAGGAATTGGAGAGTCATTAAGGAGGAATCATACCCATTAGGACTGTATATGCATAGGCTTTTATTATACTTTTTTTTATGCCAATTTTCTTTAAAAATACCATTACTAGATTACCTATTTTATTCCATTTTTAGAAAGTAGACACATAGGGTTTTCCATTTTTTTTCATCCAATATATGATGTTGATTCAAGAAGCTGAAGCCTAGTTTTGTTTCTTTACGTAATGTTATGAGTAGAATTGAGTACATTTGATCAAAATTGGTTGCCGAATCTGAATTTGCCATATTCGGGCTATATTGGTTGCCTATTCGTGCCGAATGTATGTTTGGTGATCGGTTCCGAACTTATTTGGTAATTTCTGCTCGCAATGACTAATGACGTTCGGGTGTGTTCGACGAATATTGTAAAAACAATATTCACTGCTGATCGTATTTGGAACCAAATCCAATCAAATTCGCTTAACTCTAATTATGAGCCATATTTGGATCTGGGGCAAGGGTCATGGATTGACATTATTAACTGCCATTGCATTTTTTGGCACAAGGTGAAAAAAATATTGAAGAGTTACCCTCTTGATTTTCAGTGGAAGGCAAACATACTTAGTTCTTTTACTAATACAATAAAGTTTTTTTTTTGTTGCGCAAATTATCCATCATTAAAATTATTAATAAAAAACTCTTGTGCTCAATTAACGTCATCTTACACGATCATCATTATTGGGCATTCTGATTTTTAGTCTTTGACTCCTTAAGTTTTCAAACGAGAGATAGAAATTTGCAAGGCCACCTCTATCGGAATTCTGGAGACAGGGAAGACAGCAAATCTCTTAAAGGGAATTTATCACAAAATTTTTGTTACTTTATCTGAGAGTTAAACACAAAAAGAAAGCACAGAATAACAAATGTGCAAAAATACCCTGCAGTAAAAAATATGACAATTATCAAGTGCTGGTAAAAAGATGACAACAAATACAGGGTATTTAGTTGATACGTTTTTTTGCAAAAAAGTGTATACCAAGCCACTCCGCCTTGTCAAGGTAACCCTTAATGGAGCAGTCCCTATCTAATGTATTTAAAACCTGAACATATGAACAGTGTCTAAATGAACAGGATTAAGACAGGCGCTTCCTAGTATGGGCACACGGTGTAAGATGGCTCTTTGTGTGCATGTCACACAAGAGAGGGGTGGGGTCTCTCAAACCATGCAAAAGCAAGGAAAAAATGGATTAAAAACACATGTGACATGCACAAATGTGAACAAGTCGGTCGGACAGTGCTCACACCACCCACTGACTGAAACACAAAAAGAAAGCACAGAATAACAAATGTGCAAAAATACCCTGCAGTAAAAAATATAACAATAATCAGCAAGTGCTGGTAAAAAGATGACAACAAATACAGGGTATCTGAGAGCTTCATGACATAGGGGTAAAAAAGTTGATTCCAACAATGTACCACTTACTGGGCTGCTTGCTTTAGTGTTGATGAAATTACCATTTCATCTGCTGTAGATCTACCACTTCTCTGAATGCTAAGCTCTGTATAACCCCACCCCACCATTGATTGGCGGCCTTCTGAGTACACTGTGCATAGGTAGAAAGCTGTCAATCAGTGGTGGGGGCGGGATATACAGAGGTCATAAATATTGAGAACTACCTCGCAGCAGGTTTATTAGTCCTCTAGTGATAAGCTTCAATGACATTCATAATGATATTCATTAACGATCGTTATGCATGTCATTGAAGCTTATTTACATAATCTTAACACCACCTGATTTTCCACTTGACTTGTCAGCTGACACTCACAAGGGTATATATAATGGTTTCAACACATTGTATATGGTATATTCATGTTCTGCCTGATGAAGGGTCAAGAACCACTCCGAAACATGTAGTAAATACATTTTTATAAAATACTTCACGTTTCCATGTTGTCCCTGGTCAATACTCAGCAGAACGCCTGAACAAACTTTATTCCTACATTTACAGGGAGGATGATGCAATTCATTCTTGATATCAATGACGTGGGTAGCCCTCCCTATGCACCTTGTACTTAAAGGGTTGGTCCAAAACACAAATTGATTATCATTCTAAAAATGTCTATATATTTCTAATATACTTTAGTTGAAAACTCTCTACCACTTCCTCACCCTGCTTTCTAACAGCTTTATTTTTTTTTACTACTTCCTTTTCGATAACGATTCATTTGAGCATCTCATTGCATGCTGCGATACTTAAAGCGTCATCAGGGTCAGAGACGGTGGTTACTGCTGCAGCCTGTGCTCCCTCCATAACACAAAGCATCATCAGCAACCTCTGTTTCAAGAGCTGTGCTAATTCCTGCTCTACTGAGCATGTGTCATTTGTCAACTTTGATGGACCCTACATGCACAGTGACAGTGCGCTCCCTCGCCGGTTCTAATTAGAAGTAATGAGTAGACAATCTAAAAAGCGTACCCGGCAAACAGACCAGCACCACCCCGCAAGTGACAAAACTTGGGGGACGACACTGGTCTCTGCATGCCAGATATTGTTATACTGTGGACTGACAGTGCTCTTTCTTGTCAGGTCATTACCTCTGATCAGAGCCAGTATGAGAGCGCACTGTCACTATGGATATTGCACAGTGGCAAGAAACTACTGAGCATCCATCAGAATTGACTGCAAAATTTGCCAAAGTTGTCTGTGACTGGAGTAAAGATTCAAAATGTCACAAAATTTGTACACAACTTCAAGTTAAGCAAAAAATTCGAGATGTTTTACACCAGAAAATATGCATAACCTGCTTCATGAATCTGTCCCAGAGTTCTAAGAAATGTTACTCTTAAATTAATATTTGGTAAAACAGATGTAAAATGAGATCATATAACTGTCATTTGACACACCTATTAATATATTATAACGACATAAATATCATTTAATATATAATTACTCACTCTTTGTGGTATTTTGACAGGGAAATTGTCTTTTTTAATATCACCTTAAATATCTTACTACAGTTTCCACTAAAAGCATCTTATGAACTTTAAAGGTATAATTGAAATTAACTTTAATCCAAATGTCTAAATGTATCCAGCAGCTACAATATAATACCTACAGTCTCGAAATCAAAACAGCAAAACTAATTTGCAGCATAGATTTTGTGTTATTAATGTGGAGGCTTTATACACTGCATCTATTTCGCCTGAAGGCCATTCAAGTTTAGAAGTCTCTGCTGCCAGATAAATACCGATTCTCTGGCTCTGTCGAGAGGTTTAGTCTTCTGCTCAGAGAAACATAAAAATACTCAAATTTAAGGATTAATTGCTTTTTCGCCATCTGACTTGAAAAGGAAGAATCTTTTTGATCACTTTTTAAACCTGACACAAACACGTCGTCTCTGGCTTTAAAGCACGTTCGCAGCTAGCAGGGGAATCAAGAGCAAATTGTATGCATATAAAAGTAGTAAGGGCACAAATAACAGCACAACTCTACTATTATTAATAACAAAATGCTACAAATGTAAGTTGTGTTCTGGAATAAAAGGGCTTTTATAAAAATATAGTGACCTAATGAGGTCAGACACCAATGCTGGAAGAGTAGCCGGGCTCGCAATCTCCTTTACAGTTCATCCCAAAGGTGTTGGATGTAGCTAGGTCCTGTGGCTGGTCATGTTTTTCAACACCAAACTCATCCAACCATGACTTTATGGACTTTATACATTGAGGCATTGTCATTCTGGAACACAAAAGGGTCTTCTCCAAACTGATCCAACACATCTGGAACTAATTGTCCAAAATGTTTTAGCATTGATAGATCTGAGATCAACCCTTGAAAAATAAACCCATATTATAATTCCTCCTTTAGCAAACTTGTGGGCACAGTGGAGTCAGGCAGGCAACGTTCTTCTGGATTCAACAAACTCAAACTTGTCCCACAGATGTCAGTTAGAGAAGTATGATCCATCACTCACCAGAACACTTCCACTGACAATGTGCTTTATACTACTTCTTCCGACACTTGGCATTGTGCTTGGTGATGTAAGGCTGGCGCACAGTGTTCGTGCTTATGATAAAAGCAGAGGAGGTCTTGGAGTGTTGGTGACTTTTCTGCCCTCTGTTCCTTAGCACTCGGTGATCCCCGCTCTGAAACTTTATATGGTCTCAACTTTACAGCTGAGTTCCTGCTGTTCCTTCGACTTTTTAATAGTGTTGAGCATTCCGATACCGCAAGTATCGGGTATCGGCCGATATTTGCTGTATCGGAATTCCGATACTTAGTTCCGATACTTTTTTCATATCGAATACTGGAATCGGAAGTTCCCATAATGCTAGTAGCCCGCTCGATTTGATTCAGCCAATGGGGATCCTCAGAAGTGTGGGCACATCCTGTTAGGCATGTAGGCATGTTAACTACTGGCATGGCTGTGATTGGCTGCTGAAATGATGTCATGATGCACTATAAAAACCGCAGCAGCCGCCATTTCGGGTTCACTCTGCTGTGAATTCAGTTAGGGACAGGCTGCTGTTGAAGACTGTGAGGGACAGTTAGATCATCAAACATATCTATTGCTCTACCCAGGCTACATAATCCACCACTGTAGCATTTTTGAGCCCAGCAGCGCTGTTTTAATAGCTGTCTGCAAGGGCTGTGTGAGTGCAGACCCACTCTGTGTAGGTTGTCCTGCAGGCACGTCTGCTTGTAGGCCACCCAGCGTGTGTCGCTGCCTCATACACATTTTTCTTTTATTGCTGCTTTTTTTTTCTCCTGTATAGTGTGCTTCCATACGTATCCATATACGTTGGTTGCAAACACTAAAGGAGTGGACAGCGGAGCCTTTCAGCAGCCTTTCAGTGCTATAGCCCATTTCTCTGCACTATTTTTGGCTGTCTGATAGGTCTCTCTGTGCGTGAGTGCAGCTCACGTTGCAGTGTGTTCTACAGCCACCACTCGTTGTAGTCCGCTCAGCGTGCGTCACTGCCTCATACATAGTCCTTTTTTTGCAGCAAATTTAGCCAGATTTTTGCTCCTATATTAGTGTGCTTCCATCTGCATCCATTGTCATTGGTTGTTGCAAACACTATATAGGATTAAATAGAGGAGCCTTTTTGCTGGCTTGTGCCCTTCAGGGCCAGCCAGACTAGTATCAACCTATTTTTTGGAGCCTCATCAATTGCATTGTAGGTTAGCTTCCTGCATTGTAATCGCTCCAAAAAGTTTGTGATACTATATCTTTCAAACTTTGGTCACATTCTTTCCCCCCCCCCCAAAAAAAAAAGGAAATAAAGTTCACCAAACACTCCACTATAGAGTTGTGTAGGCCACATTAGATCATATTAAAGTGTAGTACACACACTCTTAGCCAAACTAGTGTTTCTTATACTGGTTAGCAGGTGTTCAGGAATAAGAACACTAAGCCACCCCTTTTTTACTTTTCTGCCTATCTTTATCAGTCTACCAAGATGAAGAAGGAAGGGAGTAAGGCACGTGGTCGTGGCCGTGGAGTTTCAGCCGGGAGAGGACGGGGGGATTCAGCAGGGAGAGGACGTGGGGATTCGGTGTCTGCTGTGGCCACCAGTGACCCAGCATCCCCCACTTTTACCAGGCAACAGTCCTTCATGCGCAGCTTTGTAGGACCTCGCCGTACCCCACTGCTGCGTGACGAACAAATTGAAGCCGTTGTCAGATAGATGGCAGCTAACGCATCCACTTCAATGACTTCCGCATCCTCCCAGGGCCAGAGCACTGAAGAGCAACCATCTGTCTCTTCACCACCTGCCAAATTGCCCAGGCAGTCTGAGAGCCCTGGACAGGAGCAATCTCAATCTTTACTTCTGTTCTCAGAATCTGTTGGCTTGGAAAGAGGTGGCCAGCCAAGCAGCATTCTAGAGCGTGAAGAAGAGGGAGTATGCAGTGATGCGCAACTGCTTTGTCCCTCTGAATCTGAAGAGGCGAGTGGGCCAATGCCTATTGTCAGCACACCTCAGTGCTCATCTGATGATGATGAGACTCAGTTGCCAATTTCTGGTGCGTACAGTGCTGGCGAGACAACCCAGGACCAGCCGGTGCTTGAAGAGGGGAGTGGAGATGATGAGGTCCTTGACCCATCGTGGTGTCAGCCACAGGAAGGTGGTGGGAGCAGCTCTGAGGAAGAGATTCCCCGAACGGCCAAAAGAGGAGGGAGAGGGCGGGGGCAGACTTGGTTGCCTGTAGCCTCCACTTTGGCACCCGTGAGGAGCAATCCTCTTCCAAAACAGAAAACGGGCGCTCCCAGGACTTGCAGTGCGTGGTCTTTTTTTGACACAGTTGCAGATGACATTTGCTTTGTCAAATGCAAGCTGTGTCATCAGAAAGTTAAACGAGGGAAAAATGTGAGCAACCTCAATACCACAAATATGTGGAAACATGTGCATACCAAGCACGAGGTGGAGTTACACAGACACACTGAAGATGTAGGCCAACCTTCAGCAGCACCTACCACCTCTTCAGCTCGTGTTGGGGCCTCTTCCTCCAGCTCACACACAGCTGGTTCGGCTTCCTCACTGGAACGCCATGGAAGAACCACTGCCACTGTTGTCCAGAGACCCAGTGAAATTCCACCCACTGAACCACGTTCTCAGTCATCAGCACACTCCCAGGCCACTCACCAGCAATCTGTAGCACAGGCATGGGAGAAAAAGCGGCCGTACTCGGCAAACCATCCCCGAGCACCGGCTCTGAATGCCGGCATTGCCAAACTACTGGCCCTTGAGATGCTGTCATTCAGGTTGGTGGAGACTGACACCTTCCGGAATTTGATGTCATTGGCAGTTCCACAATACAATGTGCCCAGCCACTTTTATTTCAGCAGGCAAGCCGTCCCTGCCCTGCAAAAGCATGTGGAGGTAAAAATTAAAAATGCGCTACTAAACGCCATCAGTAGCAAGGTCCACCTGACCACCGATGCATGGACCAGTAGCCATGGACAGGGACGATACCTTTCCCTCACTGCCCATTGGGTCAATGTTGTGGAGCCTGGTACAGATCTGGAGAGTGGCTCTGTATGTATTCTGCCAACTCCAAGGATTGCAGGAATGCAGTCTGTACATATTGAGTCCTCCTCCTACTCTAGTTCCTCGGAATCAGCACTGCATGAGCCTGTTAGGCCAGATATGAGCACAGGTGTGGCCAAACGTCAACACGCCGTCCTTAAATTAATTTCTTTGGGGAATCGGAGCCACACAGCACAGGAGCTCTGGAATGCCATTAAGCAGGAGAGCGATGTGTGGTTTGTGCCAGCAAATCTCCAGCCAGGTTTGGTAGTGAGTGACAATGGCCGAAATCTAGTGGCAGCTCTGGGCCTAGGCAACCTCACTCACATACCATGTCTGGCACACGTGCTCAATTTGGTCGTGCAGAGCTTTCTGAGGGACTATCCGGATCTTGATGCACTGCTGCACAAGGTTCGACTAGAGTGTGCTCACTTGCGGCGTTCCAGCATGGCAAGATCGCGCATTGCATCTCTGCAATGCCGATTCTGCCTGCCAGAACATCGCATCATATGTGACCTCCACACCAGGTGGAATTCAGCTTTACATATGTTGGAGCGGTTGTGTGAGCAGCAGGCAGCAGTAATGGAGTACCAGCTGCATCAGGCGCAAACAAGTCGCACTGTGCGCCGGACACACTTCACCACCACTGAGTGGGCCACTATGAGGGACATCTGCCAAGTTTTGCGTGCCTTCGATGACTCCACGCGGATGGCCAGTGCAGATGATGTGCTTGTCAGCATGACTGTCCCCCTTATCTGTCTGCTTCAAAAAACCTTACAAGCACTAAGTGAGGAGGTTTTTGAAGAGGTCAAGGATGAGGAGTCAGAAATGCCATCTGCTTCTGGCAAGTCTGCGCAACGTGCCTCCACACAAAGGTCCAGGCAGGGGACACTTAGTGAGGAGGATGATGAGGAGTCAATGGAGGAGGAGGAACACATCTCTCCAGAGGAGGGAGGTACACAAGGCTCTAGTAGTCAGTGTGTACAGCAAGGGTGGGGTGATGCTGAGTAGGCTGAGATGCTGCCTCAAGCTGGGGACAGCGTTTCCGGTCCAGTTGGCAGTCTGCAGCACATGGTTGATTTCATGCTGCAGTGCTTGTTAAATGACCGCCGCATCGCCAACATTCTCCACACGGCTGATTATAGGGTGTACACCCTCCTAGATCCTCGCTACCGGGACAACTTACAAAGCCTCATACCACAGTTGAACCAGGAGCGAAAAATGCGGGAGTACCAAGAAACACTTGTGCAGACCATCATCTTCTCCATTCCCCCCGCAAGTGTTGCTGGTAGTGCTTTTCAAAGCAGCCATGTGGGTAGAGGCAGTGGAGGAAGCTCTGCACAAAGAGGTAGCAGAGGCAGTGCCGCAGGACAAGGCAAGGCCAGTATGGCCCAAATGTGGAAAAGTTTTGTGGGACCGCCACAAACGGCTACACCATCACAGACGGCTCCAGTCAGCAGGAGGCAACGTTTCCGTCAGATGGTGACAGACTACTTGTCTTGCCCTGTTAGTGTACTCCCAGACGGCTCTTCCCCGTTCAAGTATTGGGTCTCTAAGCTGGATACATGGCCAGAGCTTAGCCAGTATGCATTGGAGGTGCTGGCTTGCCCTGCTGCCAGTGTATTATCGGAACGTGTCTTTAGTGCTGCAGGTGGTGTGGTAACAGACCGTCGCACGCGACTATCCGCCGATAATGTTGACCGGCTTACTTTCTGAAAATGAACAAGGCCTGGATCTCACCGGAATTTGCCAGTCCTCTTCCAGAATAAATAATTGGCTGGCAACAGGATCCAGGTCTCCTGTTATGTTCATGTTTCGATGACCTGTACTTTATTTCCTGGGCTACAGCAACGCCCGTTGTTGCTCAGAAGTGGTGTCCACACAGACAAAACACTCGCTCATGTGTAAGTGGGGTTCGGTAACGTCAGCTGATCCCCTGCTGTGTGTATGGCAAAGTGTCCTGCTCCCTCCACAGTCAAACAACCTCAGATTTAAACCTGGCTCCAAGTAGGCCTCGGCCTACTACCTGATTTTCCCTGGGGTCCGACACCGCCAGTTGGTGCTCAAAAGTGCTGTCCGCACAGAGAAAACACTCGCTCATGTGAAAGTGGGGTTCGGTAACGTCAGCTGATCCCCTGCTGTGTGTACGGCAAACTCTCCTGCTGCCTACAACTTCTGACTACCTCTGATTTCATATGTTCTCTGATTTGCCCTCTGTCTCCACTCTGTTTTGAGTATTTCCTCCGGCCTACCACTCCGCCTGTTTCTGCTCTCAAGTGCTGTCTGCACAATCCACACTTGTTCCTGTGTTACCTGGGTCCTGTAACATCTGCTCATCTCCAGAGGTGAGTCCCGCAATGTCTCCTGCTTTGTCTACATTCTCACTACTTGTAGTGGAAAAGTGGACAGAGCAGGAGACATTGCCTGACTCACCTCTAGGAAGAAGCTGCTGTTACAGAACCCCAGTAACACAGGAACAAGTGTGGGTTGTGCAGACGGCATTTCAGAGCAGCAACTGGCGTGGTTGGAAGCCAGAGGAAATACTCGAAACAGAGTGAAGACAGAGGCCTAATTGGAGTACGTTGACAGTTAGTAGTAGTCTAGAAACAAACAATCGAAAACTGCCACCAAGTAGACCTCGGCCTACTACCTGATTTTCCCTGGGCTCCGACACCGCCAGTTGGTGCTCAGAAGTGCTGTCCGCACAGACAAAACACTCGCTCATGTGTAAGTGGGGTTCGGTAACGTCAGCTGATCCCCTGCTGTGTGTATGGCAAAGTGTCCTGCTCCCTCCAAAGTCAAAATACCTCAGATTTACACCTGGCTCCTAGTAGGCCTCGGCCTGCACCCTGATTGTCCCTGGGCTCCAACAACGCCAGTTGGTGCTCGGAAGTGCTGTCCACACAGAAACACACTTGTTCATGTGTAAGTGGGGTTCGGTAACGTCAGCTGATCCCCTGCTGTGTGTATGGCAAAGTGTCCTGCTCCCTCCACAGTCAAACAACCTCAGATTTACACCTGGCTCCAAGTAGGCCTCGGCCTACTACCTGATTTTCCCTGGGCTCCGACACCGCCAGTTGGTGCTCAGAAGTGCTGTCCGCACAGAAAAAAACACTCGTTCATGTGAAAGTGGGGTTCGGTAACGTCAGCTGATCCCCTGCTGTGTGGAGGGCAAAGTGCTGCTGCCTCCAAATTGTAACTACTTCAGATTTAAACATTCTCTGATTTGGCCTCTGTCTCCACTCTGTCTCTAGTATTTCCCCTGACCTCCAGCACCGCCAGTTCCTGCTCACAGTTGCCGTCCGCGCATTCCACTTCTTCCTGTGTTACTGGTGTTCTGTTACGTGAGCAGATCCCCCAATGTGTGTCCGCCACTGTCTCCTGCGCTGTCCACCTTCCCACTACAAGCGGTGGGAATGTGGACAGAGCAGGAGACAGTGGCAGACACACAGCGGGGGATCTGCTGACATTACAGAACCCCAGTAACACAGGAACACGTGTGGATTGGGCAGACGGCTACTGTACGCATAAACTGGCGGTGTTGGTGGTCACGTGAAATCCTGGAAACAGAGTGGAGACAGATGCCTAATTGGAGCACGTTGACAGTCTGTTGTAGCCTACAAACAATCTAAAACTACCACCAAGTAGGCCTCAGCCTTCACCATGATTGTCCCTGGGTTCCGACAATGCCAGTTGGTGCTCAGAAGTGCTGTCCGCACAGACAAAACACTCGCTCATGTGTAAGTGGGGTTCGGTAACGTCAGCTGATCACCTGCTGTGTGTATGGCAAAGTGCCCTGCTCCCTCCACAGTCAAACAACCTCAGATTTACACCTGGCTCCAAGTAGGCCTCGGCCTACTACCTGATTTTCCCTGGGCTCCGACACCGCCAGTTGGTGCTCGGAAGTGCTGTCCGCACAGAAAAAAACACTCGTTCATGTGAAAGTGGGGTTCGGTAACGTCAGCTGATCCCCTGCTGTGTGGAGGGCAAAGTGCTGCTGCCTCCAAATTGTAACTACTTCAGATTTAAACATTCTCTGATTTGGCCTCTGTCTCCACTCTGTCTCTAGTATTTCCCCTGACCTCCAGCACTGCCAGTTCCTGCTCACAGTTGCCGTCCGCGCATTCCACTCTTGTTCCTGTGTTCCTGGTGTTCTGTTACGTGAGCAGATCCCCCAATGTGTGTCCGCCACTGTCTCCTGCGCTGTCCACCTTCCCACTACAAGTGGTGGGAATGTGGACAGAGCAGGAGACAGTGGCAGACACACATCGGGGGATCTGCTGACATTACAGAACCCCAGTAACACAGGAACATGTGTGGATTGGGCAGACGGCTACTGTATGCATAAACTGGCGGTGTTGGTGGTCACGTGAAATCCTGGAAACAGAGTGGAGACAGATGCCTAATTGGAGCACGTTGACAGTCTGTTGTAGCCTACAAACAATCTAAAACTACCACCAAGTAGGCCTCAGCCTTCACCATGATTGTCCCTGGGTTCCGACAATGCCAGTTGGTGCTCAGAAGTGCTGTCCGCACAGACAAAACACTCGCTCATGTGTAAGTGGGGTTCGGTAACGTCAGCTGATCACCTGCTGTGTGTATGGCAAAGTGTCCTGCTCCCTCCACAGTCAAACAACCTCAGATTTACACCTGGCTCCTAGTAGGCCTCGGCCTGCACCCTGATTGTCCCTGGGCTCCAACAACGCTAGTTGGTGCTTGGAAGTGCTGTCCACACAGAAAAAAACACTCGTTCATGTGAAAGTGGGGGTCGGTAACGTCAGCTGATCTCCTGCTGTGTGGAGGGCAAAGTGCTGCTGCCTCCAAATTGTAACTTCTTCAGATTTAAACATTCTCTGATTTGGCCTCTGTCTCCACCCTGTCTCTAGTATTTCCCCTGAACTCCAACACCGCCAGTTCCTGCTCACAGTTGCCGTCCACGCATTCCACTCTTGTTCCTGTGTTCCTGGTGTTCTGTTACGTGAGCAGATCCCCCAATGTGTGTCCCCCACTGTCTCCTGCGCTGTCCACCTTCCCACTACAAGCGGTGGGAATGTGGACAGAGCAAGAGACAGTGGCAGACACACATCGGGGGATCTGCTGACATTACAGAACCCCAGTAACACAGGAACATGTGTGGATTGGGCAGACGGCTACTGTACGCATAAACTGGCGGTGTTGGTGGTCACGTGAAATCCTGGAAACAGAGACTGATGCCTAATTGGAGCACGTTGACAGTCTGTTGTAGCCTACAAACAATCTAAAACTACCACCAAGTAGGCCTCGGCCTGCACCATGATTGTCCCTGGGCTCCAACAACGCCAGTTGGTGCTCGGAAGTGCTGTCCACACAGAAAAAAACACTCATTCATGTGTAAGTGGGGTTCGGTAACGTCAGCTGATCCCCTGCTGTGTGGAGGGCAAAGTGTCCTGCTCCCTCCAAAGTCAAAATACCTCAGATTTACACCTGGCTCCTAGTAGGCCTCGGCCTGCACCCTGATTGTCCCTGGGCTCCAACAACGCCAGTTGGTGCTCGGAAGTGCTGTCCACACAGAAAAAAACACTCGTTCATGTGTAAGTGGGGTTCGGTAACGTCAGCTGATCCCCTGCTGTGTGGAGGGCAAACTCTCCTGCTGCCTCCAAATTCAAACAACGTCTTATCTTAAACTGCCTCCAAGTAGGCCTCAGCCTACAAAATGACTATCCCTGGGCTCCAACATCATCAGTTGTTGCTCGGAAGTGCTGTCCACACAGAAACAAACACTCGTTCATGTGTAAGTGGGGTTCGGTAACGTCAGCTGATCCCCAGCTGTGTGGAGGGCAAAGTGCTGCTGCCTCCAAATTGTAACTACTTCAGATTTAAACATTCTCTGATTTGGCCTCTGTCTCCACTCTGTCTCTAGTATTTCCCCTGACCTCCAGCACCGCCAGTTCCTGCTCACAGTTGCCGTCCGCGTAGTCCACACTTGTTCCTGTGCTCCTGGTGTTCGGTTACGTGAGCAGATCCCCCAATGTGTGTCCGCAACTGTCTCCTGCGCTGTCCACCTTCCCACTACAAGCAGTGGGAATGTGGACAGAGCAAGAGACAGTGGCAGACACACATCAGGGGATCTGCTGACATTACAGAATCCCAGTAACACAGGAACACGTGTGGATTGGGCAGACGGCTACTGTACGCATAAACTGGCGGTGTTGGTGGTCACGTGAAATCCTGGAAACAGAGTGGAGACAGATGCCTAATTGGAGCACGTTGACAGTCTGTTGTAGCCTACAAACAATCTAAAACTACCACCAAGTAGGCCTCAGCCTTCACCATGATTGTCCCTGGGTTCCAACAACGTCAGCTGGTTCTCGGCAGTGTCTTTGGCACGGGTACTCCCTGTTGCCCAGCCTGGTTCCAGCACGCCAGCTGTTTCCGGGTAGTGTCAAGGTCACTATGCCAACAATCCGTTGTCCTGTCGTCTTGCGGCCGGGTTAGCCGACTCTACGGTGCCTGCAGTTTAGGTGACTCCTATGTGGGCTGCGGGAACTGGCACTGAAGGCTGGATCCGTAGTGCCAATGGGACATGGACCCCCTCTAGGACTGTGGGTTTCGGTAACTGCGGCCGGCTTGCGGCCTGGCTACTTTGCTTTGGATGGGTACCTTCTGCTACCCATCCGGGTGCCAGCACTGTCAGCTGGTTCTCGCCAGAGTCTTTGGCCTAGGTGCCTCCATCTCGGTATCCGAAGTCCAGCACCGTCAGCTGGTCCTTGGTAGTGCTTTTTAGCACAGGTACCTTCTGCTTAGTATCCGTGGTCCATCACCGTCAGTTGGTCCTCGGTAGTGCCATTGGCTCTTGTTCCTTCTGCTACCCATCCGGGTTCCAGCACTGTCAGCTGGTTCTCGCCAGAGCCTTTGGCCTAGGTGCCTCCATCTCGGTATCCAAGGTCCAGCACCGTCAGCTGGTCCTTGGTAGTGCTTTTTAGCACAGGTACCTTCTGCTTAGTAACCGTGGTCCAGCACCGTCAGTTGGTCCTCGGTAGAGCCATTGGCTCTTGTTCCTTCTGCTACCCATCCAGGTTCCAGCACTGTCTGCTGGTTCTCGCCAGAGCCTTTGGACTAGGTGCCTCCATCTCGGTATCCGAGGTCCAGCACCGTCAGCTGGTCCTTGGTAGTGCTTTTTAGCACAGGTACCTTCTGCTTAGTAACCGTGGTCCAGCACCGTCAGTTGGTCCTCGGTAGTGCCATTGGCTCTTGTTCCTTCTGCTACCCATCCGGGTTCCAGCACTGTCTGCTGGTTCTCGCCAGAGCCTTTGGCCTAGGTGCCTCCATCTCGGTATCCGAGGTCCATCAACGTCAGCTGGTCCTTGGTAGTGGTTTCTAGCACAGGTACCTCCTGCATAGTAACCGGGGTCCAGCACCGTCAGCTGTTCCTCAGTAGTGCCATTGGCTATTGTTCCTTCTGCTGCCACTACGGGTTCCAGTACTGTCAGCTGGTTCTCGCCAGTTTCTCAGCCTTCTTGTACCTTCTGCTACATTTCCAAGATCAAGCTTTTTGAAATTGTCTTTGGTAATCCTTATTGATCTCCATGACGACGACCCTGATGACGACGACCCTGAAGACCACACCAAGACCAGAAATATGACCCTAAATAATAAGACCAAGAGGACAAAGACCATGAAGACAACCACCAAGATACAGAACAAAAGACAGAAGAACAAGAAGCAGAAGAAGCAAAAGCAGAAGAACAGAAAGCAGAAGAACATTAAGCATAAGACTAAAAATCAGCATAGAAGATAGCAAAATTATAAGCAGAAGAAGACTAAGCAGTAAATGGGGGTGAGTCCGTTCCTCCTCGTGGTGCCCCTGGAAAATGCCTGCTGCTGCATGCCAAACTGAACGCAGACAAATCCTGTTGTAAATCTTTTGTGACAGGCAGAACGTAAGGTGTAATCTTATAACTTTTATAGATAAGTACTACAGGAATGCCTGTCACCATAAGAAAATGAATAAAAAGAAGAATAGGAAGAAGATGAAGAAATAGCATATGAAAATTAATAATAGCTGAATAAGAAGAATATGAAGAATGTAAAAAAAAAATTAATGGGAAGAAGGTGAAGAAGAAGAAGATGAATAAGGTGAAGAAAAAGTTGATGAAAAAAATGCTACTGCTGCGGATCATGAAGGAGAAAGTGTGGGAGAAGTACAAAAGAAGGTGAAGAGCATGGAAGTTGTGAAACATACATATCTGACTAAATATAAAAAAGTTAACATAGTCAATATCTTTTTAACTCCGAACGTCTTGAAAAACAAAATTGGAATTAATGCTATGCCATGTGATTTGAATAAACCACTATGCCTTTAATGTCTCCTCCACCTCCCACTATACATTCTACATGATTCTTATTTGTTTTCAATTATGTAGAATTAGCCAACAAGGAAATAAAGGGCTTTTTTAAATACCGATACCGGAAGTCCCATTGACTTGAAAGGGACTTCCGGTATCGGAATCGGCGATACCCGATATTTTTTTCGTATCGGGTGATACCATCCGATATGATATTTTGGGGTATCGAACGGTATCGCTCAACACTACTTTTTAATAATATCACTCACAGGTGATGGACAAAATATTTGGGAAGGAAGAAATGTCATGAATGGACTCCTTAAAACTTGCACACCACCATATCACATACTGCCGAAGAATTGCTGTGTGGGGTAATGTCATTTTGCGTAGCCGCAATGACCTCCCCATCATGCTCAGCAGCTGTGACTAATAGCGGATTATTATACATTGAACATTGGTGGTCAGTTAAAGAAAATATCCCACTGACCATAAGAGCTTACACTCTACAAAAGAGAGCAAGGATGCCTCTGACCATAAGAGCTTACACTCTACAGGAGAGAGAGGACCCCAGTAATCATAAGAGCTTACACTCTACAGGAGAGAGAGAGGACCCCACTGACCAAAAGAGCTTACACTCTACAGGAGGGAGAGGACCCCAGTAATCATAAGTGCTTACACTCTGCAGGAGAGAGAGAGGACCCTGCTGACCATAAGAACTTACACTACAGGAGAGAGAGAGAAGATCACGCTGATCGTATGAGCTTATACTCTAAATGAGCGAGGACTTCACTGACCATAAAAGCTTACTCTATAGGAGGGAGAGGATCAAGCTGATCATAAGAGCTTACACTCTACAGGAGAGAGAAAGATGACCACACTTACCATAAGAGTTTACATTTACAAGAGAGAGGACCCCACTGACCATAAGACCTTACTCTCTACAGGAGAGAGAGAACTCTGCTGACCATAAAAGCTTACACTCTACTGGAGAGAGAGGGAACCCTGCTGACCATTAGACTTTACTCTCTACAGGAGAGGGAGGACTCTGCTGACCCTAAGTCCTAACTTTCTACAGGAAAGAGAGAGATGACTCTGCTGACCATAAGAGCTTACATTCTACAGGAGAGAGAGACCCTGCTGACCATAAGGCTTTACTCTCTGCAGGAGAGAGAGGAAACTGCTGACCATAAGGCTTTACTGTCTATAGAGAGAGAGGACCCTGTTGACCATAAGAGTTTACACTCTACAGGAGAGAGAAAGAAGACCCCACTTACCATAAGAGTTTGCATTTACAAGAGAGAGGACCCCACTGACCGTAAGACCTTACGCTCTACAGGAGAGAGAGATGACTCTGCTGACCATAAAAGCTTACACTCTACTGGAGAGAGAGGGAACCCTGCTGACCATTAGACTTCACTCTCTACAGGAGAGGGAGGACTCTGCTGACACTAAGTCCTTACTTTCTACAGGAGAGAAAGAGATGACTCTGCTGACCATAAGAGCTTACATTCTACAGGAGAGAGAGACCCTGCTGACCATAAGGCTTTACTCTCTGCAGGAGAAAGAGGACACTGTTGACCATAAGGCTTTACTCTCTATAGAGAGAGAGAGAGGACTCGGCTGACCATAAGGCTTTACTCTCTATAGAGAGAGAGGACCCTGCTGACCATAAGAGCTTACACTCTACAGGAGAATGAGAGGACTGTGTTGTCCATAAGAGCTTACACGCTATAAAAGGGAAACTTAACCAATGACTCTGGAGATGGAAAACAACTCTGCCACATAAAGTGTGCTCTGCTTGGAACCACTGAGCTGGGATATCCCAGGTACTGACCACCACTGTACAAGGTATGCAATCCACGAGATGCCATAGCTGCAGAGCATTATGGGGTGGCTGCATGGCAATGCAAAATGGCATTAGCCCACTCTCTGAGATTTCAGCAGTTTGAGAAATGCTGGCAGAAACATTTTTAGTTCTTTTTCAAACTGCAACTCAAATCTCAAAATATTAGTGTGAAACTGTGAGTTTAAGGAAATTTAACTTGACCTCAATCCTCCGCCGACCGATCTGCTCATCTCTACTTATTATAAAGGGATGTGCTGTCAGCTAATAATGGTCATTGGCACTAGATGGAACAATGGCTTTTATGAATATTTATGTAAAGGTGGAATGGTAAGATAAATGGTAATATTTGAAGGGTTTATAGAAGGATTATACCATACGAGCAGTAACAGCCATTTAAGAGTGCCGGAGTTTTCCTAATTTTTGATTGGCTATTTTTTTTTTTTATTCCAGAGCACCAACTGTACACAATGAGCACCCTATTATTTCTATTAGCAATTTAAGGGTCACATAGTTCAGATGTTTAACTTTTTTCAACTATTTGAATAGCATTGCCAAGAGATTTCTACAATCTACATTCAGTTGTTCAGGACAGTTGCAGAAATTTTTGCAAAAACTCTTCTACTAGTGAACTCAACCTAGTTGGTAGATAAAAAAAAATCTTGAAAAATACACATATGACCCATCTAGCGTTCCTTACAGCGTATCAATGTTTACACTTTTGTTAAGTTTCATCGTTAATTAAGTGATTAGATTTCGATAGAGATGGGCAAAACGGCAAAACCATAAATGAATTCCTGTATTTCCCACTCTGACCTTGAACACTTATATTTTCTTACACTTAACAATACATTTCTCATCTAGCAAACATATTCATAGTGAGGGATGAATATAAATAAAGATAATTTAGTTTATTCTCTTGAGCTTAATTCAGATGATTATTTTCTAGGTCATGCAGCACATCTGATTGTTATAGAAATAAATCCCATCTCCTCTTATATAGTGCGCCGATATAAAGAGATTATCGAATTGGATCATCTATAACATAACGAGGCAAAGCCGTTTCCTTAAAATATTGCAGGCCACCTGATGGTGATGCATTAAAAAAGCGTCGTCACCTGGAGGCTTCGGATGGGATTGACTTTGACTCAACAATAATACGTTTTACCCATTTATTGACTATTAATAGCGATGAGTGAGTATGCTCGTTGCTTGGGTTTTCCCGAGCATGCTCAGCTGATCTCCGAGTATTTGGAAGTGCTTGGAGATTTAGTTTCTGCATGATTTGCGGCTACTTAACAGCCTGAATACATGTGGGACTTCCCTAACAGTCAATCCCCACATGTATTCAAGCTGTCTAGCAGTTGCAAATCATGCAACAGAAATTAAATCTCCGAGCACTTCAAAATACTCGGAGACCACCCGAGCATGCTCGGGTAATCTCAAGTAACGAGTATACTCGCTCATCACTAATTATTAGTATTACATTTACTCACAAATTAAATAAATATATATTTTCTTAACGTTTGTTCTCCTTTGTGGAGATAACAAGGTGTTGAAATTTTAACAATATTGAGAAACTTGAACGGATATTATAATTTTAACAACAAAAAAAAAAGGAAATTAGACCTACCGGTAATTCTGTTTCCTGTAGTCCCTCAGGACAGCACAATGGAGGACGTCCTTCCTTGACCTATAGTGGGAAAGGATCAGAGAGAGGTTAAAAGGCCCCTCCCACCTCCACCCTCCAGTGTTTTTACAAAGTACCACCGAGGATGGATGGAAATGGTCTAAACGCGCCCCTTACAAACGCGTATGTAAGACCCTTCAGCGGCTCCATCCCAATCTCGAGCCACGATGACCTGATGGATGAACAATCTTTCAATCGATCCCATGCAAGCCTAAAGACAAACATAAGGGAGGGAACTAAGGGTGCTGTCCTGAGGGACTACAGGAAACAGAATTACCGGTAGGTCTAATTCCCTTTTTCCCTTACGTCCCTCCGGACAGCACCATGGAGAACACCAAAGCAAAAGGTCTCAGGGTGGGTACAGAAGCCCCAGGATCAAAGTTCTAGGTAAGATCCAGGCTAGATCTAGAAATTATCTATAAGATGAGCAGAAATATAGATATCGAAAGGGATCTACAAAGGTAATCACCGTAGTGAGTGTCTGATATATGTCGATAATGGCCAATTTCAGTATGAATGTGGCAAACAAGATCTGCAGTGGAACAAACCTGTTGCACCCCAATACCACTAATGAACCGTAGTGAATTACAGTTATTGTGATAGATGCTTATGAACACTGCAGTCACAGAATAGGTTTAAAACCTTATTGCCCAGCAAAAGGTATGGTGATAACCCCAGCCACAATACAAAGAGGACTGTATAGACCAGTAATTCGCTGTATGCGCTTATCACACAGGATAGTTTCAACGTCGGTCCTCCTGGGCTCGGCTTAAACCTTGGCTATAGACCACCTTACCATACTACAAGGAAACCTACAGGCCAGACCCTGCACCGCTGGAAGATCAGAGCAATAACAGTACATGGAAAATAGCGAAGTATTGAGACGTATGTACCCTACTCATCCAGGAGATCATGTGTATTCTGAATCCTTTACAAGTCTAAACCTAAAGAAAGGGTTGGATATTATTTAAGACTAAGGAAATACTCCATCTGGCAGGTAACCTCTCCTGCCACTACCAACATTGGCTTTTCATTAGAAGCATTGAAAGGGAAGTGTGGATCCTCACCCCTGTTTTACTGATGTTAGACACAGGGAGTCTGGACTTTGGAACTGAGGAGAGTAAGTGTGTGTGTGCGCTTCTATACAAGTCATTAGCCCAGACACTGTAAATGTGTCAACTTATTTATATGTCATATCCTAAAAGGATATTTATACCCCTGACTGCTATGGTGGGAGGAACCACACTCTATAACTAGAGGGAAGTAGGTTTCCTCCCTTCGCAGAGGGGATTGACTACTGCGAGGCAGATGGACTATGGGTTCTCAACTGCAAGAGTCCTGGATACAGCTTCTTTACCTTAGGAGCCATGACTCCTGTAAGAGCAGCGAGTATGGGATCCTCTGCCACCTGACGCAGAGCTGCTGAATCGCCACCAGGTACAAAAAGTAGTGATGCCACCCCTGGTAAACATAATAAAACGGATTTATCGGACAAGAACCTGTCTACCGGGTGTCTATCAAGGAAACTAGTCCGACTGCTCTATGTGGAGTCTGGAAGAATTGATTTCTTCCACCTTATGTGATTTTCTGCACCCAGAATATGTCCACTTAAAGGATGAACCCCAAAGACATATGTCTCCCTTTAAAAGCTAACTATGAGAGGGACCTGCCTTTAGCACTCAAGACAGTAACTCACTTGAGAATTCTGTTCCAAATAGAAGAAATGCTAAGTTACTAGGCCAATTCAAGCATAACTATTCGTCTGGCTAAGTCCAGTTGCCAAGAATGAAGCAACAGAAACTGGATCTGGGTCCCGAAACACGAAGCCCAGAGTTGGGGCCTGAGACAAAATGTGAAGTGGTAGGCCGACCATACAAGGTGCGGCCCACAAAAAGGCACAAGTCAGAAGGTCTAAGCCAGAGGCCCACAGCCACAGCACCCGAGGTACTATGAAGCACAGAGGTATTAAGACCCACAAATGACCCCCTGAGGTGCAGGGGTACCAAAGCCTTATGACGCCATATGATGCACAGAAGCCTTATGCTGTACAGAAGCGCTATGATGCAATATGATGTGCCAAGACACTATGGGGTGCTATGAAGCAATATGATGCATAGAGCCACTATGAAGGCTTATGATGCAATATGATGCACCAAGGAACTATGAAGCTATATGATGCAATATGATGCACAGACACTATAAAGCGCTATGATGCAATACGATGCACAAAGGCACTATGAAGCCACATAGTGGAATACGCTGCATAGAGGCCCTATGAAGCCCCATGATGCCGTATGGTGTACAGAGGCACCATGAAGCCCCCTGATGCCGGGTGATGAACAGAGGCACTATGCAGCCCCATGATGCAGTCTGATGCATAAGGGAACTATGAAGCCATATGATGTACAAAGGCACTATGAAGCCATATGATGAAGTATGATGTACCAAAATACTATAAAGTCATATGATGCACAGAGGTACTATGAAGCACAATGATGCAACCTGAAGCACAATGATGCAATATGATGCACAATGATGCAATATGAAACACAATGATGCCATATGAAGCAACAATGATGCAACATGAAGCACACTGATGCCAAATAATGCACACTGATGCCAAATTATGCACAGCGGCCGTATGATGCACAGTGGCAGTATGATGCACAGCGGCAGTATGATGCACAGCAGCAGTATAATGCACGGCGGCAGTATGGCGCATGGCGGCAGTATGGTGCACAGTGACAATATATCATGCACAGCGGCAATTATTGTGCACAGTGGCAATATATCGTACACAGTGACAATATATCGTGCACAGCGGCAATATATTGTGCACAGCGGCAATATATTGTGCACAGTGGCAATATCGTGCACAGCGGCAATATATCATGCACAGTGGCCATTTATCGTGCACAGCGGCAATATCGTGCACAGTGGCAATATATCGTGCACAGCGGCAATATATCATGCCCAGCGGCAATATCGTGCCCAGCGACCATATCCTGCGGTGATACTATAATCAGCGGCGATACGATGTTCAGCGCCGACACGATGTTCAGCGGCGACACGATGCACAGAGACAAAACGATGCCCCTATGATGTAATATGATGCACAGACTACGGCCCTGCTTGAAGATGCCAAACTATGTATACTATATATGTAGTATATACACTCACTGGCCACTTTATTAGGTACACCATGCTAGTAAGGGGTTGGACCCCCTTTTGCCTTCAGAACTGCCTCAATTCTTCATGGCAGAGATTCAACAAGGTGCTGGAAGCATTCCTCAGAGATTTTGGACCATATTGACATGATGGCATCACACAGTTGGCGCAGATTTGTCGGCTGCACATCCCTGATGCGAATCTCCCGTTCCACCACATCCCAAAGATGCTCTATTGGATTGAGATCTGGTGACTGAGGAGGCCATTTGAGTACAGTAAACTCATTGTCATGTTCAAGAAACCAATCTGAGATGATTCGAGCTTTATGACATGGCGCATTATCCTGCTGAAAGTAGCCATCAGATGTTGGGTACATTGTGGTCATAAAGGGATGGACATGGTCAGCAACAATACTCAGGTAGGCTGTGGCGTTGCAACGATGCTCAATTGGTACCAAGGGGCCCAAAGAGTGCCCAGAAAAAATTCCCCACACCATGACACCACCACCACCAGCCTGAACCGTTGAT
This sequence comes from Dendrobates tinctorius, assembly GCF_039654945.1. Classification (NCBI taxonomy): domain Eukaryota; kingdom Metazoa; phylum Chordata; class Amphibia; order Anura; family Dendrobatidae; genus Dendrobates; species Dendrobates tinctorius. The sequence continues at coordinate 11,350,615 of NW_027361677.1, forward strand.
ACAAGGCAGGATGGATCCATGCTTTCATGTTGTTTACGCCAAATTCTGACCCTACCATCCGAATGTCGCAGCAGAAATCGAGACTCATCAGACCAGGCAACGTTTTTCCAATCTTCTACTGTCCAATTTCGATGAGCTTGTGCAAATTGTAGCCTCAGTTTCCTGTTCTTAGCTGAGAGGAGTGGTACCCAGTGTGGTCTTCTGCTGCTGTAGCCCATCTGCCTCAAAGTTCGACGCACTGTGCGTTCAGAGATGCTCTTCTGCCTACCTTGGTTGTAACGGGTGGCAATTTGAGTCACTGTTGCCTTTCTATCAGCTCGAACCAGTCTGCCCATTCTCCTCTGACCTCTGGCATCAACATGGCATTTCCGGCCACAGAACTGCCGCTCACTGGATTTTTTTTCTTTTTCGGACCATTCTCTGTAAACCCTAGAGATGGTTGTGCGTGAAAATCCCAGTAGATCAGCAGTTTCTGAAATTCTCAGACCAGCCCTTCTGGCACCAACAATCATGCCACGTTCAAAGGCACTCAAATCACCTTTCTTCCCCATACTGATGCTCGGTTTGAACTGCAGGAGATTGTCTTGACCATGTCTACATGCCTAAATGCACTGAGTTGCCGCCATGTGATTGGCTGATTAGAAATTAAGTCTTAACACACAGTTGGACAGGTGTACCTAATAAAGTGGCCAGTGAGTGTATGTAGCATGTATGTAGAGACCAGTCCCCCAGTTACCTCCAAGAGAGCAATCAGAGATCCGGATAAACCTCCGCTCTGAATAGTATCTCTCAATTGTCAGACCGGCTCCACCTGAAGGAGCTAATTAATGAGCCGCAGGTGGAGGGCAGTCTCCCTGGAGACCATGTGCTGCATTCCACCATGTGTCCAGCCATAAGGCTCTGTGCAGACATGGCCTGCAACTAACTGAGGTCCCATTATGAGATGTAGCTTGGACAAATGGCCTTACTATAGCCTAGAGGTCCAAGGCCTAGCTGCTTATATGTGAAGACACATCTCAGCACATGAGGCTGTAGGCCCAGCTTTGGCACCAAGGCATGAGGCTAGTTTCAACCCAGAGGCCAGGCCATGAACACAACATTCCAGCGTGCACTTACCTGTGCTGGCTCCACAACTGCTAGAAAGACAGGGGGAGCTGGTAACGCCGAGAGCCTACCATGGAGGGAAGTGGCGTTCGGTCAGGAATGTTGTATTACTGCCAGTGATTTCCTCTCCTGTGGCCCACAAGATCCAAGAAACTAGGCTGTTGCCTGTCTCGTTCTGCACTTTCGCGTTCTGCCGTGGAACGCACGCCGACCTTATGCTGACGTTACCGGAGGCGCGACGGCCTTCTCCACCGCGTGTTTTCCAGAAGTAGCAATGTTTTGCCGGCTGGCGTCCGAGCCGAGAGCCTCCCACCGGGAGGAGCGGCTCAACCCAGGAGTACGTCCGCTCGGCTGGTCTTTGGGGCAGAGGGACTCCCCACCAGGGGAGTTTCGGCCCTGGGCCCCTTGTCAGGGGGAAGGATTGGACGCGCCGCATGATCCCCCTGAGCCCATCATGCAGGCTGGCTGCTGGCTGAGGAACTTCTCCAAGAGGTGTCAGCCACAGTCCGCTTGACAGGGAGGCTGAGACCCCCAATCCCATCTGGTACAGCGAATGACGGCTGAGGGACCTCTCCCAGAGAGGAATCAGCCACGGACCGCCTGTCAGGGGAATGGAAAGCCATAAATGTCCACAGGCTATCTTCACTCTAAGAGCAACCTCTCCTACAACCGTCCCCTGCTGGGACAGGAAAAACATTGGAGGGTGGAGGTGGGAGGGGCCTTTTAACCTCTCTCTGATCCTGTCCCACTATAGGTCAAGGAAGGACGTCCTCTATGGTGCTGTCCGGAGGGACGTAAGGGAAAAGTATGTATGTTATAAAGAAAAATTACCGTATATAATTTTTACATGTTTTCTGCATTTTTTAATATATTTATTAGCTTTCATTCAGTAGGAAACTTAAAACATATTTATGCCCTAGAAGTAAATTTGATATCGTAGTCCCCATACTGTATATATTTGATAGCTGTCAGCTGTACTATTGTCTGACAGCGACCTCTCCCGACTCTTCCATGGTTAGGGACACTGCATGGCTGAGGGTTCCCATGTCCTCTACGAGATAATGGTTGTCATGCTATTCTGGCAGCATATTGTCATGGCAGGTCCAGAAGGATTGGCTTCTGAAATTTGTTTAGACCATATCTTTCATTCCCCATCATTGGTCAGGGGTGAGTTGGAAAGGCTCCATACATACTAGACGGCTAGGTTTATTGGTAGTTGTTTGAATTCCTTCTATAGTGTATGGGATCCATTAACATCTGGTTATAATTCTATTCATTTGAATCTGACCCTTGGATACTCTTTAGTCAATGCTTCTTTATTTTCCATGGCTTCTTTCAATTGATTGATGTCCATTTCCATATCATCTCTGATGGTGTCCAGCCACAGGGCCTTTGGACCTGTTTCCTTTTACCACTGATAATTCTGAATAGCGTCCCTTTTCTAATAAATTTTCTCTCATCACTAGTGTTGAGCTTTCCGATACCGCAAGTATCGGGTATCGGCCGATATTAGCTGTATCGGAATTCCGATACTGACTTCCGATACTTTTTTCGTATCGGATACCGGAATCGGAAGTTCCCATAAAGCTATCAGCCTGCTCGATTTGATTCAGCCAATGGGAATCCTCAGAAGTGTGGGCACATCCTGTTAGGCATGTTAACTATTGGCATGACTGTGATTGGCTGCTGAAATGACGTCATCATGATGCGCGGTCTGTGCGCATCATGATGTGCAGTCTGTGCCGACTGCGGGGGGTCTGTGCCGACTGCCGGTGGTCTGTACGGACCTCTCGGGGGCCTGTGCCGGCTGCCGGTGGTCTGTACGGGCCTGCCGGGGGCCTATGCCGGCTGCCGATGGTCTGTACGGGCCAGCCGGGTGCCTGTGCCGGCTGTCGGTGGTCTGTGCGGGCCTGCCGGGGGTCTTGTGTGTGTGCAGGCATCATCCGATGGGACTACAAGTCCCATCGGGCGATGCCTGCTACACTGACAGTGATTGACACATTAGCCAAAGATGGGACAGTAGTAGTCCCATCATCCGGCTAATGTGTTGAATATAAAAAAAAACCCAAAACATACTACATACATACTACATATATACTACATTCATACAGCATACATACATACTACGTACATGCTACATATATACTACATTCATACAGCATACATACATACTACATATATGCTACATATATACTACATTCATACAACATACATACATACATACTACATACATGATACATATATACTACATTCATACAACATACATACTATATACTACATATATACTACATACATACTACATACATACAGCATACATACATATATACTACATACATGCTACATATATACAACATGCATACATACTACATATATGCTACATTCATACAACATACATACATGCTACATATATACTACATTCATACATACATACTACATACATGCTACATATGTACTACATTCATACAACATACATACTACATACATGCTACATATATACTACATTCATACAACATACATACTATATACACGCTACATATATACTACATTCATACATACATACTACATACATGCTACATATATACTACATTCATACAACATACATACTACATACATGCTACATATATACTACATTCATACAACATACATACATACTACATACATGCTACATACATACTACATTCATACATACATACTACATACATGCTACATATATACTACATTCATACAACATACATACATACTACATATATACTACATACATACATGCTACATATATACTACATTCACCAGGGACTATTTTTTTACAGTGGCGGAGGAATACAGTGCGGAAGGATATCTACCTCCCGACACTGGATTCCTGAGCCCCGTAGAGAGCGGTCGCATCAGCTGTTGCTGCTGCTCTCCATGGGAGATTGGCGCGGGACATGCGTGGATTTCTGCAGATCAGGGAGTATTTGGTGGTTTGTTATTTTCAGATTTTTCCTTAGATGACACTAGCTTCGGGGATCAAAGTGACAAGTATTGGTGAGTATGTACTCTGTGTTATATGTACTGTATGTCTATATGTATGTATTGTATGAATGTATTGTATGCAGTATGTATGTTGTATGTCTGTAGCATGTTGTATGTATGTATGTAGTATCTATGTATGTTGTATGAATGTAGTATATATGTAGTATGTATGTAGTATATATGTACTATGTATGTATGCTGTATGAATGTAGTATATATGTAGCATGTATGTTGTATGAATGTAGTATATATGTAGTATGTATGTAGTATGTATGTACTATGTATGTTTGTAGTATGTATGTCTGTTGTATGTAGTATATATGTAGCATGTAGTATATATGTATGTTGTATGAATGTAGTATATATGTAGCATGTATGTACTATGTATGTATGTTGTATGTAGTATGTATGTTGTATGAATGTAGTATGTATGTATGTTGTATGAATGTAGTATATATGAATGTATGTTGTATATATGTATGTTGTATGAATGTAGAATATATGTAGCATGTATGTAGTATGTAGTATATATGTATGTTGTATGAATGTAGTATATATGAAGCATGTATGTATTATGTAGTATGTATGTATGTTGTATGAATGTACTATATATGAAGCATGTATGTAGCATGTATGTATGTTGTATGTAGTTTATATGTAGTATGAATGTAGCATATATGTAGCATGTATGTAGTATGTAGTATATATGTATGTTGTATGAATGTAGTATATATATATGTCATGTATGTAGTATATATGTATGTTGTATATATGTAGCATGTATGTATGTTGTATGAATGTTGTATATATGTAGTATGTATGTAGCATGTATGTAGTATGTATATATGCAGTATGTATGTAGTATGTATGTATGTTGTATGAATGTAGTATATATGTAGCATGTATGTAGTATGTATGTATGCTGTATGAATGTAGAATATATGTAGTATGTATGTAGTATGTATGTAGTATGTTGTTTTGTTTTTTTTTCCATTCAACACATTAGCCGGATGATGGGCCTACTACTGTCCCATCATTGGCTAATGTGTCAATCACTGTCAGTGTAGCAGGCATCGCCCGATGGGACTTGCACACACAAGACCCCCGGCAGGCCCGTACAGACCACCGACAGCCGGCACAGGCCCCCGGCAGGCCGACACAGGCCCCCGAGAGGCCCATACAGACCACCGGCAGCCAGCACAGGCCCGGGCAGGCCCATACAGACCACTGACAGCCGGCACAGGCCCCCGGCAGGCCGGTACAGGCCCCCGAGAGGCCCATACAGACCACCGACAGCCGCACAGGCCCCCGACAGGCCGGCACAGGCCCCCGAGAGGCCCGTACAGACCACCGAGAGGCCCGTACAGACCCCGCCCGCACACACAGACACACACAGTGTCTGCCCACGCACCGCCCACACTCTTCCCCCCTCCCGAACAGGCTGTACAAGGCAAGAAAGGGTTTTTTTCAATTCCGATATTTCTGTCCTATTGACTTGAATGGGACTTCCGGGACCGGAATCGGCGATGCCCGATACTTTTTTTAGATCGGCCGATCCATTCCGATCCGTTATTTTTAAGTATCGGGTGGTATCGCTCAACACTACTCATCACATGTCCAAAATAGGGCAGTTTCTGTGAGACGATCTTGCCATCCAAGGATATTTGGGGGTTTATATTATCAAGAACATCTTTGCTGGTGATCTTAGCTGTCCATGGAATGTGTAGAAGTCTTCTCAAGCACCACATATCAAGGGCATCTATTTTTTTTCCTGTCTTCTTTTGCGACCGTCTACCTTTGACAGTCATGTCATAGTTGGGAACACAATTGCAGTCATTGTTTTTTCTTGACGGTGAAGGAGATGTCCTTGCACTTCCATTCAGCCCTTCTTTCCTTTTCATACCTGCCTTGTGATGCTTGACTGCATATTTACATTGTTTCCTATGTATACAGACATCTCCAAAGATATTTTCCGCTAAATACATTTAGCACCCATTTACAGGTGATGAAAATATGATCTCGGATTGTCCGATTGATGGGGATCCTACAATCATAAAAATGGGAGTTGCAAGATCTCCTGTGTATATTGACTGTTGGCTCACATGCGTACCTATAATTCCATTGACTTCTCTGCAATATTTGGAAATAACCGAATAAATGAATAGGGTGGCGGTCATACGTGTACTACCCTATACTAAGTATGTCCATTAATAGGGATTAGCAAGTAGTGTAGTATTCGGACTCGCTGTACTCGTTACGAGTACGTCCTAATACTCGGGTACTCGTAACGAGTAGCAAGTCCAATGTAAGTCTATGGGAAATGCGATTAATGGGCGGGGACTGTGCTGGGCTGGGCGGGGACTGTGCGAAGACTGTGCCAGGCTATGCGGGACTGTGCTGGCCTGTGCGGGGACTGTGCCGGGCTGTGCGGGACTGTGCTGGCCTGTGTGATGACTGTGCCGGGCTGTGCAGGACTGTGATGGCCTGTGAGGGGACTGTGCCGTGCTGTGCGGGACTGTGCAGGGCTTTGCAGGTACTGTGCAGGGACTATGCTGGGCTGTGCAGGGACTATGCGGGACTTTGCTAGGCTGTGCGGGACATTGCGGGGCTGTGCGGGGACTGTGCTGGGTGGGGACCGTGTGGGCTGTGCCAAATATTGCGAGGCGAGTAGTGAAATACTCAAGAGCATTCGAGTACCGCGAGTACCGCATTACTCGCCGAGTGCCGAATCCTAACGAGTATGCTCGCTCATCCCTATCCATTACCTATCTACAAAAGTGGCATTGATGAAATGATTATTAAGGGTTTGACAGCAGAGACCTCCACAGATTTGCACAAGAGACCTAGGGATACCATTCTTGTGATCTGAGGAGGTCTATGCTTTCATACCCTTAATAATCATATCATCTACTCTTGTAGATAGGTAATGGACAGATTCAGTGGGAAAACCCTTTAATTCGTGACTTGTGATACATTCTAAAACTGTGGCCTTCAACTGGTGATTTTCCATTTGTGAAAAACTGTGAAACTGCTATTCCCAGAATATCTTACTTGTCAACACTTGATGAGAGTTGTGGTTTTGAAAAACTTGCGATGCCATTGGTATACCAGTAGAAACTTGATTGGGATGCTAAAAAGTAGAAATGTATTACTTTTACCACCTCAATTCTCCATGTCGATTTTTCTCAATGATTAAATAGTTGAAATGAACAGATTTGGTGACATTCGAATTCACTAAATCAGGCAGATTTTACTGGAAATTCAATTTGCAAAATTACCCTCCACAAATTGAATGTCTATTATTGTACTCTAGGGTCTGGAGAAAACCAAGAACATAATGAAAGTAATATGTCGAAAAAAACAATTAGCGCTCACCTCACCACTCACCTCTGCTGCTCATTATCCCCTGTTGGGTCCTCGTGTCATACTGTGATCATAGAAATGCCAGGGAAGAGGGACCCCATACTGTCCCTAATCTAGGCAAGCCTTAAGGCCCCGTCACACACAGCGAGATCGCTAGCAAGATCGCTGATCTTGTGAGGCCACAGGGATCTCACCAGCGACATCGCGGTGTGGCACGCATCAGCCCTCGGCCCCCCCCCCCCCCGTCGGGTATCGCTGATCGTGCAGGAGTGTTCTGGGCCATTTTTGATCCATGGTCTCCCGCTGGCCAGCACGCATCGCTGCGTGTGACAGCGAGAGACCAACGATCAGCGACGCTGGGAGCCGCCTGGCTCTTAGATATCCGCTGTTTACCTTGGATACCAGCTTGCTCGCTGGTCCTGATCGCTGGCGAGTCTGTCTATGTGACAGATCACCAGCGATCAGCTAACTATGTCCCAGCGATCCCATCCACGTCAGATCGTTGGTGGTATCGCTGGGACATTGAAGCATGTAACGGGGCCCTTAGTCTATCCCTATTTCCAGGGTTACTCCTAAAGGTGAAGATGGTAGGTTCTCGTACCTTTCTATGCTGCTATGATGTTCCATGCAGCTTCCACCAGGTAGGTCCCAGCACAATGAGGCACGTTCATTACACCTCAGCACCACTTTTTACAGGGTTATTTACATTAAGAGAGAACTTCTGGCTGTGACTAGGCCCCGAATATCCTTGTGCCCGTGTAGAAATATCCAGGACAAAGTCTCGGCCAGTAGTCTCAGCCTAGTGTGAAGATGCCCGGAGTTTGAATGTGTAGCTTGGAAATAAGAGGCGCCAAGGAACATACAGGGCAGAGCGCACAGCTGAGTTGTTCAGAAAGCTGAGCAGTGAGGTTAGTATTTTTTTTTACTTTTGCTGGCCGGTTGACTATCATTTAGCTGAATTTCCAGGGAGCAAATTACGAAAAAAATCTACATTCTGGAGAATATAGAGGTTTGCAAAATTGGATTGGCACTCAAATCCTCGATTACAATGGAGAACACGTAAAAAACAATTTTACACATTTTCGGAAATTATGATAGGGATAATATTAGAAATATAATTGAGCAAGTTGCCAAGCCAATCAACGTATCCCATAAGACGACTGCATTTGCAAGTGTTTGATATGAAAGCAGATGTTACGGTGTTAGGAGGAAAAATAAAGATGCTCCTGAAAGTGGACCCTCTGGGTCACGGCTCCAGAGCCCCCAGAGGCGAGTGCCCAGGTGAGGACCACCCCCTATACAGGGAGTGTTAGGGACAGACCTCCAGGGGATAGAGCCGCAACAGCCGGAACCAAAGGGACGACTGAGGCAATAGAGGGTAGGAAGGCACAGACGTGTCCGATAAGCAGAGCACCGGGCAAGGCAGAGACCAAGAGGGTTACTGGACCGGAGAGCCGGGGGAGCACAGAACTGGAATCTGTAAAGGCAAAGAAGCACGATGAAGTACAAGGCGTAGGAAGGCAGACAACAGAGATGGAGAGCAGGAGGCAGGACAGAGGAGGGAAAGCACTAGGGAGACTGGGAGTGCAGAGTACAGAAGAGACTGGCCGAGACGAAGCAGGCAGCGGACAAGGGAGAACCAGAGGAACTAAACACAGAATGGACAGAGGACGGGAGGGGGCCTGAGAACACAGTGGATGCCGCACCAGACAGCGTCACCGCATAAGATAACCAGGCGCCTTACCAGAGCAGGCGCCGAGCATATGTAGCGGTGGGCGCCACCATGTTGGGGGCGGGGCCAACGCGTCACTACCCAGGAGGCCGCGCGCTGTGTACACGTACCCGACGCCGAGGGAGCCAGAGGCCGGGCGCGGGGACGCGCCGAGAAGCAGGAACGCGCCGGGCAGAGCGCGCCGAGAGGTGAGCAGGAGCCGTGACAGCAGAAGACGGTAGATTACATAAAACGAAACAAAGTGGGAAGGAAAGACGTGCACTCAGCGTCTGCCATCGTCTCTACATATGAATGTTAGACTTTCAGACCGTGGCTTCATGTCCTATGTTCCTGTTCTATAGTTATCTGCAATCATAGACAGGAATCCTGGCATGTCAGCTCACCAGTGCGCACCACTCAATAAATATTATGTGCAATCCTCGAGGGCTCAACTCTACCGGGAGACCCCAGAGCCATCGTCTGCGGCGCAGAGTAAAAACGACGAGGATCTTAATGCCAGATTTCCCAATATTAACTTATAAAGCTGCACGGGGACATCTCGGAGAATCCATTTCATTCCCTTTTGTCCATTCTAAATGCAAATCCAAATCTTGTTGGCACTTCGTTAACATATTAATGGATATGCTATTTCGTTCCCGAGATTGCTTTGGAAGTCAAAAATGAAATACGATGCGGAGTAAAGGGTTGCTCACACCGATGAATCAGACTCAAAGCTGTCCTATAACTTTGAAGAATTCTAGAATGTCTCCGGTAAATTGCCGAGTATTAGAATTTATCAATAATTCCACGTTATGTACGTGTGTGCAGTATTTGTCCGTAGCCCACTGCGAAACTGCTTTTTAATTCTAATTTTGTTTCAATTTAATCTTTATTCTTAAAGATGAGTGGAAAATGATAAAACATTATTACAGGTGTGCATATGCCAAGTTTAAGTGTTATGTCATTTCTGGAGACATTTTTCTCAATTTTGTATAGGAATGGTCTATGGCTGCAGCAGCCGCTACCCAAAGTAAGTGGTATTGCAGGCACAATTGTCAATGTCTCCCCTTTAAGGCTTCTTAAAAAGAGGTCCTGAGTATGCATCCCTCTATATGATATGCATATGATTTGATAAGACAGAAAATCCCTTTAAAGTGTATCTGTTATTTCACACAAAGCCTGTATTAAAGCATGTTGTTGCTGCCTCAACCCCTGCTACAATATAAATCAGCCTTTGGAGTAAATACTGGTCTAATATCTAAAAGATCTGTCCCACTAGTTTTCAGAATGATGTTCCTCATCACCAACATTCTGCCAGCACTATAGGTGTGGGGACTTCCTTTCATCTAATTCCCAGCCTGCACTGCTCCTGTCATTTACTAGTGGCTTACCTGCTTTGAGAGGCTTTGGATCATTATACAGTCCCTTCAGCAACTGTACTGACTAAAGTGCAGACAATATCTTCTGTTTTAACATCCAAATTCAGGTAGTGAAATTGAAATTAAAAGGGTACTCCCATTCCCAAGAGCCTATAGCAATATGTAGTAGGTGTAATAATAATATTCACAAAACACATCCAATTAGAAAGGTAGTATAGTTCTTCTGATTAGCGATGTCACTTTCCACATGCGCAGGCATCACATGACCTTAGGTATCCATGGTTACGGCAGCAAACTAACTAACTATATCAGTGATCGTAACCATGGATACCTAAGGGCCTGCACATGAGGAAATAGACATAGCTAATCAGAGAAACTATACATTTCTAATTGGAGGTATTTGGTAATATTATTATTATTATTGCTCCTACTACATTTTGGGATAGGATCTTGGAAATGGGAATACCCCTTTTAAGTTTAATTTACGGTATCTCAGCCAAAGAAAATACCCACATCACATCATGTATTTAAGTTAACCCCAACCGCAGGAACATCAACAGTTCTGCAATGTATTATAATTTCCATGTTCAGTATTTTTTTTAGAGAACTTATTAAAGCGATTTCTAACATAGTAAGTGCACCCTTTACTTAAGCCACCGCACAATATTTTATGCAGATAAATATAGCTGTTCTGTAACGAGAGACTATTAGATTGTGGAACTTAGACAGGTTCCACATTTGTGGACGGAGGGCTGCAGACTTCCTCCGTGAAGCCCCACCCCGCCGCGCCTCCTCCGGTCCGCTCCGCCTATTTCTGCATGCGGCCTGCGTACCCTATCTTTAATATTGGGTATGCAGGCCGTGTCGCAGTATGCGGATGCCAAGGCATGCATCATTTTTACGGTGTGGCGACCCTCGTAGAACGCATCTTGTTGCAATTTTATGCGGTTGCTGCATCGTTAAAACAACGCCTGTGGCGGCATCCGCATACTGCGGCACGGCCTGCGTACCCAATGTTAAAGATAGGGTATGCAGCCGCATTCGGAAATGGGCGGAGCGGACCGGAGGAGGCGCAGCGGGGGCGGAAACCAGCCTTAGAGATTCTTGTAACATACAGTTATATGTAAAAGTTTGGGCACCCCTATTAATGTTAACCTTTTTTCTTTATAACAATTTTGGTTTTTGCAACAGCTATTTCAGTTTCATATATCTAATAACTGATGGACTCAGTTATATTTCTGGATTCAAATGAGGTTTATTGTACTAACAGAAAATGTGCAATCTGCATTTTAACAAAATTTGACCGGTGCAAAAGTATGGGCACCTCAACATAAAAGTGACATTAATATTTCGTAGATCCTCCTTTTGCAAAAATAACAGCCTCTAGTCGCTTCCTGTAGCTATTAATGAGTTCCTGGATCCTGGATGAAGGTATTTGTGACCATTCCTGTTTACAAAGCAATTCCAGTTCAGGTAAGTTTGATGGTCGCCGAGCATGGACAGCCCTCTTCAAATCATCCCACAGATGTTCAATGATATTCAGGTCTGGGGACTGGGATGGCCATTCCAGAACATTGTAATTGCTCCTCTGCATGAATGCCTGAGTAGATTTGGAGCGGTGTTTTGGATCATTGTCTTGCTGAAATATCCATCCCCTGCGTAACTTCAACTTCGTCACTGATTCTTGCACATTATTGTCAAGAATCTGCTGATACTGAGTTGAATCCATGCGACTCTCAACTTGAACAAGATTCCAGGTGCCGGCAATGGCCACACAGCCCCAAAGCATGATGAAACCTCCACTAAATTTTACTGTGGGTAGCAAGTGTTTTTATTGGAATGCTGTGTTTTTTTAGCCTCCATGCATAATACCTTTTTGTATGACCAAACAACTCAATCTTTGTTTCATCAGTCCACAGGACCTTCTTCCAAAATGTAACTGGCTTGTGCAAATGTGCTTTTGCATACCTCAGGCGACTCTGTTTGTGGCGTGCTTGCAGAAACGGCTTCTTTCGCATCACTCTCCCATACAGCTTCTCCTTGTGCAAAGTGCGCTGTATTGTTGACTGATGCACAGTGACACCATCTGCAGCAAGATGATGCTACAGGTCTTTGGAGGTGGTCTGTGGATTGTCCTTGACTATTCTCACCATTCTTCTTCTCTGCCTTTCTGATATTTTTCTTGGCCTGCCACTTCTGGGCTTAACAAGAACTGTACCTGTGTTCTTCCATTTCCTTACTATGTTCCTCACAGTGGAAACTGACAGGTTAAATCTCTGAGACAACTTTTTGTATCCTTCCCCTGAAAAGCTATGTTGAATAATCTTTGTTTTCAGATCATTTGAGAGTTGTTTTGAGGAGCCCATGATGCCACTCTTCATAGGAGAATCAAATAGGAGAACTACTTGCAAGTGGCCACCTTAAATACCTTTTCTCGTGATTTGATACACCTGGCTATGAAGTTCAAAGCTCAATGAGGTTACAAAACCAATTTAGTGCTTCAGGAAGTCAGTAAAAAGTAGTTAGGAGTGTTCAAATCAAGAAAATGATAAAGGTGCCCATACTTTTGCACAGGTCAAATTTTGTTTAAATGCAGATTGCACATTTTCTGTTAGTACAATAAACCTCATTGAGAATCCAGAAATATAACTGAGTCCATCAGTTAATAGATATATGAAACTGAAATAGCTGTTGCAAAAAACAAAATTGTTATAAAGAAAAAAGGTTAACATTAATAGGGGTGCCCAAACTTTAACATATGACTGTAACAGTTGTAACAGAAGTTGACAACTGCTTCACTCAATGATCAACTTTGATTTCAAGGAGTAAACTTTTTTTGACGACAGGAGAAAGATACAATCATAGGCCGGGGTCACACATGCGAGAAACTCGCACGAGTCTCGCATCTCAATCCTCAGCACTCGGGACTGGAGCGCTCACCTGCATAGAAATACATGCAGCTTCACACTCCAGTCCTGTATGGGCTGTAATCTAGAGAAACCCACAAGTAAATCACAATAACAAGCTCAATAGCTCTCGTTACACAGGTTAATAGGAATCAGGGATTTGGCTTAAAACAAATGTTAGTTCCAGTTGATGTCCGTGTAGCACAGGTAAACCTAGAGAGACCGCCTGTAAAGTGCACTTGTGCCCGCTGAAATATACACTGCATTAATTGGCGGTAAAGTGGTGAAGAATAGTTCTATCCATTCTAACCAAGGTAGTAAAGTCAATCAGAGTGCATGAGGGTATATACCTGTCCGTGTGCAGATGTCCAGGCCAAAAATGTCCCTGCGATGATTTATGTCAGATCCTGGTCTGGGACTTCTACTATGAACCTTGCAGTCTATTTAGACTGATAAAAAGGAGCGCTGTCCCGGCTCCGGGCTCCCACGGTACACGTTACGCCGGTCACACTGTTCAGGTATAATCCGCTTCTGGTCAATGCAGGACCTGTGTGATGTCAACGGCATGTGACTGAAGCTGCTACGGAGCGTGCAGAGGACCAAACTTCCTGTATGTTTCAGAGACAGCGGTCTCCTTCAATATTTACAATATTTCTTTTTAACCCCTTCACCCCCCGGAGCTTTTTTCGCTCCCTTCCTTCCCAGAGCCATAACTTTTTTTTTATTTTTCCATCAATATGGCCATGTGAGGGCATATTTTTTGTGGGATGAGTTGTACTTTTGAACAACACCATTCGTTTTAGCATGTTGTGTACTCGAAAACGGGAAAAAAATTCCAAGAGTGGAGAAATTGCAAAAAAGTGCAATCTCACACTTGTTTTTTGTTTGGCTTGTTTGCTAGGTTCACTAGATGCTAAAACTGACCTGCCATTATGATTCTCCAGATCACTATGAGTTCATAGACCACAAACATGTCTAGATTCTATTATATCTAAGTGGTGAAAAAAATTCCAAACTTTGCTAAAAAAAAAAAAATTGCACAATTTTCCAATACCCATAGCGTCTCCATTTTTTGTGATCTTGGGTTGGGTGAGGGCTTATTTTTTGTGTGCCGAGCTGATGTTTTTAATGATACCATTTGGTACAGATATGTTCTTTTGATCGCCCGTTATTGCAGTTTAATGAATGTCGCGGTGACCAAAAAAACTTAATTTTGTAATTTTGACTTTTTTCTCGCTACGCTGTTTGACGATCAGGTTAATCCTTTTTTTATTGACAGATCGGGCGATTCTGAAGGCCGCGATACTAAATGTGTGTATGTTTGATATTTTTTTTCTTTATTTTGAATGGGGCGAAAGGGGCGTGATTTTAACTTTTATATTTTAAAAAATAATTTTAAAACATTTTTCTTTAACTTTTGGCATGCTTCAATAGTCTCTATAGGAGACTAGAAGCTGCCATAGCCCGAGCAGCTCAGCTACATACAGGCGATGATCAGTTCGCTTCTATGTAGCTGAATTGCTGACTTGCTAAGAGCGCCGACCACTGGCACTGACAACAATAGACGTCTCAAGGAGACCTCTTGTTCTCATGCCGATGAACCGATGACCCCGATCACGTGACAGGGGTCATCGATGCATGTATTTCTGGCCCGATGGCAGGAAGCATGATTTAAATGCTGCTGTCAAGAGTTTGACAGCAGCATTTAGCTAGGTAATAGCCACGAGTGGATCGCGATTCCGCCCACGGCTTTTGTGGGCACATGTCAGCTGTTCAAAACAGCTGACATATACGGGGAAAAATGTGGGCTCATCGCCAGAGCCTACATCAGAACGGGGGATACCAACATCGGCGTATTATTAAAGAATCATTGCTAGGCTTACAGTGTCCAATAGAGCAAAATCTAACCAACCAGCTAACTTGTGTGCATAGGTGTTAGACATCGGGACTCTCCCACTGCATGGGGTGGATCCCAAGCCTTGTCAGCCTTTTCAGTCTCCCATTCTGCTTTAGCCGCAGTGGAGGCTGCTCAGCAAAGACGTCAGTCTCAGCATCTTACTCAGATTCCTGCTGTTCGCTTGGTTACTGCTGGCTCTCCAGCCAAAGCTATAGTAACTAGCAATAGGCAGCAGCAATCAGGCGTTCCAGAGGCTAAGTCCAGAAATCACCCAACTGAGCATGCTTGTGAAGTAGCAACCTCTCATTGGTGGCCGGATGTCAACTGCTTGGGTGACGTAGCAGTTCCAGATTGGTCCACGAGCAAGGTCCTGTCTGACTGGACTTGAACAGGAACGTATAAAAGGTTCCCTGGAGCGGGCGTCGGCACGCTAAGATCATATGTGTTTGGTGTGTTGGTGGATATGAAATCACCCTGTGTGCACGTTTGCCTCTACTAGTACGGCAATTGTGTGTCCAGGCAGGTAGTGTAGAGTGGGAGCTCCCGCTTGGCTCAGCCTCTGACTCCGGGCGTCCCAAGTCGCATGTGCAGTTAGCACAGCTGAGTGTCAGAGCGAGCACAACCACTAGACTAGACTTTCCTGGGGGGTAGCTATTGGGACCCCAACTAGCGTCATCATTATCACTATGCTCCTGTGACATTTAACAGGGTATAGTCTCGAGTGCTCTCTGTTATAGTACCGCTCTGTGGAGTAAAAGAATCAGGCACTTTGCACTCTGTTCACACTGAGTGACCTTTAACTCTGTGTGTTTATGGTGCTTGGTCGCAGCTTTGCTCCGCCATTCTTCTGTAGCTGCGGTTTTCCATCACCGCATGGTGGACCCTGGGTTACAATCGCACTTTACCATCATTTAAATTCAGTGCGATCTGCTAACCCTAACAGTAGGGATCTCCCAACTCTTCAACAGATTGTGTTCAATTTCAACATCCTTTGTTCTAAATCGAAGTAGGTGACACTGAAGGGATCTGGAAGTTTCAACCTTCCATTTTCCTATTCAAAACATACATATTTGGCTGAGAAAAGTATGTATGGAAGTTGGTTTCCAGTGCATCCTCAGCACTCACAAAGAGCGGGGCTTAATGAAAGAAAACACGACCACAATTGCACCCTGCAGAAGGGGTCCCGCTGATGGCAGCGCCAATTTCCCCTAGAGGTGTGTCCTCGGACGCACATTCAGTTGAAATTTATTGTGACGCAGAGACCCTCCTGCTCCCTGCATGCTGCTGGTCAATCAGAACCCAACAGCAGATATTGACTTGCCCGTGATTGGTGGTGAATGGCTATGACGTTAGTCAGCTGCTGGCTTTGAAGCCAGTTATTATTATATGATAGGGAACATTATATCAGGAAGTGGAAGGTGCCCAGTATTGGAGTAATTATACCAAAATGGGGCCAAGGACTGGGTATATTGTCATAGCATGGGACCCATGATGAGGAGCAATATTATTGGAAGAGGCCAGGATGGGGACATTACTGAAAGGGGTCCAGGATGGGGACATTATTCTTGGAAAGGGTCCAGGATGGGGGGATTTTAATTGTAAGACAACAGGATGGGGACATTATTACTGTGAGTGGTCAAGGAAGGAGGACATTATTCCTGGAAGGGACCCAGGTTGAGGGACATCATTACAGGAAAGTGCCAGAATGTTGGACATTATTACATGGGGGATGAACACGCATGTCTTTATAAGATTTAGAATGCTACAAGGGTCCATAGATCTGACCAACAAGTGGTAGGGGCCCAGGCCCATCTTTGTACCGAGACCCATTGGACTCTAGTTACGTGATTGACAGAGTTATGGACTTGGTGAAAGAAGATACCCTGTTAAAAGAATAGTAAGGCTTTGGAGTGGTGAGTGTCTCCAACATAATATTTAGGATATAATAGACCATGGGACAATACTCAAGCAACCTGAAATACCCCGGACCAAAAGATGAACTCCTGGTACCAGGCGTAATATCCAAGGGTAAAGGCAGGAGCACATGAAAACCTCAATAAGAGGGAAAAAAATCCTCCAAAAAATTCAGTTACAAACCAGAGGATTTTTGGAGGATTTTTTGGGAGGATTTTTTTTCCTCTTTTTGAGGTTTTCATGTTAGAGTAGGGACTGACAAGTATAAGGAACTTTGACGCAGTTTGTCAGCTTCCGTATTAAGGCCTTAATATCAACCAATACCTTACATATATTGATATGTTTTTTGTGCACTTTTTATATTTTTTCAGGGTGCAGTTGGGCCCAAATGGTTCTGCAAACTTGTGGCCTCTGTTCACACGGGATGTATTCTAGTTGGCACTGGGCAGCCCCCCCTATATGGTGTTACTAAGAGGTTGTGAGCCAGAAGCCCAGCATTCCCTGTGTGAACACTGCCACATGCGGATTATTTTTTCTGCACTGGTGTACCACATGGCCAATCCCTGATTGTAGGCTGGCTGGTACATTTGGTATTTATGCACCTGTGCAGCTGCCATTTTACTTGGGTCCGCTGCATCCTGGATTAGTGCAGATTCACTTGGGCCTGTCTGGTTTGTAAAGGCAGGAGCACAGTCAGGAACAGCCAGGATCTAGCACCAGGATTACCAGAGGTAGTATTCAAGGATCAAAGAAGGAACATAGTCAGAAAACAAGTTTGTGGATGTGAATAGCGACAAAGTGGGAATCCAAATGCACAAGGAATAAAGTAGAAAGATATCTACACATCGGGAAATGAAAAGGAGGGCAGTTAACCTGTAAATACGTCAGACCTGAAGTCATCCTACATTAGCAGTTGTAAGCTAGGATCACTGCATAAACAGCGGAAGTCAAGGGATGTGGAGCAAGTCAAGTGAAGTCAGTGGCTTCTCGGGAAACTTCAAGTTAGTGAAGTAGGAAGTTAAAAAACATTTCCAAACAATGTTTGGTAACCTAATGTGCGTCAAATACTTTGGTTTCATGTCTCAAGTATGTGCTGGAAAAACTGTTACTAAAACTGCAACCCCAATATTAACGCTCTGGCCTTTATTTACTAAGCAAGAAATTGAAAGATGCAAGCAGCAATTATGTTGCCAGGTTTTCCTTCCCAACACAGACCACCCAATGAGTCAATTGCCATGAATTGCAGCCTTGGCCTATTTCGAGAGACATGTACCTGTGCGATAGCAAAGTAGATAGCTGGGCTCTTATATATACATGCCATGATAACACACCTACTGTAAGGGTTACAATTGCTTCAAATTGCATCAGCTATAATACACACATCAAAGTATCTATTTGTGCGCAAGTTGTAAGAATTACACATATACTTTATGCTAGCACTGAGGACACTGGATACCAAATACGTATTTTCTTTATGGTATTAAAGTAAGTTTTCAGGTTCTGTTTGGTTGAAAAAAGACTTATCAGACTCGTAGATCATTTGGAAACACCAAGGTTACTTACCGGTAGCCGCTTTTTCCGGAATCCATGACGGCACCCATATATCAGGTGTGCCGTCATGGAGGAAGGGAAAACACCAAGGTTACTTACCGGTAGCCGGTTTTTCCGGAACCCATGATGGCACACCTGATATACGGGTGCCGTCATGGGGGAAGGGAAAATCTATCTATTATCTATCTATTTATTTATCTATCTATGATCTATCTATCTTTCTATATATCTATATTTTTCTAGTAAATGTCCAAATTTAAATTTTAGGCCAGGTGTACATAACATGGGCAACCCCTTCTCAACTACAATACTCCCCCATGGAAAAATAATAACAGCCTTTATTCATCTCTTGTTTACAGTTTCCATTACATCTTCAACAATTTTCTCAGTTTCTTCTCCAATTGCATTTTATTTTCAACATGATAGGTTCCCTGAAGCAAAAGCTTTCCCCAAAAAACATTAAAAATGATATAAAATTGATGCATTCACTACAAATTGAATGGAATAGTAGGCGCGTGTTCAACCACCACTTCCTTCAACCTCTTTTTCATCGGGGTTGTGCACTCTTCATCTGTGAACTTAACCTACTGTAAACATTGGTAGCTTTTCCTGACATACTGTATATTGCTATGTTCATATAGCCACAATTCACCAGATGGAGGCCAAAAGTGTGTACATTTAGCCAGTGTCAGACTGAAGAACATTGGGCCCACCAGAGGATTTGATTCTGAGGGCCCACCTTTCTTCTCCACTCAAGAGCCCCATAGCAGCTGCAAGGTTTGCACTATGAATTCTCCTGAAGGAGAAGGCAGGGCCCACCGAAGGATTCTCTAGTTCTCTGGTGGGCCATTCCAACCCTGCTTTTAGCCTCTGTTTGGCCAGCATGCTTCTGCATAAAGTTTGTGTTACTCTATAGAGCGGACTTCTCTTTTCGATATAGAGGGACATTGTAAAAGAGTGTGTATCATGTGGTATAAGGTTGTTTTTTTACAATTGGGTTTCTATGGAGGATGAATGCATAGACATTAGTGATGAGCGAGCACTAAAATCATCAAGTGCTCGGTACTATGTAGGCCTATATGACTGTAATCCAAAACTAGCTCTTCACTGAATGCAGGTAATAGCAGTTTTACTAGATAAAGGACAGTATGTAGCCCTGAAAAGGACTTTTCTTGTAATGGTGCAGCAACAGTACACAAGTACTGCAATAACAATATTAAACACGGCCTATATGCCTCTAATCCAAAACCTGTATAAGACCCGATGACGTGATGCGGAAATGCCAGAATCAAACATGGTTTAGGCATTACTGTGTATGTCAGAGAATCCGTGCATGTTTATTGGCTGTCTAACAGGTGCGAAACATGATGGGTGAGGACTTGAGCATGGCGCTCGAGCACCCACAATACTGGATCCTGTAACAAGAGTACCCAAGCACCCCGATGCACGATCGAGTATCGAGCAGCAGAGAGCACGCTTGCTCATCACTAATTGACATCTATGCTAATATTGGCCACTGTTGGGTGCATACCACCTGAGTTTAAGCACCATACAGTAGCCACAAACACAGTATGTACAGTTGTGGCCAAAAGTATTGACACCCCTGCAATTCTGTCAGATAATACTCAGTTTCTTCCTGAAAATGATTGCAAACACAAATTCTTTGGTATTATTATGTTCATTTAATTTGTCTTAAATGAAAAAACACAAAAAGAATTGTCCTAAAGCCAAATTGGATATAATTCCACACCAAACATAAAAAAGAGTGTGGACAAAAGTATTGGCACTGTTCGAAAAATCATGTGATGCTTCTCTAATTTGTGTAATTAACAGCACCTGTAACTTACCTGTGGCACCTAACAGGTGTTGGCAATAACTAACTCACACTTGCAGCCAGTTGACATGGATTAAAGTTGACTCAACCTCTGTCCTGTGTCCTTGTGTGTACCACATTGAGCGTGGAGAAAAGAAAGAAGACCAAAGAACTGTCTGAGGACTTGAGAAACCAAATTGTGAGGAAGCATGAGCAATCTCAAGGCTACAAGTCCATCTCCAAAGACCTGAATGTTCTTGTGTCTACTTTGCGCAGTGTCATCAAGAAGTTTAAAGCCCATGGCACTGTGGCTAACCTCCCTAGATGTGGACGGAAAAGAAAAATTGACAAGAGATTTCAACGCAAGATTGTGCGGATGTTGGATAAAGAACCTTGACTAACATCCAAACAAGTTCAAGCTGCCCTGCAGTCCGAGGGTACAACAGTGTCAACCCGTACTATCCGTCGGCGTCTGAATGAAAAGGGACTGTATGGTAGGAGACCCAGGAAGACTCCACTTCTTATCCCGAGACATAAAAAAGCCAGGCTGGAGTTTGCCAAAACTTACCTGAAAAAGCCTAAAACATTTTGGAAGAATGTTGTCTGGTCAGATGAGACAAAAGTAGAGCTTTTTGGGCAAAGGCATCAACATAGAGTTTACAGGAGAAAAAAAAGAGGCATTCAAATAAAAGAACACGGTCCCTACAGTCAAACATGGTGGAGGTTCCCTGATGTTTTGGGGTTGCTTTGCTGCTTCTGGCACTGGACTGCTTGACCGTGTGCATGGCATTATGAAGTCTGAAGACTACCAACAAATTTTACAGCATAATGTAGGGCCCAGTGTGAGAAAGCTGGGTCTCCCTCAGAGGTCATGGTCTTCCAGCAGGACAATGACCCAAAACAAACTTCAAAAAGCACTAGAAAATGATTTGAGAGAAAGCACTGGAGACTTCTAAGGTGGCCAGCAATGAGTCCAGACCTGAATCCCATAGAACACCTGTGGAGAGATCTAAAAATGGCAGTTTGGAGAAGGCACCCTTCAAATATCAGGGACCTGGAGCAGTTTGCCAAAGAAGAATGGTCTAAAATTCCAGCAGAGCATTGTAAGAAACTCATTGATGGTTACCGGAAGCGGTTGGTCGCAGTTATATTGGCTAAAGGTTGTGCAACCAAGTATTAGGCTGAGGGTGCCAATACTTTTGTCTGGCCCATTTTTGGAGTTTTGTGTGAAATGATCAATGTTTTGCTTTTTGCTTCATTCTCTTTTGTGTTTTTTCATTTAAGACAAATTAAATGAAGATAATAATACCAAAGAATTTGTGTTTGCAATCATTTTCAGGAAGAAACTGAGTATTATCTCACAGAATTGCAGGGGTGTCAATACTTTTGGCCACAACTGTATCTGGCCTTATAACCCTTGTTTAAGTGATTGGCAATTGTTCAAATGGAGGAGCACCCAGTAATCAGACATGTATCCCTTTTTTTCTTAAAATAGAAGACAGATTATACAGCCCCTAAACTTTTCTGTAGGAACTACACTGTTGTAAAGCTAAAAAAAAGTTAAAGTTCTTGGATGTTTTACACACCTGTCCCGGGAATCTCTGTTTCCGTTTCCTTCCCCTGGGTCCATTGCCCTCTGTTGTGCTTCATGTCCGTTTTTGGAAGTTGCCTAGAGTGAATCAGTGACATCATCTCCCTAGACCTTTTAAGGTCCATGACACACTCCTGTGTCTTGGTATTGAGACTCTAGTCCTATGTTAGGTGGGCTCCACCATCTTTTTGTGCTTGTAGTCATCTCTGCATGGTTCCCCTTCATTTGTCCTACTGCCCGTGAGATTTCTGTATTGCCAAATACTCACTGCCTTCCTGCATCAATGTTTAGGATCCATGTACCTAACTAGATCCACCTTACTTGGTGAGCCTTACGGAAAGTTTGAATATAAAAAAATAACTTTCACACATTTTTCTATTTCGCACAACCATTAAGTCTCCAATTGCTTAAAGGAATTTTCATATACAGTACATCCTACCTAAAAAAAAAAAGAAAGTAAGAGAGAAAAAAAAAGTATTTAAAAGGATAAGTCTTCTCCAAATCTAGTAAGTGGGAAAAAAAATTACACTATTATACCTTAATATTCGAATGTGCTTTCAAAATGTTCACATGCAAGGTTAGGTCAATGAATTGAGCACCGAGCGCAGGTCTCTGAACACGCATCCTGCTGTTGAGCAAGAAACAGAGATCTCTAAACATCAGACGTACTCAAAGGAACAATTTATTTTAACACTCGGTGTTTTTCTCTTCACAGCATGCACCTTTCCAATAATTGATACCGAACTAGCAGAAACAACCGTGACAGAGACCTCACCTACACCGACTGTATTTCAAAGAGTGCAAACGAATTTTAGCTCCCTCAACAGTTAATTAGGATTAAAGGTAATTGGTTTTTACAGAATCCAAAAGAGCCACCTTAAAAAGCAGCAAACTACGACCTTGAGAAATCTGAAAAGTTTATTTTTGCCGAAGAACATCAGCAAGCAACGACCGATGACTGCCCGGCAAAGTACCGTAATACATATCAAACAGAGGCGTGCGGTCTATCTGGTCTAATGAAATGGTATGTCAACACCCCAAATCCCTGATGCAACAGTTAATTATAAAACCATCTATAGTAAGCATGTTATTGGCCCAAAAAACGTAATAAAAATATATTTTAATTGACAGGCGACATTGATAAGAAGAAACCATAGCTGTATTAAACAATCAAAGGGAGTTTACTTTTAATTTACTTTTTAATCATTTTCTTTTTAATCAGATAATTGTTTTTCGAAAAACTCATTAAGCTACATCTGGGTGGAATATAATAAACCTGTTAACATGACATTTATTGTTTTATTGGATTGTGAAAAAAATGAGAAGAGTCGGTTTACTGTGCCGGATGGCAGCAGACATCTTGTTCGAAGCAGAAAATCTTTTGTAATTTTGGGATTGAAAACAATTATGAATCGGAGGACGAGGGTTTTAAATAATACCAATAGTGCTGAATGTAATTACGTAGGAAATAAAAGCAGAGAGATAACATCTGAAAGTTCAAATTGTTCTTCAGGAGAAGACAATGAACATTGTTTTGTTTTATTACAAAGTCTGTAGGATGTGGAGCACCTTATCAACAGGACGTGTTAATGTTTGTCTATAACAGTTAAAAAAAAAAAAAGAGCAAATTCATTGAAGTTTTGAAATACAAGGCTACTCGCAACTTGTTTCCTACAATAAAAGTTTTTGGAATCCAAAAAATCTCATGCCAAGGTCACTCTGTGGAGGTCGAGAAGGTCCAACCCCAAGGCTGTGTGCCCATGATGCGATTTTTAAGCGTTTTTGCAGCGATTTTCGGTGCGAAAACGCTGCGAAAACGTTTAAGAATCTTGTACAGAACGCACCCCATGCATTCCTATGGCATTCCGCACATGCTGTGCTAATGCTGCATTTTTTCCGCTGCGGAATCGCATCGCGGAAAAAATCGCAGCATGCTCATTCTTTTGTGTGGAATCGCAAAGAATTGCCACGATTCCGCACCCATAGGAATTCATGAGAATCGCTTACTTCCCGCATGTGCCCACCATGCGGGAAGTTAAGCGTCTCATGTGCGGTTGGTACCCACGGTGTGGAGGAGAGGAGACTGTCCTCCAGGCCCTGGGTTCCATACCCCTGTAAAAAAAAGATTAAAAAATAGGGGTATATTTACCTTCCGAAGTCCCGCGCTGCATTCCCGGGCCTCAGCGTTCCCAGTAATGCCTTGCGGAAAGGTCCTGTGATGACGTAGTCTCGCGTGACTTTAGCGGTCTCGTGAGATCGCTATAGCGATGCGAGACCAATGTCATCACAGGTCTTGCAAGGCATCGCTGGGAACGGGAGCGTCGCTGAGACTGCGCGAGTTGTCGGAACGTAAATATACCCCAATTTTTTATTTTTTAATTATTTTTTACATTCTTTCTTTTACTATTGATGCCACATAGGCGGCCGTAATAGTAAAAACCTGGTCACACTTGTCAAACACTATGTTTGATGAGTGTGACCAACCTGTCAATCACTTTCCAAGCGATGCTTCAAATCGCTTGGAAAGTGCTTGAATATCGCACGCGAAAATCGCGGCAAAATCGCGAACATAATCGCAGTGAAATCGCACTGAAAAAAACGCGCGATTTCTGGGAAGGAGTCCGGTTTTATTGTCCGGAAAAAACGCTACGTGGGCACATAGCCTTAAGGCAAATTCTTATTTCCACAAAAAAAGACCTGCTTGGATTGGTTACGATGCCAATAAATTATTTCACACTGGTCCCTCAAATACAAGTTTCCAAGGTGTTAGAGGACCTTAACATAAGGGAAAATGTTGAAAATGCCGTGTCGTGCCAATGTCACTTTGTGAAGGTCGAGAAGGTATAACCTTAAAGCGACACTTAAGGCAAATTCTTATTTCCACAAAAATGACCTGCTTGGATTGGTTACAATGCCCATAAATTATTTCTGGTCCCTCAAATACAAGTTTACAAGGTGTTTGATATACTAGAAGACCTTAACATAAGGGCACATGTCGAAAATGCTACTGGAATGTGCAAAAGTAGTTGTGAGATGTCATATCATTTTCTTACATCACTTTCTGCTCTTCACCTCCTGGCTCCTATCAGGCTTGGTTCTCCTCCCAGCTCCTCACAGTGATATCAGTACGTATATGTACTGTACAGTGCATACTTAGGACGAGCAGAGAAGGAAATGTGTAGATGGAGCTTTAATCAATATCAAATATATTCATACCATATGTTTATCCCTTCCATAGCCACAAAAATGCAATCAAACAATTCTAGTCTAGAAAGTCTAGAAGGTCTAACCTAAAAGTGACACTCCAGACAGACTTTCATATTTAGGAAAATACTGGAATCTTTTACTATGCCAGTATTTTTTTTCTTTCTGGTCTCTCAAATGCAATTTTCCATGGTGTTTGGTATGCTTGACAACCTTAACGTATTGGCAAATATAAAAAATGTTGTTGAGCTGGGCAAGAGTAGTTGTGAAACGTCATTTTCTGTCTCACATCACATTCTACTCTTTAGCTCCTGAAAATGCTCTCATCAGGCTTCCTTCTTCTCCCAACTCCTCACAGACAAGCGACGAGCGTGGAGCCGGGCGGGAGGACGCAAGATCGCCTAGTGTGACAGGTAAGTAGCGACCCCCATCCCCAGCGATGTCGCTGGTGAGATCTGCCTGTGTGGCAGCTCACTAGCGACCACTTAGCGATGTACCAGCGATCCTGACCGCGTCATATCGCTGGTCGGGATCGCTGGTACATCGCTAAGTGTGACAGTACCTATAGAGTTCATACAATCAGAGAAGGAAATCTGTAGGTGGAGCTTCAATCAATATCAAATATGTCCATACCATATGCTAGGTTTACCCCTTCCTTAACCACAAAAATAAATGCAATCAAGAATAAATATTTCCTTCATTATGACTCACCTTTAATTGTCTGTTAAGCTGGTCACAAAAACAAGTTATCAAATGGCCAAAAACTTCACGGAGCCTACCCATTTCTGTGTTGTTAAATCTCAAGTTTGGTGGTGTCTCCACTCTTTCCAGTTGGCAGATTTAAGAAGAACTTAAGACTGGGCATGTTTACTTTCAAAATGGCCAATCATTTGTTGCCCTATCAGCAACTTTTGAATGTTTATGGGCCTCATAATATTTATTTGTTACGCCATCTCTGCGTACTCACCTGGCCACTGCTCCCACGCTGCAGCCTCCCGCCGCCCGACATCCATGGAGGTTGCCTTTGGCAGGTGTGCGGCCAGCGGCGTCCCTGCATGCAATGCGTATGCGCCATAGGCCGCGGCCGCGCCTCCCTCCTGCTTCTTGTGCTCCGGCTATGCCCTGACCCGGGAGCACCTCCCTGACCAATGGCAGACCAGACAGGAGCATATCAGGCCGCTTCCCCCTGAGGGAGGTGCCTGATTGTTGTGTTTCCTAGCACACTGGGCCTCGCTTCATCGTGTGCTCTCTGCTCCTGCAGTTCCGTTCTTCTGCTCTCTGCAGCAGCCTCTCAGTCCTGCTACCCGTGTTCCTTGCTGTCTTCCGCAGTCCTGCCTCCGGTGTTCCTGTTCCATCCTACTCCAGTCCTGCTGTCCTACTCCAGTCCTGCCTCCAGTGTTCCTGTTCCATCCTGCTCCAGTCCTGCCGTCCTACTCCAGTCCTTCCTCCAGTGTTCCTGAATCCATCTTACACCAGTCCTGCCATCCTGCTCCAGTCCAGCCTCCAGTGTTCCTGTTCAATCCTACTCCAGTCCTGCCTCCAGTGTTCCTGTTCCATCCTGCTCCAGTCCTTCCATCCTACTCCAGTCCTGCCTCCGGTGTTCCAGTTCCATCCAGCTTCAGTCCTTCCGTCCTCCTCTAATCCTTTCTCCTGTGTTCCTACTCCTGTCATCCCTCCTCGTCCCAGTCTACTGTCTTACTACATTCCTGCCTCCTGGTTCCAGCTCTGTTCTGTCATCTATACTTCAGTACCACAGTCCTACTCCAGTCCATACTGAGCCGCCCCTCTCGGTACCAGCTACCGTGGTACTTGAACCCCTGGGCCTGCTCCTAACAGTCCCTGTATAGGGGTCGGTTCCACCTGGCAGCTCGCCCAGGGCCCCTCGGTGCCACGGTCCAGAGGGTCCACTCCTGGAGTTTCCGGCTCCAGACTACACACGCTAACATTATTCATCATAGAATCATAGAATGTTAGAGTTGGAAGGGACCTTCATGGTCATCATGTCCAACCCCCTGCTCAATGCAGGATTCACTAAACCATCTCAAGCAGATGTCTGTCCAACCTCTGTTTTAAGACTTCCATTGAAGGAGAACTCACCACCTCTCGTGGCAGCTTGTTTCACTTATTGATCATCTTGACTGTCAAAGTTTTTTCTAATATCTAAAACATTACAGACACAGGCTCTTTATAAGCCATTGAGACACAAGCCCTGATGATCATCGAACAGCTATCTCCTCTGACACAAAAATTACATTTAATTGACTCTGTATATTTGCTTTATTGGGGAGAAGAAAAAAATCTAGCACCTGAAGATGAGCAAATAAATCCGCAATACCCTTGTCAGGAGGCCAGGTTGGTATTCTGCTGCTCTTTTGATTAACCAGTTTGGCACAATGTAGTTGCTGTAATTTCTTGTGCTTTGTACAAAAGAGATTTGACCCCTTTTTGAGCTAGACATTTCATTTATATAGTTTTCCATGGGTAGGTGTCTAAACAGAGGTCGTCTGTCACAAGGTGAGGTTTTAATATTAGAGGCTAGGACTGTCCCGATTGGGGTACACCTTGTGGTGGGATGACATTTATGCTTTTTTGATAAAAAACAGTTTTTACCAAGTACTGTATGGTATTTAAATGCAGTTTTACTGTTTACTAACAGCAGGGTACATGCTCATTTATTCTATACTAGATGTTGGCCCGATTCTATCGCATCAGGAATTCTAGAGTCTCTGTTAAAATAAAAAATAGTTATATACTCACCTTGTGACGGCCCCCGATCTCCGCTCCACGCACCTGGCATCTTCCGGTCCCAGTAATGCTTTGCGTGAAACACCGCTGATGACATCGCACTCTCGTTAGAGTGACGTCATCTCCGGCCCTTCATGCAAAGCATTACTGGGACCGGAAGGTGCTGTGCACGTGGTGAGAGGAGAGAAGGAGTCCGGGGGCCGTTGGATGGTGAGGATAGCGCTATTTTTTATTTTAATTCTATTTTTTACAGGTTTATGCTACCCAGGGCCTGGAGTCTCCTCTCCTCCGGACCATGGGTACCATCCGCACATTGAGCGCTGCGCCCGACTGTGCCTGTCGCTGATTGGTCGTGGCAGCTTACCTGGCAGCCGCGACCATTCAGCGACGCGGGATTTCGGTTACAGACAGACAGAAAGACAGAATAAGATGATTATATAGTAGATTTGTTTTTTATGTCATGTGTGCATTATGCTATGACAATGATGCAAAGCCAGGCTAATCAAAAGAGGAGTTGAGGATGATAGCAGGTCGGAGGCGGTTTGCAGGGTCCCCTTTCAAGCATCATGGCTCATCTCTACAAGCACCTTCTTTGTGAACAAAGAGTAGGGTATAAAACATTCATATCTGTCCTTTTTTTCTTTCTTCGTTGGCCATTTGGAACAGCTAAGAGTTCTTGAAATGCATTACATACCAGCCGGTTTTGTGTGTCTGGCTTTATTCTTTTCTATTGCTTGCAGACATTTTTTTGCCTTCATGTTATTTTTTTTCAGTTTTACATCCCTATGGTTTCCTTCCCCTTTAATATTTTAAAAAAATAAATTGAAAAGAAAATAGGAAAACACAAGAATGGCCTGAACAAAACCACAATAACGAGACAATTTTCAATTAATTCCAAACTTAAGAGATGTTGGTTTCCTCTTGAATAAATCTGAGTTGCTTTGCAGTAAGAAGCTGTGCACGCTTCAGTGGCACGTCACATCATTAATAGGTTTATTCAAAACTATAATTAGTTTATTGGATGCATCATTCCACAGTAGTGATTTGTAAGGATGCTTATTTATTGTACAAGAGTAATATCTATTATGCTTATTAACAATTCTCAAAGCCCCCTTAATGCTATTCATAAGCCTTCATTACCACTCCTATCATGCACTGTAAATCTTACACAACGCACGGAACAAATGAGGAGTGCATTGCCACTGATATAAAGCCAAATCACTTTGCATGATTTATTTATTTTTTTGCAAAAATTGAAGAATTCATTTTTCTTTAACCCCCCAAAAGCACTGAATAATATCAAAGCCGAGATTCATAAGGTCCTGTTTTGATGAACGGCAACTAATAAGCATTTGATAGGTTTATCGTTGTCGAGCCTTCAACCAATAATTGCATTCATATTCTTTAATTTACGATGCTGTTTACATCTGGAAGATGTTAGCATCTATCAAGGATTATGGATTTTGGTCATAAAGTTGATCAATAAACTATAAAGAACCGTATTTTTTTTGCAAAAGTAAATTTTGAAGTATAATTTACTGTACCCAAACTTTAGAAAATTAAGTTTGGGTCTCCTAAAGTCAACGTCTGTAGATTTTTTATGCTAATAAACCCTTTAAAAAATGTGATGCTTCCGCTAATCCACATTCTTGACTTTAAAATTCCAAAAGCAGATTGTGGTTTAACTTAAAGGCTAATTCACATATTGAAAAGTTAACATCTACCTAATGTACATGATAGTTAAATGCTGAGTTCTCACAGTTTCAGAGAATGGACCTCTGACATGCCCCTCTAGAATGAAGTCGTGGTCACTTACTCCCACCAGCTCTTCGCTCATTCTCCTTGGCACTGTCGAAAAAAGCTGGGTGCTGTACTCAGCTACTGTACACTGCCCCATATACAATAAAATAAGCTATGGTTTGCCAGCACGGTCACTGCAGGATTCCAATGGGAAATTATACAGGCCTGGCCTCTGGATTGGTAAGACCCATGGCAAACAGTAAGTTAACAACATTCCCAGTTGGGGATAACCTTTCATTTTTGGCAAAAAATTTGGGAAAATGTTACCATTTATGTGCCTAACGTATGTACCACAAAGTTAAATTTATCATTCTGTTATATTTCTTGGTGTTACAAACAGGGTTGTATAGATAAAATAATATACAGCTCTGGCAAAAATTAAGAGACCACTGCACAGTTTTATAAAACTCGGCTTCTCTACATGTCTGACAGCCATTCCATTCCAGTGTCAGCTGAATTCCAAATAGAGTACACCTCATTCTACTTAATGTGCTTCTGATTAGGTGATTGCCTGAACCAAATCTTATTTAACTAAGGAAAGTATAAAAAACCCTGCTGTGATGTTCACAATCCTCTTGCAATAGGACAAGCTGGATGGCAAAACAAGTGCTAGTAATATCACAAAAGTAATAGGAATGAAAAAATAACTTAACCATGCCAAAGGAGTTGAAAAGAAAAGTCTTGAGTGAGGAAGAGAAGGGCTCAATTCTGGCTTTACTAGCAGAGGGATACAGTGGGCGTCATGTTGCCTCCATCCTTAAAATTTCTAAGATGGCAGTCCATTACAATAAGGTCAAACAGCAGACATTGGGGACAACAAAGCTACAAAATGGCAGAGGGCGAAAATGACTCTCCACTGACCGGGATGACAGTCATCTTATTCGAATGTCACTCAGCAACCGCAGGATGACATCAAGTGACCTACAAAAGGAATGGCAAATGGCAGCTGGGGCGAAGTGCACAGCAAGAACAGTTCGTCACAGTCTCCTAGTGGTAGGGCTCAAGTCATGTAAAGCTAGCAAAAAAGCCTTCCATCAATATCCATCAATAAGAAGCAAAGAGGTGCCATGCTGAAGTTTGCCAAAGACGATAAGGAATGGACCATAGAGGACTAGAGTAGGGTAATCTTTTCTGATGAGTCTAATTTTCAGCTTTGCCCAACACCTGGACGTCAAATGGTTAGACAGAGACCTGGAGAGGCATACAAGCCACAGTGTCTTGCACCCACTGTGAAATTTGGTGGAGGATCGGTGATGATCTGGGGATGCTTCAGCAAGGCTGGAATTGGCAGGTTAATCTTTGCAAAGGATGTATGAATCAAGCCATATACAAGGTTATCCTGGAAAAATAGTTGATTCCCTCTGCTCAGGCAATGTTCCTCAACTCTGAGGACTGTTTTTTCCAGCAGGACAATGCGCCATACCACACAGCTAGGTCAATCAATGTGTGGATGAAGGACCCCCACATCAAATCCCTGTCATGGCCAGCCCAATCTCCAGACCTGAACCCCATAGAAAACCTCTGAAATGTAATCAAGAGGAAGATGGATAGTCATAAGCCATCAAACAAAGAAGAGCTGCTTACATTTTTGTACCAGGAGTGGCATAAGGTCACCCAAAAGCAGTGTGAAAGACTGGTGGAAAGCATGCCAAGACGCATGAAAGCTGTGATAAAAAATCATGGATATTCCACAAAATATTGATGTCTGAACTCTTCCTGAGTTAAAACATTAGTATTGTTGTTTCTAAATGATTATGAACTTGTTTTCTTAGCATTATTTGAGGTCTGCAAGCACTGCATTTTTTGTTATTCATCCACTCAATGCCGACTTTTATTCCCCATTGACTTGTATTGGGGTCGGGTTTCGGACGAAACTCCGACTTTTTTTGCCCTAGTCGGACCAGTTTCATCTGAAACAAATTTTGTTTCATGAAACCCGATTCTACTAAAGTCTCTCAACTCTAGTTGTCAGTAGTTTATAGAATAAAAGAGCAATTTACATTTTACTCAAAAATATACCTATAAAGAGAAAAATCAGACAATCTGAAAATTCTGCAGTGGTCTCTTAATTTTTGCCAGAGCGGTATAATGATAAGCCATCATCCAATCAATTTAATGCCAATCAAACTTAAGTATCATAAGTATCATATTTTTTGGATTATAAGACGCTCCAGATTATAAGATGCACTCCAAATTTTGAGTAGAAAATTCAGGCGTCTTATTGCTTACCGAGGGTGGTGGCTGTGATGAAGCGGGGTCCCAGAGTTGCTGCTGGAGGAGGCAGGAGTGGGGTGATGCTGTAGGCCACAGGCTGGTAAGAGGAGGTGTTTCGATGTGCGTCGCACAGCTGTGGGTGTCCGGTGCTGTTTTTGGTGTCTGGTGCTGCTTTGGGTTTCCAGTGCTGCGAGAGTGTCCAGTGCTGCTGCGGGTGTCTCCAATGCTGCGAGGGCTCTGCCGACATTTTGTGAAAAGCTAGAGCCCCTACAGTTCCATAGTTTCCTATGCGGTGGACTCTGGGAAAATGGATGCCAGGGGCAGCGCACGCGCAGATGGAGAGCTCAGTAATTTTTTTTTAAATTTGCAGGTCAAAGTATCTTCGAACAGTATGAGATTCAATTTGCGCAAATAGTAAAAATCAATACATGCGCCAGCCTTTTACATTATGGACAAGACTGCATCAGTCACAAAAGGGTGGCATGAGCTCAGGTGCCACCATACAAACCTCCACCATAATGACTTGCAGTTATAACATCATAAGGGATAGCGCAGCCAATAAAGATTTACTATTATAGCCTGTATAAAACCCTACACATTGACTGCACCATCTATTTTAGCTTTATTTTAGGATCATGAAAGTTCACCAGAGGTCACAGTTCAGTAATAGATACAGGAAGACAAAGCCCTAAGATAATAGACAAAAACTTCAGAAAATAATAGGTTAAGTAATTCTAACAAGGACAAAGATGAGAATAGTAGTCTGTGAATTAAAGATTTAATTGATAGAGGGAGAGAGAGAGAAGAGGTGCCATCAGCAGTGCCAGACTAGTGTGATTCATCATGATATGGCATAGCTGGCATCTGTCCTGCTGCATTTGAATTAAGATTTTTTTTTGTTTTTCATTCTTAGTGCACCAGAAAACAGAAACAAGACAGCACAATAGTTTGTACACAAAGAAAAAAAATCCAATATCAATGTCAGTAAATAGGTTTGTTTGTCACATGAAAGTGTATTGAGTTTTGCAATGACCCTAGCGCATGTGTGCAGAACCCTCGGAAATCCCAATACAGTGCAGGAGACACAAAGATTCCATTGAGAGTGGTGGGAGTCTGAAGATTCAGTGAAGATCAGATTGTTGGGGTGAATATGGGAGAGGCAAAAGAGGTCAGCGAAGAAGTGAGTATAACAATTTGTTTTTATTTTTAACCTTTTACATCATGGTTCAGAAAACTGGTGGCCTGTGGCTGCCATTTTGCTGAATTTGCATGAAAAACAATGACAAAAACAAAATCGGTATTTTGGGGAATATGCTTTGTTTAAAATGTGAGTAGAATTCAATTCCACTCTAATTTATTTGCTTATCTATAGTCTTACTGTTTTTGGTCAAGAACATAGAGTACTGGAAAGTAGATTGCTCTTTATGCATGGTGGAATTGGTATTGGTTTGATTGGCTATTGGACACACATCAGTACCTATACCTATAAAGGTACCCTGAAGCCGATTTCATATTAAGTATAGCCACGATACAGTCTATTGGTATGAATGATCAACCTATTGACATGAAAAACCTGTAGATCAGTGATAATTAAAAAAGCATAAAAAATGAGAACGTTCTTGGCTAAACTGGTGAAAGGTCAAAATCTATTAAATATACCATGGAAGTCTGGCTTCAACTGATGATACCTGAAAAAAAAAACATCATTAAAAGAAACATATTTGGCAGACAGTAGTCTTCCTTTGGCCAATAGGAAAAAGTCAGCCATACTTAATTTCAGTCGAAATGGTCAAAATCAGGCATTTCCACCAACTTGTATCTTAGGCGTATGACTATTTTTAAACGGTTTGTCTTATTACAGATATTTATGAGACAATAAGTGATAAGGCTATTGATATTTGTTTTTTTCCTTGCAAGAAACTGCCGATCCAGTGCCGAAACATGTTGGGACAAAAAAGGACCATTTTGGAACACAAAAGACTTCTCATTTACCGGAGTGTAGTCCATTCAATGTGATATAGTCCTCCTCTACTAATAAATGTTAAGCAACTCTTAAAAGCAAAGGGCGTGCAAGAGCAATGCTATGACCTAATGATACAAAGAAATGTATCGGTAGCCTTGTGGCTCACTGGTTAGCACTGTACAATTGTAACACTGGTGACTTGGGTTCAAGTCCCACCGAGGACAACATCTACAAGGAGTTTGTAGATGTTGGGTTCTTTGGTTTCCTCCCACACTCCAAAGGTTCACTGATGGCGGCATTAGATTGTGTTCCCTAATGGGGACAGTGACAACAATGTCTGTACAAAAAAGATAGTAAAATAAATATTTAAAAAACATAAAATATGGCTGATCATTTAATGCAGTGTTCCCCAACTTCAAACCTCAAGTGCCATCAACACATCATGATTTCTGGATTTCCTTGTCTTTCGATATTGATCTCATAGTGATTTGCATTTATCAATTGAAATCTAGTGAACACCTCCCAAATATCGTACCTTTAAGATTAGACTCAACACTGAAGGCTTTAATGCTTGAATAATGTTACCTATTCCATAGGGATCCACGCAAGGAACTAGCATTAATAGCCAAAAAGTGCAATTTACCCATGATTGGTTCATTAGAGTTTGAACAATTTGGGACGGTGATTTACACAGAGCCAATACCTTTCCCCAAAAATTCTAATTATACGAAATGCTTAAAGATGCATTTTAACAGACATTTTATTGAGAACCTGTTAGCTTTAATTTTCCCTGTATATATACAACTCTAAACTGCGCCAGCTGGGAAAGCATTATAGTTCAGCCATAAAGCTTTATGCCAGCTCTTTATTTAGTTGTACATTTTAGATCTTTATCTCTATCTCAGGCATTTATCTTATTTTATGTTTATCATATTGATTTTGCCTGGCTCAGTGTGGATAGCATTGCTATGCAAATTCTTAGTGACTTAATGCTAAGCTGTGTGCTAAGGAAATAAAAGGCTATAACTTGGCTATATGCAATATGGCTGGAAAGGGAAAGTGTTGCTTATCCACAAATATATTTTAAATGATATCACCAGAAGGTATTTTTAGGGGCCCTGAGACAAATCTTCTTCTAGGGAGACATTACCAGGTTAGCATTGATATCTCGGCAGAACTTTCTTATACAGAATTTGAAAATGCTCATTTAAGAACTGTATGAAGTGATTGTAGGTATCCCTTACCCCCCCTGAAAAAAAAAAATCAAATTTTCACATATATGCAATTTTATTATCATTAGACATTTAATCCCGCCCCCGAGTTTCCTGGGAATAGCCAAAAAAGCTATTTTATGAAAAATGTGCACAAAACCAACCCGTTTCTATGTTGTACAGTATATGTGAAAAGTTGGATTGTTTGGTAAGTAAAGTCTGGTGGTTATTGATACCCACTACCAGGGCCGGACTGGCCATCGGGCATTTCTGGCAAATGCCAGAACGGCCAGTCCCTGTAGAGGGCCACTCGATCAGTCGCCCCCTTCATGCTGTCATGCTAGAATCAGTGCCACCAGGCTAGACAGAATGAAGTTGGTGGCCGCGCTCTGATGTCCGGACTCCTCATCAGGAGCTGCAGTGAGGTAACATAGAGACAAGGCAGGGGGAGGGAGAGCCTTTCTCTCCTGCTCCAGCCCGGTCTCACTGCAGCTCATGATCAGGACATCAGACCGCTCACTTCCTCCTGTCAGTGGGGCCAGAAGGGATTTAGCAGCATCTGAGTGTGAGTGCACGGAGCAGAAGCCCAAGAAACACCTGAGTTATACTGAGGAGCAAAGATGTTAAGAGGCAAGCATTTATAGAATTAAGAAGAAAAAAAAGCTATGTCCACTCTGATAACATGCCACTTACGCAAAAGAAAATCACCATTTCTGTGGTGAATTATAACTCCCAGCATGCCATAGGAGCTGCTGTACATGCTGGGAGTTATAGTTCAAGGCATAAGGATAATAGTCAACCATGTAGTGGCATAACTACAAAGTTATGGGCCCCGCTGCAAACTTTCAAATGGGTCCCCCATTCCAAAATACACGCACATCTCCGCTCAGTACATCTCCTCTCCATACACCTCGTACTCGCGCAGCTCCTCTACGCACACGCGCGGCTCCGCTCCGTACACCTCGTACATGCGCGGCTCCGCTCCGTAAACCTCGTACACGCGCGGCTCCGCAAACTTCGTACACGCGCGGCTCCGCTCCGTAAACCTCGTACACGCGCGGCTTCGCTCCGTAAACCTCGTACACGCGCGGCTCCGCTCCGTACACCTCGTACACAGGCGGCTCCGCTCCGTACACCTCGTACACACGCGGCTCCGCTCCATACACCTTGTATACACGTGGCTCCTGTATGTACACACGCGGCTCTGCTCCGTACACCTCATACACACGCGGCTCTGCTCCGAACACCTCGTACACACACGGCTCTTCTCCGAACACCTCGTACACACGCGGCTCTGCTCCGTACACCTCGTACACATGCGGCTCCGCTCCGTACACCTCGTACAGACGCGGATCCACTCCGTACACCTCGTACACACGCGGCTCCGCTCCGTACACCTTGTACACACGCGGCTCCGCTCCGTACACCTTGTACACACGCGGCTCCGCTCCGTACACCTTGTATACACGCGGCTCCGCTCCGTACACCTCGTACACACGTGGCTCTGCTCCGTACACCTCGTACACACGCGGCTCTGCTCCGAACACCTCGCACACACGCGGCTCCGCTCCGTACACCTTGTACACACGCGGCTCTGCTCCGTACACCTCTAACACACGCGGCTCTACTCCGTACACCTCGTACACACGCGGCTCCGCTCTGTACACCTCGTACACACGCGGCTCCGCTCCATACACCTTGTATACACGCGGCTCCTGTACGTACACACGCGGCTCCGCTCCGTACACCTCATACACACGCGGCTCTGCTCCGAACACCTCGTACACACACGGCTCTTCTCCGAACACCTCGTACACACGCAGCTCTGCTCCGTACACCTCGTACACATGCGGCTCAGCTCCGTACACCTCGTACACACGCGGCTCCGCTCCGTACACCTCGTACACATGCGGCTCCGCTCCGTACACCTCGTACACACGCGGCTCCGCTCCGTACACCTTGTATACACGCGGCTCCTCTACGTACACACGCGGCTCCGCTCCGTACACCTCGTACACACGTGGCTCTGCTCCGTACACCTCGTACACACGCGGCTCTGCTCCGAACACCTTGCACACATGCGGCTCCGCTTCGTACACCTCGTACACACGCGGCTCTGCTCCGTACACCTCTAACACACGCGGCTCTGCTCCGTACACCTCGTACACAAGCGGCTCCGTTCTGTACACCTCGTATACACGTGGCTCCTCTACGTACACACGCGGCTCCGCTCCGTACACCTCGTACACACGCGGCTCCGCTCCGTACACCTCGTACACACGCGGCTCCACTCCGTACACCTCGTACACACGCGGCTCTGCTCCGTACACCTCGTACACACGCGGCTCTGCTCCGTACACCTCGTACACACGCGGCTCCGCTCCGTACACCTCGTACACACGCGGCTCTGCTCCGTACACCTCGTACACACGCGGCTCTGCTCCGTACACCTCGTACACACGTGGCTCCGCTCCGTACACCTTGTACACACGTGGCTCCGCTCCGTACACCTCGTACACACGCGGCTCCTCTCCGTACACCTCATACACACGCGGCTCCTCTACGTACACCTCAAACACATGCGGCTCCTCTACGTACACACGCAGCTCTGCTCCAGTACACCTCGTACACACGCGGCTCTGCTCCGTACACCTCGTACACACGCGGCTCTGCTCCGTACACCTTGTACACACGTGGATCTGCTCCGTACACCTCGTACACACGTGGCTCTGCTCCGTACACCTCGTACACACACGACTCCGCTCCGTACACCTCGTATACATGCGGCTCCTCTATGTACACACGCGGCTCCGCTCCGTACAACTCGTACACGCGGCTCCGCTCCGTACACCTCGTACACACGCGGCTCTGCTCCGTACACCTCGTACACACGCGGCTCTGCTCCGTACACCTCGTACACAGGCGGCTCTACTCCGTACACCTCGTACACATGCGGCTCCGCTCCGTACAACTCGTACACATGCGGCTCTGCTCTGTACACCTCGTACAGACGCGGCTCCGCTCCGTACACCTTGTACACACACGGCTCTGCTCCGTACACCTCGTACACATGCGGCTCCGCTTCGTACACCTCGTACACACGCGGCTCCGCTCTGTACACCTCGTACACACGCGGCTCCGCTCCATACACCTCGTACACACACTGCTGTGCTCCGTACACCTCGTACACACGCGGCTCCACTCCGTACATCTCGTACACACGCGGCTCTGCTCTGTACACCTCGTACACACGTGGCTCCGCTCTGTACACTTCGCACACACGCGGCTCTGCTCCATACACCTTGTACACACAGGGCTACGCTCCGTACACACGCGGCTCCGCTCCGTACACCTCGTACACAAGCGGCTCCGCTCCGTACACATGCGGCTCTGCTCCGTACACCTCGTATACACGCGGCTCCTCTACGTACACACGCGGCTCCGCTCCGTACACCTTGTACACACGCGGCTCCGCTCCGTACACCTCGTACACACGCGGCTCTGCTCCGTACACCTCGTACACACGCGGCTCTGCTCCGTACACCTCGTACACAAGCGGCTCCGCTCCGTACACCTCGTACACATGCGGCTCCGCTCTGTACAACTCGTACACACGCAGCTCTGCTCCAGTACACCTCATACACACGCGGCTCCTCTCCGTACACCTCATACACACGCGGCTCCTCTACGTACACCTCGAACACATGCGGCTCCTCTACGTACACACGCAGCTCTGTTCCAGTACACCTCGTACACACGCGGCTCTGCTCCGTACACCTCGTACACACGCGGCTCTGCTCCGTACACCTCGTACACACGCGGCTCTGCTCCGTACACCTCGTACACACGCGGCTCTGCTCCGTACACCTCGTACACACGCGACTCCGCTCTGTACACCTCGTACAAACGCGGCTCCGCTCCGTAAACCTCGTACACACGTGGCTCCGCTCCGTAAACCTCGTGCACACGCGGCTCCGCTCTGTACACTTCGCACACACGCGGCTCTGCTCCGTACACCTTGTACACACAGGGCTACGCTCCGTACACACGCGGCTCCGCTCCGTACACCTCGTACACAAGCGGCTCCGCTCCGTACACATGCGGCTCTGCTCCGTACACCTCGTATACACGCGGCTCCTCTACGTACACACGCGGCTCCGCTCCGTACACCTTGTACACACGCGGCTCCGCTCCGTACACCTCGTATACACGCGGCTCCTCTATGTACACACGCGGCTCCGCTCCGTACACCTCGTACACACGCGGCTCCGCTCCGTACACCTCGTACACAAGCGGCTCTGCTCCGTACACCTCGTACACACGCGGCTCTGCTCCGTACACCTCGTACACAAGCGGCTCCGCTCCGTACACCTCGTACACATGCGGCTCCGCTCTGTACAACTCGTACACACGCAGCTCTGCTCCAGTACACCTCATACACACGCGGCTCCTCTCCGTACACCTCATACACACGCGGCTGCTCTACGTACACCTCGAACACATGCGGCTCCTCTACGTACACACGCAGCTCTGTTCCAGTACACCTCGTACACACGCGGCTCTGCTCCGTACACCTCGTACACACGCGGCTCTGCTCCGTACACCTCGTACACACGCGGCTCTGCTCCGTACACCTCGTACACACGCGGCTCTGCTCCGTACACCTCGTACACACGCGACTCCGCTCCGTACACCTCGTACAAACGCGGCTCCGCTCCGTACACCTCGTACACACGCGGCTCCGCTCCGTAAACCTCGTACACACGCGGCTCCGCTTCGTAAACCTCGTACACACGCGGCTCCGCTCCGTAAACCTCGTACACACACGGCTCCGCTCCGTAAACCTCGTACACACGCGGCTCCGCTCCGTAAACCTCGTGCACACGCGGCTCCGCTCCGTACACCTCGTGCACACGCGGCTCCTCTATGTACACACGCGACTACGCTCCGTACACCTCGTACACACGCGGCTCCGCTCCGTACACCTCGTACACATGCGGATCTGCTCCGTACACACGCGGCTCCGCTCCGTACACCTCGTACACATGCGGCTCCGCACCGTACACCTCGTACACACGCGGCTCCGCTCCGTACACCTCGTACACACGCGGCTCCGCTCCATACACCTCGTACACACGCGGCTCCGCTCCGTACACCTCGTACACTCGCGGCTCCGCTCCGTACACCTCGTACACTCGCGGCTCCGCTCCGTACACCTCGTACACTCGCGGCTCCGCTCCGTACACCTCGTACACTCGCGGCTCCGCTCCGTACACCTCGTACACACGCGGCTCTGCTCCGTACACCTCGTACACACGCGGCTCTGCTCCGTACACCTTGTACACACGCGGCTCCGCTCCGTATACCTCGTACACATGCGGCTCTGCTCCGTACACCTCGTACACACTCAGCTCTGCTCTGTACACCTTGTATACACGCGGCTCCTCTACGTACACACGCGGCTCCGCTCCGTACTCCTCGTACACACACGGCTCTGCTCCGTACACCTTGTACACACACGGCTCTGCTCCGTACACCTCGTACACACACTGCTGTGCTCCCTACACCTCGTACACACGCGGCTCCACTCCGTACACCTCGTACACACGCGGCTCCACTCCGTACACCTCGTACACACGCGGCTCTGCTCTGTACACCTCGTACACACGCAGCTCGGCTCTGTACACCTCGTACACACGCGGCTCCGCTCCGTACACCTTGTACACACACGGCTCTGCTCCGTACACCTCGTACACACACTGCTGTGCTCCCTACACCTCGTACACACGTGGCTCCTCTCCGTACACCTCGTACACACGCGGCTCCGCTCCGTACACCTCGTACACACGCGGCTCCGCTCCGTACACCTCGTACACACGCGGCTCCGCTCCGTACACCTCGTACACACGCGGCTCCGCTCCGTACACCTCGTACACACGCGGCTCCGCTCCGTACACCTCGTACACACGCGGCTCCGCTCCGTACACCTCGTACACACACGGCTCCGCTCCGTACACCTCGTACACACGCGGCTCCCCTCCGTACACCTCGTACACACGCGGCTCCACTCCGTACACCTCGTACACACGCGGCTCTGCTCTGTACACCTCGTACACACGCGACTCCTCTCCGTACACCTCATACACACGCGGCTCCTCTACGTACACACGCGGCTCCGCTCCGTACACCTCGTACACACACAGCTCTGCTCCGTACACCTTGTACACACACGGCTCTGCTCCGTACACCTCGTACACACACTGCTGTGCTCCCTACACCTCGTACACACGCGGCTCCTCTCCGTACACCTCGTACACACACGGCTCCGCTCCGTACACCTCGTACACACGCGGCTCCACTCCGTACAACTCGTACACACGCGGCTCTGCTCCATACACCTTGTACACACACGGCTCTGCTCCGTACACCTCGTACACACACTGCTGTGCTCCCTACACCTCGTACACACGCGGCTCCACTCCGTACACCTCGTACACACGCGGCTCCACTCCGTACACCTCGTACACACGCGGCTCTGCTCTGTACACCTCGTACACACGCGGCTCTGCTCTGTACACTTCGTACACACGCGGCTCAGCTCCGTACACCTTGTACACACACGGCTCTGCTCCGTACACCTCGTACACACACTGCTGTGCTCCCTACACCTCGTACACACGCGGCTCCTCTCCGTACACCTCGTACACACGCGGCTCCGCTCCGTACACCTCGTACACACGCGGCTCCGCTCCGTACACCTCGTACACACGCGGCTCCGCTCCGTACACCTCGTACACACGCGGCTCCGCTCCGTACACCTCGTACACACGCGGCTCCGCTCCGTACACCTCGTACACACGCGGCTCCGCTCCGTACACCTCGTACACACGCGGCTCCGCTCCGTACACCTCATACACACGCGGCTCCGCTCCGTACACCTCGTACACACGCGG
This sequence comes from Dendrobates tinctorius, assembly GCF_039654945.1. Taxonomy (NCBI): domain Eukaryota; kingdom Metazoa; phylum Chordata; class Amphibia; order Anura; family Dendrobatidae; genus Dendrobates; species Dendrobates tinctorius. The sequence goes on from NW_027361677.1 coordinate 11,392,946, forward strand.
CTCCGCTCCGTACACCTCGTACACACGCGGCTCCGCTCCGTACACCTCGTACACACGCGGCTCTGCTCTGTACACCTCGTACACACGCGGCTCCTCTCCGTACACCTCATACACACGCGGCTCCTCTACGTACACCTCGAACACACGCGGCTCCTCTACGCACACGCGCGGCTCCGCTCCGTACACCTCGTACACACACGGCTCTGCTCCGTACACCTTGTACACACACGGCTCTGCTCCGTACACCTCGTACACACACTGCTGTGCTCCCTACACATCGTACACACGCGGCTCCTCTCCGTACACCTCGTACACACACGGCTCCGCTCCGTACACCTCGTACACACGCGGCTCCACTCCATACACCTCGTACACAGGCGGCTCTGCTCTGTACACCTCGTACACACGCGGCTCGGCTCCGTACACCTCGTACACACGCGGCTCTGCTCTGTACACCTCGTACACACGCGGCTCCGCTCCGTACACCTCGTACACACGCGGCTCCGCTCCGTACACCTCGTACACATGCGGCTCCGCTCTGTACAACTCGTACACACGCGGCTCTGCCCCAGTACACCTCGTACACACGCAGCTCCGCTCCGTACACCTCGTACACACGCGGCTCCTCTCCGTACACCTCATACACACGCGGCTCCTCTACGTACACCTCGAACACATGCGGCTCCTCTACGTACACACGTGGCTCCGCTCCGTACACCTCGCACACACGCGGCTCCTCTACGTATACACGCGGCTCCGCTCCGTACACCTTGTACACACGCGGCTCCTCCACATACACACGCGGCTCCGCTCCGTACACCTCGTACACACGCGGATCCGCTCCGTACACCTCGTATACATGCGGCTCCGCTCCGTACACACGCGGCTCCGCTCCGTACACCTCGTACACACACTGCTCTGCTCCGTACACCTCGTACACACGCGGCTCTGCTCCGTACACCTCGTACACATGCGGCTCCGCTCCGTACACATCGTACACATGCGGCTCTGCTCCGTACACCTCGTACACACTCAGCTCTGCTCTGTACACCTCGTATACACGTGGCTCCTCTACGTACACACGCGGCTCCGCTCCGTACACCTCGTACACACACGGCTCTGCTCCGTACACCTTGTACACACACGGCTCTGCTCCGTACACCTCGTACACACACTGCTGTGCTCCCTACACCTCGTACACACGCGGCTCCACTCCGTACAACTCGTACACACGCGGCTCTGCTCTGTACACCTCGTACACACGTGGCTCCGCTCCGTACACCTCGTACACACGCAGCTCTGCTCCAGTACACCTCGTACACACGCGGCTCCTCTCCGTACACCTCATACACACGCGGCTCCTCTACGTACACCTCGAACACATGCGGCTCCTCTACGTACACACGTGGCTCCGCTCCGTACACCTCGCACACACGCGTCTCCTCTACGTATACACGCGGCTCCGCTCCGTTCACCTTGTACACACGCGGCTCCGCTCCGTACACCTCGTACACACGCGGCTATGCTCCGTACACCTCGTACACACGCGGCTCTGCTCCGTACACCTTGTACACACGCGGCTCCGCTCCGTATACCTCGTACACATGCGGCTCTGCTCCGTACACCTCGTACACACTCAGCTCTGCTCTGTACACCTTGTATACACGCGGCTCCTCTACGTACTCACGCGGCTCCGCTCCGTACTCCTCGTACACACACGGCTCTGCTCCGTACACCTCGTACACACACTGCTGTGCTCCCTACACCTTGTACACACGCGGCTCCACTCCGTACACCTCGTACACACGCGGCTCCGCTCCGTACACCTCGCACACACGCGGCTCTGCTCCGTACACCTCGTACACACGCGGCTCTGCTCTGTACACCTCGTACACACGCGGCTCTGCTCTGTACACCTCGTACACACGCGGCTCCGCTCTGTACACCTCGTACACACGCGGCTCCGCTCCGTACACCTCGTACACACACGGCTCTGCTCCGTACACCTCGTACACACGCGGCTCCTCTCCGTACACCTCGTACACACGCGGCTCCGCTCCGTACACCTCGTACACACGCGGCTCCGCTCCGTACACCTCGTACACACGCGGCTCCGCTCCGTACACCTCGTACACACGCGGCTCCGCTTCGTACACACGCGGCTCCGCTCCGTACACCTCGTACACACGCGGCTTCGCTCCGTACACCTCGTACACACGCGGCTCCGCTCCGTACACCTCGTACACACACTGCTGTGCTCCCTACACCTCGTACACACGCGGCTCCACTCCGTACACCTCGTACACACGCGGCTCCGCTCCGTACACCTCGTACACACGCGGCTCCACTCCGTACACCTCGTACACACGCGGCTCCGCTCCGTACACCTCGTACACACGCGGCTCTGCTCTGTACACCTCGTACACACGCGGCTCCTCTCCGTACACCTCATACACACGCGGCTCCTCTATGTACACCTCGAACACACGCGGCTCCTCTACGTACACACGCGGCTCCGCTCCGTACACCTCGTACACACACGGCTCTGCTCCGTACACCTTGTACACACACGGCTCTGCTCCGTACACCTCGTACACACACTGCTGTGCTCCCTACACCTCGTACACACGCGGCTCCTCTCCGTACACCTCGTACACACACGGCTCCGCTCCGTACACCTCGTACACACGCGGCTCCAGTCCGTACACCTCGTACACACGCGGCTCTGCTCTGTACACATCGTACACACGCGGCTCCGCTCCGTACACCTCGTACACACGCGGCTCTGCTCTGTACACCTCGTACACACGCGGCTCCGCTCCGTACACCTCGTACACATGCGGCTCCACTCTGTACAACTCGTACACACGCGGCTCTGCTCCAGTACACCTCGTACACACGCGGCTCCTCTCCGTACACCTCGTACACACGCGGCTCCTCTCCGTACACCTCATACACACGTGACTCCTCTACGTACACCTCGAACACATGCGTCTCCTCTATGTACACACGTGGCTCCGCTCCGTACACCTCGCACACACGCGGCTCCTCTACGTATACACGCGGCTCCGCTCCGTATACCTTGTACACACGCGGCTCCTCCACATACACACGCGGCTCCGCTCCGTACACCTCGTACACACGCGGCTCCGCTCCGTACACCTCGTATACACGCGGCTCCGCTCCGTACACACGCGGCTCCGCTCCGTACACCTCGTACACACACTGCTCTGCTCCGTACACCTCGTACACACGCGGCTCTGCTCCGTACACCTCGTACACACGCGGCTCCGCTCCGTACACCTCGTACACACTCAGCTCTGCTCTGTACACCTCGTATACACGCGGCTCCTCTACGTACACACGCGGCTCCGCTTCATACACCTCGTACACACACGGCTCTGCTCCGTACACCTTGTACACACACGGCTCTGCTCCGTACACCTCGTACACACACTGCTGTGCTCCCTACACCTCGTACACACGCGGCTCCACTCCGTACACCTCGTACACACGCGGCTCTGCTCTGTACACCTCGTACACACGCGGCTCCGCTCCGTACACCTCGTACACACGCAGCTCTGCTCCAGTACACCTCGTACACACGCGGCTCCTCTCCGTACACCTCTTACACACGCGGCTCCTCTACGTACACCTCGAACACATGCGGCTCCTCTACGTACACACGTGGCTCCGCTCCGTACACCTCGCACACACGCGTCTCCTCTACGTATACACGCGGCTCCGCTCCGTTCACCTTGTACACACGCGGCTCCTCCACATACACACGCGGCTCCGCTCCGTACACCTCGTACACATTCGGCTCCTCTACGTATACCTCGTACACATGCGGCTGCGCTCCGTACACCTCGTACACATGAGGCTACGCTCCGTACACCTCGTACAAATGCGGCTCCGCTCCGTACAACTCGTACACATGCGGCTCCGCTCCGTACACCTCGTACACACGCGGCTCCGCTCCGTACACCTCGTACACACGCGGCTCCGCTCCGTACACCTCGTACACACGCGGCTCCGCTCCGTACACCTCGTACAAATGCGGCTCCGCTCCGTACACCTCGTACACACGTGGCTCCTCTTCGTACACCTCGTACACACGTGCCTCCTCTTCGTACACCTCGTACACACGTGTCTCCGCTCCTTACACCTCGTACACACGCGGCTCCGCTCCGTACACCTCGTACACACGCGGCTCCTCTTCGTACACCTCGTACACACGTGGCTCCTCTCCGTACACCTCGTACACACGTGGCTCTTCTCCATACACCTCGTACACACGCGGCTCCGCTTCGTATACCTCGTACACACGCGGCTCCGCTTCGTACACCTCGTACACACGCGGCTCCTCTCCGTACACCTCGTACACGCACATATCCACTCCGCACACCTCGTACACACGCAGCTCCACTCCGTACACCTCGTACACATGTGGCTCTTCTCCGTACACCTCGTACACACGCGGCTCCGCTTCGTCTACCTCGTACGCACGCGGCTCCGTTTCGTACACCTCGTACGCACGCGGCTTCCTCCATCCGCTCCCACTGATGGACAATTTTCTTTCTGCTGCGCCCAACATCTATTATTGTCTGCCTTTCTGACATCACGTCAATGGCGCTACAGAGAATGAGCTGCTGAGCTCCTGATTGGCTGCAGCACCATTGACGTGACATCAGAACTGTAGACACTGGATCTGCGCAGTGTGAATAGAGCACAGGTTGCTTTTCAAACAAACAACGTGGGGGTCAGTGCCATGTGATGTTTTATCGGATAGCACTCGGTCCAGTGTTATTCTATGGGGCAGAGCAGTTCAGCAATTATTTTCTCATGCCAAATTGGCATGAGAGAACAATGGCAGCATGCTGTGGTTGGCAGCGCTCCACTCACTCACACCTTTACAAGCCTATGGGTCTTAGTGATCTGAGTGAAACATCACGCTCCACTCGGATGTCACCCCAGTGCAGTCCGATATACACCGAGTCAGGCCATGGAAGAGACAGAGAAATTCCTTTCTCCATCTCCTCCGCTTCTGTGCTGTGATGCTTGAGTATCGGAGTTCAGAGCACGGACGCTCGGATCACGCTCGCAGCAGAGCTGGAGCCGAGTATCATTAGCATACTGCATCCAATGCTATACGCTTGTGTGACTCCAGCCTTGGCTCTGTGTCCACAATGGGATTTTGGAGAGTTTTTGGCGCTACATATTTTTGTTGCCTCAGCATCTTACAGTTCAGCAATGTGGATGGGATTTACCGTATGAAACGCTCCTGCCCCCTGGGCTTTTTTTGCGCAGTGTAATCTGACCTGCGCTGCGTGATTCAAATTCGCAACATGTCCATTTTTCTTGCAGATGTGCTAAATTTTCTGTCCACATTTTTTCCATAGATGCAGAATATAGGTAATGTGGTCACTTTGGACCAAGCCGTAGCACTATGGAGAGCGCAGCATCATCTTCATTATCTATATAATGGAGATAATAAGCTCTGCGTGTAAAGTAGCAACTTGTCTTGGTACTGCAACTAAGGCTGGAATCACATGACCGCATAACATCAGATACGAGAGCACTGGGTGCGATATGCCAATGACCCTCGTCTCCAGCTCTGCTGCAAGCATGATGCAAGTGTCAGTGCGCTGTGCTCCGAGCCTCTCGCATGACAGGATCAGAGCAAGGCTGCGGAGGAGTCTAAGGCTTGAATCACATGAGCGCATAACATCAGATACGAGAGCACTGGGTGCGATATGCCAATGACCCTCGTCTCCAGCTCTGCTGCAAGCATTATGCGAGTGTCAGTGCGCTGTGCTCCGAGCCTCTTGCATGACAGGATCAGAGCAAGGCTGCGGAGGAGTCTAAGGCTGCAATCACACGAGCGCATAACATCAGATACGAGAGCACTGGGTGCGATATGCCAATGACCCTCGTCTCCAGCTCTGCTGCAAGCATGATGCGAGTGTCAGTGCGCTGTGCTCCGAGCCTCTCGCATGACAGGATCAGAGCAAGGCTGCGGAGGAGTCTAAGGCTTGAATCACATGAGCGCATAACATCAGATACGAGAGCACTGGGTGCGATATGCCAATGACCCTCGTCTCCAGCTCTGCTGCAAGCATTATGCGAGTGTCAGTGCGCTGTGCTCCGAGCCTCTTGCATGACAGGATCAGAGCAAGGCTGCGGAGGAGTCTAAGGCTGCAATCACACGAGCGCATAACATCAGATACGAGAGCACTGGGTGCGATATGCCAATGACCCTCGTCTCCAGCTCTGCTGCAAGCATGATGCGAGTGTCAGTGCGCTGTGCTCCGAGCCTCTCGCATGACAGGATCAGAGCAAGGCTGCGGAGGAGTCGGAGAAAGTACTTTCTCCATCTTCTCCATTACCTGTCTCTGGGTATATCGGACTGCACTGGGTGACATCCGAGTGCAATTCGATGTTTCACATGCATCCATAGACTTGTGAGCAATGGCCGGAGCTGAGCCTCCCTTCCTCCCAGAAGAGGCGTGGGCGGAGGCCAACATGACGGGGGGGTTGGAAGGTGAAGGTGGGGGGAGTGGGTTTCAAAGAAAGGGGTGTTGTTTGATTTATAGCTGGGAGCAGCGGGCCTTCCTCCTCCCAGTTCCCGCTCTTTCCACACAAAGCCATTCCCGCCCTCCCTCCCTTTAGTTTGGTGAATGGTAACATTTCAGTTATTTGGGTCATGGTGCTTCGGAGGGGGGGAGTCCTTGGAGTCGTTTGGAAATTGGTTTTGGAGACTCACTGTATAGGGTCTCCTCCATTCATAGGTATGGTGGTGGTGATCTGGTGAAAGGTGGACGGGGAGTTTCCGTAAAGTGGGCGGATCCCCTAGTTGCTTAGTGGACAATATGTCTCGGTGGGTTGGTGCTCCTGAGCCTGTGGGGTAACGGCTGGGACTAATATGTTGGGTTTTTGTCCACAGCATTTTGTGGTAATTCACCTAGCTCTTGTGGCTCCAAGGACTCCTCCTCCGGGTTCAAGTTATTGTATTTATGTTGCTCATAATACATTGTTATTGTTGTTTGTTGATTTAATAAAAGGCTGCTGTGGCCACGCAAATTCCAAAGAAACTTCTGGTCTCTGGTGTTATTAAGCGGCATATGGGGTTAATACAGGTGGGTGTTGTGGGGCACTAGGATGCTCCTGTCTCCCCTGAGGAAAAACAACTTGACAATACCAACGTCATGGGTGTGAGTGAGTTGAGTGTCGCTGCCAATCGCAGCATGCCGCTATTCTCTCATGCCGAATCAACATGAGAAAATAATCGCAGATCTGAGCTGCCCCATAGAGTAACACTGGGCCAAGTGCTATGCTACATCTTATCACATAGCACTCATCCGTGTTATACGCTCATGTGACCTCGGCCATAGAGCAATAAATAGGACTGAGCTGTAATAATGGGCCGTCTGTGACTGTATGTTATATAGTCGTGTTACATTCACGTTACATCTTGTGACCTACAAGTGTACAAAGATATTATATAGTCACCATGCGACAAGTGGGCCTGTGTACCTTCAAATGCCCGGGCTGAATTTTAGTCCCAGCTCGGCCCTGCCCACTACACAGGGGTTTTATTTGCACATGCAAACAACATAGTACCTGGCATTGCTTTCAAAATGCTCTTATAGATATATTAATAATGTAAGCTGAAGCTTTTCGATTTACATAGGGTTTTCATAGAATCGTAGAGTTGGAAGGGACCTCCTGGGCCATCTGGTCCAACCTCCTGCTCAAAGCAGGATTTGCTAAATCATACCAGTCAGATGTCTGTGCAGTCTCTGTTTGAAGACTTCCATTGAAGGAGAACTCACCACTTCTCGTGGCAGCCTGTTCCACTCATTGATCACTCTAACTGTCAAAAAGCTTTTTCTAATATCTAATCTGTGTCTCCTCCCATTCAGTTTCATCCTATTGCTTCTAGTCTTTCCTTGTGCAAATGAGAATAAAGATGATCCTTCTACAATGTGAAAGTCCTTGAGATATTTGTAGACAGCTATTAAGTCTCCTCTCAGTCTTCTCTTTTGCAAGCTAAATGTTCCCAAATCCTGCAACCTTTCCTCATAAGACTGGGTTTGCAGACCGGTCACCATTCTGGTCGCACTTTTCTGAACTTGCTCCAGTTTGTTGATGTCTTTTTTAAAATGTGGTGCCCAAAGCTGGACACAGTATTCCAGATGAGGTCTGACCAAAGAGGAGTAGAGGGCAATAATGACTTCACGTGATCTACACTGTATGCTTCTGTTAATACATCCTAGAATTGCATTTGCCTTTTTTGCTGTTGTATCACACTGCTGACTCATATTCAGTCTGTGATCTATTAGTATACCCAAGTCTTTTTCACATGTGCTGTTGCTTAGCCCTATTCCTCCCATTCTGTATATGCTTTTTTCATTTTTATTGCCCAGATGTAGTACTTTCCATTTTTCCCTGCATTGTGATCATCTAACGCAGTGTTCTCCAACTCCAGACCTCAAGAGGCACAAACACAGAGGCAGTGTTCAGGTAGCTTCCACTGAAGTGCCAGCGGATCTCTCCGCGCTTCCTAAACCTTACCTCCAGTACGCGGACATCTTCTCTAAAAAATCTCAGGTGACCCACCAGACAGCCCCACTCGGGCTGTCAATCTCACCCTCTCATCGTGAGATTCTGTCCTTGTTCATTTTGCCAGATGGCATCGACCAGGTGCTTCTCGGAGTTCCCTGGCTCAGTTGTCACTCCCCTCATATTGATTGGGCTTCGGGGAATATACTGGGTTGGAGCAAGGACTGTGAGGCAAGATGCCTGAAGGGCAGTGTTCAGGTAGCTTCCACTGAAGTACCTGCGGATCTCTACGCGCTTCCTAAACCTTACCACCAGTATGCGGACGTCTTCGTTAAAAAATCTGCGGAGACGCTCCCGCCGCACCATCCTTACGATTGCCCGATAGATCTTCTGCCAGGCACGGAACCTCCTAGAGGCTGTGCGTATCCGCTGTCACTCCCTGAGACAGAGGCTATGTCTCAATATATCCGGGAGAACCTGGCCAGAGGTTTTATCAGAAAGTCGGTGTCGCTGGGTGGTGCAGGGTTCTTCTTCATGCAGAAGAAGAGCGGAGAATTACGTCCCTGCATTGACTACAGAGGTGTCAACGCCATTACAGTTAAAAACAAATACCCTCTCCCGTTGATCTCTGAGCTATTTGACAGGTTGCGAGGGGCCCGGATCTTTACGAAATTAGATCTACGGGGGCGTACAACCTGATCCGCATTCGCAAAGGAGACGAGTGGAAGACAGCCTTTAATACCAGGGATGGCCACTATGAATATCTGGTCATGCCCTTCGGCCTTTGTAATGCTCCTGCTGTCTTCAGGATTTCGTCAACGACGTCTTCCGCGATATGCTCTCCACCTCGGTGGTGGTCTATCTGGATGACAACCTCATCTTCTCACCAGATTTGACCTCCCACCGGAGAGACGTCTGAAGGGTCTTCGACCGTCTGCGGGCGAACTCTCTTTTCGCCAAGCTGGAGAAGTGCCAGTTTGAGCAGGAGTCCTTGCCGTTCCTGGGCTACATCATCTCGGCCCAGGGGTTGGTTATGGATCCGGCCAAACTGCAAGCAGTAAGGGACTGGCAGGAACCACACTCACTCAAAGTGGTGCAGCGCTTCCTAAGGTTCATCAACTATTACTGCCAGTTCATACCTCACTTCTCCACACTGGTAGCTCCTTTGGTTGCTCTCACAAAGAAAGGAGCTAATCCTAACGCTTGGTCTTAACAGGTCTCCAAGGCCTTCTCGTCTCTAAAATCCCATTTTGCTGGCGCTCCCATCTTACACCGTCCCGATGTGGATAAACCGTTTATCCTGGAGGTGGATGCCTCTTCCGTCGGTGCAGGAGCAGTCCTTTTCCAGAAGGATGCTCAAGGTCGGAAGCATCCCTGCTTCTTCTTCTCTAAGACCTTCTCACCGGCGGAGAAGAATTACTCCATCGGGGACAGGGAGCTGCTAGCAATGAAGTTGGCCTTTTCCGAGCGGAGACATCTCCTGGAGGGAGCCCGGTTTCCCTTCCAGGTGTATACGGACCATAAAAATCTGGTCTATTTACAAACGGCCCAGCACTTGAACTCTCGTCAAGCTAGGTGGTCGCTCTTCTCCCGCTTCCGCTTCACCTTGCCCTCTCTCTCTGGAGAGAAGAACGTCCATGCGGATTCTCTCTCGCGCTCGGTGGTCTCAGCGGAGGAAGGGGAGGCTGAGCCACTTTACGACCGTGGTCCAGTTGCTATCGAGTCAGTGCCACCAGGCAAGACCTTTGTGCCTCCTCAGCTACGGCCGGAGGTTCTCGCCTGGGCACACGCGTCCAGGGTGGGTGCTCACTTTGGCAATAAGCGGACCACAGAACTCCTGGCAAGGTGGTATTGGTGGCCGCACATGGCTCGAGACACTAAGGAATACATACAAGCATGCGTCTTGTGTGCACTGAACAGGTCCTCTAGAAAGAGGCCGGCTGGGTTATTGTACCCTTTACCGGCGGCGGATAGACCTTGGGAGATGGTTGGCATGGATTTTGTGGTTGACCTGCCCAAGTCTGGTGGCAGTACGGTCATCTGGGTGGTCACCGACCATTTTTCTAAAATGGTGCATCTGGTGCCACTCGTACGGTTGCCTTCTGCTCGTGGTCTTGCCACATTGTTCATAAAACATGTATTCCATCTGCATGGCATGCCGGACAAAATTGTCAGTGATCGAGGTCCCCAGTTCGCGTCCTGGTTTTGGAGGGAGCTCTGCAGCCTACTCAGCACTGAGCTAAACCTGTCCTCCGCTTACCATCCCGAGACGAATGGCTTGGTTGAGAGAGCCAACCAAACCTTGGTCACGTACCTGCGGCATTTCATCTCTGCCAGGCAGGATGACTGGGCATCCTTGCTACCATGGGCTGAATTTGCCCTGAATAATGCAGTGGCTGATTCCACTGGTCTGACGCCGTTCCTTTTAAATTACGGCCAGCATCCGCGCGTCCCTGTCCCGATACCAGTGTCCTCCGCTGACTCCAGGGTGGCAGACTGGGCAGTGGAGGCTCGCGACATTTGGGATAGCACTCAGGATTCTATTTGTGCCTCTAAAGAAAGAAAGAGGGCATCCGCCGACACACACATCGGCTACCCGCTCCAACCTTTTCCCCCGGCGACTTGGTGTGGCTCTCTGCTCGAAACATCAAGCTGTGGGCTGAGTCCTCCAAGTTCGCGCTGCAATACATCGGACCTTTTAAGGTTCTCGAGCAAATCAGCTTGGTGATCTACCGCCTGGCTCTTCCTCCACATTTAGCCATTTCCGACGTTTTCCATGTGTCCCTTCTCAAACCTGTTCACATGGCCCAGTTCTCTGAGTCATCTGCCGGGTCATCAGACTTGTCTTTGGACGAGTTTGAGGTTAACGCCATTGTGGGACGCAGGATTGTGCGTGGCAAAAAGCTTCATTTGGTGGACTGGAAGGGTCATGGTCCAGAGGCCCAGACCTGGGAGCCAGTGGAGAACATCCACACTCCACTCCTGATCGTGGCCTTTGACCATAGTGAGGCTCAGAGAGGGGGGCCCTAGGAGGGGCGTAATGTTAGGCATCAGATTTCTGCAGCTGCACAGCAGGAATCCAGAGCCATACATCCAGCAGTCTCCCATTCCTTTCCAACCGCTCAGGGAACTGCACAGCAATCTCAGTGATCCAGGCGCCCTGCTCAGACCAGCTCTCTTGGTCTGGATGTTGCTGCCACCTCTGGACCAGCAATGGTAGCACAACCTGCTTTGCAGGAAACCACTCCAGAGGATAAGTCCTCTCGCCGCTTTACTGGGCATGCCCACGAGACGATCTCCCAGTGGAGATTGGGGTCACATGCTCAGGTCCTTGTCCTGATCTGATTGGCCCATCTCAGAGGTCTGGAAGGTCCCAGAAGAGCATGGCTATAAAAGGCCCACATGGCCGCTCGCCCATGCGCTAGTATAGGCTATACTTGCTATGTGTGAATGGTGACGGATGTGTGATTCTGGTGACTGACTCATTTGAAACCCCTTCCCTCTGATATTACGCATGTGGATAGGGAACTAGAGAGATAGTCAGCGTCAGTCAGTGGCAAGCTATAGGTCACAGTGAATACCGCACCTCTGCACTAGCGTCTGATGGTGTCACGCCTCACGGCACTATCGTATAGTGGCAGTAGTTACCGCCATGCTGCAGATAGCAGCACTTACCGGCGTCCGCGGTTGCGACGCCACACGCACGGTAGGTCAACACGGACACCGACCTCTGTCTTGGGCCGTGTCCTGTGACCATATACCATGTGTGCACGCCACCTGAGAACTGTGAAGCTAACAGGCTCGGCGTTTATGCTTTAGGGCCTCTGTGAGTTTAACAGAGTCCACTCTGCGCACCCCAGGTGACGTTTAACCCGAGCACAGTATGCCGCCATATAAGCGAGTCCGCCATTACTCAGCAGCGGTTGTTACACCTACTGCACGGTGGACCCTTCCTATTATTTATATTTAGTGCGTTCCGCCATCCCAGACAGCTTTAGATTTAATCAAAGTAAGTTTATTTAACCACCATTAATGCATTATCTTTAAGTAGGGAGGAGCGAGCATACTCGTGAGGATTCCGATACTCGCGGTACTCGAATCCTCGCGAGTATTTCACTACTCGCCTCGCAATATTCGCAACAGCCCGCACAGTCCCCGCACAGCCCTACAAGTCCCCGTACAGCCCTGCACAGTCCCCGCACAGCCCAACATGGCCCACCACAGTCCCACACAGCCCAGCACAGTCCTGCACAGCACCTGCAAAGCCTTGCACAGTCCCCGCTCAGCACGGCACAGTCTTCGCACAGGCCAGCACAGTCCCGCACAGCCCGGCATAGTCCCCGCACAGTCCCGCACAGCCCAGCACAGTCCCCGCACAGGCCAGCACAGTCCGGCATAGCCTGGCACAGGCCAGCACAATCCCACTTAGGGTACAGTCTTTGCTCAGTCCCCGCACAGTCCATCACGGTCCCCGCCCATTAATCGCATTTCCCATAGACTTACATTGGACTCGGTACTCGTTACGAGTACCCGAGTATTAGGAGGTACTCGTAATGAGTACAGCAAGTCCGAATACTATAGTACTTGCTCATCCTTATCTGTAAGAAATCTTTTAGCTCAATTAATGTTTAAAGAGTTTGTACCAAGCAAATAAGTAATCACATATTGATATGATAAAACTTAAATTATTGATTACTGAAAATCTGTTTGTTGGAACCTCCAATGATCCAGAGAGCTGAGAGCTGAAGAGCCCTGTCTGAATGGGGCCTTACTTGGCTATCTTTGGCATTCCCGTATAGTATGAATTGAGAGGGGGTGCACATCCTCTGCTCCATTCAGACAAGGCTCTGTAGAGTCTCGTTGTCAGGATCGATAGGGGTCCCAGTGGTCAGACCCTTTAGCAATCAATAAGTTATTCCCTATCCTTTACATCAGTATAACTTAACCCCTTAGTGACAGAGCCAAATTTTAAAAATCTGACCAGTGTCACTTTATGTGGTAATAACTCTGGAATGCTTCAACAAATCCCAGTGATTTTGAGATTGTTTTTTGTGACACATTATACTTTATGATAATAGTAAATTTAGATTGATATGTTTTGTGTTTGTTTATAAAAAATATCAGAAATTTGACTAAAATGGAAAAAAAATTGCAATTTTCAAACTTTGAATGATTATCCCTTTAATCCAGATAGTCGTACCATAGCAAAACATTAATAAATAAAATTTATCACATGCCTGCTTTACATCAGCACCATTTGTAAAATGTTATTTTATTTTGTTAGCATTTTAGGAGGTCTAAAAATGTAGCTGCAATTTTTCATTTTTGCATGGAAATTTACAAAATTATTATTTTTTTTTTTAGGGACCTATCCAGGTTTGCAGTGACTTTGAGGGCCCTACATATTGGAAAACCCCCAAAAGTGATACCATTTTAAAAACAACACTCTGTCATTCTGATAACTGCTGTCAGGTAGTTTATTAACCCTTCAGGTGCTTTTCAGGAATTAATACAAAGTGGCATGATAGAAATGAAAAAGTGTATTTTTACCTGCTAAATGTCAGTAACTTCTGAACAGGCCACTATAGCTGTGAGACTCTAAGGGCACCATTACACGTAGCGATGCACCAGCGATCCCGACAACGATATGGATCGCTGGTGTATCGCTAAGTGGTCGCTAGTGAGCTGCCACACAGGCAGATCTCACCAGCGACATCGCTGGGGTCCGGGGGGTCGTTACTTACCTGTCAGACGCGGCGATCCTGACGTCCTCCCACCCGCGTCCACGCGTCGCTCGTCGGCGCCACAGGAAGCCCAGCAGGAAGCGCCCGGTGAGAAATGGTCCAGGACGTTCTCGTGCGACCAGCAATGAGCAGCGGGGGAGCCGGTCGGAGGTAAGTATCACACATAGCGATATCGCTAGCAATATCGCTGCTACGTCACAAAATCGGGGAAGTTACAGCGATATTGCTAGCGATATCGCTATGTGTAACAGGGGCTTAACTCCTGAAACGAAGGTCAGCAATGACCCTTCATTTCAGAGAGGGGCGGAGGCTGTTGCAGTGACCGCAGCCTCACCCCCCCGATGATGCTTTGTTTGAGTATCCCAGAATGCACTGGAATTTTCAAGCGAAACGTCATCAAAAAGGAAGTTGTAAACGAAAAAAAGTAAAGCAGTTAAATAGTGAAGTCAAGAAAGGATTGGGAATTTTTAATTAAAGTATGTCAGAAAATAGATTAGATTATGGCATTAGATAGATAGGGATTAAGGAAAAATTTTTCTGTTTTGGATCACCATTTTAATACAGCTCCAATTGAGTTTATTACGAACTATATTAGTCCATAAACATCAGCGATAACTATAAGCAGCCAGAATTATATAATTCATTAAGTCAGACAAAAAATAATATCTGATAAAAAGACATAGTTAAATGAATTGGAATACATTTTGAATCTTTAAAGAGCTGAACTAGAAAGAGCGAGAAGAGCAACCAAAGTTATAGGTGAATATTAGGAACATATGGGTTATCAAGCTTGGAGTTATTTAGTTTGGAAAAAATGAGTGAGACTATATCATACACCATGTTGTAATGTTTGGGAGAAGAGATGAGCGACTTTTCCTTTTTTAGGGTTGTGTCGGGTTTCATGAAACCCGACTTTCTCAAAAGTCGAGTCGAACGAAATCGGCCGACTATAGGGAAAAGTCGGGAAAAGTTGTGAAACACGAAACCCAATGCAAGTCAATGGGGAGAAAAGTCGGCAGTGAGTGGAGGACTGTAAACACACCTGGCATGAATTTTAACCCTAGAGGCGGCGAAATCTCTCTCTTCTCTCTCTCTCCCTCTCTCTCACTCCCACTCCAGCTACACTCTGCTCCGCTTCTCTCATTGGCTGAAAAAAGTCACATGCAAGCATTCGCCGAAACCCGACTGACGCTTGGGTTGCCGACCGCATGGCTGACTTCACACTGGCGAAAGTCGGCGACTTTTGAATCTGATCGACCTGTTTCGCTCAACTCTATTTGGGAGGATTCACGGAAGAAGTTCAAGAGGCCCTGGATGCCCTTTTAGTAAATATAATATTACAGGATTTGTACTGTGGTGGAACATTGATCCAGGGGACAAGTCTAATTTGTGGAGTTGAGAAGGAATTTTTCTATTAATATGTGCAATTAGCATCTGCATTTGAATTATCATTTAAATTGATATGCAAGTGATGTTGAAGAGCTATTTGTTAATCTGAAGCCTCGGTCACTACAGCTCTATTCCCTATCCAGTGCTGCCTCATTCCGCCGCTTCCTTTTGACTGAAATTATGCATCATAGAGGCTGTCAGGCAAGCAGGTCAGAAGGCTGTGCTTTGGGGGAATAGAGCTGGAGTGACAAAGGCTTCAGATCTACAAATAGATCTTCAGCCTCATTTGCATATTCAATATAACATAGATTTCTCAGTAATGTAGGAACAGACTGGTCAGGTAATGATGATACTTGACTTGTGTTTCAAAGCACTACATGCACATAGATTTGGGTTTAAAATCCTACTGACTGATTCCCTTCAAGGCTGAACTTGATAGATACATTTTTTTTCAACCTTAAAATTATGAATCACATTGTACAAAAAAAAACATGATAGAGTGCAACTCACATCACAACCACATCTCCCATTACAGCCATAACCTATGCATAGACATTTTCCAAAATGTAGAATAAACATCGTCCAAAATTTAGAAATAATTTATTTTTCAAAGTTTGACAAATCAAGCCAAGAGGAAAGATAAGGAAGGACACAGTATCGGACTGGGCTGCCAAGGGCTCACTAGTCACCAGCTCTAGGACCCCACTTTTTAACTACGGGCACATGTGACATCATCCTCAAACACAAATTTATATAACAATTAACTAAGTAGATTGTAAAATTAATAAGATTTTGCCTTTGCCTGTACATAGTGATTAAAGTATATAGTGCCAAGTGCTGCTCATATCAGAAGGTGGTGGCCCGCTCTCGTAGAGTGGCCCACCAGAGGATTCTCCTGTTCTCCTGCTGGCCAGTCCAAGCCTGAAGACACATGTAAAGGAGTAATCAATGCAAGCAGCAAATACAGTGTTTCCAAGTCCGTATTGAGGTATTCTTAATGGTGATATATATGCAGATCAGCTCCGTAGATGACCTTACTAGTTACCTGCAAATTGAAGAGCAAATAGAGTACACTGAGGTTTAAAGTAAATGCTCGGTATGGATGACTGCTGTACATATAATGGCTTTTAAGTGCCTAGTCTAATGTGAATTAAACATGCCTGATTTAATGTAGACTCACTAGGCATCCTGATAGTACTTGTCATCTCTTTTACGAATTGTAGAATCTACTGCATGAAACCCTGACAACCAGCCCTCCAGGTCAATGTAATTTGTAAGCCTTATAATACCAGCAACATTAGAACATCTGTAGTCAATACTTTCTTTGTTTTCCACCTTAATATAGAAAACTGCACAATCCTAGGACGGTAATTAATTCCCCGACGTATAATATTGTTTCAGGTAGATTAAATATAGACCAAAAATTAAATCAAATTATATTTTGTGTGCTTGGTTTTCTTTAGGGAAACCAAAAAAACCGCTGAAGTGTAAATGTCTAATTAATTATGTTGAATGCTAATGGATTTTAAATTAAAATACCGGCAATATTTAGCGCGACCAAATTCCAAGTGACTAAAGATATAGATTGAATCAAAATAAACTCTTGAGTATATACAACATTGTTTATTTAAAGTAACAAGCTCGCTGCCTCGGGGGTTATCCTTGACACTGATCTCTCTTTCAAACCACATATCAAAGCCCTTTCCACTTCCTGCCGACTTCAACTCAAAATATTTCACGGATCCGTACATTCCTCAACCAAGAATCTGCACAAACCCTAGTCTGTGCCCTCATCATCTCCCACCTTGACTACTGCAACCTCCTGCTCTGTGGCCTCCCCTCTAACACTCTCGCACCCCTCCAATCTATTCTAAACTCTGCTGCCTGACTAATCCACTTGTCCCCCCGCTATTCCCCGGCCTCTCCCCTCTGTCAATTCCTGCACTGACTCCCCATTACCCAAAGACTTAAGTTCAAAACCCTAACCATGACATACAAAGCCATCCACAACCTGAGTCCTCCATACATCTGTGACCTCGTCTCCCGGTACTTACCTGCACGAAACCTCCGATCCTCACAAGATCTCCATCTGTACTCCCCTCTTATCTCCTCTTCCCACAATCACATACAAGACTTCTCCCGCGCATCCCCTCTACTCTGGAACTCTCTGCCACAACATATCAGACTCTCGCCTACCATGGAAACCTTCAATAAGAACCTGAAGACCTACATCTTCCGACAAGCCTGCAACCTGCAGTAACCACCGATCCACCAAACTGCTGCATGACCAGCTCTACCCTCACCTACTGTATCCTCACCCATCCCTTGTAGATTGTGAGCCCTCGCGGGCAGGGTCCTCTCGCATCCTGTACCAGTCGTTACTTGCATTGTTTAAGATTACCGTAATTGTATGTATTATGTATACCCCTCCTCACATGTAAAGCGCCAAGGAATAAAAGGCGCTATAATCTAATATATAAAGCTCAAGTGTATGTATGTATGTATGTATGTATGTATGTATGTCCGGGATTGGCATCCGCACCGTCGCAGCTACAGCCACAAAATTTGGCACAGTCACACGTCTGGACCCCGAGAGCGTCCTAAGCTATGTTGTGAGGTGAAATTTTAACCCCGCGTGTTCCAATTCACCAAACAATTTTGCCCCTATCTACATAATGGGGAAAAAGTGTGTGTGTATCAAGCCCCGCCCCTCATTATGATGTCATAATGGCTGCCATGGCGACGCTGATGTCATCATAGGTTGCAAGCCCCGCCGCTCATTATGATGTCATAATGGTTGACTATGGGATGGAGGATGTGTGATGGGTATATGGGCACTGGACTATGGGATGGAGGATGTGTGATCGGTATATGGGCACTGGACTATGGGATGGAGGATATGTATGACGGTTATATGGGCACGGGACTATGGGATGGCGGATATGTATGATGGGTATATGGGCACGGGACTATGGGATCATGGATATGTATGATGGGTACATGGGCACGGGACTATGGGATGGAGGATATGTATGATGGGTACATGGGCATGGGCCTATGGGATGGAGGATAATTATAATTTGCTATAACTAACCACAGTTAGTTACTACGCCCAGGCAGCGCCGGGCTCTTCAGCTAGTCTAATATATAAAGCTCAAAGTGTGTATGTATGTGTGTATGTATGTATGTATGTGTGTGTGTATGTGTGTATGTCCGGGATAGGCATCAGCACCGTCGCAGCTACAGCCACAAAATTTGGCACAGTCACACGTCTGGACCCCGAGAGCGTCCTAAGCTATGTTGTGAGGCGAAATTTTAACCCCGCGCGTTCCAATTCACCAAACAATTTTGCCCCCGTCTACATACTGGGGAAAAAGTGTGTGCGCGTCAAGCCCCGCCCCTCATTATGATGTCATAATGCCCCTATTTGCATACTGGGGAAGCAGTGTGTGCATATCAAGCCCTGCCCCTCATTATGATGTCACAATGGTTGCCATGGCGACGCTGATGTCATCATAGGTTGCAAGCCCCTATGCTCATTTTGATGTCATAATGGTTGACTATGGGATGCAGGATGTGTGATGGGTATATGGGCACTGGACTATGGAATGGAGGATATGTATGACGGGTATATGGGCACAGGACTATGGGATGGAGGATATGTATGACGGGTATATGGGCACTGGACTATGGGATGGAGGATATGTATGACGGGTATATGGGCACGGGACTATGGGATGGAGGATATGTATCACAGGTATATGGGCACGGGACTATGGTATGGAGGATATGCATGATGGGTATATGGGCATGGGACTATGGTATGGAGGATATGCATGACGGGTATATGGGCACGGGACTATGGGATGGAGGATATGTATGATGGGTATATGGGCACGGGACTGTGGGATGGAGGATATGTATGACGAGTATATGGGCACGGGACTATGGGATGGAGGCTATGTATGACGGGTATATGTGCACAGGACTGTGGGATGGAGGATATTTATGACGAGTATATGGGCACGGGACTATGGGATGGAGGCTATGTATGACGGGTATATAGGCACGGGACTATGGGATGGAGGATGTGTGATGGGTATATGGGCACTCGACTATGGGATGGAGGATGTATGATGGGTATATGGGCACTCGTCTATGGGATGGAGGATATGTATGATGGGTATATGGGCATGGGACTATGGGATGGAGAATATGTATGATGGGTATATGGGCATGGGACTATTGGATGGAGGATGGGTATATGGGCACTCGACTATGGGATGGAGGATATGTATGATGGGTATATGGGCACGGGACTATGGGACGGCGGATATGTATGATGGGTATATGGGCACGGGACTATTTGATGGAGGATGTGTGATGGGTATATGGGCATTCGACTATGGGATGGAGGATATGTTTGATGGGTATATGGGCACTCGACTATGGGATGGAGGATATGTATGATGGGTATATGGGCACGGGCCTATGGGATGGTGGATATGTATGATGGGTATATGGGCACGGGACTATGGAATGGAAGATATGTATTATGGGTATATGGGCATGGGACTATGGGATGGAGGATAATTATAATTTGTTATAACTAACCACACTTAGTTACTATGCCCGGGCAGCGCCGGGCTCTTCAGCTAGTAATAAATAATAATAATAATCATAATAATAATAATGGAATTTTTGAAGATTGGACTATTGATTGGCTCGATCAGTGAGGGTCCGATCTTTGGCACTACTGCTGATAATCTGATGGGGTTGTGGGACTCTGAGCTTCGGCAGTATTCAAGTAAAGTGAATAGGACAATTTTACAAAATCCTGCCTGCAACAACCACAGCTAAGTAGACGGAGCACAGGTAGGGCATGCGAACATGACCGTATTCTGTCAAAGTGTCATCAGTAAAAATATCAGACCAATGTAATTCTAAGGGGCCTTACAAAAGTCTGAGTTTTTCCATCGGTCAGAGACTGCTCGAGGAAAAAAATCACTCCATGCCCAAGTTGGATCCAATTATTGGATCACACTTGGCCATGCAAGTCAATGAGTGTGTGGAAAACATTGGACTGCGCTTGGATAGCATCTGAGTGCACTGCAGGTTTGGATTTCTTTTTCCCTTAATATAGAAGTTAATTTAGAAACTGCATATTATGAATATTTGTGAGATCTTTAATATTTAATTTTTTTTGATGATCTGAAACATTTAAGTTTGACAAACATGCAAAACAATAAGAAGAAATCAGGAAGGGTGCAAAAACATATATATATATACTAGCTGAAGAGCCCGGCGCTGCCCAGGCATAGTAACTAACTGTGGTTAGTTATAGCAAATTATAATTATCCTCCATCCCATAGTCCCGTGCCCATATACCCATCATACATATCCACGATCCCATAGGCCCGTGCCCATATACCCATCATACATATCCTCCATCCCATAGTCGAGTGCCCATATACCCATCACACATCCTCCATCCCATAGTCCCATGCCCATATAGCCATCATACATATTCTCCATCCCACAGTCCCATGCCCATATACCCATCATACTTATTCTCCATCCCAAAGTCCCATGCCCATATACCCATCATACATATTCGCCATCCCATAGTCGAGTGCCCATATACCCATCACACATCCTTCATCTCATAGTCCCATGCCCATATACCCATCATACATATCCTCCATCCCATAGTCCCGTGCCCATATACCCATCATAAATATCCACCATCTCATAGTCCCGTGCCCATATACCCGTCATACATATCCTCCATCCCATAGTCCAGTGCCCATATACCCATCACACATCCTCAATCCCATAGTCCCGTGCCCATATACATATCTGCCATCCCATAGTCCCGTGCCCATATACCCATCATACATATCCTCCATCCCATAGTCTTGTGCCCATATACCCATCACACATCCACCATCCCATAGTCAACCATTATGGCATCATAATGAGCTGCGGCAGGGCTTGCAACCTATGACATCAGCGTCGCCATGGCAACAATTGTGACATCATAATGAGGGGCGGGGCTTGATACGCACACACTGCTTCCCCAGTATGCAAATAGGGGCATTATGACATCATAATGAGGGGCGGGGCTTGACGCGCACACACTTTTTCCCCAGTATGTAGATAGGGGCAAAATTGTTTGGTGAATTGGAACGTGCGGGGTTAAAATTTCGCCTCACAACATAGCTTAGGACTAGTGTTGAGCATTCCGATACCGCAAGTATCGGGTATCGGCCGATATTCGCTGTATCGGAATTCCGATACTTAGTTCTGATACTTTTTTCATATCGAATACCGGAATCGGAAGTTCCCATAATGCTAGGAGCCCGCTCAATTTGATTCAGCCAATGGGGATCCTCAGAAGTGTGGTCACATCCTGTTAGGCATGTTAACTACTGGCATGGCTGTGATTGGCTGCTGAAATGATGTCATGATGCACTATAAAAACCGCTGCAGCCGCCATTTCTAGTCACTCTGCTGTGAATTCAGTTAGGGACAGGCTGCTGTTGAAGACAGTGAGGGACAGTTAGAAATAGTGATCATCTAAAATATCTATTGCTCTACCCAGGCTACATAATCCACCACTGTAGCATTTTTTTAGCCCAGCAGCGCTGTTTTAATACTGTAGCTGTCTGCAAGTGCTGTGTGAGTGCAGAACCACGCTGTGTAGTGTGTCCTGCAGGCACGTCTGCTTGTAGGCCGCCCAGCGTGTGTCTCTGCCTCATACACATTTTTCTTTTATTGCTGCTTTTTTTTTCTCCTCTATAGTGTGCTTCCATACGTATCCATACACGTTGGTTGCAAACACTAAAGGAGTGGACAGCGGAGCCTTTCAGCAGCCTTTCAGTGCTACAGCCCATTTCTCTGCACTGTTTTTGGCTGTCTGATAGGTCTCTCTGTGTGTGAGTGCAGCTCACGTTGCAGTGTGTTCTACAGCCACCGCTAGCTGTAGTCCGCTCAGCGTGCGTCACTGCCTCATACATAGTCCTTTTTTTGCAGCTAATTTGTCCAGATTTTTGCTCCTATATTAGTGTGCTTCCATCCGCATCCATTGTCATTGGTTGGTTGCAAACACTATATAGGATTAGATAGAGGATCCTTTTTGCTGGCTTGTGCCCTTCAGGGCCAGCCAGACTAGTATCACCCTATTTTTTGGAGCCTCATCAATTGCATTGTAGGTTAGCTTCCTGCATTGTAATCGCTCCAAAAACTTTGTGATACTATAGCTTTCAAACTTTGGTCACATCCTTTTCTTTCCCCCCCCCAAAAAAAAAAGGAAATAAAGTTCACCAAACACTCCACTTTACAGTTGTGTAGGCCACATTAGATCATATTAAAGTGTAGTACACACACTCTTAGCCAAATTAGTGTTTCTTATACTGGTTAGCAGGTGTTCAGGAATAAGAACACTAAGCCACCCCTTTTTACTTTTCTGCCTATCTTTATCAGTCTACCAAGATGAAGAAGGCAGGGAGTAAGGCACGTGGTCGTGGCCATGGAGTTTCAGCAGGGAGAGGACGGGGGGATTCGGTGTCTGCTGCGGCCACCAGTGACCCGGCATCCCCCACTTTTACCAGGCAACAGTCCTTCATGCGCAGCTTTGTAGGACCTCGCCGTACCCCACTGCTGCGTGACGAACAAATTGAAGCCGTTGTCGGATGGATGGCAGCTAACGCATCCACTTCAATGACTTCCGCATCGTCCCAGGGCCAGAGCACTGAAGAGCAACCATCTGTCTCTTCACCACCTGCCAAATTGCCCAGGCAGTCTGAGAGCCCTGTACAGGAGCCATCTCAATCTTTACTTCTGTTCTCAGAATCTGTTGGCTTGGAAAGTGGTGGCCAGCCAAGCAGCATTCTAGAGCGTGAAGAAGAGGGAGTATGCAGTGATGCGCAACTGCTTTGTCCCTCTGAATCTGAAGAGGCGGGTGGGCCAGTGCCTATTGTCAGCACACCTCAGTGCTCATCTGATAATGATGAGACTCAGTTGCCAATTTCTGGTGCGTACGGTGCTGGCGAGACAACCCAGGATCAGCCGGTGCTTGAAGAGGGGAGTGGAGATGATGAGGTCCTTGACCCATCATGGCGTCAGCCACAGGAAGGTGGTGGGAGCAGCTCTAAGGAAGAAATTCCCCGAACGGCCAAAAGAGGAGGGAGAGGGCGGGGGCAGACTTGGTTGCCTGTAGCCTTCACTTTGGCACCCGTGAGGAGCAATCCTCTTCCAAAACAGAAAACGGGTGCTCCCAGGACTTGCAGTGCGTGGTCTTTTTTTGACACAGTTGCAAATGACATTTGCTTTGTCAAATGCAAGCTGTGTCATCAGAAAGTTAAACGAGGGAAAAATGTGAGCAACCTCAATACCACAAATATGTGGAAACATGTGCGTACCAAGTACGAGGTGGAGTTACACAGACACACTGAAGATGTAGGCCAACCTTCAGCAGCACCTACCACCTCTTCAGCTCGTGTTGGGGCCTCTTCCTCCAGCTCACACACAGCTGGTTCGGCTTCCTCACTGGAACGCCATGGAAGAACCACTGCCACTGTTGTCCAGAGACCCAGTGAAATTCCACCCACTGAACCACGTTCTCAGTCATCAGCACACTCCCAGGCCACTCACCAGCAATCGGTAGCACAGGCATGGAAGAAAAAGCGGCCATACTCGGCAAACCATCCCCGAGCACTGGCTCTGAATTCCGGCATTGCCAAACTACTGGCCCTTGAGATGCTGTCATTCAGGCTGGTGGAGACTGACACCTTCCGGAACTTGATGTCATTGGCAGTTCCACAATACAATGTGCCCAGCCGCTTTTATTTCAGCAGGCAAGCCATCCCTGCCCTGCAAAAGCATGTGGAGGGAAAAATTAAAAATGCGCTACTAAACGCCGTCAGTAGCAAGGTGCACCTGACCACCGATGCGTGGACCAGTAGCCATGGACAGGGACGATACCTTTCCCTCACTGCCCATTGGGTCAATGTTGTGGAGCCGGGTACAGATCTGGAGAGTGGCTCTGTACGTATTCTGCCAACTCCAAGGATTGCAGGAATGCAGTCTGTACATATTGAGTCCTCCTCCTACTCTAGTTCCTCGGAATCAGCACTGCATGAGCCTGTTAGGCCAGATATGAGCACAGGTGTGGCCAAACATCAACAGGCCGTCCTTAAATTAATTTCTTTGGGGAATCGGAGCCACACAGCACAGGAGCTCTGGAATGCCATCAAGCAGGAGAGCGATGTGTGGTTTGTGCCAGCGAATCTCCAGCCAGGTTTTGTAGTGAGTGACAATGGCCGAAATCTAGTGGCAGCTCTGGGCCTAGGCAACCTCACTCACATACCATGTCTGGCATACCATGTCTCAATTTGGTCGTGCAGAGCTTTCTGAGGGACTATCCGGATCTTGATGCACTGCTGCACAAGCTTCGCCTAGAGTGTGCTCACTTGCGGCATTCCAGCATGGCAAGATCGCGCATTGCATCTCTGCAACGCCGATTCCGCCTGCCAGAACATCGCATCATATGTGACCTCCCCACCAGGTGGAATTCAACGTTACATATGTTGGAGCGGTTGTGTGAGCAGCAGGCAGCAGTAATGGAGTACCATCTGCATCAGGCGCAAACAAGTCGCACTGTGCGCCGGACACACTTCACCACCACTGAGTGGTGCCACTATGAGGGACATCTGCCAAGTTTTGCGTGCCTTCGATGACTCCACGCGGATGGCCAGTGCAGATGATCCACTAGTCAGCATGACTGTCCCCCTTATCTGTCTGCTTCAAAAAACCTTACAAGCACTAAGTGAGGAGGTTTTTGAAGAGGTCGAGGATGAGGAGTCAGAAATGCCATCTGCTTCTGGCAAGTCTGCGCAAGGTGCATCCACACAAAGGCCCAGGCAGGGGACACTTAGTGAGGAGGATGATGAGGAGTCAATAGAGGAGGAGGAACACATCTCTCCAGAGGAGGGAGGTACACAAGGCTCTAGTAGTCAGTGTGTACAGCGAGGGTGGGGTGATGCTGAGCAGGCTGAGATGCTGCCTCAAGCTGGGGACAGCGTTTCCGGTCCAGTTGGCAGTCTGCAGCACATGGTTGATTTCATGCTGCAGTGCTTGTTAAATGACCGCCGCATCGCCAACATTCTCCACACGGCTGATTATTGGGTGAACACCCTCCTAGATCCTCGCTACCGGGACAACTTACAAAGCCTCATACCACAGTTGAATCGGGAGCGAAAAATGAGGGAGTACCAAGAAACACTTGTGCAGGTCATCATGTTCTCCATTCCCCCCGCAAGTGTTGCTGGTAGTGCTTTTCAAAGCAGCCATGTGGGTAGAGGCAGTGGAGGAAGCTCTGCACAAAGAGGTAGCAGAGGCAGTGCCGCAGGACAAGGCAAGGCCAGTATGGCCCAAATGTGGAAAAGTTTTGTGTGACCGCCACAAACGGCTACACCATCACAGACGGCTCCAGTCAGCAGGAGGCAACGTTTCCGTCAGATGGTGACAGACTACTTGTCTTGCCCTGTTAGTGTACTCCCAGACGGCTCTTCCCCGTTCAAGTATTGGGTCTCTAAGCTGGATACATGGCCAGAGCTTAGCCAGTATGCATCGGAGGTGCTGGCTTGCCCTGCTGCCAGTGTATTATCGGAACGTGTCTTTAGTGCTGCAAGTGGTGTGGTAACAGACCGTCGCACGCGACTATCCGCCGATAATGTTGACCGGCTTACTTTTCTGAAAATGAATGAGGTCTGGATCTCACCTGAATTTGCCAGTCCTCTTCCAGAATAAATAATTGGCTGGCAACAGGATTCAGGTCTCCTGTTGTGTTCATGTTTCTATGACCTGAACTTTATTTCCTGGGCTACAGCAACGCCCGTTGTTGCTCAGAAGTGCTGTCCACACAGACAAAACACTCGCTCATGTGAAAGTGGGGTTCGGTAACATCAGCTGATCCCCTGCTGTGTGTATGGCAAAGTGTCCTGCTCCCTCCACAGTCAAACAACCTCAGATTTACACCTGGCTCCAAGTAGGCCTCGGCCTACTACCTGATTTTCCCTGGGCTCCGACACCGCCAGTTGGTGCTCAAAAGTGCTGTCCGCACAGACAAAACACTCGCTCATGTGTAAGTGGGGTTCGGTAACGTCAGCTGATCCCCTGCTGTGTGTATGGCAAAGTGTCCTGCTCCCTCCACAGTCAAACAACCTCAGATTTACACCTGGCTCCAAGTAGGCCTCGGCCTACTACCTGATTTTCCCTTGGCTCCGACACCGCCAGTTGGTGCTCAGAAGTGCTGTCCGCACAGACAAAACACTCGCTCATGTGTAAGTGGGGTTCGGTAACATCAGCTGATCCCCTGCTGTGTGTATGGCAAACTCTCCTGCTGCCCACAACTTCTGACTACCTCTGATTTAATATGTTCTCTGATTTGCCCTCTGTCTCCACTGTTTTGAGTATTTCCTCCGGCCTACAACACCGCCTGTTTCTGCTCTCAAGTGCCGACTGCACAATCCACACTTGTTCCTGTGTTACCTGGGTCCTGTAACATCTGCTCATCTCCAGAGGTGAGTCCGGCAATGTCTCCTGCTTTGTCTACATTCCCACTACTTGTAGTGGAAAAGTGGACATAGCAGGAGACATTGCCTGACTCACCTCTAGGGAGGAGCTGCTGTTACAGAACCCAGGTAACACAGGAACAAGTGTGGGTTGTGCAGATGGCATTTCAGAGCAGCAACTGGCGTGGTTGGAAGCCAGAGGAAATACTCGAAACAGAGTGAAGACAGAGGCCTAATTGGAGTACGTTGACAGTTAGTAGTAGTCTAGAAACAAATAATCGAAAACTGCCACCAAGTAGGCCTCAGCCTACTACCTTATTTTCCCTGGGCTCTGACACCGCCAGTTGGTGCTCAGAAGTGCTGTCCGCACAGACAAAACACTCGCTCATGTGTAAGTGGGGTTCGGTAACGTCAGCTGATCCCCTGCTGTGTGTATGGCAAAGTGTCCTGCTCCCTCCACAGTCAAACAACCTCAGATTTACACCTGGCTCCAAGTAGGCCTCGGCCTACTTCCTGATTTTCCCTGGGCTCCGACACCGCCAGTTGGTGCTCAGAAGTGCTGTCCACACAGAAAAAAACAATCGTTCATGTGAAAGTGGGGGTCGGTAACGTCAGCTGATCCCCTGCTGTGTGGAGGGCAAACTGCTGCTGCCTCCAAATTGTAACTACTTCAGATTTAAACATTCACTGATTTGGCTTCTGTCTCCACTCTGTCTCTAGTATTTCCCCTGACCTCCAGCACCGCCAGTTCCTTCTCACAGTTGCCGTCCGTGCATTCCACACTTGTTCCTGTGTTCCTGGTGTTCTGTTACGTGAGCAGATCCCCCAATGTGTGTCCACCACTGTCTCCTGCGCTGTCCACCTTCACACTGCAAGCAGTGGGAATGTGGACAGAGCAGGAGACAGTGGCAGACACACATCAGGGGATCTGCTGACATTACAGAACCCCAGTAACACAGGAACACGTGTGGATTGGGCAGACGGCTGCTGTACGCATAAACTGGCGGTGTTGGTGGTCACGTGAAATCCTGGAAACAGAGTGGAGACAGATGCCTAATTGGAGCACGTTGACAGTCTGTTGTAGCCTACAAACAATCTAAAACTGCCACCAAGTAGGCCTCGGCCTACTACCTGATATTCCCTGGGTTCCAACAACGCAAGTTGGTGCTCGGAAGTGCTGTCCACACAGAAAAAACACTTGTTCATGTGTAAGTGGCGTTCGGTAATGTCAGCTGATCCCCTGCTGTGTGTACGGCAAACTCTCTTGCTGCCTCCAAATTCAAACAGTGTCTTATCTTAATCTGCCTCCAAGTAGGCCTCAGCCTACAAAATGACTACCCCTGGGCTCCAACATCGTCAGTTGTTGTTCAGAAGTGCTGTCCACACAGAAAAAAACACTCGTTCATGTGAAAGTGGGGTTCGGTAACGTCAGCTGATCCCCTGCTGTGTGGAGGGCAAAGTGCTGCTGCCTCCAAATTGTAACTACTTCAGATTTAAACATTCTCTGATTTGGCCTTTGTCTCCACTCTGTCTCTAGTATTTCCCCTGACCTCCAACACCGCCAGTTCCAGCTCACAGTTGGCGTCTGCGCATTCCACACGTGTTCCTGTGTTACTGGGGTTCTGTAATGTCAGCAGATCCCACAATGTGTGTCCGCCACAGTCTCCTGCGCTGTCCACCTTCCCACTGCAAGTGGTGGGAATGTTGACAGAGCAGGAGACATTGGCAGACACACATCAGGGGCTCTGCTGACATTACAGAACCCCAGTAACACAGGAACACGTGTGGATTGGGCAGACGGCTACTGTATGCATAAACTGGCGGTGTTGGTGGTCACGTGAAATCCTGGAAACAGAGTGGAGACAGATGCCTAATTGGAGCACGTTGACAGTCTGTTGTAGCCTACAAACAATCTCAAACTACCACCAAGTAGGCCTCGGCCTTCACCATGATTGTCCCTGGGTTCCAACAACGCCAGTTGGTGCTCGGCAGTGTCTTTGGCATGGGTACTCCCTGTTGCCCAGCCTGGTTCCAGCACGCCAGCTGTTTCCGGGTAGTGTCAAGGTCACTATGCCACCAATCCGTTGTCCTGTCGTCTTGCGGCCGGGTTAGCCGACTCTACGGTGCCTGCAGTTTAGGTGACTCCTATGTGGGCTGCGGGAACTGGCACTGAAGGCTGGATCCGTAGTGCCAATGGGACATGGACCCTCTGTAGGACTGTGGGTTTCGGTAACTGCGGCCGGCTTGCGGCCTGGCTACTTTGCTTTGGATGGGTACCTTCTGCTACCCACCCGGGTGCCAGCACTGTCAGCTGGTTCTCGCCAGAGCCTTTGGCCTAGGTGCCTCTATCTCGGTATCCGAAGGTCCAGCACCATCAGCTGGTCCTTGGTAGTGCTTTCTAGCACAGGTACCTCCTGCCTAGTAACCGTGGTCCAGCAACGTCAGCTGTTCCTCGAAGGTGCCATTGGCTCTTGTAGCTTTTGCTACCCATCTGGGTTCCAGCACCGTCAGCTGGTTCTCGGCAGTCTCTTTGGCATGGGTACTCCCTGTTGCCCAGCCTGGTTCCAGCACGCCAGCCGTTTACGGGTAGTGTCAAGGTCACTATGCCACCAATCCGTTGTCCTGTCGTCTTGCGGCCGGGTTAGCTGACTCTACGGTGCCTGCAGTTTAGGTGACTCCTATGTGGGCTGCAGGAACTGGCACTGAAGGCTGGATCCGTAGTGCCAATGGGACATGGACCCCATGTAGGACTGTGGGTTTCGGTAACTGCGGCCGGCTTGCGGCCTGGCTACTTTGCTTTGGATGGGTACCTTCTGCTACCCACCCGGGTGCCAGCACTGTCAGCTGGTTCTCGCCAGAGCCTTTGGCCTAGGTGCCTCCATCTCAATATCCGAAGTCCAGCACCGTCAGCTGGTCCTTGGTAATGCTTTTTAGCAGAGGTACCTTCTGCTTAGTAACCGTGGTCCATCACCGTCAGTTGGTCCTCGGTAGTGCCATTGGCTCTTGTTCCTTCTGCTACCCATCCGGGTTCCAGCACTCTCTGCTGGTTCTCGCCAGAGCCTTTGGCCAAGGTGCCTCCATCTCGGTATCCGAGGTCCAGCACCGTCAGCTGGTCCTTGGTAGTGCATTTTAGCACAGGTACCTTCTGCTTAGTAACCATGGTCCAGCACCGTCAGTTGGTCCTCGGTAGTGCCATTGGCTCTTGTTCCTTCTGCTACCCATCCGGGTTCCAGCACTGTCTGCTGGTTCTCGCCAGAGCCTTTGGCCTAGGTGCCTCCATCTCGGTATCCGAGGTCCAGCACCGTCAGCTGGTCCTTGGTAGTGCTTTTTAGCACAGGTACCTTCTGCTTAGTAACCGTGGTCCAGCACCGTCAGTTGGTCCTCGGTAGTGCCATTGGGTCTTGTTCCTTCTGCTACCCATCCGAGTTCCAGCACTGTCTGCTGGTTCTCACCAGAGCCTTTGGCCTAGGTGCCTCCATCTCGGTATCCGAGGTCCAGCAACGTCAGCTGGTCCTTGGTAGTGGTTTCTAGCACAGGTACCTCCTGCATAGTAACCGGGGTCCAGCACCGTTAGCTGTTCCTCAGTAGTGCCATTGGCTATTGTTCCTTCTGCTGCCACTTCGGGTTCCAGTACTGTAAGCTGGTTCTCGCCAGTTTCTCAGCCTTCTTGTACCTTCTGCTACATTTCCAAGATCAAGCTTTTTGAAATTGTCTTTGGTAATCCTTATTGATCTCCATGACAACGACCCTAAAGACCACACCGAAGAAGACCAGAAATATGATCCTAAATAATATGACCAAGAGGACAAAGAACATGAAGACAACCACCAAGATACAGAACAAAAGACAGAAGAACAAGAAGCAGAAGAAGCAAAAGCAGAAGAACAGAAAGCAGAAGAACATTAAGCATAAGACTAAAAATCAGCATAGAAGAAATCAAAATTATAAGCAGAAGAAGACTAAGCAGTAAATGGGGGTGAGTCCGTTCCTCCTCGTGGTGCCCCTGGAAAATGCCTGATGCTGCAGGCCAAACTGAACGCGGACAAATCCTGTTGTAAATCTTTTGTGACAGGCAGAACGTAAGGTGTAATCTTATAACTTTTATAGATAAGTACTACAGGAATGCCTGTCACCATAAGAAAATGAAGAAAAAGAAGAATAGGAAGAGGATGAAGAAATAGCATATGAAAATTAATAATAGCTGAATAAGAAGAATATGAAGAATGGAAAAAAAAAATTAATGGGAAGAAGGTGAAGAAGAAGAAGATGAATAAGGTGAAGAAAAAGTTGATGAAAAAAATGCTACTGCTGCGGATCATGAAGGAGAAAGTGTGGGAGAAGTACAAAAGATGGTGAAGAGCATGGAAGTTGTGAAACATACATATCTGACTAAATATAAAAAAGTTAACATAGTCAATATCTTTTTAACTCCGAACGTCTTGAAAAAAAAAAATGGAATTAATGCTATGCCATGTGATTTGAATAAACCACTATGCCTTTAATGTCTCCTCCACCTCCCACAATACATTCTACATGATTCTTATTTGTTTTCAATTATGTAGAATTAGCCAACAAGGAAATAAAGGGCTTTTTTAAATTCCGATACCGGAAGTCCCATTGACTTGAATGGGACTTCCGGTATCGGAATCGGCGATACCCGATATTTTTTTTCGTATCGGGCGATACCATCCGATACGATATTTTGGGGTATCGAACGGTATCGCTCAACACTAGTTATAACAAATTATAATTATCCTCCATCCCATAGTCCCGTGCCCATATACCCATCACACATCCTCCATCCCATAGGCCCATGCCCATATACCCATCATACATATCCTCCATCCCATAGTCGAGTGCCCATATACCCATCACACATCCTCCATCCCATAGTTCCATGCCCATATACCCGTCATACATATCCTCCATCCCATAGTCCAGTGCCCATATACCCATCACACATCCTCCATCCCATAGTCCCATGCCCATATACCCATCATACATATCGTCCATCCCATAGTCCCGTGCCCATATACCCGTCATACATATCGTCCATCCCATAGTCCAGTGCCCATATACCCATCACACATCCTCCATTCCACAGTCAACCATTATGACATCATAATGAGCGGCGGCGGGGCTTGCAACCTATGATGACATCAGCATCGCCATGGCAACCATTGTTACATCATAATGAGGGGCGGGGCTTGATACGCATACACTGTTTCCCCAGTATGCAAATAGGGGCATTATGACATCACAATGAGGGGCGGGGCTTGACACGCACACACTTTTTCCCCCAATATGTAGATAGGGGCAAAATTGTTTGGTGAATTGGAATGCGCGGGGTTAAAATTTCACCTCACAACATAGCTTAGGACGCTCTCAGGGTCCAGACGTGTGACTGTGCCAAATTTTGTGGCTGTAGCTGCGACGGTGCAGATGCCTATCCCGGACATACACACATACATGCACACTTTGAGCTTTATATATTAGATATATATATGTCACCGGAACGGTATATGAGGGGAGATATGTGTCACTGGGCATAATCGCGTCAGTGATGTAAAATCAGGATATTTTACATGGGTTGGTTTTAGGTGGACACCTATAGAGTGAAAGGGAAGGTGTCCACCTGCAGAGCCGACAC
Source organism: Dendrobates tinctorius (assembly GCF_039654945.1). Taxonomy (NCBI): domain Eukaryota; kingdom Metazoa; phylum Chordata; class Amphibia; order Anura; family Dendrobatidae; genus Dendrobates; species Dendrobates tinctorius. The sequence continues at coordinate 11,425,870 of NW_027361677.1, forward strand.
CAGCAGCTGCACTGACAGGAACTGGGATGACGTCATGGTCATGTGATCTCCATATGGTTGAATAGCTTGACTTGAAAGTCAGTGTGTGTTGTGGTTTGGAGAAAGTAAGTCTCCAAACTGTGGCTACAGGCGAATCTTTCGTGGTCTAAGCAGGTGAATCCCTCAGACAAATGGACTTTGTTATATGTTATCTTTTTTGTTTTACCATTATGCCAGGCAGGCTCTGCTTATTTTGCTGAACCCTGCTATGGTCTATGCTGTCTATTATAAACCAGCAGGTGATTTACTACAAAAAATGTTCCTGTGTCTACCTTGAGAAGCACCCGAGTGTGTCAAACCCTCACACGTGGTGTTTTGAATGCTGGCAGCCTTCCAGGAACAGGCATAGAGGCTGTGGATAACTGCATGTCCTCGGTAAAATCCACCATCCAGCACGAGACATCCGGTGACATGGAGGACCTTGTGAAGCATCTCGTCCAGGTACAATAGCAGCACCAGCTCGCCAGTCAACAGCAGCAATTGGTGCAACATGAGACAAATAAGCTGTTAGCACAGCAGCTGCAACAGAAGCAACAGCAGCAGGAGGCACTAACATGGCAAATGGAACTCCTTGCGGAGGTGGTTCGTGGGAGGCCGGCGGTCCTTTCTCCTCCCCATCTTTAGATGATGATTCGTACACGCAAAAAATGGTAAGATGAGCCATGCAGAAAATGACCCAAGGGATGATGTAGAAGCCTTTCTGACTATTTTTCCACCAGAGCAGTGGGTGGAGGTGTTGGCACCATATCTGTCAGAGGAACCTCAAAAGCCTTATTATGACTTAGCCCTCCAGGATATCAAGGAATATGCCAAAATAAAATCTGAAATCCTGGCATGCCTGGGGGTAGCGATGTCCGTGAGAGCTCAGCGAGTCCACCGCTGGGCGTATGCTGGCGACAAACTCCCTCACTCACAAATGTTTGATTTGTTGTACCTAGTCCAAAAGTGGCTGCAGCCAGAGACTTTTACTCCAGTCCACATGGCAGAGTGCAAGGTGATGGACAGGTTCATCCACTCCCTTCACAGGCAAATACAGAACTGGGTTGCCCTGGTGACCCTCAGAATGCTGACGACCTGGTTGACCTGGTTGAGAGATACCAGGTTGTTAAGAAATCCCTCGGAAAACCAGACATCGCTATTTCCCCATACTGAGATACCCAAAGGGGAGCGGAACCACAGACGGTGGCTAGACCCAAAAATGGGGGGTGTCCCAATCCTGCTGAGGGGTCACTAAGAGCGGCTATGATGTCAACTTTTAACCATAATAATTCCTAACAAAAGAAATTTTGCTTCAAAAATTGAGCTGATGTAAAGCAGACATGTGGGAAATGTTATTTATTAAGATATTTATGTGACATATGTCTCTGATTTAAGGGCATAAAAATTTAAAGTTTGAAAATTGCAAAATTTTCAAAATTAACGCCATATTTCGTTTTTTTTCATAACTAAACACAAGTCATATAGTAGAAATTTTTACCACTAACATGAGGTAAAATATGTCACTAAAAAACAATCTCAGAATCAGCGGGATCCGTTAAAGCCTTCCAGAGTTATAACCTCATAAAAGGACAGTGGTCAGAATTGTAAAAATTGGCCTGGTTATTAAGCTGCAAAATGGCTCTGTCACTAAGGGGTTAAGTGAGTGACACGAAAACAGAGGCTTTCTGTCTCAGTTTATTCACTATGTCAACCTCTTCTCCAACATGGCTTAGTTAGGCTAGTTTCACACTAGCGTTTATTCCACGCAGCGCATGGCGCCGATAAGCCCTGCCCCCTGCCGGCTCCCTGCCTGCCCCATCCGGTCATCGCCGCCTACTATCGCACATGGACGCTTGCGATCTGCGCACACTATCTTTAGCATAGGGTGCGCTGGCCATGCGCTAGTAGGATTTTGGCGTGCGCTGCGCACTTTTGAAGGTGCGCCGAGCGCGCCGAAATGCAACATGCTGCGTTCGGCGCACCTTCAAAAGTGCGCAGCGCGCGCCAAAATCCTACTAGCGCATGGCCAGTGCACGATCTGCGCACCCTATGCTAAAGATAGGGTGCGCAGATCGCAAGCATCCATGTGCGATAGTAGGTGGCGATGACTGGATGGGGCGGGCAGGGAGCCGGCAGGGGGCGGGGCTTAGCGGCGCCGTGCGCTGCGTGGAATAAACGCTAGTGTGAAAATAGCCTTAAAAGGGTTGTCCTGCTCAAAATGATCAGTCTGCAGTCACTCTGTGTGATTGAAGATTTATGAATACCCCCAGCATGCACACTGAGAGCATTGTGTCTCGTCCCTCCGTCCGCTGATACACCCGTGTCAGTGGTGGGACCGTGACATAGTGGTGACACAGGGTCCGATGTCCATCGCGTTTTGGTGGCAGCGGGACCCCCGTTAGTCGCCCGAAAGTGTGACGAACGACAGGTAATCAACTGAGCCACCCTGCATGTATTTACTCCATTCACTGCCAGCAAGCAGCCTGAATGATACAACTTCCCAGCTCTGCTGCCTCTATTTCTCTGCTGTAATATATCCAAATGGTAATCAACTGAGCCACCCTGCATGTATTTACTCCATTCACTGCCAGCAAGCAGCCTGAATGATACAACTTCCCACCTCTGCTGCCTCTATTTCTCTGCTGTAATATATCCAAATGGTACAACTCCATACTTCTGCTGCTTGACCATTTTGCTGCATATTTAAATGTGCTTGCTAAAGCTTTGGTATAATTCATTTGTTGCACTGTATGTAATACTTACTGCTTTAGATCTGTGACTGGGGCCTTTCTAGATCTTATCAGGTGGAAGGTGCTATAGCATTTTGCCACATCTTGGTCTAGTGCCTTTGATCATCTAACCATCCCCTGGTGTGCTGGCCCCAGCTGCCAAATTATACCCAACCATCTCCCACAATCCCTCTCTCCTGACCCTGTAGTGTGGCCTATATATGTAGTAGTTGCTAAGGGGAAGCACGCAGTGTGGGGTACAGCACGCAAGCATCCCATAAGCAAAGCATCACAGAAGATAAGCATCCAGCAAAACGGCAGTTATACATGGCATGGAATTAACATTCATCTTCTCTCTTCACACAGGTAATCAACTGAGCCACCCTGCATGTATTTACTCCATTCACTGCCAGCAAGCAGCCTGAATGATACAACTTCCCACCTCTGCTGCCTCTATTTCTCTGCTGTAATATATCCAAATGGTAATCAACTGAGCCACCCTGCATGTATTTACTCCATTCACTGCAAGCAAGCAGCCTGAATGATACAACTTCCCACCTCTGCTGCCTCTATTTCTCTGCTGTAATATATCCAAATGGCAATCAACTGAGCCACCCTGCATGTATTTACTCCATTCACTGCCAGCAAGCAGCCTGAATGGTACAACTTCCCACCTCTGCTGCCTCTATTTCTCTGCTGTAATATATCCAAATGGTACAACTCCATACTTCTGCTGCTTGACCATTTTGCTGCATATTTAAATGTGCTTGCTAAAGCTTTGGTATAATTCATTTGTTGCACTGTATGTAATACTTACTGCTTTAGATCTGTGACTGGGGCCTTTCTAGATCTTATCAGGTGGAAGGTGCTATAGCATTTTGCCACATCTTGGTCTAGTGCCTTTGATCATCTAACCATCCCCTGGTGTGCTGGCCCCAGCTGCCAAATTATACCCAACCATCTCCCACAATCCCTCTCTCCTGACCCTGTAGTGTGGCCTATATATGTAGTAGTTGCTAAGGAGAAGCACGCAGTGTGGGGTACAGCACGCAAGCATCCCATAAGCAAAGCATCACAGAAGATAAGCATCCAGCAAAACGGCAGTTATACATGGCATGGAATTAACATTCATCTTCTCTCTTCACACAGGTAATCAACTGAGCCACCCTGCATGAATTTACTCCATTCACTGCCAGCAAGCAGCCTGAATGATACAACTTCCCACCTCTGCTGCCTCTATTTCTCTGCTGTAATATATCCAAATGGTAATCAACTGAGCCACCCTGCATGTATTTACTCCATTCACTGCCAGCAAGCAGCTTGAATGATACAACTTCCCACCTCTGCTGCCTCTATTTCTCTGCTGTAATATATCCAAATGGTAATCAACTGAGCCACCCTGCATGTATTTACTCCATTCACTGCCAGCAAGCAGCCTGAATGATACAACTTCCCACCTCTGCTGCCTCTATTTCTCTGCTGTAATATATCCAAATGGTAATCAACTGAGCCACCCTGCATGTATTTACTCCATTCACTGCCAGCAAGCAGCTTGAATGATACAACTTCCCACCTCTGCTGCCTCTATTTCTCTGCTGTAATATATCCAAATGGTAATCAACTGAGCCACCCTGCATGTATTTACTCCATTCACTGCCAGCAAGCAGCCTGAATGATACAACTTCCCACCTCTGCTGCCTCTATTTCTCTGCTGTAATATATCCAAATGGTAATCAACTGAGCCACCCTGCATGTATTTACTCCATTCACTGCCAGCAAGCAGCCTGAATAATACAACTTCCCACCTCTACTGCCTCTATTTCTCTGCTGTAATATATCCAAATGGTACAACTCCATACTTCTGCTGCTTGACCATTTTGCTGCATATTTAAATGTGCTTGCTAAAGCTTTGGTATAATTCATTTGTTGCACTGTATGTAATACTTACTGCTTTAGAGCTGTGACTGGGGCCTTTCTAGATCTTATCAGGTGGAAGGTGCTATAGCATTTTGCCACATCTTGGTCTAGTGCCTTTGATCATCTAACCATCCCCTGGTGTGCTGGCCCCAGCTGCCAAATTATACCCAACCATCTCCCACAATCCCTCTCTCCTGACCATGTAGTGTGGCCTATATATGTAGTAGTTGCTAAGGGGAAGCACGCAGTGTGGGGTACAGCACGCAAGCATCCCATAAGCAAAGCATCACAGAAGATAAGCATCCAGCAAAACGGCAGTTATACATGGCATGGAATTAACATTCATCTTCTCTCTTCACACAGGTAATCAACTGAGCCACCCTGCATGTATTTACTCCATTCACTGCAAGCAAGCAGCCTGAATGATACAACTTCCCACCTCTGCTGCCTCTATTTCTCTGCTGTAATATATCCAAATGTTAATCAACTGAGCCACCCTGCATGTATTTACTCCATTCACTGCCAGCAAGCAGCCTGAATGATACAACTTCCCACCTCTGCTGCCTCTATTTCTCTGCTGTAATATATCCAAATGGTACAACTCCATACTTCTGATGCTTGACCATTTTGCTGCATATTTAAATGTGCTTGCTAAAGCTTTGGTATAATTCATTTGTTGCACTGTATGTAATACTTACTGCTTTAGATCTGTGACTGGGGCATTTCTAGATCATATCAGGTGGAAGGTGCTATAGCATTTTGCCACATCTTGGTCTAGTGCCTTTGATCATCTAACCATCCCCTGGTGTGCTGGCCCCAGCTGCCAAATTATACCCAACCATCTCCCACAATCCCTCTCTCCTGACCCTGTAGTGTGGCCTATATATGTAGTAGTTGCTAAGGGGAAGCACGCAGTGTGGGGTACAGCACGCAAGCATCCCATAAGCAAAGCATCACAGAAGATAAGCATCCAGCAAAACGGCAGTTATACATGGCATGGAATTAACATTCATCTTCTCTCTTCACACAGGTAATCAACTGAGCCACCCTGCATGTATTTACTCCATTCACTGCCAGCAAGCAGCCTGAATGATACAACTTCCCACCTCTGCTGCCTCTATTTCTCTTCTGTAATATATCCAAATGGTAATCAACTGAGCCACCCTGCATGTATTTACTCCATTCACTGCCAGCAAGCAGCCTGAATGATACAACTTCCCACCTCTGCTGCCTCTATTTCTCTGCTGTAATATATCCAAATGGTACAACTCCATACTTCTGCTGCTTGACCATTTTGCTGCATATTTAAATGTGCTTGCTAAAGCTTTGGTATAATTCATTTGTTGCACTGTATGTAATACTTACTGCTTTAGATCTGTGACTGGGGCCTTTCTAGATCTTGTCAGGTGGAAAGTGCTATAGCATTTTGCCACATCTTGGTCTAGTGCCTTTGATCATCTAACCATCCCCTGGTGTGCTGGCCCCAGCTGCCAAATTATACCCAACCATCTCCCACAATCCCTCTCTCCTGACCCTGTAGTGTGGCCTATATATGTAGTAGTTGCTAAGGGGAAGCACGCAGTGTGGGGTACAGCACGCAAGCATCCCATAAGCAAAGCATCACAGAAGATAAGCATCCAGCAAAACGGCAGTTATACATGGCATGGAATTAACATTCATCTTCTCTCTTCACACAGGTAATCAACTGAGCCACCCTGCATGTATTTACTCCATTCACTGCCAGCAAGCAGCCTGAATGATACAACTTCCCACCTCTGCTGCCTCTATTTCTCTGCTGTAATATATCCAAATGGTAATCAACTGAGCCACCCTGCATGTATTTACTCCATTCACTGCCAGCAAGCAGCCTGAATGGTACAACTTCCCACCTCTGCTGCCTCTATTTCTCTGCTGTAATATATCCAAATGGTACAACTCCATACTTCTGCTGCTTGACCATTTTGCTGCATATTTAAATGTGCTTGCTAAAGCTTTGGTATAATTCATTTGTTGCACTGTATGTAATACTTACTGCTTTAGATCTGTGACTGGGGCCTTTCTAGATCTTATCAGGTGGAAGGTGCTATAGCATTTTGCCACATCTTGGTCTAGTGCCTTTGATCATCTAACCATTCCCTGGTGTGCTGGCCCCAGCTGCCAAATTATACCCAACCATCTCCCACAATCCCTCTCTCCTGACCCTGTAGTGTGGCCTATATATGTAGTAGTTGCTAAGGAGAAGCACGCAGTGTGGGGTACAGCACGCAAGCATCCCATAAGCAAAGCATCACAGAAGATAAGCATCCAGCAAAACGGCAGTTATACATGGCATGGAATTAACATTCATCTTCTCTCTTCACACAGGTAATCAACTGAGCCACCCTGCATGAATTTACTCCATTCACTGCCAGCAAGCTGCCTGAATGAAACAACTTCCCACCTCTGCTGCCACTATTTCTCTGCTGAAATATATCCAAATGGTAATCAACTGAGCCACCCTGCATGTATTTACTCCATTCACTGCCAGCAAGCAGCCTGAATGATACAACTTCCCACCTCTGCTGCCTCTATTTCTCTGCTGTAATATATCCAAATGGTAATCAACTGAGCCACCCTGCATGTATTTACTCCATTCACTGCCAGCAAGCAGCCTGAATGATACAACTTCCCACCTCTGCTGCCTCTATTTCTCTGCTGTAATATATCCAAATAGTAATCAACTGAGCCACCCTGCATGTATTTACTCCATTCACTGCCAGCAAGCAGCCTGAATGATACAACTTCCCACCTCTGCTGCCTCTATTTCTCTGCTGTAATATATCCAAATGGTAATCAACTGAGCCACCCTGCATGTATTTACTCCATTCACTGCCAGCAAGCAGCCTGAATGATACAACTTCCCACCTCTGCTGCCTCTATTTCTCTGCTGTAATATATCCAAATGGTAATCAACTGAGCCACCCTGCATGTATTTACTCCATTCACTGCCAGCAAGCAGCCTGAATGATACAACTTCCCACCTCTGCTGCCTCTATTTCTCTGCTGTAATATATCCAGATGGTACAACTCCATACTTCTGCTGCTTGACCATTTTGCTGCATATTTAAATGTGCTTGCTAAAGCTTTGGTATAATTCATTTGTTGCACTGTATGTAATACTTACTGCTTTAGAGCTGTGACTGGGGCCTTTCTAGATCTTATCAGGTGGAAGGTGCTATAGCATTTTGCCACATCTTGGTCTAGTGCCTTTGATCATCTAACCATCCCCTGGTGTGCTGGCCCCAGCTGCCAAATTATACCCAACCATCTCCCACAATCCCTCTCTCCTGACCATGTAGTGTGGCCTATATATGTAGTAGTTGCTAAGGGGAAGCACGCAGTGTGGGGTACAGCACGCAAGCATCCCATAAGCAAAGCATCACAGAAGATAAGCATCCAGCAAAACGGCAGTTATACATGGCATGGAATTAACATACATCTTCTCTCTTCACACAGGTAATCAACTGAGCCACCCTGCATGTATTTACTCCATTCACTGCCAGCAAGCAGCCTGAATGATACAACTTCCCACCTCTGCTGCCTCTATTTCTCTGCTGTAATATATCCAAATGTTAATCAACTGAGCCACCCTGCATGTATTTACTCCATTCACTGCCAGCAAGCAGCCTGAATGATACAACTTCCCACCTCTGCTGCCTCTATTTCTCTGCTGTAATATATCCAAATGGTACAACTCCATACTTCTGATGCTTGACCATTTTGCTGCATATTTAAATGTGCTTGCTAAAGCTTTGGTATAATTCATTTGTTGCACTGTATGTAATACTTACTGCTTTAGATCTGTGACTGGGGCCTTTCTAGATCCTATCAGGTGGAAGGTGCTATAGCATTTTGCCACATCTTGGTCTAGTGCCTTTGATCATCTAACCATCCCCTGGTGTGCTGGCCCCAGCTGCCAAATTATACCCAACCATCTCCCACAATCCCTCTCTCCTGACCCTGTAGTGTGGCCTATATATGTAGTAGTTGCTAAGGGGAAGCACGCAGTGTGGGGTACAGCACGCAAGCATCCCATAAGCAAAGCATCAGAAAAGATAAGCATCCAGCAAAACGGCAGTTATACATGGCATGGAATTAACATTCATCTTCTCTCTTCACACAGGTAATCAACTGAGCCACCCTGCATGTATTTACTCCATTCACTGCCAGCAAGCAGCCTGAATGATACAACTTCCCACCTCTGCTGCCTCTATTTCTCTGCTGTAATATATCCAAATGGTAATCAACTGAGCCACCCTGCATGTATTTACTCCATTCACTGCCAGCAAGCAGCCTGAATGATACAACTTCCCACCTCTGCTGCCTCTATTTCTCTGCTGTAATATATCCAAATGGTACAACTCCATACTTCTGCTGCTTGACCATTTTGCTGCATATTTAAATGTGCTGGCTAAAGCTTTGGTATAATTCATTTGTTGCACTGTATGTAATACTTACTGCTTTAGATCTGTGACTGGGGCCTTTCTAGATCTTGTCAGGTGGAAGGTGCTATAGCATTTTGCCACATCTTGGTCTAGTGCCTTTGATCATCTAACCATCCCCTGGTGTGCTGGCCCCAGCTGCCAAATTATACCCAACCATCTCCCACAATCCCTCTCTCCTGACCCTGTAGTGTGGCCTATATATGTAGTAGTTGCTAAGGGGAAGCACGCAGTGTGGGGTACAGCACGCAAGCATCCCATAAGCAAAGCATCACAGAAGATAAGCATCCAGCAAAACGGCAGTTATACATGGCATGGAATTAACATTCATCTTCTCTCTTCACACAGGTAATCAACTGAGCCACCCTGCATGTATTTACTCCATTCACTGCCAGCAAGCAGCCTGAATGATACAACTTCCCACCTCTGCAGCCTCTATTTCTCTGCTGTAATATATCCAAATGGTAATCAACTGAGCCACCCTGCATGTATTTACTCCATTCACTGCCAGCAAGCAGCCTGAATGGTACAACTTCCCACCTCTGCTGCCTCTAATTCTCTGCTGTAATATATCCAAATGGTACAACTCCATACTTCTGCTGCTTCACCATTTTGCTGCATATTTAAATGTGCTTGCTAAAGCTTTGGTATAATTCATTTGTTGCACTGTATGTAATACTTACTGCTTTAGATCTGTGACTGGGGCCTTTCTAGATCTTATCAGGTGGAAGGTGCTATAGCATTTTGCCACATCTTGGTCTAGTGCCTTTGATCATCTAACCATCCCCTGGTGTGCTGGCCCCTGCTGCCAAATTATACCCAACCATCTCCCACAATCCCTCTCTCCTGACCCTGTAGTGTGGCCTATATATGTAGTAGTTGCTAAGGAGAAGCACGCAGTGTGGGGTACAGCACGCAAGCATCCCATAAGCAAAGCATCACAGAAGATAAGCATCCAGCAAAACGGCAGTTATACATGGCATGGAATTAACATTCATCTTCTCTCTTCACACAGGTAATCAACTGAGCCACCCTGCATGAATTTACTCCATTCACTGCCAGCAAGCAGCCTGAATGATACAACTTCCCACCTCTGCTGCCTCTATTTCTCTGCTGTAATATATCCAAATGGTAATCAACTGAGCCACCCTGCATGTATTTACTCCATTCACTGCCAGCAAGCAGCCTGAATGATACAACTTCCCACCTCTGCTGCCTCTATTTCTCTGCTGTAATATATCCAAATGGTAATCAACTGAGCCACACTGCATGTATTTACTCCATTCACTGCCAGCAAGCAGCCTGAATGATACAACTTCCCACCTCTGCTGCCTCTATTTCTCTGCTGTAATATATCCAAATGGTAATCAACTGAGCCACCCTGCATGTATTTACTCCATTCACTGCCAGCAAGCAGCCTGAATGATACAACTTCCCACCTCTGCTGCCTCTATTTCTCTGCTGTAATATATCCAAATGGTAATCAACTGAGCCACCCTGCATGTATTTACTCCATTCACTGCCAGCAAGCAGCCTGAATGATACAACTTCCCACCTCTGCTGCCTCTATTTCTCTGCTGTAATATATCCAAATGGTAATCAACTGAGCCACCCTGCATGTATTTACTCCATTCACTGCCAGCAAGCAGCCTGAATGATACAACTTCCCACCTCTGCTGCCTCTATTTCTCTGCTGTAATATATCCAAATGGTAATCAACTGAGCCACCCTGCATGTATTTACTCCATTCACTGCCAGCAAGCAGCCTGAATGATACAACTTCCCACCTCTGCTGCCTCTATTTCTCTGCTGTAATATATCCAAATGGTACAACTCCATACTTCTGCTGCTTGACCATTTTGCTGCATATTTAAATGTGCTTGCTAAAGCTTTGGTATAATTCATTTGTTGCACTGTATGTAATACTTACTGCTTTAGATCTGTGACTGGGGCCTTTCTAGATCTTATCAGGTGGAAGGTGCTATAGCATTTTGCCACATCTTGGTCTAGTGCCTTTGATCATCTAACCATCCCCTGGTGTGCTGGCCCCAGCTGCCAAATTATACCCAACCATCTCCCACAATCCCTCTCTCCTGACCCTGTAGTGTGGCCTATATATGTAGTAGTTGCTAAGGGGAAGCACACAGTGTGGGGTACAGCACGCAAGCATTTCATAAGCAAAGCATCACAGAAGATAAGCATCCAGCAAAACGGCAGTTATACATGGCATGGAATTAACATTCATCTTCTCTCTTCACAAAGGTAATCAACTGAGCCACCCTGCATGTATTTACTCCATTCACTGCCAGCAAGCAGCCTGAATGATACAACTTCCCACCTCTGCTGCCTCTATTTCTCTGCTGTAATATATCCAAATGGTAATCAACTGAGCCACCCTGCATGTATTTACTCCATTCACTGCCAGCAAGCAGCCTGAATGGTACAACTTCCCACCTCTGCTGCCTCTATTTCTCTGCTGTAATATATCCAAATGGTACAACTCCATACTTCTGCTGCTTCACCATTTTGCTGCATATTTAAATGTGCTTGCTAAAGCTTTGGTATAATTCATTTGTTGCACTGTATGTAATACTTACTGCTTTAGATCTGTGACTGGGGCATTTCTAGATCTTATCAGGTGGAAGGTGCTATAGCATTTTGCCACATCTTGGTCTAGTGCCTTTGATCATCTAACCATCCCCTGGTGTGCTGGCCCCAGCTGCCAAATTATACCCAACCATCTCCCACAATCCCTCTCTCCTGACCCTGTGGTGTGGCCTATATATGTAGTAGTTGCTAAGGAGAAGCACGCAGTGTGGGGTACAGCACGCAAGCATCCCATAAGCAAAGCATCACAGAAGATAAGCATCCAGCAAAACGGCAGTTATACATGGCATGGAATTAACATTCATCTTCTCTCTTCACACAGGTAATCAACTGAGCCACCCTGCATGAATTTACTCCATTCACTGCCAGCAAGCAGCCTGAATGATACAACTTCCCACCTCTGCTGCCTCTATTTCTCTGCTGAAATATATCCAAATGGTAATCAACTGAGCCACCCTGCATGTATTTACTCCATTCACTGCCAGCAAGCAGCCTGAATGATACAACTTCCCACCTCTGCTGCCTCTATTTCTCTGCTGTAATATATCCAAATGGTAATCAACTGAGCCACCCTGCATGTATTTACTCCATTCACTGCCAGCAAGCAGCCTGAATGATACAACTTCCCACCTCTGCTGCCTCTATTTCTCTGCTGTAATATATCCAAATAGTAATCAACTGAGCCACCCTGCATGTATTTACTCCATTCACTGCCAGCAAGCAGCCTGAATGATACAACTTTCCACCTCTGCTGCCTCTATTTCTCTGCTGTAATATATCCAAATGGTAATCAACTGAGCCACCCTGCATGTATTTACTCCATTCACTGCCAGCAAGCAGCCTGAATGATACAACTTCCCACCTCTGCTGCCTCTATTTCTCTGCTGTAATATATCCAAATGGTAATCAACTGAGCCACCCTGCATGTATTTACTCCATTCACTGCCAGCAAGCAGCCTGAATGATACAACTTCCCACCTCTGCTGCCTCTATTTCTCTGCTGTAATATATCCAGATCGTACAACTCCATACTTCTGCTGCTTGACCATTTTGCTGCATATTTAAATGTGCTTGCTAAAGCTTTGGTATAATTCATTTGTTGCACTGTATGTAATACTTACTGCTTTAGAGCTGTGACTGGGGCCTTTCTAGATCTTATCAGGTGGAAGGTGCTATAGCATTTTGCCACATCTTGGTCTAGTGCCTTTGATCATCTAACCATCCCCTGGTGTGCTGGCCCCAGCTGCCAAATTATACCCAACCATCTCCCACAATCCCTCTCTCCTGACCATGTAGTGTGGCCTATATATGTAGTAGTTGCTAAGGGGAAGCACGCAGTGTGGGGTACAGCACGCAAGCATCCCATAAGCAAAGCATCACAGAAGATAAGCATCCAGCAAAACGGCAGTTATACATGGCATGGAATTAACATACATCTTCTCTCTTCACACAGGTAATCAACTGAGCCACCCTGCATGTATTTACTCCATTCACTGCCAGTAAGCAGCCTGAATGATACAACTTCCCACCTCTGCTGCCTCTATTTCTCTGCTGTAATATATCCAAATGTTAATCAACTGAGCCACCCTGCATGTATTTACTCCATTCACTGCCAGCAAGCAGCCTGAATGATACAACTTCCCACCTCTGCTGCCTCTATTTCTCTGCTGTAATATATCCAAATGGTAAAACTCCATACTTCTGATGCTTGACCATTTTGCTGCATATTTAAATGTGCTTGCTAAAGCTTTGGTATAATTCATTTGTTGCACTGTATGTAATACTTACTGCTTTAGATCTGTGACTGGGGCCTTTCTAGATCCTATCAGGTGGAAGGTGCTATAGCATTTTGCCACATCTTGGTCTAGTGCCTTTGATCATCTAACCATCCCCTGGTGTGCTGGCCCCAGCTGCCAAATTATACCCAACCATCTCCCACAATCCCTCTCTCCTGACCCTGTAGTGTGGCCTATATATGTAGTAGTTGCTAAGGGGAAGCACGCAGTGTGGGGTACAGCACGCAAGCATCCCATAAGCAAAGCATCAGAAAAGATAAGCATCCAGCAAAACGGCAGTTATACATGGCATGGAATTAACATTCATCTTCTCTCTTCACACAGGTAATCAACTGAGCCACCCTGCATGTATTTACTCCATTCACTGCCAGCAAGCAGCCTGAATGATACAACTTCCCACCTCTGCTGCCTCTATTTCTCTGCTGTAATATATCCAAATGGTAATCAACTGAGCCACCCTGCATGTATTTACTCCATTCACTGCCAGCAAGCAGCCTGAATGATACAACTTCCCACCTCTGCTGCCTCTATTTCTCTGCTGTAATATATCCAAATGGTACAACTCCATACTTCTGCTGCTTGACCATTTTGCTGCATATTTAAATGTGCTTGCTAAAGCTTTGGTATAATTCATTTGTTGCACTGTATGTAATACTTACTGCTTTAGATCTGTGACTGGGGCCTTTCTAGATCTTGTCAGGTGGAAGGTGCTATAGCATTTTGCCACATCTTGGTCTAGTGCCTTTGATCATCTAACCATCCCCTGGTGTGCTGGCCCCAGCTGCCAAATTATACCCAACCATCTCCCACAATCCCTCTCTCCTGACCCTGTAGTGTGGCCTATATATGTAGTAGTTGCTAAGGGGAAGCACGCAGTGTGGGGTACAGCACGCAAGCATCCCATAAGCAAAGCATCACAGAAGATAAGCATCCAGCAAAACGGCAGTTATACATGGCATGGAATTAACATTCATCTTCTCTCTTCACACAGGTAATCAACTGAGCCACCCTGCATGTATTTACTCCATTCACTGCCAGCAAGCAGCCTGAATGATACAACTTCCCACCTCTGCTGCCTCTATTTCTCTGCTGTAATATATCCAAATGGTAATCAAATGAGCCACCCTGCATGTATTTACTCCATTCACTGCCAGCAAGCAGCCTGAATGGTACAACTTCCCACCTCTGCTGCCTCTAATTCTCTGCTGTAATATATCCAAATGGTACAACTCCATACTTCTGCTGCTTCACCATTTTGCTGCATATTTAAATGTGCTTGCTAAAGCTTTGGTATAATTCATTTGTTGCACTGTATGTAATACTTACTGCTTTAGATCTGTGACTGGGGCCTTTCTAGATCTTATCAGGTGGAAGGTGCTATAGCATTTTGCCACATCTTGGTCTAGTGCCTTTGATCATCTAACCATCCCCTGGTGTGCTGGCCCCTGCTGCCAAATTATACCCAACCATCTCCCACAATCCCTCTCTCCTGACCCTGTAGTGTGGCCTATATATGTAGTAGTTGCTAAGGAGAAGCACGCAGTGTGGGGTACAGCACGCAAGCATCCCATAAGCAAAGCATCACAGAAGATAAGCATCCAGCAAAACGGCAGTTATACATGGCATGGAATTAACATTCATCTTCTCTCTTCACACAGGTAATCAACTGAGCCACCCTGCATGAATTTACTCCATTCACTACCAGCAAGCAGCCTGAATGATACAACTTCCCACCTCTGCTGCCTCTATTTCTCTGCTGTAATATATCCAAATGGTAATCAACTGAGCCACCCTGCATGTATTTACTCCATTCACTGCCAGCAAGCAGCCTGAATGATACAACTTCCCACCTCTGCTGCCTCTATTTCTCTGCTGTAATATATCCAAATGGTAATCAACTGAGCCACCCTGCATGTATTTACTCCATTCACTGCCAGCAAGCAGCCTGAATGATACAACTTCCCACCTCTGCTGCCTCTATTTCTCTGCTGTAATATATCCAAATGGTAATCAACTGAGCCACCCTGCATGTATTTACTCCATTCACTGCCAGCAAGCATCCTGAATGATACAACTTCCCACCTCTGCTGCCTCTATTTCTCTGCTGTAATATATCCAAATGGTACAACTCCATACTTCTGCTGCTTGACCATTTTGCTGCATATTTAAATGTGCTTGCTAAAGCTTTGGTATAATTCATTTGTTGCACTGTATGTAATACTTACTGCTTTAGATCTGTGACTGGGGCCTTTCTAGATCTTATCAGGTGGAAGGTGCTATAGCATTTTGCCACATCTTGGTCTAGTGCCTTTGATCATCTAACCATCCCCTGGTGTGCTGGCCCCAGCTGCCAAATTATACCCAACCATCTCCCACAATCCCTCTCTCCTGACCCTGTAGTGTGGCCTATATATGTAGTAGTTGCTAAGGGGAAGCACACAGTGTGGGGTACAGCACGCAAGCATTTCATAAGCAAAGCATCACAGAAGATAAGCATCCAGCAAAACGGCAGTTATACATGGCATGGAATTAACATTCATCTTCTCTCTTCACAAAGGTAATCAACTGAGCCACCCTGCATGTATTTACTCCATTCACTGCCAGCAAGCAGCCTGAATGATACAACTTCCCACCTCTGCTGCCTCTATTTCTCTGCTGTAATATATCCAAATGGTAATCAACTGAGCCACCCTGCATGTATTTACTCCATTCACTGCCAGCAAGCAGCCTGAATGATACAACTTCCCACCTCTGCTGCCTCTATTTCTCTGCTGTAATATATCCAAATGGTACAACTCCATACTTCTGATGCTTGACCATTTTGCTGCATATTTAAATGTGCTTGCTAAAGCTTTGGTATAATTCATTTGTTGCACTGTATGTAATACTTACTGCTTTAGATCTGTGACTGGGGCCTTTCTAGATCCTATCAGGTGGAAGGTGCTATAGCATTTTGCCACATCTTGGTCTAGTGCCTTTGATCATCTAACCATCCCCTGGTGTGCTGGCCCCAGCTGCCAAATTATACCCAACCATCTCCCACAATCCCTCTCTCCTGACCCTGTAGTGTGGCCTATATATGTAGTAGTTGCTAAGGGGAAGCACGCAGTGTGGGGTACAGCACGCAAGCATCCCATAAGCAAAGCATCACAGAAGATAAGCATCCAGCAAAACGGCAGTTATACATGGCATGGAATTAACATTCATCTTCTCTCTTCACACAGGTAATCAACTGAGCCACCCTGCATGTATTTACTCCATTCACTGCCAGCAAGCAGCCTGAATGATACAACTTCCCACCTCTGCTGCCTCTATTTCTCTGCTGTAATATATCCAAATGGTAATCAACTGAGCCACCCTGCATGTATTTACTCCATTCACTGCCAGCAAGCAGCCTGAATGATACAACTTCCCACCTCTGCTGCCTCTATTTCTCTGCTGTAATATATCCAAATGGTACAACTCCATACTTCTGCTGCTTGACCATTTTGCTGCATATTTAAATGTGCTTGCTAAAGCTTTGGTATAATTCATTTGTTGCACTGTATGTAGTACTTACTGCTTTAGATCTGTGACTGGGGCCTTTCTAGATCTTGTCAGGTGGAAGGTGCTATAGCATTTTGCCACATCTTGGTCTAGTGCCTTTGATCATCTAACCATCCCCTGGTGTGCTGGCCCCAGCTGCCAAATTATACCCAACCATCTCCCACAATCCCTCTCTCCTGACCCTGTAGTGTGGCCTATATATGTAGTAGTTGCTAAGGGGAAGCACGCAGTGTGGGGTACAGCACGCAAGCATCCCATAAGCAAAGCATCACAGAAGATAAGCATCCAGCAAAACGGCAGTTATACATGGCAAGGAATTAACATTCATCTTCTCTCTTCACACAGGTAATCAACTGAGCCACCCTGCATGTATTTACTCCATTCACTGCCAGCAAGCAGCCTGAATGATACAACTTCCCACCTCTGCTGCCTCTATTTCTCTGCTGTAATATATCCAAATGGTAATCAACTGAGCCACCCTGCATGTATTTACTCCATTCACTGCCAGCAAGCAGCCTGAATGGTACAACTTCCCACCTCTGCTGCCTCTATTTCTCTGCTGTAATATATCCAAATGGTACAACTCCATACTTCTGCTGCTTCACCATTTTGCTGCATATTTAAATGTGCTTGCTAAAGCTTTGGTATAATTCATTTGTTGCACTGTATGTAATACTTACTGCTTTAGATCTGTGACTGGGGCCTTTCTAGATCTTATCAGGTGGAAGGTGCTATAGCATTTTGCCACATCTTGGTCTAGTGCCTTTGATCATCTAACCATCCCCTGGTGTGCTGGCCCCAGCTGCCAAATTATACCCAACCATCTCCCACAATCCCTCTCTCCTGACCCTGTAGTGTGGCCTATATATGTAGTAGTTGCTAAGGAGAAGCACGCAGTGTGGGGTACAGCACGCAAGCATCCCATAAGCAAAGCATCACAGAAGATAAGCATCCAGCAAAACGGCAGTTATACATGGCATGGAATTAACATTCATCTTCTCTCTTCACACAGGTAATCAACTGAGCCACCCTGCATGAATTTACTCCATTCACTGCCAGCAAGCAGCCTGAATGATACAACTTCCCACCTCTGCTGCCTCTATTTCTCTGCTGTAATATATCCAAATGGTAATCAACTGAGCCACCCTGCATGTATTTACTCCATTCACTGCCAGCAAGCAGCCTGAATGATACAACTTCCCACCTCTGCTACCTCTATTTCTCTGCTGTAATATATCCAAATGGTAATCAACTGAGCCACCCTGCATGTATTTACTCCATTCACTGCCAGCAAGCAGCCTGAATGATACAACTTCCCACCTCTGCTGCCTCTATTTCTCTGCTGTAATATATCCAAATGGTAATCAACTGAGCCACCCTGCATGTATTTACTCCATTCACTGCCAGCAAGCAGCCTGAGTGATACAACTTCCCACCTCTGCTGCCTCTATTTCTCTGCTGTAATATATCCAAATGGTAATCAACTGAGCCACCCTGCATGTATTTACTCCATTCACTGCCAGCAAGCAGCCTGAATGATACAACTTCCCACCTCTGCTGCCTGTATTTCTCTGCTGTAATATATCCAAATGGTAATCAACTGAGCCACCCTGCATGTATTTACTCCATTCACTGCCAGCAAGCAGCCTGAATGATACAACTTCCCACCTCTGCTGCCTCTATTTCTCTGCTGTAATATATCCAAATGGTACAACTCCATACTTCTGCTGCTTGACCATTTTGCTGCATATTTAAATGTGCTTGCTAAAGCTTTGGTATAATTCATTTGTTGCACTGTATGTAATACTTACTGCTTTAGATCTGTGACTGGGGCCTTTCTAGATCTTATCAGGTGGAAGGTGCTATAGCATTTTGCCACATCTTGGTCTAGTGCCTTTGATCATCTAACCATCCCCTGGTGTGCTGGCCCCAGCTGCCAAATTATACCCAACCATCTCCCACAATCCCTCTCTCCTGACCCTGTAGTGTGGCCTATATATGTAGTAGTTGCTAAGGGGAAGCACACAGTGTGGGGTACAGCACGCAAGCATTCCATAAGCAAAGCATCACAGAAGATAAGCATCCAGCAAAACGGCAGTTATACAAGGCATGGAATTAACATTCATCTTCTCTCTTCACACAGGTAATCAACTGAGCCACCCTGCATGTATTTACTCCATTCACTGCCAGCAAGCAGCCTGAATGATACAACTTCCCACCTCTGCTGCCTCTATTTCACTGCTGTAATATATCCAAATGGTAATCAACTGAGCCACCCTGCATGTATTTACTCCATTCACTGCCAGCAAGCAGCCTGAATGATACAACTTCCCACCTCTGCTGCCTCTATTTCTCTGCTGTAATATATCCAAATGGTAATCAACTGAGCCACCCTGCATGTATTTACTCCATTCACTGCCAGCAAGCAGCCTGATTGATACAACCTCCCACCTCTGCTGCCTCTATTTCTCTGCTGTAATATATCCAAATGGTAATCAACTGAGCCACCCTGCATGTATTTACTCCATTCACTGCCAGCAAGCATCCTGAATGATACAACTTCCCACCTCTGCTGCCTCTATTTCTCTGCTGTAATATATCCAAATGGTAATCAACTGAGCCACCCTGCATGTATTTACTCCATTCACTGCCAGCAAGCAGCCTGAATGATACAACTTCCCACCTCTGCTGCCTCTATTTCTCTGCTGTAATATATCCAAATGGTAATCAACTGAGCCACCCTGCATGTATTTACTCCATTCACTGCCAGCAAGCATCCTGAATGATACAACTTCCCACCTCTGCTGCCTCTATTTCTCTGCTGTAATATATCCAAATGGTAATCAACTGAGCCACCCTGCATGTATTTACTCCATTCACTGCCAGCAAGCAGCCTGAATGATACAACTTCCCACCTCTGCTGCCTCTATTTCTCTGCTGTAATATATCCAAATGGTACAACTCCATACTTCTGATGCTTGACCATTTTGCTGCATATTTAAATGTGCTTGCTAAAGCTTTGGTATAATTCATTTGTTGCACTGTATGTAATACTTACTGCTTTAGATCTGTGACTGGGGCCTTTCTAGATCTTATCAGGTGGAAGGTGCTATAGCATTTTGCCACATCTTGGTCTAGTGCCTTTGATCATCTAACCATCCCCTGGTGTGCTGGCCCCAGCTGCCAAATTATACCCAACCATCTCCCACAATCCCTCTCTCCTGACCCTGTAGTGTGGCCTATATATGTAGTAGTTGCTAAGGGGAAGCACGCAGTGTGGGGTACAGCACGCAAGCATCCCATAAGCAAAGCATCACAGAATATAAGCATCCAGCAAAACGGCAGTTATACATGGCATGGAATTAACATTCATCTTCTCTCTTCACACAGGTAATCAACTGAGCCACCCTGCATGTATTTACTCCATTCACTGCCAGCAAGCAGCCTGAATGATACAACTTCCCACCTCTGCTGCCTCTATTTCTCTGCTGTAATATATCCAAATGGTAATCAACTGAGCCACCCTGCATGTATTTACTCCATTCACTGCCAGCAAGCAGCCTGAATGATACAACTTCCCACCTCTGCTGCCTCTATTTCTCTGCTGTAATATATCCAAATGGTACAACTCCATACTTCTGCTGCTTGACCATTTTGCTGCATATTTAAATGTGCTTGCTAAAGCTTTGGTATAATTCATTTGTTGCACTGTATGTAATACTTACTGCTTTAGATCTGTGACTGGGGCCTTTCTAGATCTTATCAGGTGGAAGGTGCTATAGCATTTTGCCACATCTTGGTCTAGTGCCTTTGATCATCTAACCATCCCCTGGTGTGCTGGCCCCAGCTGCCAAATTATACCGAACCATCTCCCACAATCCCTCTCTCCTGACCCTGTAGTGTGGCCTATATATGTAGTAGTTGCTAAGGGGAAGCACGCAGTGTGGGGTACAGCACGCAAGCATCCCATAAGCAAAGCATCACAGAAGATAAGCATCCAGCAAAACGGCAGTTATACATGGCATGGAATTAACATTCATCTTCTCTCTTCACACAGGTAATCAACTGAGCCACCCTGCATGTATTTACTCCATTCACTGCCAGCAAGCAGCCTGAATGATACAACTTCCCACCTCTGCTGCCTCTATTTCTCTGCTGTAATATATCCAAATGGTAATCAACTGAGCCACCCTGCATGTATTTACTCCATTCACTGCCAGCAAGCAGCCTGAATGATACAACTTCCCACCTCTGCTGCCTCTATTTCTCTGCTGTAATATATCCAAATGGTACAACTCCATACTTCTGCTGCTTGACCATTTTGCTGCATATTTAAATGTGCTTGCTAAAGCTTTGGTATAATTCATTTGTTGCACTGTATGTAATACTTACTGCTTTAGATCTGTGACTGGGGCCTTTCTAGATCTTATCAGGTGGAAGGTGCTATAGCATTTTGCCACATCTTGGTCTAGTGCCTTTGATCATCTAACCATCCCCTGGTGTGCTGGCCCCAGCTGCCAAATTATACCCAACCATCTCCCACAATCCCTCTCTCCTGACCCTGTAGTGTGGCCTATATATGTAGTAGTTGCTAAGGGGAAGCACGCAGTGTGGGGTACAGCACGCAAGCATCCCATAAGCAAAGCATCACAGAAGATAAGCATCCAGCAAAACGGCAGTTATACATGGCATGGAATTAACATTCATCTTCTCTCTTCACACAGGTAATCAACTGAGCCACCCTGCATGTATTTACTCCATTCACTGCCAGCAAGCAGCCTGAATGATACAACTTCCCACCTCTGCTGCCTCTATTTCTCTGCTGTAATATATCCAAATGGTAATCAACTGAGCCACCCTGCATGTATTTACTCCATTCACTGCCAGCAAGCAGCCTGAATGATACAACTTCCCACCTCTGCTGCCTCTATTTCTCTGCTGTAATATATCCAAATGGTACAACTCCATACTTCTGCTGCTTGACCATTTTGCTGCATATTTAAATGTGCTTGCTAAAGCTTTGGTATAATTCATTTGTTGCACTGTATGTAATACTTACTGCTTTAGATCTGTGACTGGGGCCTTTCTAGATCCTATCAGGTGGAAGGTGCTATAGCATTTTGCCACATCTTGGTCTAGTGCCTTTGATCATCTAACCATCCCCTGGTGTGCAGGCCCCAGCTGCCAAATTATACCCAACCATCTCCCACAATCCCTCTCTCCTGATCCTGTAGTGTGGCCTATATATGTAGTAGTTGCTAAGGGGAAGCACGCAGTGTGGGGTACAGCACGCAAGCATCCCATAAGCAAAGCATCACAGAAGATAAGCATCCAGCAAAACGGCAGTTATACATGGCATGGAATTAACATTCATCTTCTCTCTTCACACAGGTAATCAACTGAGCCACCCTGCATGTATTTACTCCATTCACTGCCAGCAAGCAGCCTGAATGATACAACTTCCCACCTCTGCTGCCTCTATTTCTCTGCTGTAATATATCCAAATGGTAATCAACTGAGCCACCCTGCATGTATTTACTCCATTCACTGCCAGCAAGCAGCCTGAATGATACAACTTCCCACCTCTGCTGCCTCTATTTCTCTGCTGTAATATATCCAAATGGTACAACTCCATACTTCTGCTGCTTGACCATTTTGCTGCATATTTAAATGTGCTTGCTAAAGCTTTGGTATAATTCATTTGTTGCACTGTATGTAATACTTACTGCTTTAGATCTGTGACTGGGGCCTTTCTAGATCTTATCAGGTGGAAGGTGCTATAGCATTTTGCCACATCTTGGTCTAGTGCCTTTGATCATCTAACCATCCCCTGGTGTGCTGGCCCCAGCTGCCAAATTATACCCAACCATCTCCCACAATCCCTCTCTCCTGACCCTGTAGTGTGGCCTATATATGTAGTAGTTGCTAAGGGGAAGCACGCAGTGTGGGGTACAGCACGCAAGCATCCCATAAGCAAAGCATCACAGAAGATAAGCATCCAGCAAAACGGCAGTTATACATGGCATGGAATTAACATTCATCTTCTCTCTTCACACAGGTAATCAACTGAGCCACCCTGCATGTATTTACTCCATTCACTGCCAGCAAGCAGCCTGAATGATACAACTTCCCACCTCTGCTGCCTCTATTTCTTTGCTGTAATATATCCAAATGGTAATCAAATGAGCATGATACAATGATACAACATGATACAATGATACAACTTCCCACCTCTGAGGGAGTGCAAGTAATGCTGCCCACCTCTGCTGCCTCTATTTCTCTGCTGTAATATATCCAAATGGTAATCAACTGAGCCACCCTGCATGTATTTACTCCATTCACTGCCAGCAAGCAGCCTGAATGATACAACTTCCCACCTCTGCTGCCTCTATTTCTCTGCTGTAATATATCCAAATGGAACAACTCCATACTTCTGCTGCTTGACCATTTTGCTGCATATTTAAATGTGCTTGCTAAAGCTTTGGTATAATTCATTTGTTGCACTGTATGTAATACTTACTGCTTTAGATCTGTGACTGGGGCCTTTCTAGATCTTATCAGGTGGAAGGTGCTATAGCATTTTGCCACATCTTGGTCTAGTGCCTTTGATCATCTAACCATCCCCTGGTGTGCTGGCCCCAGCTGCCAAATTATACCCAACCATCTCCCACAATCCCTCTCTCCTGACCCTGTAGTGTGGCCTATATATGTAGTAGTTGCTAAGGGGAAGCACGCAGTGTGGGGTACAGCACGCAAGCATCCCATAAGCAAAGCATCACAGAAGATAAGCATCCAGCAAAACGGCAGTTATACATGGCATGGAATTAACATTCATCTTCTCTCTTCACACAGGTAATCAACTGAGCCACCCTGCATGTATTTACTCCATTCACTGCCAGCAAGCAGCCTGAATGATACAACTTCCCACCTCTGCTGCCTCTATTTCTTTGCTGTAATATATCCAAATGGTAATCAAATGAGCATGATACAATGATACAACATGATACAATGATACAACTTCCCACCTCTGAGGGAGTGCAAGTAATGCTGCCCACCTCTGCTGCCTCTATTTCTCTGCTGTAATATATCCAAATGGTAATCAACTGAGCCACCCTGCATGTATTTACTCCATTCACTGCCAGCAAGCAGCCTGAATGATACAACTTCCCACCTCTGCTGCCTCTATTTCTCTGCTGTAATATATCCAAATGGAACAACTCCATACTTCTGCTGCTTGACCATTTTGCTGCATATTTAAATGTGCTTGCTAAAGCTTTGGTATAATTCATTTGTTGCACTGTATGTAATACTTACTGCTTTAGATCTGTGACTGGGGCCTTTCTAGATCTTATCAGGTGGAAGGTGCTATAGCATTTTGCCACATCTTGGTCTAGTGCCTTTGATCATCTAACCATCCCCTGGTGTGCTGGCCCCAGCTGCCAAATTATACCCAACCATCTCCCACAATCCCTCTCTCCTGACCCTGTAGTGTGGCCTATATATGTAGTAGTTGCTAAGGGGAAGCACGCAGTGTGGGGTACAGCACGCAAGCATCCCATAAGCAAAGCATCACAGAAGATAAGCATCCAGCAAAACGGCAGTTATACATGGCATGGAATTAACATTCATCTTCTCTCTTCACACAGGTAATCAACTGAGCCACCCTGCATGTATTTACTCCATTCACTGCCAGCAAGCAGCCTGAATGATACAACTTCCCACCTCTGCTGCCTCTATTTCTCTGCTGTAATATATCCAAATGGTACAACTCCATACTTCTGCTGCTTGACCATTTTGCTGCATATTTAAATGTGCTTGCTAAAGCTTTGGTATAATTCATTTGTTGCACTGTATGTAATGCTTACTGCTTTAGATCTGTGACTGGGGCCTTTCTAGATCTTATCAGGTGGAAGGTGCTATAGCATTTTGCCACATTTTGGTCTAGTGCCTTTGATCATCTAACCATCCCCTGGTGTGCTCGCCCCAGCTGCCAAATTATACCCAACCATCTCCCACAATCCCTCTCTCCTGACCCTGTAGTGTGGCCTATATATGTAGTAGTTGCTAAGGGGAAGCACGCAGTGTGGGGTACAGCACGCAAGCATCCCATAAGCAAAGCATCACAGAAGATAAGCATCCAGCAAAACGGCAGTTATACATGGCATGGAATTAACATTCATCTTCTCTCTTCACACAGGTAATCAACTGAGCCACCCTGCATGTATTTACTCCATTCACTGCCAGCACGCAGCCTGAATGATACAACTTCCCACCTCTGCTGTCTCTATTTCTCTGCTGTAATATATCCAAATGGTAATCAAATGAGCATGATACAATGATACAACATGATACAATGATACAACTTCCCACCTCTGAGGGAGTGCAAGTAATGCTGCCCACCTCTGCTGCCTCTATTTCTCTGCTGTAATATATCCAAATGGTAATCAACTGAGCCACCCTGCATGTATTTACTCCATTCACTGCCAGCAAGCAGCCTGAATGATACAACTTCCCACCTCTGCTGCCTCTATTTCTCTGCTGTAATATATCCAAATGGTACAACTCCATACTTCTGCTGCTTGACCATTTTGCTGCATATTTAAATGTGCTTGCTAAAGCTTTGGTATAATTCATTTGTTGCACTGTATGTAATACTTACTGCTTTAGATCTGTGACTGGGGCCTTTCTAGATCCTATCAGGTGGAAGGTGCTATAGCATTTTGCCACATCTTGGTCTAGTGCCTTTGATCATCTAACCATCCCCTGGTGTGCAGGCCCCAGCTGCCAAATTATACCCAACCATCTCCCACAATCCCTCTCTCCTGATCCTGTAGTGTGGCCTATATATGTAGTAGTTGCTAAGGGGAAGCACGCAGTGTGGGGTACAGCACGCAAGCATCCCATAAGCAAAGCATCACAGAAGATAAGCATCCAGCAAAACGGCAGTTATACATGGCATGGAATTAACATTCATCTTCTCTCTTCACACAGGTAATCAACTGAGCCACCCTGCATGTATTTACTCCATTCACTGCCAGCAAGCAGCCTGAATGATACAACTTCCCACCTCTGCTGCCTCTATTTCTCTGCTGTAATATATCCAAATGGTAATCAACTGAGCCACCCTGCATGTATTTACTCCATTCACTGCCAGCAAGCAGCCTGAATGATACAACTTCCCACCTCTGCTGCCTCTATTTCTCTGCTGTAATATATCCAAATGGTACAACTCCATACTTCTGCTGCTTGACCATTTTGCTGCATATTTAAATGTGCTTGCTAAAGCTTTGGTATAATTCATTTGTTGCACTGTATGTAATACTTACTGCTTTAGATCTGTGACTGGGGCCTTTCTAGATCTTATCAGGTGGAAGGTGCTATAGCATTTTGCCACATCTTGGTCTAGTGCCTTTGATCATCTAACCATCCCCTGGTGTGCTGGCCCCAGCTGCCAAATTATACCCAACCATCTCCCACAATCCCTCTCTCCTGACCCTGTAGTGTGGCCTATATATGTAGTAGTTGCTAAGGGGAAGCACGCAGTGTGGGGTACAGCACGCAAGCATCCCATAAGCAAAGCATCACAGAAGATAAGCATCCAGCAAAACGGCAGTTATACATGGCATGGAATTAACATTCATCTTCTCTCTTCACACAGGTAATCAACTGAGCCACCCTGCATGTATTTACTCCATTCACTGCCAGCAAGCAGCCTGAATGATACAACTTCCCACCTCTGCTGCCTCTATTTCTTTGCTGTAATATATCCAAATGGTAATCAAATGAGCATGATACAATGATACAACATGATACAATGATACAACTTCCCACCTCTGAGGGAGTGCAAGTAATGCTGCCCACCTCTGCTGCCTCTATTTCTCTGCTGTAATATATCCAAATGGTAATCAACTGAGCCACCCTGCATGTATTTACTCCATTCACTGCCAGCAAGCAGCCTGAATGATACAACTTCCCACCTCTGCTGCCTCTATTTCTCTGCTGTAATATATCCAAATGGAACAACTCCATACTTCTGCTGCTTGACCATTTTGCTGCATATTTAAATGTGCTTGCTAAAGCTTTGGTATAATTCATTTGTTGCACTGTATGTAATACTTACTGCTTTAGATCTGTGACTGGGGCCTTTCTAGATCTTATCAGGTGGAAGGTGCTATAGCATTTTGCCACATCTTGGTCTAGTGCCTTTGATCATCTAACCATCCCCTGGTGTGCTGGCCCCAGCTGCCAAATTATACCCAACCATCTCCCACAATCCCTCTCTCCTGACCCTGTAGTGTGGCCTATATATGTAGTAGTTGCTAAGGGGAAGCACGCAGTGTGGGGTACAGCACGCAAGCATCCCATAAGCAAAGCATCACAGAAGATAAGCATCCAGCAAAACGGCAGTTATACATGGCATGGAATTAACATTCATCTTCTCTCTTCACACAGGTAATCAACTGAGCCACCCTGCATGTATTTACTCCATTCACTGCCAGCAAGCAGCCTGAATGATACAACTTCCCACCTCTGCTGCCTCTATTTCTTTGCTGTAATATATCCAAATGGTAATCAAATGAGCATGATACAATGATACAACATGATACAATGATACAACTTCCCACCTCTGAGGGAGTGCAAGTAATGCTGCCCACCTCTGCTGCCTCTATTTCTCTGCTGTAATATATCCAAATGGTAATCAACTGAGCCACCCTGCATGTATTTACTCCATTCACTGCCAGCAAGCAGCCTGAATGATACAACTTCCCACCTCTGCTGCCTCTATTTCTCTGCTGTAATATATCCAAATGGAACAACTCCATACTTCTGCTGCTTGACCATTTTGCTGCATATTTAAATGTGCTTGCTAAAGCTTTGGTATAATTCATTTGTTGCACTGTATGTAATGCTTACTGCTTTAGATCTGTGACTGGGGCCTTTCTAGATCTTATCAGGTGGAAGGTGCTATAGCATTTTGCCACATTTTGGTCTAGTGCCTTTGATCATCTAACCATCCCCTGGTGTGCTCGCCCCAGCTGCCAAATTATACCCAACCATCTCCCACAATCCCTCTCTCCTGACCCTGTAGTGTGGCCTATATATGTAGTAGTTGCTAAGGGGAAGCACGCAGTGTGGGGTACAGCACGCAAGCATCCCATAAGCAAAGCATCACAGAAGATAAGCATCCAGCAAAACGGCAGTTATACATGGCATGGAATTAACATTCATCTTCTCTCTTCACACAGGTAATCAACTGAGCCACCCTGCATGTATTTACTCCATTCACTGCCAGCACGCAGCCTGAATGATACAACTTCCCACCTCTGCTGTCTCTATTTCTCTGCTGTAATATATCCAAATGGTAATCAAATGAGCATGATACAATGATACAACATGATACAATGATACAACTTCCCACCTCTGAGGGAGTGCAAGTAATGCTGCCCACCTCTGCTGCCTCTATTTCTCTGCTGTAATATATCCAAATGGTAATCAACTGAGCCACCCTGCATGTATTTACTCCATTCACTGCCAGCAAGCAGCCTGAATGATACAACTTCCCACCTCTGCTGCCTCTATTTCTCTGCTGTAATATATCCAAATGGTACAACTCCATACTTCTGCTGCTTGACCATTTTGCTGCATATTTAAATGTGCTTGCTAAAGCTTTGGTATAATTCATTTGTTGCACTGTATGTAATACTTACTGCTTTAGATCTGTGACTGGGGCCTTTCTAGATCCTATCAGGTGGAAGGTGCTATAGCATTTTGCCACATCTTGGTCTAGTGCCTTTGATCATCTAACCATCCCCTGGTGTGCAGGCCCCAGCTGCCAAATTATACCCAACCATCTCCCACAATCCCTCTCTCCTGATCCTGTAGTGTGGCCTATATATGTAGTAGTTGCTAAGGGGAAGCACGCAGTGTGGGGTACAGCACGCAAGCATCCCATAAGCAAAGCATCACAGAAGATAAGCATCCAGCAAAACGGCAGTTATACATGGCATGGAATTAACATTCATCTTCTCTCTTCACACAGGTAATCAACTGAGCCACCCTGCATGTATTTACTCCATTCACTGCCAGCAAGCAGCCTGAATGATACAACTTCCCACCTCTGCTGCCTCTATTTCTCTGCTGTAATATATCCAAATGGTAATCAACTGAGCCACCCTGCATGTATTTACTCCATTCACTGCCAGCAAGCAGCCTGAATGATACAACTTCCCACCTCTGCTGCCTCTATTTCTCTGCTGTAATATATCCAAATGGTACAACTCCATACTTCTGCTGCTTGACCATTTTGCTGCATATTTAAATGTGCTTGCTAAAGCTTTGGTATAATTCATTTGTTGCACTGTATGTAATACTTACTGCTTTAGATCTGTGACTGGGGCCTTTCTAGATCTTATCAGGTGGAAGGTGCTATAGCATTTTGCCACATCTTGGTCTAGTGCCTTTGATCATCTAACCATCCCCT
The DNA here is from genome assembly GCF_039654945.1 of Dendrobates tinctorius. Classification (NCBI taxonomy): domain Eukaryota; kingdom Metazoa; phylum Chordata; class Amphibia; order Anura; family Dendrobatidae; genus Dendrobates; species Dendrobates tinctorius. The sequence goes on from NW_027361677.1 coordinate 11,455,445, forward strand.
GGTGTGCTGGCCCCAGCTGCCAAATTATACCCAACCATCTCCCACAATCCCTCTCTCCTGACCCTGTAGTGTGGCCTATATATGTAGTAGTTGCTAAGGGGAAGCACGCAGTGTGGGGTACAGCACGCAAGCATCCCATAAGCAAAGCATCACAGAAGATAAGCATCCAGCAAAACGGCAGTTATACATGGCATGGAATTAACATTCATCTTCTCTCTTCACACAGGTAATCAACTGAGCCACCCTGCATGTATTTACTCCATTCACTGCCAGCAAGCAGCCTGAATGATACAACTTCCCACCTCTGCTGCCTCTATTTCTTTGCTGTAATATATCCAAATGGTAATCAAATGAGCATGATACAATGATACAACATGATACAATGATACAACTTCCCACCTCTGAGGGAGTGCAAGTAATGCTGCCCACCTCTGCTGCCTCTATTTCTCTGCTGTAATATATCCAAATGGTAATCAACTGAGCCACCCTGCATGTATTTACTCCATTCACTGCCAGCAAGCAGCCTGAATGATACAACTTCCCACCTCTGCTGCCTCTATTTCTCTGCTGTAATATATCCAAATGGAACAACTCCATACTTCTGCTGCTTGACCATTTTGCTGCATATTTAAATGTGCTTGCTAAAGCTTTGGTATAATTCATTTGTTGCACTGTATGTAATACTTACTGCTTTAGATCTGTGACTGGGGCCTTTCTAGATCTTATCAGGTGGAAGGTGCTATAGCATTTTGCCACATCTTGGTCTAGTGCCTTTGATCATCTAACCATCCCCTGGTGTGCTGGCCCCAGCTGCCAAATTATACCCAACCATCTCCCACAATCCCTCTCTCCTGACCCTGTAGTGTGGCCTATATATGTAGTAGTTGCTAAGGGGAAGCACGCAGTGTGGGGTACAGCACGCAAGCATCCCATAAGCAAAGCATCACAGAAGATAAGCATCCAGCAAAACGGCAGTTATACATGGCATGGAATTAACATTCATCTTCTCTCTTCACACAGGTAATCAACTGAGCCACCCTGCATGTATTTACTCCATTCACTGCCAGCAAGCAGCCTGAATGATACAACTTCCCACCTCTGCTGCCTCTATTTCTTTGCTGTAATATATCCAAATGGTAATCAAATGAGCATGATACAATGATACAACATGATACAATGATACAACTTCCCACCTCTGAGGGAGTGCAAGTAATGCTGCCCACCTCTGCTGCCTCTATTTCTCTGCTGTAATATATCCAAATGGTAATCAACTGAGCCACCCTGCATGTATTTACTCCATTCACTGCCAGCAAGCAGCCTGAATGATACAACTTCCCACCTCTGCTGCCTCTATTTCTCTGCTGTAATATATCCAAATGGAACAACTCCATACTTCTGCTGCTTGACCATTTTGCTGCATATTTAAATGTGCTTGCTAAAGCTTTGGTATAATTCATTTGTTGCACTGTATGTAATACTTACTGCTTTAGATCTGTGACTGGGGCCTTTCTAGATCTTATCAGGTGGAAGGTGCTATAGCATTTTGCCACATCTTGGTCTAGTGCCTTTGATCATCTAACCATCCCCTGGTGTGCTGGCCCCAGCTGCCAAATTATACCCAACCATCTCCCACAATCCCTCTCTCCTGACCCTGTAGTGTGGCCTATATATGTAGTAGTTGCTAAGGGGAAGCACGCAGTGTGGGGTACAGCACGCAAGCATCCCATAAGCAAAGCATCACAGAAGATAAGCATCCAGCAAAACGGCAGTTATACATGGCAGTTAGTCAGGGCAGGAGACAGGTAACCCACACCTTGCCTTCCCCTTTAACCATGTGCTTTATTTTTATCCTCTTGTGTTCCCTTGCCATCCACATTCATCACCCTATCCCCCCTCCATCACGACTCATACACATCAGCCCCTCTATACTTCCCTCTCCCATGTACAGCTCCCACACACTCCTCACCTTCCTGAGAAACCTCAGCCCATCTTGCCCAAACACATCGCAGAAAAAAACTACTTACAATTCCAACAACTATTGGCTCTTTATCTTCCTTCTCCTACTGATTTCAGGGGACATCTCCCCCAACCCTGGTCCTCCATCCCCCAACCTCGACCCCTACCCTACCTCATATCGAAACCACAATAATCTGATTAACATTACTTGCACTCCCTCATCTCAATCTTTTAATTGTGCCCTCTGGAATCCACGGTCTGCTTGTAACAAGCTTTCTTTCCTACACAACTACTTTCTGAACATCTCTCTTAATCTGTTGGCCCTCACTGAAACCTGGATTCAGGATTCTGACACTGTCTCTCCTGCTGCCATTTCCAACGGTGGCTTACAATTCTCTCACTCCCCGAGACCCACAAACAGACCTGGTGGTGGAGTTGGCACCCACAATGCACTTTCCAGGTCATCCCCCCAGTCCCATCACTCTTATTCCCTTCTTTTGAGGTCCACACCATCAGGCTCTTCCGTCCCCTCTCCCTCAGGGTAGCGGTCATATACCGGCCCCCAGGCTCACCCACCCTTTTCCTTGACCACTTTTCAGCCTGGCTGCCACACTTCATGTCCTCAGAACTACCAACCCTCATCCTGGGAGACTTCAACATCCCCATTAACAGCCCTAATTCCACATCTGCATCCCAGCTTCTATCACTAACCACCTCTCTAGGCCTCTCACAGCTTTCAACCTCTGAGACACATAAGGACGGTAACACCCTTGATCTGGTCTTCTGCCGGCTCTGTTCAATCTCCCACCTAAACAACTCACCGCTTCCACTCTCTGACCACAACATTCTCTCCTTCACGCTCACAAATCCTCGCCCACCCCAGCTCATTCCTACCTACCACACAGTCAGAAATCTACAAGCTATTAACCCTCAGACACTTTCAGATTCCCTACACTCATCTCTGTCCCCAATCTCCTCTCTTTCCTGTCCTAATCTGGCTGTTCATCACTACAATGACACTCTTAGAAGCACCCTTGACCAAGTAGCTCCCTTCACCCTCAGAACCTCCAAACACAGAGTAAAAGAGCCCTGGCTCACATCGCAAACTCAACTTCTCCAGCGATGCTCCAGGAGTGCTGAACACCTATGGAGAAAAACCCGCACACCAGAAGACTTCATCCACTTCAAATTTATGTTAAGAACCTATAACGCTGCCCTTCACCTTGCCAAACAGACCTACTTCACCACCCTGATCTCCTCACTAGCCAACAACCCCAAGAAACTTTTTGACACTTTTCACTCCCTCCTCAGGCCAAAAGCACAAGCCCCTATCACAGACATTTGTGCTGATGACCTGGCCTCCCACTTTACAGAAAAAATAGATAATATCCGTCAAGAAATCTGCTCCCAACCACCAAGTGCTGTGACTCCCATCCCTTCCTACATCTCCCCTGGCTCACTCTCCACATTTGATCCCATAACAGAAGAAGAAGTCTCCAGACTCCTCTCTTCTTGTCGTCCGACTACATGCACTAGCGACCCCATTCCCTCACATCTCCTCCAGTCTCTCTCTCCAGTCGTCACAACCCACCTAACTACAATCTTTAATCTCTCCCTCTCCTCGGGCATTTTCCCATCCTCCTTCAAACACGCCATCGTTACTCCACTACTAAAGAAACCTGCTCTTGACCCATCCTGCACAAACAACTACAGACCAGTCTCCAATCTCCCCTTCATCTCTAAACTTTTGGAACGCCTAGTTTACTCCCGCCTTACCCGTTACCTCTCCATTCACTCCCTTCTAGACCCTTCACAGTCCGGCTTCCGCCCCCTACATTCGACTGAAACTGCACTCATCAAAGTGACCAATGACCTTCTGACAGCAAAACGTAACGGTGACCACTCTCTGCTCATTCTTCTTGACCTATCTGCAGCTTTCGATACTGTTGACCACCATCTCCTACTCTCTAGGCTCCAGTCACTAGGCATTAAGGACACTGCACTCTCCTGGTTCTCTTCCTATCTCTCTGACCGCTCCTTCAGTGTTTTGTTCTCTGGCTCCACGTCATCTCCTCTTCCTCTTGCTGTCGGGGTACCTCAGGGCTCAGTCCTTGGCCCCCTTCTTTTCTCTCTCTACACGGCCCCAATTGGACAGACCATCAGCAGATTTGGCTTTCAGTACCATCTTTATGCTGATGACACACAACTATACACGTCTTCCCCCGACCTTACCCCCGCTGTACTACAGAACGCCAGTGACTGTCTGTCCGCAGTCTCCAATATCATGTCCGCTCTCTATCTGAAACTCAACCTCTCCAAAACTGAACTTCTTCTGCTCCCGCCGTCTACTAACCTCCCTAAATCTGACATTTCCTTCTCCGTGGGTGGTACCACAATAACGCCCCGGCAGCAGGTGCGCTGTCTGGGTGTTATGTTTGACACCAATCTCTCCTTTACATCCCATATACAATCCCTTGCCCGCTCTTGCCGCTTACACCTAAAGAACATCTCTAGAATCCGCCCTTTTCTCACTATGGAAACAACAAAAACCCTCACTGTTGCATTGATCCACTCTCGCCTGGATTACTGCAACGCTCTATTAATTGGCCTCCCCGTCACTCGACTATCCCCTCTCCAGTCCATACTCAATGCAGCAGCCAGGATCGTCCATCTGGGTAATCGGTACTCGGACGCGTCCGCTCTTCGCCAGTCCTTACATTGGCTGCCCATTCATTATAGGATCCAATTCAAAGTACTTGTTCTCACACACAAAGCTCTCCACAGTGCGGCACCCCCTTACATCTCTTCTCTCATTTCTGTCTATCGGCCTAGCCGATCGCTGCGCTCTGCAAACGACTTTCGACTAACCTCTGCACTAATCCGTACCTCCCACTCCCGACTCCAAGACTTCTCCCGTGCTGCTCCTATCCTCTGGAATGCTCTACCACCAAGAAATCAGGACTATCCACAATTTGCATAGTTTTAGGCGCTCCCTCAAAACACACCTGTTCAGAGCGGCCTATCACATTCACTAATCAAAGTCATTCTCTGTGTAAGTGTGCGTGCGTAGCCCATTCACTATCTCCATCCATCCTTCACTCCTGCAAGATGGCTGGACCTTCATTGTAAATACACCATTGTATATACACCCCTGTACTCTGTACTCTGTATCTCCCTCACCTCATTGTAGATTGTAAGCTCTCACGAGCAGGGTCGTCTTATTTCGTCTTATTTTGCTTTAATTATTGTATTGTTAGCGTTGTTACTTATGACTTGTGTTTTGAAACTGTTAAACTGTAAAGCGCTGCGGAATATGTTGGCGCTATATAAATAAAGATTATTATTATTATTATTATTATTATTATTATTATTATTATTATTATTATATGCTGGAATCCACACAAGTGTCATATGTGGAAGAAGGCAGAACAGTGAATACTGCAAAATTTGAATTTTTTTTTACTAGGCATTAGATATGAAAAATGCAATTCTGGAAATTGTTTTAAAAAATAGATTAAACACAAAACCTAAATTAAACTTCAGGTTATTTTCTGATTTTTTTTAACTTGTTAGGAATCAGTCAGTGTCAATGGAATGGTGTCATTGTTCTTTGCCGTCCTCAGTGGTGACATTTGCCTTTGTTCACTCTAACAGTAAACTGAAACTGAGTTAAGACCTTGTTTTCCGAACCTTGATTAAAGTTTCATAAATAGAAGAGGCTTTGTGTCAGTAAGTAGTGAACGCTATACGGGCAACAATGTAGCAGGAATTCTAAAAACCCATAAAACATCTCACTAGGACAGTCACCTTCACCGGGACACATTTAGTTTAAATTTACAGTAATAGTGTGTTTCTTTCAGTGTTTCTCGCTGTGTTTGTTTGCAAACTAGTATGCAGTACTTACAAGTCTGTGGTTTCATTGACATATTCGTTCCCTCTCCTGCGGTTTTTAATTGAAATTCCTACCGCTCGGAGAAGCTCCTACAAAGAAAGGAGAAAATGAAATAAATAAAACTTTTGTGATTTTTCTTCATAAGAAAAAAAAAGAGAAGATTTTCAAGTTGATTTTTTTTTCTATCAGATCTTTCGAAATTAATTAAATAGAAAATGAAAGTTGATGTTAGGGTTGGCAGATCGCACTAAATAAATTGATAACTAAAGTGCAATCGCAACTAGGGGTCCACCGTGCAGAGATGGAGCCTGCTGCTGGTGTGAACAATGACGGTGCCAAACAGCGTGCGATCACTTTCAACGCACAGCGTTAACGCCACACACTGTGAGCTCGGAGTACCTAGCTCAGTTACTTCACAGAGTGGTACTGCATAGAGTAAATAATGTACTAAACCTTGTTAAACATCACAGGGGAAGTTATAGCACTAGGGTTGGACTTGCTCTGCAACTCAACTGTGCTAATCGCATACATGAAGGAGACAGACGCTAAGCCAAGCAGGAGACGCTATGGTCCTATACTCTGTCGCTTTCCCAGAGAAGCTATAGCACTAGGGTTGGACTTGCTGTGACTCAACTGTGCTAACCTCACACATGAATGAGACAGATGCTAAGCCAAGCAGGAGACGCTATGGTCCTATACCCTGTTGCTTTCCCAGAGAAGCTATAGCACTAGGGTTGGACTTGCTGTGACTCAACTGTGCTAACCGCTCACATGAAGGATAGAGACACTAAGCCAAGCAGGAGTTACCCAGTCCTAACCCTACCTGCCTATGTAAATAGTCTCTGCATATAGGGCAACACACTCAAACGTGCAATCAGAGTGGTAGTGTATCCACTCACAACACCACACAAAATGATACTAGCACACCCGGGTGCGCCACTGGGAGCCTTTTAAACCCTAGACTCCACCCCAAGCACTCACGCCCAGTCAGCCTTGACATCGCCTGCAGGCCAATCCAGAGCTGCCACATCACCAGAGCAACTAGCGTCCGACCACCAATGAAATGACGCCACATCACTAATTGTGAATTCTGGACTTAGAATCCAAAGAACAAGGCAGCATTTGCATATCCCTCATTACCATGGCCTTGGCTTGAGAGCCAACAGTAATCAAGCCTACACCATGATCCTGAGCAAGATGCTGTGACCGAACTCTGTGCTGAGCATCCCTCGCAGTGGATGAGCCTGAATGGGAGACCATAGTGCCAAGCAAATCATTGGATCTATCCCACGCAGCGGGAGAATCCTGGCGCCTAACAGTTGATCTTGCAAGAAAATTTCTGGAGATAAGTGAAACATCAAAATAACAAATAGTGGTATATTCTTACTTAATCCAATCTGCTTGTGTTCCCTAAATCTTATTTTTGGGGTCCTCCGAACTTATTCTGTTCATGCATTTTGACAACACTGCTGTGGCTAGCTGGCACTACAGATGTTATGTTAGAAGGTCCAAAGAAAAGGAAGAGCAGCAGGAAAGGCCAAATGACACTTATGAGAAAAGGAAGGGCCACACGACACTGGGCCAAAGTGGAATTGGAAAAGTACACTGTATACATAGAATAGTTTGTTATTTTTTATTTTGACCCCAAACGCTCAGATTTCAGAATCACATAAGTTCTGTGAGACACCACTAATTTCCACTAAAGGATATTTTTGAAACCTTAAAAAATTACCTACCGTGTTTCCCTCAAAATAAGATCTACCCTGAATAATAAACCCTAGGGTAATTTTACAGGATTTATGGAGGATGCTTGAAATATAAGACCTATTCTAAAAATAAGCCCTAGTTACAGTCAGGGCCGGTGTTGGGAGAACAAAATTGGGCATTCGCCCAGGGCCCCCACCCTCTGGACCACAGAGTTCAAACATATTATACACAAATTCAAAATACGTGATGTCACAGTTCACCTCCTCTTCCTCCTGTACAATGGCTGAATTCATCTAAATTAAAGGGGTTGTCCACTACTAGGACAACCCAATATCGATTTGAATGTTTGGTGCTCATAAAATAAAATCACCTCACGAGCCAGCACCGTTCCAGTAGTATCAACAATCTTGAAAAATAGGAAAAGGGAAAGGGATTTGTGCTCACCAAAAATAGTCCTGTAAGCCGGTCGTGCCTATGGATCAAATGGCTGACCACCATGTGTAGCAAACATAAGAACAGAAGGAAGATCCGGCACTGAAGACTTGATAAAATCCATGGAAAAACTTTATTCACATATTTTCATAATAAAAACAGAAAGGGGAAGAAGACCCCCACGCCTTACGCGTTTCGATCCTCACAACAGGTTCTTCTTCAGAGGCATGATGTCACAGCTCACCTCCTCCTCCTGTACAATGACTGATAACACCTCTATATAGAGTAGATAACACAGGATCCACCATTCACAATAGGTGATGTCACAGCTCACCTCCTCCTCCTGTACAATGAGTGACTGATAACACCTCTGTTTGTGGTAGATAACACAGGATCCACCATTAACAATAGGCGATGTCACAGCTCACCACCTCCTCCCCACTTCTATAATGACTGATCACACTTTTATATACAGCACTTAACACAGAATCGACCATTTACAGCAAATGATGCCACAGCTCACCTCCTCCCCCTCCATTCACAATGATCTCTGTGTCCAGATTAAAAAACGGTTTAAGCCAGGCTATTGCTGCTAATGTCCATGTACCAACAGGAAATAGAAGTGTCAGAGACACCGCACTGAACTTGCTCACTGAGCCAGTGCGCGTGCCCCGAGTAAGCAAAAGCGTGCTCAAAGCTACCTGTGGAGCGGGCAGCAACCGAATAGATGCGTACTTCAGAGCTGCAGGGCCTGAAGCACGTGACTGCTAGAGGCGTGGCCTAAACTCCACAGAGCTAGGAGCTGCAAGACAATTCCAAGCAGAGTAACTGTGAGACAAAGTTACCAAGGGGCATAGACAGGGAGAATAGTCAGGACGTAGCCAATGAGTCATACACAGATAGCTGCAAGGTACAAGAGGGGCGAGCAGAGAGTAATCAGGTCACAAGCAATGAGTCATACACAGATAATAACGCAGTACAAAATCAACAGGCAAACTCACAACGGGAAACAGAATCGGGTCAGAACCATATAAACAAGCTATAGCAATATACAGGCACATGGGGGTCAGCACACTAGACCAAAGGCAAAAGTATAACTGGCAGGGATTGAAGCTACCCAGAGGTTTATGAAGCTCTCCCAGAACCAGAAAGAGGCCACAATCATTAACCCCAAGTGTGCAGGTCAAAACCTGCACAGAGCTCCAGACATTAACCCCCGGTGTGCAACTCAAAAACCTGCATTGGGATCATGACAGTACCCCCCTCTCAACGGGGGGCCTCTGGACCCCCAGGCTTCCCCGGGTACTTGGCATGGAACGCCCGAACCAGGCGATCCGCATGTACCAAATGAGCAGGGACCCATGAGCGCTCTTCTGGTCCATATCCCTTCCAGTGGACCAGGTACTGCAAAGAGCGGCGCACCCGCCGAGAGTCCACAATATGTCCGACCTCATACTCCAATTGACCCTCCACCAGCACTGGAGGAACAACAGTCTCAGAGTTCTCTTTGACAGATCCTGCTGGTTTCAACAGAGACTTATGGAACACATTAGATATTTTTAAGGAGGCGGGGAGACACAACCTATATGCCACAGGGTTGACTATCTCCATAATCTCGTACGGACCAATGAACTTTGGTCCCAACTTAACTGATGGTACCTTCAAGTTGATGTTACGCGTGGAGAGCCAAACCTTCTCTCCCACCTGAAACATGTCTCCCGAGGCTCTCTTTTTGTCCGCAAAATATTTGTATCTCCCCTGGGCCCGAGAGATATTATGCCGGACTTCAGCCCAGAGGTTTTTTAACCGTTGAACAGACCCCTCTGCTCCTGCACAACCGGAACCACCCGAGAAAACTCCCCAAAATGCGGATTAAAGCCATAGTTAATCAGGAATGGGGACATGTTGGTGGACTGACTCACCCGGTTGTTAAAAGCAAATTCAGCCAACGGTAACGCATCACACCAATCCTCCTGTCTGGCGGAGGTCAGACACCTGAGAATTTGTTCCAGGGATTGATTGGTGCGTTCCGTCTGACCATTGCTCTCCGGGTGATATGCCGATGAGAAGGAGAGTGAGATGCCCAATTTCATACAGAACGCCCTCCAAAATTTGGCCACAAACTGCACACCTCTGTCAGACACAACATTCAGGGGTACCCCATGCAATCGGACCACATGCTGCACAAACAACCTTGACAATGTTTCTGCTGAAGGTAATGCTGCCAAGGGAATGAAATGGGCCTGTTTAGAAAACCTGTCCACCACCACCCAGATCACAGTATTGCCCCTGGAAGGTGGAAGACCGGTAATAAAATCCATGGAAAGATGAGTCCATGGCCTATCAGGAACCGGTAAAGGTATGAGTTCCCCAGCCGGTCGGTTATGCGAGCTTTTGGAACGGGCACACATGCCACAAGCAGAAACAAATTCCTTGACATCGGCCCTTAATGAAGGCCACCAAAAACCCCTGGTTACTGCCTCTCTAGTGGCCGTGATACCTGGATGAGCACTCAGCCTAGAATCATGAAACTCCTGCAGAAGTCTAGGCCGCAATGAATCTGGAACAAACAGTTTATCGCTTGGCCTGGTTGCCGGAGCTAGGGCCTGAGCCCTTAGGATTTCTTGTTCCAACTCAGTTGAGACCCCCGCCAACGGGGTGACCAACCAAAGTGACCAACGGGTCTGTCTGGGAGTAAGCCTCTTAGCAGATTCAAGGTATGCCAAATTTTTGTGATCCGTGACAACCGTGATAGGGTGAGCCGCCCCTTCCAAAAAGTGCCTCCATTCCTCAAATGCCAGCTTGACCGCAAGAAGTTCTCTATTGCCTACATCATAGTTTTTCTCAGCTGAAGAGTACTTCTTGGAGAAGAAGGCACAGGGTTTGAGATTGGTAAGGGTGGCCGGACCCTGGGACAGCACAGCCCCCACCCCCACTTCAGAAGCATCCACCTCCACAATGAATGGTTTGGACGGGTCAGGTTGCACCAACACCGGGGCAGACATAAAACATTTCTTAATTGCTGAGAAGGATTCCTTAGCGAGTACAGACCAATTTTTTACATCAGCTCCCTTCTGGGTAAGATCCGTGAGTGGTTTAACCACTTGTGAGAAACCTTTAATGAATCTCCGGTAATAGTTCGCAAATCCTAAGAAGCGCTGGAGCCCCTTGAGATCTCGAGGCTGAACCCAGTCAGCGATCGCCAGCACCTTCTTAGGATCCATACGAAACCCCTCACAGGACACAATCAACCCCAAAAAAGACAACTCCTGTACAAAAAACGAACATTTTTCCAGTTTGGCGAACAATTGGTTCTCCCTGAGTCTCTGGAGAACAGTCTTTAGATGTTGCAAGTGAGATTGACTGTCCGGGGAATACACCAAAATATAATCCAAATAAATAATAACAAAACGGCCTATCAGATCAGAAAACACAACATTGATGAAATTTTGGAAAATAGCGGGTGCATTAGTTAATCCAAATGGCATTACCAGGTTCTCAAAGAGTCCCTCTGATGTGAGGAATGCCGTTTTCCACTCGTCCCCTTCCCGAACCCTTATCAGATTGTAGGCCCCCCGCAGATCCAACTTGGAGAACCATTGGGCCCCAGCTAACTGGTTACATAAGTCTGGGATGAGGGGAAGTGGGTAAGAGTTCCTAACCGTTATCTTGTTCAGTTCCCGAAAGTCGAGGCACGGCCGCAAACCACCATCTTTTTTCTTCACAAAGAAGAACCCTGCTTCCACAGGTGACACAGAAGGCCTGATATGCCCTTTGCGGAGACTCTCAGCTATGTACTCCTTCATGGCTTGGCGCTCAGGCCCAGACAAATTGAACAATCGAGCCTTAGGTAACTTGGCTCCGGGTACTAAATCAATGGCACAATCATAGGGTCTATGTGGTGGCAGCACCTCAGCCTCACTTTCGGAAAAAACGTCTTCGAAATCTTTCAGGTACTCCGGAATACCTTCCAGATCGACAGACGACACAGACACTGATTTAACAGCGTTAACAAGATGTCCCCGGTTACCACATTTACTATTGCATCCCCATTGAGTGATTTCCCCTGTAACCCAATCAATGGTAGGATTATGGCGTTGAAGCCAAGGCATCCCCAGTACCAGTCCTGCAGGCAAGTTATCTACCACCAGACAACTTAGTTTCTCCACATGAGTGGAACCCACTTTTAGAGAAAAAAGTTCAGACCTGCAACAGATACCATCTTGGGTAAGAGGAGACGAGTCAATTGCCACAAGTTTAACAGGATCGTGAAGCCTGACTGTCCCTATCTTATAAAGAGTCATAACCTTGGTATCAATCAGGTTCACAGCCGAACCGCAGTCAATAAAAGCAGTAGTCTGAACAGGACCATAACCAAGTTCCAGTTCCACCTGCAGCACCATTTTTGCACATGAGGAAAATTGTACCTGAAGGTCTGGGTAGCCTCCTCAATTACTACCCAGACCTAGTCGTTTCCCGCCATCTTGGAGGATGACGGACAGGAGGGGCAGTCCTTCTTCCAATGTCCAGATTTCCCACAATAGAAGCACAACTGCTTTTCCCGGCGGCGTCTTCTTTCCTTTCCCTCACAGGTGACAGCGTTCACCTCCATAGCCATAGGAAGAGTCTGGGTCTCATCTCCACTGAAGAATAAGGGCGTTTCCCGTTGCATAATGCCTCTAGCCCTCAGCCTGCGATCCATGCGAACCGCTTGGACCATGGCATCCTCCAGGGAGTCAGGCGGAGGATGAAGTGCCAAAGCATCCTTCAGACGTTCACTCAGGCCTCTGTGGAACAGCCCCCACAGGGCGGCGTCACTCCAGGAAATTTCCGCTGCCCAACGTCTGAATTCAGTACAGAACCATTCGGCCGAGTGCTCCCCCTGACAGACCCTCATCACTTTGTCCTCAGCCAACCGCACTCTATCAGGCTCATCATAAATAAGCCCTAAGGCTTCAAAAAATGCATCCACAGACATTCTCTCAGGGGCAGAAGAGGAAAGCGAGAATGCCCAGGCTTGTGGGGACCCCCTAAGCAGGGACATCACCACCCCCACCCTCTGTTTCTCATCCCCAGAGGAGCAGGGTCTCAAAGAAAAAAAAAGCTTACAGCCCTCCTTAAATGCCCTGAAATCATCCTTGTTACCAGAAAATATATCTGGCAATTTAACCGGGGATTCAGGTGGGACTAAAATGACATCTCTATTCCCCACCTGCTGGAAGCCAGCGGAAAGTACCCCCTGAACTGAGTCCTCAACCCGCCGTTGGGACTGGGCCAGAGCTTGGTGTTCCAAACTAAGCTTCTGCAGTGACTGAGTCAAGCTTCTCACCTGCTCAGATAAAGCACACATTGGGTCCATGCTGCAGAAGTGAGGAGAAAAAAAAATAGTAGGCCAGTTATAATGTCAGAGACACCGCACTGAACTTGCTCACTGAGCCAGTGCGCGTGCCCCGAGTAAGCAAAAGCGTGCTCAAGGCTACCTGTGGAGCGAGCAGCAACCGAATAGATGCGTACTTCAGAGCTGCAGGGCCTGAAGCACGTGACTGCTAGAGGCGTGGCCTAAACTCCACAGAGCTAGGAGCTGCAAGACAATTCCTAGCAGAGTAACTGTGAGACAAAGTTACCAAGGGGCATAGACAGGGAGAATAGTCAGGACATAGCCAATGAGTCACACACAGAGATAGCTGCAAGGTACCAAAGGGGGCGAGCAGAGAGTAGTCAGGTCACAGGCAATGAGCCATACACAGATAGCTGCAAGGTACAAGAGGGGCGAGCAGAGAGTAATCAGGTCACAGGCAATGGGTCATACACAGATAATAACGCAGTACAAAATCAACAGGCAAACTCACAACGGGAAACAGAATCGGGTCAGAACCATATAAACAAGCTATAGCAATAAACAGGCACACGAGGGTCAGCACACTAGGCCAATGGCAAAAGTATAACTGGCAGGGATTGAAGCTACCCAGAGGTTTATGAAGCTCTCCCAGAACCAGAAAGAGGCCACAATCATTAACCCCAAGTGTGCAGGTCAAAACCTGCACAGAGCTCCAGACATTAACCCCTGGTGTGCAGCTCAAAAACCTGCATTGGGATCATGACAAGAAGTCATATTAGACCTAGAGAAAAATGGGGAAAAATTACAAGTATTTTTTTGTTATTTTATATTGATAGTAGTAAAATAATAATAATAATAAAATTCAATCAATGTAAAAACCTGGTTTAAATAATAGGTCACATTCTGGTGTCACATCAGTTATTTTTGCCACCAAATGGGTTCATATCTGCAATATAATACTAATTTCGAAATTCCAACGCTGCATCTGGATAAATAAAAACACAATTTTCCTCGGCTGCTTTCCGATAACTGGAGATCGGAACATCTTGCGAGTGTGTCAAATCTTCTGTTGTCTCCATTCCTTCATAGCGTCCTCGGCACTTATCAATCAGGCATTTCCCAATTGAATAAAATTAGATCTTGTAATCATGGTATGAAGATTATGATTACATTGGCATAATGTACGGCACTCAGATTCATTTTATAAACTGCACCGGCGGCTTCATAACCAGCGTCTAGTGGTTCAATAGAACGTTTTGCCTAATAGGAATGCAATCTCTGCTGTAATTGCTGTCTATGATCACGCTTACTCTCGACTTACGTTTCAAAGACGTGCCATTGCTTTGACTTAATGCTTTTTTCGGCAAATGTCATTTACATATAATGCAAAGGAGACGTTCGAAAACTGCAGCTTTACAATGTAAACCGGAAGAAACGGCGCGCGTGGTCAATCTACCGAAATACTATTTCCATTTTTGGCTTTTGGTTTTTTGCTCCCCTCCTTCCCAGAGACATAACTTTTTTTATTTTTCAGTCAATATGGCCATATGAGGGCTTTGTTTTGTTTTTTGCAGGACGAGTTGTATTTTTGAAAGGCAACATAACGCGTACTGGAAAACGGCAAAAAATTTCCAAGTGAGTTGAAATTGCAAAAAAAAAGTGCAATCCCACCCTTGCTTTTTGCATGACTTTCTTGCTAGGTTCACTAAATGCTAAAACTGACCTGCCATTATGATTCTCCAGGTCATTACGAGTTCCTAGACACCAAAAATGTCTAGGTTGTTTTTTATCTTAAGTGGTGAAAAAAAATATCCAATATTTGGTAAAAAAAAAAAAAGGTGCCATTTTCTGAGACCTGTAGCATCTCTATTTTTGTGATCTTCGGCTGAACGCAGGCTTATTTTTTGCGTGCCGAGCTGATGTTTCTATTGATACCATTTTGGTACTGTATATATCAGCTGACATGTACCAGTAAAGGTGCGGGCTCAGCACTGGAGCCCGCACCAAACAGGGGAAATCTGACATCAACATACTATTATGCCCAACATTGGAAAGGTGATAATATACAGTGGAAGCCAATGGTGTAAAAAGCCTACTTTGCAGTCAAGTCAAATGAAGGAAAAGTAGCCAATTTTTGTTTTGTCTTGGGGAAAGGAGTATTTATTTTTTATATTTTTTCATATATATATATTTCATATATTTATTTTTTCTAAACCAGTACTGTAATGTCACGATCCAGTCCAGAGTTTGCTTTCAGCTGTCTTCTCTCTGAACTGGTCATGTGGGGGTTAATCCACACTGCCTCGTTTTGGAGCTGGCTGGGCTATTTTAGTCCTCTACATCCTGCTTGCCAGCGTCATAGTTCATGCTTTCAAGCTAAAACCGCTGACCCGTATACCCTAGTGATCCTTCTGCCTCTGACTTCCTGTACTTGTGCATGACTCGGCTTGATCTCTGGACTCCACCTCTTGTTTTCCGTCTCTGATACCACGCCCCCTGACTGGCTTTGACTCTGGCTAGTACCCCGACTACGTCTTACGTCTCACGTTTTTGATACCACGTTTCCGGTAGGCTCTGACTTCCGGCTTCTCTCTGACTACATGCATTGCTGTGACTTTTGGTACTTCTGCTACTGACAGTTTCTGATTCGGCTTGTTTGGTCACTCTTTCGTCACCTGTGCTGTTGCTCTGTGTTACCACGCTGTGTGTGTGCAACCGCTCTTCTCTCACCAGCACCCCCTGGTGGAGGTTGTGCTGAACTGCACTGCAGCAGCACATTACATGTAATATGCATGTACCAGAGATGGGAATTGTCTAAGTTACAATCAATAAGGTGATGGCAATACAATGATCTTGTATTTTTTTGTCAAGGTTTATACCAATCAAAGCCATGACTGGCATACAGGAGAACAGGTAAATCCCCAGGTGGGCCACTGTACACGAGTAAGACCCCCATGTTCATATATGAATGAATTTGAGTAATATAATACTTACATGTAGCTGTGTAGTGGGTCCCCAGAGTCGATGTTACTGGTGGGTCTACAACACTACAGTCTAAAACTGTACCAATCTATAATAGGAGTTTCATAGAGAATAAAAGGTGCGGAAGTATACACGCCCAACATCCAGTCCACTCAGACTGGACTCTGCAAAGCCTCATTCTTAAAAGCAGTGGGTGTTCAAGTAGTTGGTCCCCCAGTCAGTAATGTCACTTGAAACTTGTAGGCTCCAATGCAAGATCATTTTCTCATAAGGTTGACGGGTAATTTTTTCGCAAATCTAGGCTCCTGTGCCCGGGCGTCAATGCAAATTCTGCACCCACTATAGCTACGTCCCAATTAATCAATAAGCTGTCTTAAATCCCTTGCTTGAAAGGGGTTTTCACCACTGGACAACCCGATCTTAATTTTTCCAGTGCTCATCATAAGCTAAAAATGTTTGCAATTTTCATCCAGGAGCAGTACCAAGCCACCAAAGTCAGTGCTGCAATTCATGGCAGTCATTCTCTGATGATAATAATAATTAGCTGCAGCCAATAAGGTGATTGACTGCAGCAGTCACATGACATAGAAATATTCCATGAGTGCCGGGACATCCAGCATTGAAATCACTCTGGGAGGTAAGTATCAAGCACTTTCATGTTATGATGGGCACTAGAGCATTTAAGTTTGTCCAATAATGGAAAACTAATTGAAATCCAGTAAGAAAAGTGTGGTCTTTGCTACATGAAGATCTCAAGTTGCAGGCTCCAAAACAGTCACACATTGGAGGGAGAAGAGCCAGCAGAGGAGTATCATAGTCAGGAACAAAGCCTATAAGCATCTCCAAGAAAGCTAGGAGTCAACATTAAGAGCACATTAACAACTACCAGACAAACAACCCAAAAGGGAGATGAGGAGAAAATTATGGAGCAAGATCAAATGAAGGTCAAATGAAGCAAAATATCAAGGACAAATGTACAGACAAATTTAGAATCCTAGAATGTTAGGGTTGGAAGGGAGCTCCAGGGTCATCGTGACCAACCCCCTGCTCAATGCAGGATTGAATAAGCCTTCTCAGACAGATGTCTGTCCAGCCTCTGTTTGAAGACTTCCATTGATGGAGAACTCACCACCTCTTGTGGCAGCCTGTTCCACTCATTGATCACCCTCACTGTCAACATTTTTTTTTCTAATATCTAATCTGTGTCTCCTCCCATTCAGTTTCATCCCATTGCTTCTCGTGTTTCCATGTGCAAATGAGAATAAGGATGATCCCTCTACACTGTGCCATCCCTTCAGATATTTGTAGACAGCTATTAAGTCTCCTCTTAGCCTTCTTTTTGGCAAGCTAAACATTCCCAGATCCTTTAACCTTTTCTTGTAGGTCATACTTTGCAGTTCGTTCACCCTCCTGGTAGCTCTTCTCTGAACTTGCTCCAGTTTCTCAAGGTCTTTTTTAAAATGTGGTGCCCAGAACTGGACGCAGTATTTCAAATGAGGTCTGAAAAAGGAGGAGTAGAGGGGGATAATTAGTTGGCTAGATCTAGACTCTATACATCTCTTAATACATCCTAGAACTGTGTTTGCCTTTTTTGCTGCTTTATCACACTGTTGACTCATGTGCAGTCTGTAATCTATTAATATACACCAAGCCTTGAAACACTCTGCCAATTGGATGTGCAACCATTTTTTACCACTCTTTGAGTACAGTACAATCTCTGAGGCAGTTATGAATCCACTTATCCGTAGCCTTGGCAATCCCACACTTGGTCATTTTTTCAATAAGGATAGTATGAGATACTATTATGGGCTGGCGGAATGCACCAAATAATAAGAAGATGGTAATAAGGTGCGTTCGCAGCTCAAGGTCCACCGTGCAGAGATGTTAACTGCTGCTCGGTAATGGCGAACACTAAATGGCGGTATCGCACTGAACACACGTGGGTTAAACACCACCCCGTATGTAGTAGCGACGGACTCTGTTGCTTCACAGAGCCACGGTACCGTATAACACAGATGCAGTTCTCTGTTGACTGTCACAGGGCACAGCTGAGTCAGCGCTAGTGTACGGTCACAAGACTCTGCCCCAAGGACGCAGGGTAAGAGCCTCTCTAGACCCACTAAGCGCACGGCGTAGCACCTGTGAACGCCACTAATAGAAGCTGGTTACTGTGGAGTGCAGACCACGTGCACAGTGGTGCACAGGCAAAGCCACTACTTGACGCTGAAGCTAGGCCCTGACTCTGCCTCTTACCTGCACTAACAGCCTAGGCGCTAACAGGCAAGGCTGAACAACATATGCGTACCAAGCGTAGGGGTTTCATAATGAGTCAGTCACCAGAGACATTCATACGTGCATACAACTCTCACTCCATGTGGTCTATACTTGATCCTTTTATAACAGCAGCCTTCCAGGACCTTGCTGATGGCCCAATCCAAGCTGCTTGAGGACCTGAGCATGTGACGTCCGACCACCAATGAGCGGTCAACTCACGGGCATGCTCAGATGGAGAAAAGCAGAAAAGTCCCAGGAGCATCTGCTCACTGCTGACTAATGCTGGATCCTTTAGCTGAACCTGGAGCAGCAACAGCAACCAGATGCATAGCATTAGCCTGAGCAAGGCACTGGGACCGACGTCTCTACTGAGCAGGAACCTCTGCGGCTGAAGAATGGGAGACCGCAGATGACATGGCTTGAGATTCGCCCTGTGCAATGGTGGGAACTCAACGCCTAACTGATACATTATCAAGTGCTTTGCTGAAGTCACGATATACTATATCTACCACATTTCCCTTATCCACCCAGTCAGTGAGGAGCCAGGAGAGTTTACTACCTTAATCAGCAGGTGACATGGTGAACCAGTTGGGGTCTCATTTTTATTGACTAACAGGTCCTAACGTCATCTTTGTGTGTCGGTTGCCTTGATGACAGAATACTGTTGTACAGAAACATAAGGGAACCCATGGTTGGATCCAATAGAATGGCTACAGAAGGAGGAAGTTCTCGATATGCATTTCGTTGTTCAGCAACCAGTGGTGATGTGCTGCACAAATAAATAGCTGAGGATAGTAATAATTCTGAAAAACTCTCACAAATATCCTCTTTTGGATATGAAAATGTAGAAATGAATGAATCAGCCAAGATTCATATTTGGAAAATCATATGAATTTAACAGGGAAATTTGATTAGCAAATTGAATGTTCCTTTTTATGCCATGGAGTCTCTAAGCCAGAATCCTTTAGAGTAAAGCATGCCAATGATGATGTGTGTGATGTGTGATCAGACCAGATGGCAGGCTGCAGGACATGTGAGCAATGAGGTGAATATTACAATTTTGTTTTAGCTTTCTTATTCCTTCTATGGTTCAGCAATATGGTGACCACTAGGGATGAGCAAGTAGTGAAATACTCGGACTCACTGTACTCGTTACGAGTAGCTTCTAATACTCAGGTACTCTTAACGAGTAGTGAGTTCAATGTATGTCTATGGGAAATACGAGTAATGGGCGTAGATTATGTGTGCGGGCGGAGAATGTGTGGGGGGATCTGTGGGGTTGTGTTTGTGCGGGCTCTGCTGGGTTGATCAGGGATGTGTGCGGGCCCTGCAGAGCTCGAACAGAGCCCCGATCAGCCCGGCAGAGCCAGCACAGACCCAGGTACACACATATGACTCCGCGCGGCCAGCCAATCACAGTAATGCCACAACAAAGAAGGCGATGGTTTTACTGTGATTGGCTGACACATGCCGGGCGGGAGATCCAAATATTGTGAGGCGAGAAGTGAAATTTACTTGCTAGGATTCGAGTACCGCATTACTCGCCGAGTACCGAATCCTAACGAGTATAGTCACTCATCCCTAGTGGCCACAGTTGTTCTGGAGAATACAAATTTTTGTAAAATTTGAGAAGAATTCAATTTAATTTGAATATATTAACTCCTCTCTACTAGGCACTGGTAAAGGTTGACAGAAGAAGACTTCAGTTTCTGTTGGCCTACTTGACGATGTTGTCAGGTTCTAGACAAAATCAATTCACTTGGCCTAAGCTTTGGTTTCCCAACATATGAAACTAACATTGGGCCTACTTGACTTGTATCTGTGGGATACTCACCTACAAAACAAAAAATCCATTGACCTCCTTTCCGGTAGCTACTGACTGAAAAATAAAGGAACTTTGGCTCTTTGAAAAGAACTATGGAAACTTGAAAATAGTCATCGATAAGAATGTTTGTCTCTCCAAACTGTCTGATGCTACATAATATCTAGCCAGGGAACTTCCACAATCATGTTAGTAAGAGTTGGAACACCTACCCCTTTAAACACTTATGGGATATTTAGTGCATGTACTCTCAACATAAAAATTGAGAAAACCCCTTTAAATACAGTAGCTTGCTATTTTTATTACTACATTTTTGCTTCCTTTTTTAGAAAACTATCACATTATAAATGCACTTTAAATAAATTTCCATATTGACTAACTTCTTAAGAAAGAATTTTGCAAGTTTATTTGGGTGCATTGAAGCATTTAAAATCAGATTCATTTTGCGCTTTAGAGAATCACTTTGTTCATTTCCATGTGAATTAGTGGAATCTATTAAATTTTAACTGATCAATCGGAATATCTGGATGGGACTCAACCGGAGGAACCTATTTGTTATGGATGGCAGATGACTATGATGCACGTAAAGCTGACCAAGTATTTAATTCTAGTGTCATAAACCACTTATAATAGTAGTTATTATTTAGAAAATGGTCAACATGTTGGCTCAGTGGTTAGCACTGTTGCCTTGCAGCATTGGGTCCTTATTTCAAATCCTACAAAGGACAACATCTGCAAGACTTTGTATGTTCTCCCCATGTTTGTGTGGGTTTATTCTAAATTTTCCAGTTTCCTCCCATGCTCCAAAGTCGTAGTAATGCAAGAAAGTGTACAATGGAAGATGGGATACCCCAGCGTTGTGCAACATTTTTGATTAGAGACTGCCACCTACTTCTCAAACGGAACCTTGTGGAACCTTGAGGAATTGTTGTGGGAAGGACAGGTTGAAAAGGTCAGGTGACATCTGTGACGCAGCTATCCGATATAAAAGACCGGAGTGACAAAGTGGGAAGCAGTTTGGTGCTAATAAAGTGAGACCAGCTGGATGTGTGCTGATAGGGACGCCATGGCCGAGTCACTAGTACAAGCACTAGGTTTTCACTCGCCAGATGACGAAAGTTGATACTCGCAAGCCAGACTACGCCTGTCATGACCTGAGGCTTAGCCCTACACCGGTTAAGATCCATGACCAAGACTACGCCTGTCAAGTCCTGAGACCTACCTAGCCCTGTGCCAGTCAAGCTCCACAACCCAGACTATGCTTGTCAAGACTCAAGGCATAGCCCTCGTGTCCTGGCCCAACAGATGACCGTCTGGAGTTAAGCACCAAAAACTGAGTGCAGACTCCAATCTGAAGGTGGATATATCCTGTCGAGATTTGGAGGTATAAATGAGCTGGGCCATTACTTTCATTACTGAAGTACGGTACAGGGTTTTGGTCTTGGGCAGTGCAGCAGATGGGACAGGTGCCGGCAAATATGAGGATGGCCCTGAAAAACTTTATTGACTTTGTTAGAAATACTTGCGGCCTAGTGTGAAAAACCAGTGACCACGTTAAAGAGCACAACTTATCACTGTGAACATTGGACCTATTAGGAATCAGCTAGATAGGGAAGATGAATTCTGCTGTACGAGTCTTATTGTGTTTTATGTCAGGTTTGCCAATATTGTACTTTGATATATTTACTTCCTATTCAAAATTGCCCCTCCCTATATCGGTGCTAAGAAAAATAAACTGGTAAGTTGGTTACTCCCGCCTTGTATATTTCTGTGCGTTACATCTTAATAACCAGCTTACAATAATATGAAGTACAAATTGTAAACCGCAATGGGCACTGGGATGCTGATGTCTGCAAATTCCGGTGGAATTAATGGTACTCTATAGTAAGTAAATAACGTATCATTCCGACCTTTGATGGAAGACATCTTGATAAGCTGTTCAACACCAACTGACCACTAGTCATAAAAGTGTATCACTTCCACCCAGAGCATTCTTCAAATATTATCCTAAATCCCCCTCTAGAAGGATCTTCGAGGCTAGACAATTAGTCCTTATAAAAGTACTATATGGTATGACACAGAGTACCTAACATTTTTTAAAATAGACCTATGAAAAGTGCTACAATATAGAGTCCTAGACAATGCGTGAGTCCTTGGAGAATGTTTTGAAGCCCTTATTAAACTGAATGACTGTAAAGTAAGTTGTCATGTTGAAAATAATGTCTAATCTCCAGGTAGCATGTTAAAGAGCATACGGAACGGATCCAATTGATATGTAGTTTTGTGGGAAAATCTTAAGTAAAAATTGTCAATAATTTTATTTTTTCATGTCTGGTATTTCGGTGATTCGGAGTCCAGTGGGCAGTCCTATTTAGTAAGTGGCAGCCTTCTTTGTCAGTCACTGAAAGTGAAAGTGATTTCACAAAGCAAGAGATTTGACTAAAAGCCCATGGCGCTAAAAAATGGTTATTAAATGTACATATTACAAATTATACTGAATCTTTAGCACAAAGTGTATATATATATATATGTATATATACATATATAATATATACACAGTGGGTAAAATAAGTATCTGATACACTACTGATTTTGCAAGTTTTCCTACCTACAAGGAATGGAGAGGTGTGTAGTTTATATCGTAGGTACACTTCAACTGTGAGAGACGGAATCTAAAAATAAAAAAACAGAAAATCACATTGTAGGATTTTTACATAATTAATTTGCATTTTATGGCATTAAATAACTATTTGATACAATAGGAAAACAGAAGTTAATATTTGGTACAGAAACTGTTGTTGCCAATTACAGAGGTCATACTTTTCCTGTAGTTCTTGACCAGGTTTGCACACACTGCAGCAGGGATTTTGCCCCCCCTCCTCCATACAGATCTTCTCCAGATCTTTCAGGATTCTACACTGTTACTGGGCAACATTGAGGTTAAGCTCCCTCCAAAGGTTTCATGTTGGGTTTAGGTCTTTTAAACTGGCTAGGCCACTCCAGGACCTTGAAATGCTCAAAACAGAGCTACTGCTTAGTTGCCCTGGCTGTGTGTTTCAGGTCATTGTCATGCTGGAAGACCTAGCCACATCCACCTTTAATGCTCTTACCCAGGGAAGGAGGATTTTGGCCAAAATTTCGTGATACATGACCCCATCCATCCTCCCTTCAGTATGATGCAGTTGTCCTGACCCTTTTTCAGAAACAAGCCCTCAAATTATGATGCTTTCCTCACCATGCTTCATGGTTGGGACGGTATTCTTAGGGGTTGAACTCATCCTTCTTCCTTCAAACATGGCGAGTGGAGTTTTCCTCTCATCTGACCTTCTCCCATGCCTCCTCTGGATCATCTAGATGGTTATTGGCAAACTTTAAATGGGACTGAATGTGTGCTGGGGTAAGCAGGGGGACCTTGCATTAGCTGAAGGATTTTAATCCATGATGGCATAGTGTGTTATGTTACGATTCGGTCACCGAGGAGGATTACCAGGGAATTAGCTAAGCAACAAGGAAACCAGAAAGGTTCGCAACTTAGCGGATTGAAGACCCCTAAACCTAACAACACAACTAGCATTAGCCGTGGGATGTGCCTACGATGCCCTAGACGCCTCGGCACAGCCACAGAGTTAACTAAGCCTAAAGCAAGAAAGGGGAAAGCTAAACTTCCCTGGAGTAGAACCCCAAAGGAATAGATAGCCCCCAAACATATATTGTCGGTGAGACAAGATGAGGCACAAACGCAGGCTGAAAATAGAGTGAGCAAATGATGGGGCCCAAACTGTCTAGATAGGACAGGACAGAAAAGATACTGTCTGCAATCACGCAAAAACCCTAAAAAATCCAACACGTCTGATATACAAAAACACTGAGGCCACACGACCTCTCCCCTGCTAGATCAGCATTCTGGTGTAAACTGGAAGCAAAGCAAAAGATACTAATATAGCAGGGAATTAGCAATACTAAACAGAATGACATAAGCTGTAACATATGAGTGGGGTCCAAAACAAATCCCAGCAGGGAATAATGCTGAACCCACACAGCAAATCAGAAAGCAGAGAAAGGCAAAAACTATATCAAACGCAAAAGATTCAGCAAGCAAATAACTTATCTGAATGATGCAAGACCAAGGAGGGGCAAAAGCAGACTTCACAATGCACAGGAAGACAAACAAATCACCAGCAGCAACTGAAGGAAGCTTGCTCACTTAAATCCTTCCAGTCAGTAACCCCTGACTTCCAATCATTGTCTTCAGGTGATAGACTTCTGTCAATACGACCAGCTGCACTACCCGTGGCAACCACCAGAGGGAGCCCCAACCCAGAAGTCAGATCAGGAGAGTTCACAACAGTGTTACTAATGGTAATATTTGGTCCCAGATTTCTTCAGGTTATTGACCAGGCCCTCCCTTTTAGTTCTGGACTGATTCCTGATCTTTCTCAAAATCATCTTTACCCCACGAGGTGAGATCTTGCATGTCAGTTCAACTGACATGTTGAAGCGCTATTAGGCGTGAAACGGCCGTTGTCAGAGTTTGCTCACTCCTCTCTCCAGCCTCCCGGCCATGAAGTTTTAATATTGTTAGTCAATAAAAGCGGATTCTACCTTTGGATCGGTGAGTGCTACGGTCTTCTTTCTTCGATGGTGGATATATATATACTAGATGAGGGCAGTAACATCATGATGGGGCAGCTTTGTGGCGCTGGGGGTGGCGGCCCACCCACTTCTGTGCAGTCACAACCGGCAGGAAAGACGGTGTTTTGCGGTCTGTGCTGGAGATGGTGTGCGGCGCCACCAGAGGGTGGCCGCACCCAATCTCCAGCACAGGCCTCAAGCCGCGGTCTTTCCTGCCGGCTGTGACTGCACGGAGGTGGGTGGGCAGGCAGCGGCGGGATCCGGCGCGTGTAGTCAGGCAGTGGGTCCTGGTGGGGGTCCGGCGGCAGCATCCCTCTCATTACTCCCCCCTCATTACACCCCCTTTATTACACCCCTCTCATTATACCCCCTCGTTACACCCCTTTCACAGCCTCGATCCCAGCGGCGGCCTGGATCCAAGCGGCAGCTGGGATCCAAGCAGCGGCCGGGATCCCAGTGGCAATCATGATCGCCGCGCTGGTCGGGATCGCACCGCCAGTCGGGATCGCAGCAGCAGTCTGGATCCGAGCGGCAGCTGGGATCCCAGGTGTGGTTGGGATAGCAGCTGTGTCCTGGATCTGAGCGCCATCGAGGTCGCAGCTGCGTTCGGGATCGGATCGCAGTTGCGTCCTGGATCCGGGTGGCATCACGGGTGTACCAAAATGGTGGTCGGCGTACTTCCGGTGCGGCGCCGTGGATTGTGGGATTTGGGGACATCCAGACGGAAATGGATGACAGACAATTTAAGGCAATTATATATATATATACGCAAGATATCTATATAATATATAAAGCTCAAAGTGTGTATGTATGTATGTATGTGTGTATGTGTGTGTATGTCCGGGATAGGCATCCGCACCATCGCAGATACAGCCACAAAATTTGGCACAGTCACACGTCTGGACCCCGAAAGCATCCTAAGCTATGTTGTGAGGCGAAATTTTAACCCCGCGCGTTCCAATTCACCAAACAATTTTGCCCCTGTCTACATAATGAGGAAAAAGTGTGTGCGCGTCAAGCCCCGCCCCTCATTATGATGTCATAATGCCCCTATCTACATAATGGGGAAACAGTGTGTGCATATCAAGCCCCGCCCCTCATTATGTCACAATGGTTGCCATGGCGATGCTGATGTCATCATAGGTTGCAAGCCCCGCCGCTCATTATGATGTCATAATGGTTGACTATGAGATGGAGGATGTGTGATGGGTATATGGGCACTGGACTATGGGATGGAGGATATGTATGATGGGTATATGGGCACTGGACTATGGGATGGAGGATGTGTGATGGGTATATGGGCACGGGACTATGGGATGGAGGATATGTATAACGGGTATATGGGCACGGGACTATGGGATGGAGGATATGTATGATGGGTATATGGGCACGGGACTATGGGATGGAGGATATGTATGATGGGTATATGGGCATTGGACTATGAGATGAAGGATGTGTGATGGGTATATGGGCACTCGACTATGGGATGGCGAATATGTATGATGGGTATATGGGCATGGGACTATGGGATGTAGGATGTGTGATGGGTATATGGGCACTCGACTATGGGATGGAGGATATGTATGATGGGTATATGGGCATGGGCCTATAGGATCGTGGATATGTATGATGGGTATATGGGCACGGGACTATGGGATGGAGGATAATTATAATTTGTTATAACTAACCACAGTTAGTTACTATGCCCGGGCAGCGCTGGGCTCTTCAGCTAGTATATATATATATATATATATATATATATATATATATATATAAAGCTCTGACCCTTTGAGAAGAGACTTACTTTGGCTCAGCTTAAATTTTTACAAGCTGCTGTATCCTCCTATCAACAGGTTAACCTTTTGACGCAGCTATGTCCTCTACCTTTAGCTGGTGTGCAGAACACACCCAACATTTTATTACAAATATGAAAAATAGCACCATTCTGTGTCAAGTAGTGCTATTGGCTCAACTCCTCTGGCTCTATAACATGCTGTCAACAAATAGGGCTGCATGAAAAATGTTTTAGGTTTCCAGTAAAGTGAACCTATTACTTGGTTTTCCCCATATAAAGTACAGCCACCAGCTTTAAGACTTCTTTTATAGCATACGAGAATGCTGTAAAAAAAAGTCCTCAATTCTTTCTGCAAATCCTAAAAAAGACCTTTTATTACACCCACAGATGCATGGTCTGGTCCAATGGGCGTCTCTGGTCTTGACCCGGTACCTCCTCTTTGATGACAGGTTTCTTTAAGGGTCCATTCACAGGTCACTATCATGCATCAGTTTTTGTAAGACAAAACCAGAAGTGAAATGTACAGAAAATAAATCTAAATGGAAGATTGATACCTGTTCTGTGTTTTGGAGACACTCTGGGTTTTTTCATACAAACAGTCAAAAATACTGATGTTTGAAAGGCAATGGTAATGCTCTCTATATTCAAAACTTTACCTCCACCTATGTTGATCCTGTGGATTCCTAAATTTTACATCTACCATCTCATGAAGACGGGGTAATAAAGGTGTGCGCTCTCCTAATCCAGGATAAGTCAGATAAAGCTCATCTATTGTATACATTTACATTTTAAGTTGTGTAATCATGTTATTATCTGAAACTAATACCATGCTGCCGAAATGTAGATAAACTGTCCTGCAATGCATACAAAATACTCATTTGTTGAAGGCCATTAAGTTAATTTCCCGGGAACAAGATTAAATGCAAAGCATTTACATAATCATTAGTTGTAAGGTGTAGAATAGATAATTAAATATTCCACCGCATTACTTTATATTTAATTAACTAAGCTTTTCTGATCCTTCTGCCTGAATATTAATAGTACGTAAATAAACAATGGCAGAAAATAATATCCCTGTGCCTTGTGACATTTCAGATTGTGGATATTGTTTTTTTTTTTTTTTTTTAAGATTTATAGCCAAAGATGCAGTTCATCAATTGTAACAAAAAATCGGGCAACAATAACAAAAAAGAACATTAGTCTAAAATGAAAATGGCTGGTTGTATGTTATTTTTTTTTACAATTGCTTACACCATATTCTACAGCGTCCAATATATTACACAACCCTGTGCTAAGAATACATTTACAGGGGCAATGTCCTCCCTACTTATTGGGTTCACAATCAAGATTTCCTAGTCTTATATACACTAAGTAAAGCCCCCGTTACACATAGCGATATCGCAAGCAATATCGCTGTAACGTCACCGATTTTGTGACGTAGCAGCGATATTGCTAGCGATATCGCTATGTCTGAGACTTGCCTCCGACCGGCTCCCCCGCTGCTGGTCGCGCGACAACGTCATGGATCATTTCTCGTCGGGAGCTTCCTGTGGCGCCAATGAGCGACGCGTGGATGCGGGCGGGAGGACGTCAGGATCGCCGCGTCTAACAGGTAAGTAGCGACCCCCGACCCCTGCGGTGTCGCTGGTGAGATCTGCCTGTGTGGCAGCTCACTAGCGACAACTTAGCGATGCACCAGAGATCCATATCGTTGTCGGGATCGCTGGTGCATATACAGAATGATTCCGTGCTATTAAGTGCTACAAAGACTATTGTACCCTAATTGCATCAGGAAAGTCATAGCACTACTACAAGTTAGTACCAGGGTCAATCCCATATCACTTAATGTTATCCCAAAGGTAAAAAATGCAGCACTTCATTATAACTAGTGATGAGCGAGTATACTGGTTGCTCGGGTTTTTCCGAGCATGCTCGGGTATCCTCTGAGTATTCTGGTGTGCTCGGATATTTAGTTTTTGTCAATGCAGCTGCATGATTTATGGTGGCTGGACAGGCTAAACACATGTGACATGTGAGGAATGTTTCTTTGTTAGGGAATCCCGACATGTATTCAGGCTGTCTAGCAGTCGTAAATCATGCAGCTGCTTCAACATAAACTAAATTCTCCGAGCACGCCAGAATACTCGGAGGACACCCGAGCATGCTCGGGAAAACCCGAACAACTAGTATACTCGCTCATCACTAATTATAGCAAAAGTATATGGTGTAATGGGTCACAGGGTCAATGCGCATGGTGACCTTTTAAGTAGTGTGAATACACGGACCTTCATCAAATACATTTCTTTATCTTAGACTGGGCAAGAACTCGAGGATGGAGAAAACAATCCATATGCATACCAGTAACAGTTCTAATAAGTTTTACTCCCTAGGAGGAAATGAGCTTGATGGTTAAAACTTAACTTCAAGAGCAGCAGGATTAAAAAGAGAGAGAAAGTTTGGTTTACAACAGCAAACTAACACTGGCAACACTTTGCACTTAAGGGAAACTGCTGGCAAATAATGCAGCTGCACTTCCTTCACAATGACATAATTTATTTATCTCTTTCATAGTGCAGCACAGCGCGCATCCACAGTGCTTTTCAAGACTCCTTTCTTAGGGTCCCATTACACATAGCGACGCTCCAGCGATCCCGACAACGATACGACCTGGTAAGGATCGCTGGTACATTGCTACATGGTCACTAGTAAGCTGCCAAACAGGCAGATCTACTCAACGACGCAGCAACGATACGGCGATCCGTATAACGACCTCGGCGGTCGTTGGGACCTTGTCACACAGCAGCTATTCTGATGACTCACGCCTGCGTCCCTGAGTTCTGCGTCGCTAACAAGGTCGCTCGTCGTTGTTATGGTGTCAAACACAGTGATGCACGCTGGCCAGCGGGACACCAATGATCAAAAAATGGCCTAGGACATTTGATGTATGTATACATATACACTCACTGGCCACTTTATTAGGTACACCTGTCCAACTGTGTGTTAAGACTTAATTTCTAATCAGCCAATCACATGGCGGCAACTCAGTGCATTTAGGCATGTAGACATGGTCAAGACAATCTCCTGCAGTTCAAACCGAGCATCAGTATGGGGAAGAAAGGTGATTTGAGTGCCTTTGAACGTGGCATGATTGTTGGTGCCAGAAGGGCTGGTCTGAGAATTTCAGAAACTGCTGATCTACTGGGATTTTCACGCACAACCATCTCTAGGGTTTACAGAGAATGGTCCGAAAAAGAAAAAAAATCCAGTGAGCGGCAGTTCTGTGGCCGGAAATGCCATGTTGATGCCAGAGGTCAGAGGAGAATGGGCAGACTGGTTCGAGCTGATAGAAAGGCAACAGTGACTCAAATTGCCACCCGTTACAACCAAGGTAGGCAGAAGAGCATCTCTGAACGCACAGTGCGTCGAACTTTGAGGCAGATGGGCTACAGCAGCAGAAGACCACACTGGGTACCACTCCTCTCAGCTAAGAACAGGAAACTGAGGCTACAATTTGCACAAGCTCATCGAAATTGGACAGTAGAAGATTGGAAAAACGTTGCCTGGTCTGATGAGTCTCGATTTCTGCTGCGACATTCGGATGGTAGGGTCAGAATTTGGCGTAAACAACATGAAAGCATGGATCCATCCTGCCTTGTATCAACGGTTCAGGCTGGTGGTGGTGGTGTCATGGTGTGGGGAATTTTTTCTGGGCACTCTTTGGGCCCCTTGGTACCAATTGAGCATCGTTGCAACGCCACAGCCTACCTGAGTATTGTTGCTGACCATGTCCATCCCTTTATGACCACAATGTACCCAACATCTGATGGCTACTTTCAGCAGGATAATGCGCCATGTCATAAAGCTCGAATCATCTCAGATTGGTTTCTTGAACATGACAATGAGTTTACTGTACTCAAATGGCCTCCTCAGTCACCAGATCTCAATCCAATAGAGCATCTTTGGGATGTGGTGGAACGGGAGATTCGCATCAGGGATGTGCAGCCGACAAATCTGCACCAACTGTGTGATGCCATCATGTCAATATGGTCCAAAATCTCTGAGGAATGCTTCCAGCACCTTGTTGAATCTCTGCCACGAAGAATTGAGGCAGTTCTGAAGGCAAAAGGGGGTCCAACCCCTTACTAGCATGGTGTACCTAATAAAGTGGCCAGTGAGTGTATATATATATATATATATATATATAGTCCATCAAAAAAGAAAGCAGCACACCATATTAGTTTTCAATAAAGTGCTTTTTTAATAGCCCATATGGCTATGTGCCCATGCAGCAACATTTCGGTTCAATGGGTGTGAACTTTTCTCCAGCATTACAATGGTGCCTTTTAAAGCATACAATTTACAATGGTAATTTACAATAACAAGACAGTATTCACTGTGTAAAATACAATCACAAGGACTGTCATCATTAGAAAGTGCAAATATAGTGCAATGTGAGAAAAATAAAAATCATGCTGAAAATATTAACAATCAGCATAAATCCTGTTATTGGACAATGATTAGTAATCAGCGGCAGCTGTAAACATAGAAATTAGACGTGACTCACCCCATTAGAACAAGCAAAAAAACACGCCACGCACCGGCGTTACCAGAGGCTCAGAGCGCAGGACTGAAACTAGCGAATGGAGACACCAGTTTCCTGTCGCTCATGCTCAGTAGCTCCGGTTGCACACCGACCCCATCTTGGATAAGGGAAGGCACCAATGTGCATATGCAAATAATATAGTGAGTCCTTACAATAATAGGCTTGCAATGCTATATACAAAAATTCCTAAAGAGATATATAGTGCTTTTATTAAATCACTTAAAACGAAACAAGGGGGAATAGGCATGGTCGGGTATATCAAGAATATAGGAACACCTCCCATTAGCTGGGATAGATAACCCATAGCAAAATGGAGAAGAGCGTGGTATACACCGCTAAGAGCACAACACACAAACTCTCACAAAACTGGATTCATATTCCGAACCAACACAGGCTCAAACCCCGATGTTAGCACATCAGCAGATCAAAAATATGGCCATTTTAAAACAAAAGATGGGAAAAAAAGGAAGAACAACTACGCATATATTCTTGTTTATTGAGCCTTATAGACTACAAAAATATTTTGGATTTTTATTTTTTTTATTGCACTATATTTGCACTTTCTAATGATGACACACAGTCCTTGTGATTGTATTTTACACAGTGAATACAGTCTTAGGCTTGTTTCACACTTACGTTTTTTAGCGCTGCGCCTCGCTCCCCTATATTTAACATGGGTGCGCATGGTCGAGTGCATGCACGCGTTCGTATGCATTTTTTTTGTAGTGTGCGCCTAGGCACGCCGGACGCAACCTTGTTATGAATGAGCCTTGGCCTCACTACCTTCCTTCACCAGAAGAGGGAGTTCATCAGACCTCAATTGTGAAGGGGAAAATGAACTCACAACAGTACCTCCCCCTTGAGGAGGGGTCACCGAACCCTCATCCACGCCACCAGGGCGATCAGGGTGAGCCCGATGAAAGGCACGCACCAATCTTTTGGCATGAATATCAGAGGCAGAGACCCAGGAATTATCCTCCTGACCATAACCCTTCCACTTAACCAAATACTGGAGTCTCCGTCTAGCCAGACGGGAATCCAGTATCTTCTCTACCTCATATTCCATGTTACCTTCAACCAATACAGGGTCCGGAGGTGCCACCCCAGGAACAACTGGTTCAACAAACCTCTTCAACAAGGACTTATGAAACACATTATGGATTTTAAATGTGACAGGAAGAGCCAAACGAAAAGAGACCAGATTAATAATCTCCAAAATCTTGTAAGGTCCAATAAATCTAGGCTTAAACTTAGGAGAAACCACCTTCATAGCGATATTTTTTGATGATAACCAAACCATATCACCAACCTTAAAATGGGGACCAATGGTCCTATGTCGGTTGGAAAACCGCTGGGCCTTTTCCTGGGAGAGAGATAACTTATCCACCACTTGGTCCCAGATCTGGTGCATTCTCTCCACTACAGTGTCAACACCTGGGCAGGCAGAAGGCTCCACCTGCCCTGAAGAAAATCGAGGATGAAACCCAAAGTTACAAAAAAAAGTGACATCAAAGTGGAAGAACTAGCTCTATTATTTAAAGCAAATTCGGCCAAGGGCAAAAATGAAACCCAATCATCCTGATCAGCGGAAATAAAACATCTCAAATACGACTCCAAGGTCTGGTTTGTTCTCTCCATCTGCCCATTGGTCTGAGGGTGAAAAGCAGAGGAGAAGGACAACTGAATTCCCAGCTTGAAACAGAAAGTCCTCCAAAATCTAGACACAAACTGAACTCCTCTGTCAGATACAATGTTCTCAGGAATCCCGTTCAAGCGAACCACCTGTTGCAAAAGCAGGGGCACCAACTCAGAGGAAGATGGCAACTTAGGGAGTGGTACAAGATGAACCATCTTAGAGAACCTATCACAAATCACCCAAATAACAGTCATTCTCTGAGAGACAGGCATATCAGAGATGAAATCCATTGAAATATGGGTCCATAGCCTCCTGGGGACCGGCAAAGGCATCAACAACCCACTAGAGCGAGAACAAGGTTTAGACCGGGAGCAAGTCCCATAGGACTGCACAAAATTCCTGACATCACGAGACAAGGCGGGCCACCAAAAAGACCGACTCACCAGATCTCTAGTACCAAAAATACCTGGATGACCAGCCAATGCAGAGCAATGAACTTCAGACGTCACTCTCTTCTTCCACTGGTCAGGAACATACAACTTTCCACTGGGACAACGGTCAGGTTTGTCCTCCTTGAACTCTTCCAGAGCACGTCTCAAATCGGGCGAGATGGCAGAAAGAACTACCCCTTCGCCTAAGATGGTAGCAGGCTTGGTCACCACAGGAGAATCAGCAAAGAAGCTCATAGAGAGGGCGTGTGCCTTAACATTCTTAGTGCCAGGAAGAAAAGAGACGACAAAATCAAAACGTGTGAAAAACAAGGCGCACCTAGCCTGTCTAGGGTTCAAGCGTTTGGCCGACTCCAGGTAAATCAAATTCTTGTGGTCAGTGAGGACCACAACTTGATGTTTAGCTCCCTCCAACCAATGTCTCCACTCCTCAAATGCCCATTTCATGGCTAACAGTTCCCGATTCCCCACATCATAGTTACATTCAGATGGAGAGAACTTTCGGGAAAAGAAAGCACAGGGATTCATTTTAGATGTTACAGGATCCTTTTGGGACAAAACAGCTCCTGCACCAATCTCAGAAGCGTCCACCTCTACCTGGAACGGGAGTGAGACATCAGGTTGCCACAAAACCGGGGCAGAAGTGAATTTTCGCTTCAGCTCCTGAAAGGAAGAAACAGCCTCCGGAGACCAATTCAACACATCAGCACCCTTCTTAGTCAGATCAGTCAATGGCTTGGCAATACTAGAAAATTTTGCTATAAATTTCCGATAAAAATTAGCAAAACCCAAAAACTTCTGGAGGGCCTTCAAAGAAGTGGGCTGAACCCAATCATAAATGGCCTGTACCTTGGCTGGGTCCATTTCAATAGTTGACGGAGACAAAATAAATCCCAAAAATGAAATCCTCTGTACCCCAAAAAGGCATTTCGATCCTTTGACATACAGGGAATTCTCCCTCAAGATCCGGAACACAGTCCAAACATGTTCCACATGAGAATCCCAATCCTTGGAGAAGATCAAAATATCATCCAGATAGATAATCAAAAATTTATCCACAAAGTCTCGGAAAATGTCGTTCATGAATCACTGGAAGACAGAAGGGGCATTAGTGAGCCCAAAAGGCATCACCAGGTACTCAAAATGTCCCTCCGGAGTATTAAACGTCGTCTTCCATTCATCCCCATGCTTAATGCGGATAAGATTATACGCCCCCCTGAGGTCAAGCTTGGTAAACCAGCAAGCACCTTTAACTCTGGAGAATAGATCCGAAATCAGGGGTAACGGATACTGATATTTAATAGTAATTTTGTTGAGGGCATGATAATCAATACAAGGCCTTAATGAACCATCCTTTTTGGCCACGGAAAAAAAAACGGCACCTAAGGGTGAAGAGGATGGTTTAATATGACCCTTCTCCAACGCCTCCTTAATATAGGATCGCATAGCCTCGTGCTCGGGTACAGATAAATTGAAGAGTCGACCCTTGGGAAATTTACACCCCAGGCTCAGTTCAATTGCACAGTCATAACTCCTATGAGGAGGCAAAGACGCAGACTCATTCTCACTAAATACATCATAAAAGTCAGCCAAATAGTCAGGAACATCATCCATTGAGAGAAAAAAAAATTCCCCCTACGGCCTCAGAGATATAGAGGAAAAAATATACACAATTTTTTTTTTTTTTTTACAATTCTTTCCTGCTATTGATTACCCTAGGATCTGTGGTATGGCGGGTGATTCTGTTATGAATGAGTCACCGTAGGAGGCAACAATAGAAATACTAGCTAAATCCAGAAAACCAGAGAAGTTGGCAGCTATCAGATTGCAGACCCCTGAACCTATCAACAACAACTAGCAGTAGCCGTGGGGGGTTCCTACGGTGCCCTAGACCCCTCGATCACAGCCGGAGAACTAAATAGCCTAATGACAGAAAGGGAAATCTAAACTGCCCCAGAGCAGACCCCAAAGTAATAGGCAGCCCCCAAGCAAGATGAAAAAACACTCACACAGATAGAAAGATAGGCTGAGCAAATGATGGGGCCCAAGCTAATTAATAGGACAGGATAGAAAAGCTGCTGTCTGCAATCCGCCAAAAACCCTATCAAAACAAGAGCCAACAGACTGATAGGGAAAAAAGCCCTGAAAACGCTAGGCTTCAAAAAGACTATATCAGTACTCAGGTATTTTCTGAAGACAGAGCAAAAAAGAATTCAGCTCACCCCAGCAGGGAATGGCAGAAATCCAGAAAAACAAGGCAAAACAAAACCAAAACACAAATGCAAAAAGCAGAGCCGAAAACTTAGCTTTTGAGGAGCAGGAATCAGACTGGTCTCCTAGAATCCCTCAGAGAAATCACCCGCAAGGCAGAAGGGCGTCGGCTGCCTTATATCCAGTCAGCAATTCCAGTCACCCAGTCATCATCATTCTGCTCAGGTGCTTGGTAATCAGCCTCACTACCTTCCTTCACCAGAAGAGGGAGTTCATCAGACCTCAATGGTGAAGGGGAAAATGAACTCACAACACAACCTGTTGCATTTTTGGTCTGTCCGACCTGTCTCAAAAAAATGCATGCGCACGTTAGCGCACAGAATGCTAAAAAAAACAGTATTACAGTCTATGGGAACGCACACGTGTGCTAGGACATGTGCACGCATGCGTTTAAAATCGCATGCATTTTTTTGAGTTAACATGGTGACAAACTGGTTAAATCGCATGCGCAAAAAAACAGCAAACGCATGCAAAACGCGTGATGCATTTTTTTTGCATGCGTTTGGTATGCGCACGAGGCGCAGCGCAAAAAAACGCTAGTGTGAAACTAGCCTTATTATTGTAAATTACCATTGTAAATTGTATGCTTTAAAAGGCATGACTTATGGATATGGGACGGACCCCTACTCCATCTTAAAGCCACCATAAATACAGTAAACCTAGGCACTAGAATAAATACACAACACATTATTTTTGTTGTCAAAATGGCCACAGCTTTATTTAAATCACAGGATTAAAACAATCACAGTAGGAGTCAGGTGAAGTGCTAGTACATTGGGATTCTCAAGTACTGTGATATCCCCAGCTGTCTGACATACAGAACCAGGCCAGACAGCCATAAAGGGGCGGCACGCACTGGCTTGCCATTCAAGCAGAGCCAGTAAACTTTCAGGGCACCAATGACCCTATTATCCTCACTCCTGTGCTTAACCACTGTGCCCGCCCCTGATTGACGTTACCATTAGTGATGGGCGAGTCCTAAATTACTCGGAATCGCTTGACTCTAGCGAGTCCGAGCCCGGGACTCGCTACTCGTTGCGGGTCTAGCGAGTCCAATGTTAATGAATGGGGAA
This sequence comes from Dendrobates tinctorius, assembly GCF_039654945.1. Lineage (NCBI taxonomy): Eukaryota > Metazoa > Chordata > Amphibia > Anura > Dendrobatidae > Dendrobates > Dendrobates tinctorius. The sequence continues at coordinate 11,492,307 of NW_027361677.1, forward strand.
GCGAGTCTTAGCGAGTAATGTGCGATTTACAAATCGCAGATGTGTCTCGGAAAGCGCTTGCATTGGCGATTTGTAAACCCCACTTGCAACAGTTTGTTGCTGCTGTGTCCGAGTCCAAACTCGCATTTGTTTGTCTTATTTAGCGCCGATGAGGCGAGGGAAGCGATTTTCTCTAGCACACACCATGCTTTGAGCAAACAGGAAATAATCCGAGTCGAGTTGACATACGCACACACACACAGAGCAATACAGAGCAATCATGGCCCGTGTCACTGTCAACACGCTGCAGTTGATTGATCCGGTGGAGGCTCGTCCCCTGCTTTGGCTCCCCACTGACCCTGCCTATGGGCATAACATCCAGCGGACTACAGCCTGGAGGGAGATCGCTCAAGTGATGTTCCCTGCACTTCTACGGCCACGACCTCGTCCCTTTGCAACCTCTTTTTTGGGAAATTGTGGTTTTTGTGACATTGTTGACAAATGCACAGTCACCGAGATGGAGTTAGGTGGTGCTGTAGGCGTCACTTGCTGGCGGGGTAAGTGTGTGTGCTGACACCTAGCAGTGAAGCTGCACACTAGTCCCTGCACTGTGCACTGCACTGTAAGGCTTGATCCTCCCTGCCTGCCTGCCTACAGTCTACACAGTACTCCTCTGTCCTCCTGGTAGCTCTCAGAAGAGCTGTTTGGGTTTAATATAAGGAATCTTGAAGTTTCCCTACACTAACTGACAATCCCTATGATCTGCTCAAGCATCTACCTCACCCTGCTCTATCTCAGATCTCTCAGGAATGTAGAGGAAATGGCTGTGGAAAAGGCTTATATACAGCCTCGCCTCTCATACATGACATAGGCATCACGATGGACAGAAGCCAATCATAGTCCTGCCACAACCAACATTACTGAATATGATTGGCTAACATGCTTGTCCATCTAAAAAAGTTTTCTGACCTAACACGCTAGGCTGTCTCGGAAGCTTTGTAGGAACGTAACAGATTCTATATTTGCGAGTCCCGAATCCAGTATACAGGACTCGGGATTCGTAGACTCGCTCAGACTCGCTCACAATCGCTGTGTGTTGACATAGGCTGTCTTGGAAACTTGTAGGAACATAACAGATTCTGTATAAGCGAGTCCCGAATCCAGTATACAGTACTCGGAATCGTAGACTCGCTCAGACTCGCTCAGACTCGCTGTTGACAGCGATGTGATATAGCGAGTCTAGCGAGTGAGAAAAAAAAACTCTGACAAAACTAGGATTGCCATTGACTTGCATTGGACTCGTTACTGTGCGAGTAATCACTGGGAGACTCGCCGAGTAACGAGTCCAGCGAGTCCCTTACTATTCGCCGAGTAACGAGTCCTAGCGAGTAGACTCGCCCATCCCTAGTTACCATTACAACGTCCTTGAGGCTGGCCACCAAAGCCGAGCCTGTTCACCACCATGAGGTTTTGCATCCTCTATTAGTTAAAATGAGTCCATCTTAACTTGTCTGCAACTTCCACCTGACTCCTAAACCGCCACCAGAGAGGCCATTTGACATCTTAAATGGACTCGACCCCCATCAACCATGCCTAATAAAGCCATCAACCATTTCTACATGCTATGAAAAGACTGTGCATACAAGTAAAAAAAAAAAAAAATTAAAATTCCAGAGCTCCGACAGATTAATTTTATCAATGCCATGCTACCAAGTTATGATCGATAATACGGTAACTACAGCAAAATAACAGTTGCTAAACATCCTGCAATGAGGATCCCATAATGGGGAATGTGGAAAGTAAACCATAATTAAGGTCGTAGCTACAATCTGAATACCTCTATAATGACATCTGTTATGCCTCAAAAAACTATTATACTGCATACATTGTAGCCAGCTCTAATAATTCACCAATTCACAGATTTTAGTTCTAGAAACCACCATTATTTACAGTAGCTGTGCAGTAAAATTTCTTAAACCCACTTACTATCACTACTCGAAAAGTGATGAACATATCAATAGAAAGATATTATAAATAGGGAGTAATTAAAAACTATACACAATATAACATCAACATTATAACCGACCATAAAATAATGTTCCGAATATCTGGAAGTAGTCATTTAAATAAACCTAAACCAGAAAAAGTCTACAAAGGCATTAATAACCCTGCCAAGCCATTGTTAATTGTTTTTCATGCACTTGATAACATTTACTGTTGACCTCTCCAACTGGGTCAAAGGCATTGGGAATAGGCATATTGCCCTTCGTGTTAATGCACTTGATTACTTTACCCTTAGCCGCTCCCATTGGCTCAAGGGCATCAGGAATAGGCATACTGCCCTTTGTGTTAATGCAATAGATTATACCTTTAGCCGCTCCCACCAGCTCAAGGGCATCGGGAATAGGCATATTGCCCTTCATGTTAATGTACTTGATTACTTTACCCTTAGTCACTTCCACTGACTCAAGGGCACACAGATTAGGTACATTGCTCTTCAGTTTCATGCACTAGATAACTGCATTGTCCAGACGACAACCTTGAAAGAAACATAGTTTGGTCAATATAAATAGTCAAAAACCGTGCCTCGGCATTCTCAAGTCACATCAAAAAAGAGAGGGTCCTTGAAGCTATAGATTGTATTGAAAAGCATGCCTACCTTGTTCTCTTCTCCCCTCCAGCCGCTGTTCCTGGCTCAGAGGAGCCAATTTATTCTGTAGGCATGCAAAATATTATTGCCATGACCCCAGGGACTTTACCCTAACAGGGTCCAATAAAATATAAATGCTTCTGGAGACCAGGGGGCCATACCGTGATGGTCACCCCTCCATACCAGGGGGCCATACCGGAGATGGTTACCCCCTCCACACCAGGGGGCCATACACGATATGGTTACCCTCCACACCAGGGGGCCATACCTGAGATGATTATGGGTCGCCCTCCCAGGGCTGCAGGGTACTCAGTGCCGGGTCGGTGTCAGAAGGATGTGTCACAGCGGTGGTGACCCAGTCCGTGGCCCTGGGCGCCCAAATCAATGGTAGTTTGTAAAGTCGTTTATATGAATAGTTTGTGACGCCACCTGTGGTGTTCGGCAAGTAAGATGTCAGGCCGACGCTGCATGCAGATCCTCTGGGGCTGGTGGTGTACTGTAGCATAGATGGTGTAGCTCCCCACAGGTGAAGCTGTAGCCCCAGGGCAGTGTAGCTGTAATGGATGAGGAGAGGTGCAGGCGGTGTAGAGGATGGTACCCAGCTGTAGTGGGGCTGAGTGTGTGGGCGCAAGAATGAATGGAGGACACCGGGGCTTGTAGTTCCAAAGCTTTACTCACAGTCCGTAGTACACAAGGGTGCCTGCCTCCGGGCCGTGTCCTCTGGGTCAGAGACTCAGTCAACCTCCAGGCAAGGTGGAACGCTCCCCTCCAACACTCCGCCAACATGTACCTTCCTGAACGACTCCTCTATAGTGCCTTAAAGTGTGAAGATCTCCTAGTACTGAGTTACACTGGAGTTCCTCCTGACTGATGTTCCCAAGAACTCTACTTGTACGGCAGACAGCTGTAGCCTGCTTCGGAGACTCCCTTCTCCTGAGTCCCGGCTCTCTATCCAGTTGCTGTTGTGCCCCAAGTCTTAGATGGGAGTAGTGCATTTACAGCCAACTACTCCACCGGTGTCTGCTGCAGAACCATAAGTGTCCATACAACCTCGGGGACCGGGCCCCGGCCTTGCACTGAGAACCTATAGGCAGGGTTCCTCTTCTGACCCACGTCCTCTCTGTTCTCTCTACTCCTTCGTTCCGTACTTGTCTTTCTCTCTCTCATGGAAGCTTAGGTTGCAGTTCTACGTCTTTCTCGTTCTTTTCCCTTTCCCGTGCCAGCTGGCTCAGGTCACTGAGGCAGCTGCAGCACTCCTTCCTCCATCCCTTCTTCCAGGGATCCTCACTCCTGTCTGAGTGACTTCCTACCCGACTGACCTTCTGTCAGACTGACCTGTCATCCTACACTTTCCCACTCCTTTATGTATCTTAACTCCACCCATCTCCCAGCACGTCCAGTGTTCCAAGCAGGGAGCCACCAAAGGTGCTCTGCTACTCTCTAAGCACTGAGCCGCAATGTGGTTGTGCAGAACTACCCTGTTGTGTGGGGTGCGGGTGTTGGAGTGTGGAAAGGAGTTCCCAACTTACCCGGATGGAGGGGCACTATACCTTAGGAGAAGGTGCAGTATCTCTGTGGCGACTGAGCCTCAGGGGCGCTACAATTACCCCTCAAAACCAGGGTGCCATATCTGAAATGGTTACCCTTCCAAACCCAGAGGGGTCATACTGTGATGAACACCCCCCCAAACCAGAGGTCCATACTTGATATGGCTACCCCTACTGACCAATTTATAAATAACTTCAAGGACCCACTAAAAGGAAAACAAATAACTGTTGTTTTTTTTTGGTTTTTCATTTTTTTTAATTTTTAATTCATGTTCTTATTAAAATAAGCATAAAATAAACATCAAAGCATAAATAACATTAACACGCTGGGGGGGAGTCCTTGAAGCTCCCAAATCTTGTGATTACCAAACATAAAATGTACCAACAATTACTACCAGCCATTACCCCACTAGCTCGGGAGCACCATAGCCACAAGGGTTCCAATGTTCGCTTGAATTTCCTGGGGATCCGACAAACCCTTGCCGAAACTCCCCTCCACCTTTCACCAGATCCAGAACCATATTAAATTCCAAAAGGAGGAAACCATATGCCATTGGATCCCCAAGACCATATTTAACCAACTTCAAGGACCCCTCCAACCGCACAAAATGTGGGATAAGTGAGGGTGAAAACCATGCAGGTTGACAACCAAGGTATACAACAGGTTAATAATGGAAAATATCCCATCGTAAGGTCCAGAAATAGACAGAGATGGCAATGCTGTGTTATATGCTGTAACCATAAATGAGAAGCCGCCTGCTCCTCTACAGCAGTTACAGACAGACTCTAATCACCAGCTGCGCATAAATGGTAAGAAATATAATATGTAGGTCTAATATAAGCTGCCTGCAGCCATAGGTGTGTGAGCAGAAAACTGCAAGTTCTGCATCCCAGTCAGTCACTCTACTACATACAATTACAATAGATGAGAGACGGGGTTGAAAACTGGGCCCATGATGTGTTTTCCAGAGCAATGTGCAGCATCACACTAGGAGTGCCCACTCACTGCCCGCCATGTGCTGAGTTATTAGTGCCCACTCACTGCCCGCCATGTGCTGAGTTATTAGTGCCCACTCACTGCCCGCCATGTGCTGAGTTATTACTGCCCACTCACTGCCCGCCATGTGCTGAGTTATTAGTGCCCACTCAAATGTGCCGAGTTACTCCCCGATTATTTATTTTACACATGATAAAACATAATCCATTCAGGCCTGTGCTATCCACCATCTTAGGTAATATAAAATAAGCTCTTGGTGGGTACACTCTGATCATGCAACATACGAGGGGGACAATATACAGAAACAGGATGGATATATCCGGCAGGACAGCATGTAACATAAGAGGACTAAAGGCAGCAATAGCTACAGAAATCAAGCACTAAGCTGGAAGTCATGTCCAGATTATATGTACAGCCAGGAAAATGACCTGGAGACACAGGATGTCTATACCCAGTATAATCCGTATATAGCAGAGTGAGGAGTGATATCATGTATACAGACCTGTGGTACGGGTGAAGTATACAGCACAGGAATAGAGCCTTTACACATATAACATTTATAGTGAGTAACCTGGTTACACTGGATTTGTACACCCAGCATCAAAGTATGTAACAGAGATGAGGTCACATACAGATCATCAGACTCCATAACTGGGAAGGGGGGATAATCAGCACACAGCAGAGTCAGTATACAGTGCACTAACATGAAGTGCAGCCTCTCATCATCATACATATACCATCCCCCGACTGCTCCTCTCTCACCAGTGTCTCTAACACATGTGGCTGCCCAGCTCCACCATAGTAATGGCAGACACTGTATGTGTCCCTGCTCTGTCCTTTCATACATATACCCAGAATTCATGAAGACTCTGTATAATACAGCAGTAATGTGGTATATCAGAAATGTCAGCAGGGTGGTCACACAAAAGCTGCCTCTGCAATAAGTGAGGGAACATGGCAGCTAAATGAATTTCTGAGGTAATCTTGTGGCACCCTTGAGGGTTCAGTCACCACAGAGGTACTGCACCTCCTCCTGAGGTGTGGTACCCCACCATCCAGGTAGGGTGGAGACACCTGACCACACTCCAACACCTGCACCACCCACACCACAAAGTAGTGTAGCGAAGCACCCTTGGTGGCTCCCTGTTTGGAACACAAAACGTGCTGGGAGGCGAGTGGAGTTTAGTTTGCACTCAAAAGAGCAGGAAGAGTTTAGGATTGAGTCAGTCTGACAGAATCAGAGGAGGAGAGAAGATCCCCTGAGTGGGATGGATGAAGAAAGTGCTGCAGCCGACCTCAGTGATCTGGGTCCACTGGCACAGGAAAGAGAGACTTTATAGAAAGCCTGACTATCCATAAAAAAGAAAGGATTTGTACGGAACATAAGGTGAAAAGGAGGACTAAGGATTAGGGTTAGAAGAGAACCCTTCCGAAGTTCACAGCGCAAGGCCGGGGTCCAGTCCCCGAGGTTGTATGGATACTAATGGTCCTGCAGCAGACACCGGAGGAATAGAAGTTGTCACCACTTTATTCCCACACCAGACTTGAGGGCACAACAGCATCGTGAGTGAGCCGGGACTAGGTAGTAAGGAGTCCCCGAAGCAGGCTACAGCTGGCTGCCGTACAAATAGAGTTCATAGGAACATCTGACAGGAGGAACCCCAGTGTAACTCAGTACTGAGGGTGCTTCATTATGTTGGCGGAGTGTTGGAAAGGAGTACTTCATCTTGCCTGGAAGTTGGCTGAGCTCCTGACCCGGAGGACACAGCACGGATGAGGGCCCTTGTACCACAACAGACTGTGAGTAAAGCTTTGGAACAACATGCTCTGGTGTCCTCCAGTTATTCCTGCGTCAACCTTCTCGACACTGCTACATTTCCTGCACCTGACACTACACCATCTACGTGTCACTTCACCTACACTGCCCTGGGACTACAGCCCTACCTGTGGAGGGCTATAACATCACTGCTGCACCACGCCATCTGTCCCAGAGGATCTGTCTCCAGCGTCGGCTCAACATCTTCATTGCCGAACACCACAGGTGGCGTCACGAATCACTCATAACCTTTAATCACAATAAGCACACTGAACTTCCCCTTTTACAATGGGTGCCCAGGGCCACGGGCCGTGTCCCAGCTGCCGTGACATCTCCCACTGAAGCTCATCGGGCCCGGTACCGAGTACCCCCACGGCCCTGGGAGGGCGACCCAATCTTGATCCCAGATATGATGTAGGAGCTGATATGTAGTACACACTACACAATGTCTGAGGTGAATGCAGAGTAGTATATCAAACGACCGCCGAGGTCGTTATACGGATCGCCGCATCATAGCTGCGTCGTTGAGTAGATATGCCTGTTTGACAGCTTACTAGCGACCATGTAGCGACGCACCAGCGATCCTTACCAGGTCGTATCATTGTCGAGATCGCTGGAGCGTCGCTATGTGTTAACAGTACCCTAAGAATATGGAATTACAAAATCCTATAGTTTTTTCTGCAGGAGATAAGCTTCTACCGGAGGTTTGTGGCAGCATTCACATGCATGCACAGATGAAGAAAGAGAGCACGAGTATGAGGAGTTGGACAGAAGTGTAAAAGTTTGGCCAACCCCTGTCTAATTTGTGGACAAATTGATTCTCCAGATTGGCTATCAGTGTGACCTGTCATCTTAGCCAGGATGGCAGAAGTTCAACAGGAGTTGGAAGTGCTGGTTCTTGGCAGAGATGATCAGCGTTGGTACACGGCAAGATAAGTTTGTGAAAAGTGTAGAATTCCAAGTTTTGGGGGATTTAGCAACAGATTAGACAGGCAAAAGATTGGGGTGAGGGATGGAGACAAGGCAAGAGATCGTCTTTCAAAGACATCCATTTAGCAGCTATCACGGTGAACTGTAGGGTGCAAACTGAAACCCTCGTGTTTGGCACTCACGCAGTATGTCAATTTAACAAAGATGAATAAACTGTAAAAGTCATAGTTAGTGTTGAGCATTCCGATACCGCAAGTATCGGGTATCGGCCGATATTAGCGGTATCGGAATTCCGATACTTAGTTCCGATACTTTTGTCATATCGGATTCCAGAATCGGAATCGGAATAGGAAGTTCCCATCATGCTATGAGCCTGCTTGCTTTGATTAAGCCAATGGGAATCCTCCGAAGTGTGGGCACATCCTGTTAGGCATGTAGGCATGTTAGCTATTGGCATGGCTGTGATTGGCTGCCGAAATGATGTCATGATGCACTATAAAAGCCACCGCAGCCGCCATTTCTGGTCACTCTGCTGTGAATTCAGTTAGGGACAGGCTGCTGTAGAAGACTGTGAGGGACAGTTAGAAATAGCGATTCCACCAAACATCTAGTGCTTTACCCAGGCTACATAAACCACCACTGTAGCCTTCTTTGCCCTAGCAGCAGTGTTCACAGCTGTCTGCAAGGGCTGTGTGAGTGCAGCTCACGCTGTGGAGTGGGTCCTGCAGCCACGTCAGGCTGTAGGCCACCCAGTGTGATCACTGCTGCCTCATACATCTTTTATTTTTTGAGCTGCATTTTTTACATAATTTCAATCTAGTGTGCTTCCATCCGTATCCATATACGTTGGTTGCAAACACTAGTAGTAGACAGCGGAGCCTTTCTGCAGCCTTTCAGTGCTAGTGTCCACTTTGCTGCACTGTTCACGGCTGTCTGAGAGGTCTCTGACTGTGTGTGAGTGCAGCTCACGCTGAGTAGTGTGTCCTGCAGCTACGTCTGGCTGTAGGACGCTCAGCGTGCGTCAGTGCCTCACACATATTTTTATTTGAGTGCAGCTCATTTTTTCTTCTATTAGTGTGCATCCATCCGTCTCCATCTACGGTGGTTGCAAACACTATAAAGGAGTACACAGCGGAGCCTTTCTGCAGCCTGTCAGTGCCAGTGCCCACTTAGCTGCACTGTTGACGGCTGTCTGAGAGGCCTCTGACTGTGTGTGAGTGCAGCTCACGCTGAGTAGAGTGTCCTGCAGCTACGTCTGGTTGTAGGACGCTCAACGTGCGTCACTGCCTCACACATATTTGTCTTTGAGTGCAGCTCATTTTTTCTTCTCCTATTAGTGTGCATCCATCCGTATCCATCAACATTGGTTGGTTGCAAACACTATATAGGAGTAGATAGAGGAGCCTTTTTTTCTGGCTTGTGCCCTGCCGGCGCAGCCAGATTAGTATTACCCAATTTTTTTGGAGCCTCATCTTTTGCATTGTAGGTTACCTGCCTGCATTGTAATAGCTCCAAAAAGTTGGTGATACTATCAGTTTCAATTCTTTGTTCACATACTTTGAGTTTGTTTCCAACAAAGAAACCACAAAAAAAGTTCACCAAACACTACATTTTGAACTTGTGTAGGCCACATCAGCTCCTATTAAAGTCTAGTCCACACACACACACACTTCATAAAATTAGTGTTTCTTGTACCTGTAACCAGCTGTTCAGGAATAAGCACACTAAGGCCCCCCTTTGTACTTTTTTGCCTATCTTAAGCAGTCTTGCAAGATGAAGAAGGCAGGGAGTAAGGCGCGTGGGCGTGGGCGTGGGCGTGGAGTTTCAGCAGGGAGAGGACGTGGGGATTCTGCAGGGAGAGGACGTGGGGATTCTACAGGTAGAGGACGTGGGGATTCTGGGCCTGCTGCGGGCACCAGTGGATCAGCATCCCCCAGTTTTAGCAGGCAACAGTCCTTTATGCGCAGCTTTGTAGGACCTCAACGTACCCCACTGCTGCGGGAGGAACAAATTGAAGCCGTTGTCGGATGGATGGCAGCTAACGCATCGACTTCAATTACTTCCGCATCCTCTCAGGGTCAGAGCACCGAAGAGCAACCATCTGTCTCTTCACCACCTGCCAAAGTGCCCAGGCAGTCAGAGAGACATGGACAGGAGCCATCACAGTCTCTACTTCTGTTCTCGGAATCTGTTGGCTTGGAAAGAGGGGGCCAGCCAAGCAGCATTCCTGAATGTGAAGAAGAGGGAGTATGCAGTGATGCGCAACTTCTTTGTCCCTCTGAATCTGAAGAGGCGAGTGGGCCAGTGCCTATGGTCAGCACACCTCAGTACGCATCAGATGATGACGAGACTCAGTTGCCACTTTCTGGTGCGTATGGTGCTGGCAAGACAACCCCGGAGAAGCAGCTGTTTGAAGAGGGGAGGGAAGATGATGAGGTCCTTGACCCATCATGGCGTGAGCAACAGGAAGGTGGTGGGAGCAGCTCGGAGGAAGAGATTCCCCTACCGGCCAAAACAGGAGGCAGAGGGAGGGGGAAGACTTGGTTGCCTGTACCCTCCACTTCGGCACCCGTTAGGAGCATTCCTCCTTCCAAAGGCAAACCGGGCGCTCACAAGAGTTGCAGTGCGTGGTCCTTTTTTGACACAGTTGCAGATGACATTTGCTTTGTCAAATGCAAGCTGTGTCATCAGAGAGTCAAAAGAGGGAGAAATGTCAGCAACCTCAATACCACAAATATGTGGAAACATGTGCGCACCAAGCACGAGTTGGAGTTGCAGAGACACCCTGAAGACGTAGGCCAACGTACAGCACCACCTACCACCTCTTCAGTTCGTGTTGGGCCCTCTTCCTCCAGCTCACACACTGCTGGTTCGGCTTCCTCACAGGATCGCCAAGGAAGAACCTCTGCCACTGTTGTCCGGAGACCCTGTCAGATTACACCCATAGCAGCACGTTCCCATCCATCACAGCCATCGGTAGCACAGGCATGGGATAAAAGGCGCCCTTACTCGGCAAACCATCCCCGAGCACAGTCTCTGAATGCTGGCATTGCCAAACTTCTGGCAGTTGAAATGCTGTCATTCAGGCTGGTGGACACTGACACCTTCCGGGACTTAATGGCATTGGCAGTCCCCCAATACAACGTGCCCAGCCGCTTTTATTTCAGCAGGCGAGCCGTCCCTGCCCTGCAGAAACATGTTGAGGGCAAAATAAAACATGCGCTACTAAACGCCGTTAGTAGCAAGGTCCACCTGACCACCGATGCGTGGACCAGTAACCATGGACAGGGACGATACCTTTCCCTCACTGCCCACTGGGTCAATGTTGTGGAGCCGGGTACGGATCTGGAGAGTGGCGCTGTACGTGTTCTTCCAACGCCACGGATTGCAGGACTCCAGTCTGTACACATAGACTCCTCCTCCTACTCAAGTTCCTCAGAAACAGCAGAGCAGGAGCCTGTTACGACCGATATGAGCACAGCCGTGGCCAAACGTCAACAGGCTGTACTCAAATTAATTTCTTTGGGGAATCGAAGCCACACAGCGCAGGAGCTCTGGAATGCTATCAAGCTGGAGAGCGATGTGTGGTTTGGGCCAGCGAATCTCCAGCCGGGCTTGGTAGTGTGTGACAATGGCCGAAATCTGGTGGCATCTCTTGGCCTAGGCAACCTCACACACATCCCATGTCTGGCACATGTTCTTAACTTGGTCGTGCAGAGCTTTCTGAGGGACTATCCGGATCTTGCTGCACTGTTGCACAAGGTCCGCATAGAGTGCGCTCACTTGCGACGTTCCAGCACGGCAAGATCGCGCCTCGCTGCTCTGCAGCGACGATTTGGCCTTCCGGAACATCGCATCATATGTGACCTACCCACCCGGTGGAATTCAACGTTACATATGTTGGAGCGGTTGTGTGAGCAGCAGGCAGCAGTCATGGAGTACCAGCTGCATCAGGCGCAAACAAGTCGCACTGTGCGCCGTTCACACTTCAGCACCATTGAGTGGGCCTCTATGAAGGACATCTGCCTCGTTTTGCGTGCCTTCGATGAATCCACGCGGATGGCGAGTGCAGATGATGCACTAGTCAGCATGACTGTCCCCCTTATCTGCCTGCTTCAACAAACACTGCAAGCACTAAGGGATGAGGTTTCAGAAGAGGTGGAGGATGAGGAGTCCCAAATGCCATCTGCTTCTGGACAGTCTGCGCTACGTGTTTCCTCACAAAGGCCTAGGCAGGGGACACTTTGTGAGGAGGATGAGGAGGAGTCGATGGAGGAGGAAGACATCTCTCCAGAGGAGGGAGGTACACAAACCTCTACTCAGTATGTACAGCGAGGGTGGGGTGATGCAGAGCAGGCCGAGGTCACGCCTCAAACAGGGGACAGCGGTTCTTTGGCAGTTGGGAGTCTGCAGCACATGGTTGATTTCATGCTGCAGTGCCTGAGAAACGACCGCCGCATCGCCCACATTCTCGTCTCGGCTGATTATTGGGTGTACACCCTCCTAGATCCTCGCTACCGGGACAGCGTACAAAGGCTCATACCAACGTTGAACCGGGAGCGTAAAATGCGGGAGTACGAAGAGTCACTGGTGCAGTCCATAATGTTTTCCATTCCACCCGACAGCATTGTTGCTAGTGCTTTACAAAGCAGCTCTGTGCGTCGAGGCAGTGGAGGAAACTCTGCACAAAGAGGGAGCAGAGGCAGCGCCGCAGCACAAGGCAAGACCACTATGGCCCAAATGTGGCAAAGTTTTGTGTGTCCACCACAATTGTCTACACCATCAGCGACGCCTCGAGTCAGCAGGAGGCAACGCTTCCGTCAGATGGTGTCAGACTACATGTCTTGCCCTGTCGCTGTACTCCCAGATGGCTCTTCCCCCTTCAAGTTTTGGGTCTCTAAGCTGGATACATGGCCAGAGCTTAGCCAGTATGCATTGGAGGTGCTGGCTTGCCCTGCTGCCAGTGTATTATCGGAACGTGTCTTTAGTGCCGCAGGTGGTGTACTAACAGACCGTCGCACGCGACTATCTTCCGATAATGTTGACCGGCTGACTTTTCTGAAAATGAACAAGGCCTGGATCTCCAAAGACTTTGCCATTCCTCTTACAGACTAAATTAGTGGTTGGCAACTGTATCCAGGTCTGCTGGTGTGTTCATTTTTCTACCACCTGAACTATAATCCCTTTGCTTCAACACAGCCAGTTGTCGCTCAGATGTGTCGTCTGCACAGAGAAACACACTAGCTCCTGTGTTAGTGGGGTTCAGTAATGCCAGCTGATCCCCTGCTGTGTGGACGGCAAAGTCACCAGCTCCATCAACATTCAAACCACTACTGATTTTTAACCGTGCCCAACTTAGGTCTCTGGCTCCACTGTCTCTACTATTTCCCCTGACCTCCAACCCCGCCATCTACATCTCTGAAGTGGCGTCAGCACAATCTACACTTGTTCCTGTGTTCCTGTGGCTCAGTCCCATCAGTTTATCCCCTGATGTGTGTCCGGCAAGGTCTCCTGCTCTGTCCACATTCCCATAACCAGTAGTGGGAATGAGGACAGAGCTGGCGAACTTGCCGGACAAACATCAGGGGATCAACTGACGGGACTGAGCACCAGTAACACAGGAACAAGTGTAGATTGTGCTGACGCCACTTCAGAGATGTAGCTGGCGGGGTTGGAGGCCAGGGTAAATAGTAGAGACAGTGGAGCCAGAGGCCTAAGTGGAGCATGGTTAGAATCAGTAGTAGTCAACAACCTCCATAAAAACCGCTGCCCATTGGCCTCTGCATGCGGCATGCGTAATCCTGGGCTCCAACAGCTTCAGTTGGTGTTCAGAAGTGTCGTCTCCACAGAGCCAAACACCTTCGTTAGAGTGTTAGTGGGGTTCAGCACTGCCAGCTGTTCCCCTGCTGTGGAGATGGCAAGTCTCCTGCTGCCTTCACCTGCCAAAATCCAGTAGGCCACAGCCTGCTCCTCGCCTAATCCTGGGCTCCAACAGCGTCATTTGGTGTTCAGAAGTGTCGTCTCCACAGAGCCAAACACCTTCGTTAGAGTGTTAGTGGGGTTCAGCACTGCCAGCTGTTCCCCTGCTGTGGAGATGGCAAGTCTCCTGCTGCCTTCACCTGCCAAAATCCAGTAGGCCACAGCCTGCTCCTCGCCTATTCCTGGGCTCCAACAGCGTCAGTTGGTGTTCAGAAGTGTCGTCTCCACAGAGCCAAACACCTTCGTTAGAGTGTTAGTGGGGTTCAGCACTGCCAGCTGTTCCCCTGCTGTGGAGATGGCAAGTCTCCTGCTGCCTTCACCTGCCAAAATCCAGTAGGCCCCAGCCTGCTCCTCGCCTAATCCTGGGCTCCAACAGCGTCAGTTGGTGTTCAGAAGTGTCGTCTCCACAGAGCCAAACACCTTCGTTAGAGTGTTAGTGGGGTTCAGCACTGCCAGCTGTTCCCCTGCTGTGGAGATGGCAAGTCTCCTGCTGCCTTCACCTGCCAAAATCCAGTAGGCCCCAGCCTGCTCCTCGCCTAATCCTGGGCTCCAACAGCGTCATTTGGTGTTCAGAAGTGTCATCTCCACAGAGCCAAACACCTTCGTTAGAGTGTTAGTGGGGTTCAGCACTGCCAGCTGTTCCCCTGCTGTGGAGATGGCAAGTCTCCTGCTGCCTTCACCTGCCAAAATCCAGTAGGCCACAGCCTGCTCCTCGCCTAATCCTGGGCTCCAACAGCGTCAGTTGGTGTTCAGAAGTGTCGTCTCCACAGAGCCAAACACCTTTGTTAGAGTGTTAGTGGGGTTCAGCACTGCCAGCTGTTCCCCTGCTGTGGAGATGGCAAGTCTCCTGCTGCCTTCACCTGCCAAAATCCAGTAGGCCACAGCCTGCTCCTCGCCTATTCCTGGGCTCCAACAGCGTCAGTTGGTGTTCAGAAGTGTCGTCTCCACAGAGCCAAACACCTTCGTTAGAGTGTTAGTGGGGTTCAGCACTGCCAGCTGTTCCCCTGCTGTGGAGATGGCAAGTCTCCTGCTGCCTTCACCTGCCAAAATCCAGTAGGCCACAGCCTGCTCCTCGCCTAATCCTGGGCTCCAACAGCGTCAGTTGGTGTTCAGAAGTGTCGTCTCCACAGAGCCAAACACATTCGTTAGAGTGTTAGTGGGGTTCAGCACTGCCAGCTGTTCCCCTGCTGTGGAGATGGCAAGTCTCCTGCTGCCTTCACCTGCCAAAATCCAGTAGGCCACAGCCTGCTCCTCGCCTAATCCTGGGCTCCAACAGCGTCATTTGGTGTTCAGAAGTGTCGTCTCCACAGAGCCAAACACCTTCGTTAGAGTGTTAGTGGGGTTCAGCACTGCCAGCTGTTCCCCTGCTGTGGAGATGGCAAGTCTCCTGCTGCCTTCACCTGCCAAAATCCAGTAGGCCACAGCCTGCTCCTCGCCTATTCCTGGGCTCCAACAGCGTCAGTTGGTGTTCAGAAGTGTCGTCTCCACAGAGCCAAACACCTTCGTTAGTGTTAGTGGGGTTCAGCACTGCCAGCTGTTCCCCTGCTGTGGAGATGGCAAGTCTCCTGCTGCCTTCACCTGCCAAAATCCAGTAGGCCCCAGCCTGCTCCTCGCCTAATCCTGGGCTCCAACAGCGTCAGTTGGTGTTCAGAAGTGTCGTCTCCACAGAGCCAAACACCTTCGTTAGAGTGTTAGTGGGGTTCAGCACTGCCAGCTGTTCCCCTGCTGTGGAGATGGCAAGTCTCCTGCTGCCTTCACCTGCCAAAATCCAGTAGGCCCCAGCCTGCTCCTCGCCTAATCCTGGGCTCCAACAGCGTCATTTGGTGTTCAGAAGTGTCGTCTCCACAGAGCCAAACACCTTCGTTAGAGTGTTAGTGGGGTTCAGCACTGCCAGCTGTTCCCCTGCTGTGGAGATGGCAAGTCTCCTGCTGCCTTCACCTGCCAAAATCCAGTAGGCCACAGCCTGCTCCTCGCCTAATCCTGGGCTCCAACAGCGTCAGTTGGTGTTCAGAAGTGTCGTCTCCACAGAGCCAAACACCTTCGTTAGAGTGTTAGTGGGGTTCAGCACTGCCAGCTGTTCCCCTGCTGTGGAGATGGCAAGTCTCCTGCTGCCTTCACCTGCCAAAATCCAGTAGGCCACAGCCTGCTCCTCGCCTATTCCTGGGCTCCAACAGCGTCAGTTGGTGTTCAGAAGTGTCGTCTCCACAGAGCCAAACACCTTCGTTAGAGTGTTAGTGGGGTTCAGCACTGCCAGCTGTTCCCCTGCTGTGGAGATGGCAAGTCTCCTGCTGCCTTCACCTGCCAAAATCCAGTAGGCCACAGCCTGCTCCTCGCCTAATCCTGGGCTCCAACAGCGTCAGTTGGTGTTCAGAAGTGTCGTCTCCACAGAGCCAAACACATTCGTTAGAGTGTTAGTGGGGTTCAGCACTGCCAGCTGTTCCCCTGCTGTGGAGATGGCAAGTCTCCTGCTGCCTTCACCTGCCAAAATCCAGTAGGCCCCAGCCTGCTCCTCGCCTAATCCTGGGCTCCAACAGCGTCAGTTGGTGTTCAGAAGTGTCGTCTCCACAGAGCCAAACACCTTCGTTAGAGTGTTAGTGGGGTTCAGCACTGCCAGCTGTTCCCCTGCTGTGGAGATGGCAAGTCTCCTGCTGCCTTCACCTGCCAAAATCCAGTAGGCCACAGCCTGCTCCTCGCCTATTCCTGGGCTCCAACAGCGTCAGTTGGTGTTCAGAAGTGTCGTCT
Source organism: Dendrobates tinctorius (assembly GCF_039654945.1). NCBI lineage: Eukaryota > Metazoa > Chordata > Amphibia > Anura > Dendrobatidae > Dendrobates > Dendrobates tinctorius. The sequence goes on from NW_027361677.1 coordinate 11,508,947, forward strand.
CCACAGAGCCAAACACCTTCGTTAGAGTGTTAGTGGGGTTCAGCACTGCCAGCTGTTCCCCTGCTGTGGAGATGGCAAGTCTCCTGCTGCCTTCACCTGCCAAAATCCAGTAGGCCCCAGCCTGCTCCTCGCCTAATCCTGGGCTCCAACAGCGTCAGTTGGTGTTCAGAAGTGTCGTCTCCACAGAGCCAAACACATTCGATCAAGTGTTAGTGGGGTTCATCATTGCCAGCTGATCCCCTGCTGTGGAGATGGCAGTCTCTCCTGCTGTCTCCGCATTACAAAGACAGTAGGCCTCTGCCTACACCCTCCTATTTCCTGGGCTTCAACACAGCCAGTTGTAGTTCGGAAGTGCCGTCCACACGGAAAGAGATACTTGCTCCCGTGTCTCAGTGGGGTTCAGTAACGTCAGCTGATCCCCTGCTGTGTGGATGGCAGTCTCTCCTGCTGTAAACTCATTCAAAATACAGTAGGCCTCTGCCTACACCCTCCTATTTCCTGGGCTTCAACACAGCCAGTTGTAGTTCGGAAGTGCCGTCCACACGGAAAGAGATACTTGCTCCCGTGTCTCAGTGGGGTTCAGTAACGTCAGCTGATCCCCTGCTGTGTGGATGGCAGTCTCTCCTGCTGTCACCTCATTCAAAATACAGTAGGCCTCTGCCTACACCCTCCTATTTCCTGGGCTTCAACACAGCCAGTTGTAGTTCGGAAGTGCCGTCCACACGGAAAGAGATACTTGCTCCCGTGTCTCAGTGGGGTTCAGTAATGTCAGCTGATCCCCTGCTGTGTGGATGGCAGTCTCTCCTGCTGTCACCTCATTCAAAATACAGTAGGCCTCTGCCTACACCCTCCTATTTCCTGGGCTTCAACACAGCCAGTTGTAGTTCGGAAGTGCCGTCCACACGGAAAGAGATACTTGCTCCCGTGTCTCAGTGGGGTTCAGTAATGTCAGTTGATCCCCTGCTGTGTGGATGGCAGTCTCTCCTGCTGTCACCTCATTCAAAATACAGTAGGCCTCTGCCTACACCCTCCTATTTCCTGGGCTTCAACACAGCCAGTTGTAGTTCGGAAGTGCCGTCCACACGGAAAGAGATACTTGCTCCCGTGTCTCAGTGGGGTTCAGTAATGTCAGCTGATCCCCTGCTGTGTGGATGGCAGTCTCTCCTGCTGTCACCTCATTCAAAATACAGTAGGCCTCTGCCTACACCCTCCTATTTCCTGGGCTTCAACACAGCCAGTTGTAGTTCGGAAGTGCCGTCCACACGGAAAGAGATACTTGCTCCCGTGTCTCAGTGGGGTTCAGTAATGTCAGCTGATCCCCTGCTGTGTGGATGGCAGTCTCTCCTGCTGTCACCTCATTCAAAATACAGTAGGCCTCTGCCTACACCCTCCTATTTCCTGGGCTTCAACACAGCCAGTTGTAGTTCGGAAGTGCCGTCCACACGGAAAGAGATACTTGCTCCCGTGTCTCAGTGGGGTTCAGTAATGTCAGCTGATCCCCTGCTGTGTGGATGGCAGTCTCTCCTGCTGTCACCTCATTCAAAATACAGTAGGCCTCTGCCTACACCCTCCTATTTCCTGGGCTTCAACACAGCCAGTTGTAGTTCGGAAGTGCCGTCCACACGGAAAGAGATACTTGCTCCCGTGTCTCAGTGGGGTTCAGTAATGTCAGCTGATCCCCTGCTGTGTGGATGGCAGTCTCTCCTGCTGTCACCTCATTCAAAATACAGTAGGCCTCTGCCTACACCCTCCTATTTCCTGGGCTTCAACACAGCCAGTTGTAGTTCGGAAGTGCCGTCCACACGGAAAGAGATACTTGCTCCCGTGTCTCAGTGGGGTTCAGTAATGTCAGCTGATCCCCTGCTGTGTGGATGGCAGTCTCTCCTGCTGTCACCTCATTCAAAATACAGTAGGCCTCTGCCTACACCCTCCTATTTCCTGGGCTTCAACACAGCCAGTTGTAGTTCGGAAGTGCCGTCCACACGGAAAGAGATACTTGCTCCCGTGTCTCAGTGGGGTTCAGTAATGTCAGCTGATCCCCTGCTGTGTGGATGGCAAAGTCTCCTGCTGCCTACACAGTCGTACCACTACTGATTTTTAACCGTGCTCCAATTAGGCCTGTGGCTCCACTGTCTCTCGTATTTCCCCTGTCCTCCAACCCTGCCATTTACAGCTCCGAAGTGGCGTCTGCACAATCCACACTTGTTCCTGTGTTACAGGTGTTCAGTCCGGTCAGTTAATCCCCTGATGTGTGTCCGGCAATGTCGCCTGCTCTGTCCACATTCCCATTATGGGAATGTGGACAGAGCAGGCGACATTGCCGGACACACATCAGGGGATTAACTGACCGGACTGAACACCTGTAACACAGGAACAAGTGTGGATTGTGCAGACGCCACTTCGGAGCTGTAACTGGCGGGGTTGGAGGACAGGGGAAATACGAAAATCAGTGAAGCCACAGGCCTAAGTGGAGCTTGGTTCAAATTAGTAGTCTACAACCGATCTTAAAATTTCTTCAATGCAGCCTCAGCCTGCTCCGTGCTTGTCCCTGGGCTTCAACACAGCCAGTTGTTGCTCGGAAGTGCCGTCTTCACAGAGTAAAACACTAGCTCCTGTGTTTGTGGGGTTCAGTAACGTCAGCTGTTCCCCTGCTGTTTTGATGGCAATCTGTCCTGCTGCCTCCCAATTGACAGCACATCAGGCCTCAGCCTGCTAAGTGCTTGTCCTGGGCTCCAACATCGCCAGTTGCTGCTCATAACTGACTTTGGCACGGGTACTCCCTCCTGCCCAGCTTGGTTCCAGCCCTGCCTGCTGTTTCCGGGAAGTGTTAATGTCAGTTTGCCACCCCAAGTTGCCATGTCGTGTTGCGGTTGGGTTAGCCGAGGCTAGGGTGCCAGCAGTTTAGGTGCTTCCTATGTGGACTGCGGGTTCTGGTAAGAAAGGTTTGTTCCATAGTGCCAGTAGGACAAGCACCCCCTGTAGGACTGTGTGATTCGGTAACTGCGGCCAGCTTGCGGCATGCCAACTTTGCTTTTCAGGGGTAACTTCTGATACCCCTCCGGGTTCCAGCACCGTCAGCTGGTTCTCATCAGAGCCTTTGGCCTAGGTGCCTCCATCTCGGTATCCGAGTTCCGGCAACGTCTGCTGGTCCTTGGTAGTGCTTTGTAGCACAGGTACCTCCTGCTTAGTAACCGGGTTCCAGCACCGTCAGCTGGTCCTCGGTTGTGCCATTGGCTCTTATTCCTTCTGCTGCCCCTCCGGGTGCCAGCACTGTCAGCTGGTCCTCGCTATTTCCATTTGCTCTTGCAGCTTATGCTACCCCTCCGGGTTCCAGCACCGTCAGCTGGTTCTCGTCAGAGCCTTTGGCCTAGGTGCCTCCATCTCGGTATCCGAGCTCCGGCAACGTCTGCTGGTCCTTGGTAGTGCTTTGTAGCACAGGTACCTCCTGCTTAGTAACCGGGTTCCAGCACCGTCAGCTGGTCCTCGGTTGTGCCATTGGCTCTTATTCCTTCTGCTGCCCCTCCGGGTGCCAGCACTGTCAGCTGGTCCTCGCTATTTCCATTTGCTCTTGCAGCTTATGCTACCCCTCCGGGTTCCAGCACCGTCAGCTGGTTCTCGTCAGAGCCTTTGGCCTAGGTGCCTCCATCTCGGTATCCGAGTTCCGGCAACGTCTGCTGGTCCTTGGTAGTGCTTTGTAGCACAGGTACCTCCTGCTTAGTAACCGGGTTCCAGCACCGTCAGCTGGTCCTCGGTAGTGCCATTGGCTCTTGTTCCTTCTGCTGCCCCTCCGGGTGCCAGTACCGTCAGCTGGTTCAAGAGGACAAAGAACAGGAAGACAACCACCAAGATGCAGAACAACAAGAGAGAGAAGACAAAGAAGCATAAAAAAAAACAAAGCAGAAGAACATTAAGCATAAGACTAATACTCTGAGCAAATGATATTATCTTATTTATAAGCAGAAGAAGACTAAGCAGTGTATGGGGGTGAGTCCGTTCCTCCTCGTGGTGCCCCTGGAAAAGGCCTGCTGCTGCAGGCCAAACTGAACGCGGACAAATCCTGTTGTAAATCTTTTGTGACAGGCAGAACGGAAGGTGTAAACTTATAACTTTTCTAGATAACAACTACAGGAATGCCTGACACAAACAAGAATATGATGAAGAAGAATAGGAAGAAGATGAAGAAGCTGAATATGTAGAATAATAATTGTTGAATAAGAAGAATATGAAGAATGTAAGAAAAGGAAGAAGAAGAAGAAGAAGAAGAAGAAGAAGAAGAAGAAGAAGAAGAAGAAGAAGAAGAAGAAGAAGAATGTAAAAAAAGGAATAAGAAGAAGAATGTAAAAAAAGGAAGTAGAAGAAGAAGAAGAAGAATGTAAAAAAAGGAAGTAGAAGAAGAAGAAGAAGAATGTAAAAAAAGGAAGTAGAAGAAGAAGAAGAAGAATGTAAAAAAAGGAAGTAGAAGAAGAAGAAGAAGAAAGAAGAAAGAAGAAGAAGACATACATGTCTGGCAAAATATAAATGAGGCTAACATAGTCAATATCTTTGTAACTCCTAACATCTTTAAAAAAAAAGTTTAATTCCTGCTATTCCATTTGATTGGGCTAAACCTCTATGGCTTTAATGTCTCCTCCACCTCCCACAATACATTCTACATTATTCTTAGTTGTTTTTCTTCATGTAGAATTAACCTACAAGGAAAGAAAGGTTTTTTTTTAATTCCGATATTTTGGCCCCATTGACTTGCATTGGTTCCCGGTATCGGAATCGGCGATACCGATACTTTTTTTTAAGATCGGCCGATCCATTCCAATCCGATATTTTCAAGTATCGGCTGGTATCGCTCAACACTAGTCATAGTTTTTATCTTTCTAGTGGTTGATATGTAAATTACATAGTTTTTTTCAGCCTTAATAAAGTAGAATACTGTACTAACCTATGACAATTTTCAGTGCATTTTCAGTTTCTGCTATTTTTGGCTTTCTATACACCAAAGCTACTCAAGTATCACAATTGTTTCATGACATTTTTCGAAAATATCTCAAATTTGTGACCACAAGATATTTTTTCGTTGGGGAACTTCTTCTCTGAGTACGTTTTTTTGTGTGTGACTTTTGCAGACTGCGGTGTGACAAATAACCCTGGTGTGTCATGGATCAATATTAGAAAACTGCTCCTAGGGATGACATTGATTTTTATTTTTGTTGTTCCGGTGTTACCAACAGATTTAGCAGGATAAAAATGGCTCCCAGCATCATATATCTCACTGATAAATCTCTCAAAGAGAGAAAATAAAATATGTTCTTAACCGAAACCTATAATTTCTTGTTTCAAAGATTATACTAATTTACCAAATTTTGCTCAGTATGAGATTTTATAGTTATATATACTGTATTGTATATATATATATATATATATATATATATATATATATACTGTATTTTTTTTTTCAATTCTGAAAATGAGTGTATTAATTTCAATTAATGCATAGCTAGATTTTTGACCCTTAGTTATCATGTCTCAGTCTTGATTACATCTGGTTTCTTATCAAAAGTTTATTGTTATGATGGTGGTCTTATGAGAACATCCTATATTAGATGATGGACAATATGACATAGATCATCCACTCCAAGCCCCTTCTCTCAGCACGGAAATAGTGATTCCCTCACTGGAAAACATGACCCATTGAAGGTTTTTGCTACCTATAATACAGTGGGGGAAATAAGTATTTGATTCCTCGCTGATTTTGTAAGTTTGCCCATCGACAAAGACATGGACAGTCTATAATTTTGAGGGTGGGTTAATTTTAACGTTGAGAAATAGAATATCAAAAATAAAATCCAGGAAATCACATTGTATAAATTGTTTAAGTTTATTTGCATTTTGCAGTGAGAAATAAGTATTTGATCCCCTACCAACCACTGAGTTCCTACAGACCAGTTAAACTCTCCTAATCAACTTGTTACCTGCATTAAAGACAGCTGTCTTAAGCTACTTTCAGACTAGCGTACAGAAGCGCAGCGCAGGGCTGCCGCTAAGCTCCGCCCCCGACTGTGCCTCCTCTGGTCAGCTCCTCCTATGATAGCATGGCGCTGCATGCGATCAGCATACCCTATATTTAGCATTGGGTACGCTGGCCGTATGCTGCTATGATTTTTCCGGCGCTTGCGCCCTTTTGGCACTGCGCCGAGCGCACAAAAATGCAACAGAGCCTCCGCTCTGTAGACGTGTCAGCAGAGGTAGCTGAATCCCTAGCAGGAGCGGTCTGTGACCGCTTTATGCTGGGGAAGAAGGGCACCATGCACAACAGGCAGGTAATTTGCAATTACCAACCTGTTAGTGCTTAGGTACATTTTTTTTTGTTTTTTTTAGTAAAGTACTGGATAAACCCTTTTAAATATACACTTTAAAAAAGGGAAAAAATAAGAATAATGCAAAAAAAAAACCTAAATAAAACTAGAACGATAAATTAATAAGAAAAATATAAATAATAAAAGTAAAAAATGCAAACAAATAACTATAATTGTTTGAGTCAGTATTTTCATGCCAGATGTCTGCTAATTGGCCATCCTAATGTTTACTTATGTAAAACCTTCGATGAGGCTCGGTATGTAAATGCACATTAAGGCTAAGGTACTGTCTTCATCTTCATTTCTGGTGAGGACTTCATTACCAGCCTGGAGGTTTTCCTGAAGGACAGTAAATGACAGCTCTGTTTCTTGCTCTTCTCGACTGCACATCTTTCCGTATTTACTCAGAGATATTTTTATTCATAGAAAGAAGAGCAAAAACAGAAGGAAATGAATAAGTTGGTAAACAACATACTAATCAGGTCTGTCAATCAAATTCCACCATAAACTCGGTTCGCTTCTTCCAGTAATCACTAGCTTTATAGATGTGATGCTAATTCAGCCCAAACTGAATGAGAATTTTTATACATTCACCTTAACATGAGTATCTGTCTTTAATGTATGTATGTAAATAGCTGCAATCAAGCATGTTGCAATTAAATGGCCCATTGTGTAACTGGAAACGTATTTAACTGTTACAACTTTTTTACCCTCTTAGAATGGTACAGATCCATAAGTGTAAAATGTACAATATTCGACAAATTGGATTTATCCCTGTACAAATGAAACAGGATTTTAGAATATAATATTATTTTGTGATTTTTTTTATTATAAATAAAGAGTTTTTCTCTCTGGCCCATTGAATACGGAACAATTGTGAGGTGCTTTAGATTTGCCCACAGGTCCCAATGTTCCAATGTATATTGAGTTTAACTGTCATGATCCCAGTGTAGGTTTTTGAGCTGCACACCGGGGGTTAATGTCTGGAGCTCAGTGCAGGTTTTGACCTGCACACCTGGAGTTAATGATTGTGGCCTCTCTTTGGTTCTGGGAGAGGTTCTTAAACCCCTGGGAAGCTCCAATCCCTGTCAGTTATACTTTTGCCTCTGGATGAGTGTGCCTGTGCCTGTTTGTTGTTATAGCTTGTTTATATGGTTCTGACCCGGTTCTATTCCCTGTTGTGAGTTTGCCTGTTGATTCTGTACTGCGCTACCCTTTCTGTGTATGACTCGTTGCCTATAATCTGACTACTCTCTGCTCGCCCCTCTTGCACCTTGCAGCTATCTCTGTGTATGACTCATTGGCTACGTCCTGACTATCCTCCCTGTCTATGCCCCTTGGTAACTTTGTCTCGCAGTTACCCTGCTAGGAGTTCTCTTGCAGCTCCTAGCTCTCTGGAGTTTAGGCCATGCCCCCAGCAGTCACGTGCTTCAGGTACTGCTGTTCTGAAGTACGCACCTACTCGGCTGCTGCCCGCTCCACAGGTATCTTTGAGCACAGTTCGCTTTACTCAGGGCACGCGCACTGGCTCAGTGAGCAAGTTTAGTGCGGTGTTCCTGACATTAACTTGGCCAAACCTTTCAATAGCTGCGAGATTGGCAGATCGTTTAATTTGTATGGGAACCTCTCAACTCTAAAGGCCCCCATACACATTAGACTATTGATGGATTCCGCTGATGGTCTAATGTGTATAGGGGCGCCAGCCGACTGATCACTGGAAGACATGTCGATTTCTGACTGCCGATAGCTTTGTTCTCCCAGAAATAAGCCGCTGGCTGACATGTCTATCTGCCGCCTACTCTTAGATAACAAGAGCGCTTGGCTGCATGAGAGCTAATGTGTATGTTAGAGTCAGCTGAGATGGCAGTCCGAGCAATTGAGTGAAGCATCTTTTGGGTGGACAGCCATATAATGTGTATGGACAGTTTTAGGGGATTGATCAGTTTAAATTGATATTCCAAAGGAGATAGGTTTCTGCTCAAGAAGTAGGGTAGCAGCTTACTATGCTCTACCCCTTACAAAACACTTGAACACTTAGCCGAGCCACATGTTCATGTGTATTGTAAATTCAAGAGATTTGCTTGTTGGCCGAGCTAGCGCTCGGCTGGCAATCAAATAAAATATATTGGCACTAGAGATGAACGGATCATTTGAAATTCGAACTTGATGAATTCACAAAATTTCCCAAAAATTTGGTTTGTACCAAATAACTCAGCACAAATCTCTGGAAAGCTTGTAATTGCTTGGAAAATACAGATAGAACTCCACTGACCTTAAAAGCTTATATTCTACATGAGAAAGAACTCCGCTGACCATAAGAAATTATACTCTACCGAAGAAAAAGACTTACACAGTGACTCTGGAGAGGAAAAACGACTCTGCTGTATAAAATTTGCTCCACTGGGAACTCCTGATCTGTGATGACCAAGGTACTGACCACCACTGTGCAAAGTATGATAATCCGCTAGATGTCATATCTGCAGGGCATTATGGGGAAGCCCGAGAGGCAATGCAAAATGAAGTTAGCCCGCTCTCTGATGCTTTAACAGTGTGGAAAATTGTGATGGGAAAGTTTTTTATCTCTGCAAATTGAATCTCAAAATGATTGAACTCACACAAATTTCAGGAAATTCGACTCGACTTTGATCTTCCACAGTTCGATCTGCTCATCTCTAATGGGCACTTTTAGTCCCTGTTAGTGTTGGGACAGATTGATTCAAAGGATCTGGTCCTTCAATCACATCAATATTCTGAGGCGACTGGATGTGAGTCCTGAGAACTGCCTCCTACCTCCCTGAATCTGTGGCTTTTCTTATGGTTAGGCATGGCTGGCTAATCAAAAGATAAGCTGCAGATGCCTGAAGGTAGGAGGTCGTTCCCAGGGCTCCTAGTAAGATGTAATAAACTACCGATGTGCCAAATGGACCAAGTCCTGCAAGTCAATTTGCACAGATTCTAATCCCTATCATCCCTATCCCTACTAAGGATAATTATCTGTCACAACTTGTGCAGGGCCCAACTAGAGGGACAGCCCTTCTGGACTTAATTTTAAGCAACAGGCCAGATAGAATAACATAAGTACGAGTCGATGGGCACCTAGGGAACAGTGACCACAATACAATACAATTCCACTTGTCCTTCAGTAAGGTGCCCTGGAAGGGGGTTATGAAAACGCTGAATTTCAGGAAAGCAAAGTTTGATCAGCTTAGAGAGGACCTTCACCGAATTGATTGGGACAATGTCCTCAAAAATAGGAGCACAGAAAATAAATGGGAAATATTTAAATCAGTTTTACACACCCACTGCGGGCTAGCCATACCGTACAGAAATAAAAGGGCTAGGAACAGGAGAGCACCAATGTGGCTAAATAAGGATGTAAAAAGGGCAATAAATAACAAGAACAAGGCATTTAGGAAGCTAAAACAAGAAGGCAATGAAGAAGCATTAATGTCATGGTTTGAACAGGGTTCTTGCCCTGCACTCACAGGGTTAAGTGTTCGTGGCCTCTTTCTGGATCTGGGAGGGGTATTTATACTCACTCTTTACCAGGGTTCTCTGTCAGCTATACTGTTGTTCTGGTGTGTCTGACCCCTGGTGTGCGTGTATTCTGCGTTGCTTGTTTGATTCCCGTGTATGACCCGGCCTGTTCTCTCACTCTGTACTCCGTCTCTCGCTTTGGTACTACTGTCTTCTCCGGTTCTGACCTCCTGGCTTGGCTATCGTTACTCCGTTACAGTTTGTCCCTATTGTACCGTCTATTGCCCGTTCTGGTTTTCTGACCTATTGCTACGTCCTGACTATCCTTTCTGTCTAAACCCCGTGGTACTGTATTGCTATCTGGTGCTTTGACCCTGGCTTCGTCTGGTTTCTGTCTCTGTATATGCCCCTTGGTAACATTGCCCCGTAGTTACCTTTCTAGGAGTTTCCCTGCAGCTCCTAGATCTGTGGAGCTTAAGCCACGCCCCCAGCAGTCATGTGCTTCAGGTCCTGATACTCTGAAGCACGCATCGTCACCGCTGCTGCCCTGCTCCACAGGTATCTGTGAGTACTGTCTTTGTACTCAGGACACCCGCACTGGCACAGTGAGCAAGTGCAGGGCGGTGTTCCTGACAATTAAAAAGTTATAGAGAAAAAAATAAAATGTGTAAAAAACAAATACATTTAGCAAAAGTGGAAACTGAGAGTCTCATTGCTAAGGAAAGTAAAACAAACCCCAAACTATTCTTTAATTATATAAACAGTAAAATGATTAAAATTGATGGTGTCAGCCCTTTAAAGAACAATGAGGGTGAAATCATAGAGAGCGATGTGGGAAAAGCAAATGTTTTAAATACTTTTTTCTCAACAGTGTTCACACTGGAAAAGGATTTGCCAGGGGAAATGCAGAGTGATAATGTAAACTCCCCATTAAGTATTACCTGCCTAACCCAGGAAGAAGTGCAGAACCGCCTTAGTAAGATTAAAATTGCCAAATCACCAGGCCCTGATGGCATTCACCCTCGGGTATTAAGGGAGTTAAGTAATGTGATAGACAGGCCTCTATTCCTTATATTTAAAGACTCTATAGAACCAGGGTCTGTTCCTTTTGATTGGCGGCAAGCAAATGTGGTACCAATATTCAAAAAGGGGTGTAAAACGGAACCTGGAAACTATAGGCCGGTAAGCTTAACATCCGTTGTGGGTAAAATTTTTGAAGGGTTTCTAAGGGATACAATTATGGAATATCTCAATGTTAATAAATGTTTAACTCCATATCAACATGGATTTATGAAGGATCTCTCCTGTCAAACTAACCTGATCAGCTTCTATGAGGATGTAAGCTCTCAAATGGACCAAGGAGAATCACTGGATGTCATTTATCTTGACTTCTCTAAAGCATTTGACACTGTCCCACATAAAAGATTGGTAAGTAAGATGAGAAAGCTTGGGCTAGGGGAAAATGTGTGTGGATGGGTAGGTAGCTGGCTTAGTGATAGAAAACAAAGAGTGGTTATTAATGGGGCATCCTCAGATTGGGCCAGGGTTACTAGTGGGGTACCACAGGGTTCTGTCTTGGGCCCCCTACTATTTAATATATTTATCAATGATCTAGTGGATGGCTTACACAGTAAAATATCAGTATTTGCAGATGATACAAAACTATGTAAGGTAGTTAACACAAAGGAGGACAGTTTGCAACTACAGACAGATTTGAGTAAATCGGAGAATTGGGCTGAAAAAAGGCAAATGAGGTTTAACACAGATAAGTGTAAGGTAATGCACATGGGAAGGAGAAACAGATGCTACAATTACTTACTAAATGGGAAACTGCTGGGGAAATCAGACATGGAAAAAGACTTAGGCATCTTAGTCAATAAGAAGCTAAATTGGAGTGCCCAGTGTCAGGCAGCTGCCACCAAAGCAAATAGGGTCATGGGATGCATTAGAAGATGCCTGGGGACACGAGATGAAAACATAATTCTCCCTCTGTACAAATCACTCGTCAGACCACACTTGGAGTATTGTGTGCAATTTTGGACGCCGGTGCTCAAGAAAGACATTACTGAACTTGAAAGGGTTCAAAGGCGGGCTACTAAAATGATAAATGGAGTTGGTTCACTACAATACCCAGAAAGGTTATCAAAATTAGGTCTATTTACTCTAGAAAAGAGAAGACTTATGGGAGACTTAATATACACTCACTGGCCACTTTATTAGGTACACCATGCTAGTAAGGGGTTGGACCCCCTTTTGCCTTCAGAACTGCCTCAATTCTTCGTGGCAGAGATTCAACAAGGTGCTGGAAGCATTCCTCAGAGATTTTGGACCATATTGACATGATGGCATCACACAGTTGGCGCAGATTTGTCGGCTGCACATCCCTGATGCGAATCTCCCGTTCCACCACATCCCAAAGATGCTCTATTGGATTGAGATCTGGTGACTGAGGAGGCCATTTGAGTACAGTAAACTCATTGTCATGTTCAAGAAACCAATCTGAGATGATTCGAGCTTTATGACATGGCGCATTATCCTGCTGAAAGTAGCCATCAGATGTTGGGTACATTGTGGTCATAAAGGGATGGACATGGTCAGCAACAATACTCAGTTAGGCTGTGGCGTTGCAACGATGCTCAATTGGTACCAAGGGGCCCAAAGAGTGCCCAGAAAAAATTCCCCACACCATGACACCACCACCACCAGCCTGAACCGTTGATACAAGGCAGGATGGATCCATGCTTTCATGTTGTTTACGCCAAATTCTGACCCTACCATCCGAATGTCGCAGCAGAAATCGAGACTCATCAGACCAGGCAACGTTTTTCCAATCTTCTACTGTCCAATTTCGATGAGCTTGTGCAAATTGTAGCCTCAGTTTCCTGTTCTTAGCTGAGAGGAGTGGTACCCAGTGTGGTCTTCTGCTGCTGTAGCCCATCTGCCTCAAAGTTCGACGCACTGTGCGTTCAGAGATGCTCTTCTGCCTACCTTGGTTGTAACGGGTGGCAATTTGAGTCACTGTTGCCTTTCTATCAGCTCGAACCAGTCTGCCCATTCTCCTTTGACCTCTGGCATCAACATGGCATTTCCGGCCACAGAACTGCCGCTCACTGGATTTTTTTTCTTTTTCGGACCATTCTCTGTAAACCCTAGAGATGGTTGTGCGTGAAAATCCCAGTAGATCAGCAGTTTCTGAAATACTCAGACCAGCCCTTCTGGCACCAACAATCATGCCACGTTCAAAGGCACTCAAATCACCTTTCTTCCCCATACTGATGCTCGGTTTGAACTGCAGGAGATTGTCTTGACCATGTCTACATGCCTAAATGCACTGAGTTGCCGCCATGTGATTGGCTGATTAGAAATTAAGTCTTAACACACAGTTGGACAGGTGTACCTAATAAAGTGGCCAGTGAGTGTATATGTACAAGTATATCAGAGGGCAATACAGAGATCTCTCCAATGAACTGTTTGTACCAAGGACTGTGACAAGAACAAGGGGGCATTCTCTTCGTTTGGAGGAAAGACAATTTCTGCACCAGCATAGAAGAGGGTTCTTCACGGTAAGAGCAGTGAGGCTCTGGAATTCTCTTCCTGAGGAAGTGGTGATGGCCAACTCACTGAATGAATTTAAGAAAGGAATGGATGCTTTTCTTGTGAGTAACAGTATAGAAGGTTACGAATAACAGAATATTATAGGTAGATGGTTGACCCAGCTTAGGGGAAGGAATTTTTTCCCTATGGAGAAAATTGGCTTCTACTCTGTGGGTTTTTTGCCTTCCCCAGGATCAACAATGCAGAACAGCTGCACTAAAAATAGGCTGAACTAGATGGACATAAGGTCTTCCTTCAGCCTTCGAAACTATGTTACTATGTTACTATGTGAATTGGGAGCCAACCATTCCTTGCACCTTATATAGACTTCTTAAAGATCAAGTCTAACTCTCCATTAAACTACATGAAGATTGCAATGGAAGTAAATTGGTGAAAAGAGTTTAGAGACTTCACTTCTCCCAATGTATGAGGATCTCAAAGATAAAAATGATAGCAAAAATTAATGTATGGCTGTATAGATGTTATGATACTGAGACCCTTCTCATGGGTAAGCCATGAGGAAATGAAGTCAAGGAGGCCGAGGTCAAATGGAAAAAGGGATGACAAACAAATAATCAAACTCAAAGTCTGGGGTTAGGCAACAAAGGTCAGAGTATGGCAAAGACAAAAGGGGTAATACAAAAGAGCAGTCAAAAGCAAACCTGAGGTCTGAAAACAAAGTCAGAGCATTAAGGCCCCGTCACACTAAGCGAGATCGCTAATGAGATCTATGTTGAGTCACTATTATTGTGATGTTATAGCGATCTCACCAGCGAGGTCGCTGTGTGTGACAGAGACCAGCGATCAGCCCCCCTGGTGGGTATCGCTGATCGCGGCCGAAATGTCTGGACATTTTTTTCGTCGCTCATGTCCCGCTGTGTCGCTTGTATCGTCAAGTTTGACATCTAGCCTACCGACCTCGTTAGCGACTCACAAGCAAGAAAAGGGGGCGTGGATTAGCATTCCCGTTTCCACACCTCCTACGGCTCTGATTGGTGGTCACTACAGCGTCCTGATTGGCGGTCTTCCTTTTAAAAGAAGCTCACAAAGTTGCGATTCAGTTCTTTGTCCCTGAGCCGGGTGTGTCCCAGTTGAGATCCCGTTTGCGTCCAACGTCTGCGACTCCAATTTGGCTCATCTGATTTTCCCTCTTCATTGCTTCTATAGCCAGTTTATGGTAGGTATATGTTTGTGGTCTCAAAAGCGATTTTACATATAATATTTTTTTGGTTATTTTGTGTTTTTTTGTTTTGGTGGGAGGGTTTTTTTTTTCTTTGTGAGAACAAAGGGCCATGTATGGGCAGCCATTTGTATGAATTGAACAAACCCAGCACCCTTTTAATTTTTTTTTTTCGTCGTATACGTTAAATAAAGTTCCATTCATGTTCTTTCTTTGTTACTTTTTTTTTTCTTTTTACAGATGTCTTACAACAGCGAGGAGTTTATTCGGGAGCTGATCGAGCTGTACCGATCTCTTCCTTGTCTTTGGAAAATAAAGTCTGCCGAGTACAGTAACAGGATTAAAAAAAGGGAGGCTTATTTAAGTTGATTTGCCTCTTCAAGCGTCACAACCCTAGCGAGAAGGTGGACGAAACTGTTGTTAGGAAAATGATCCAGTCTCTCCACACTGTTTTTAAAAAGGAGCTCAATAAGGTGGAGAAGTCGAGGAAGTCTGGTGCCGGCACTGATGAGGTTTATGTGCCCTCGCTATGGTACTATGACCTACTCGGCTTTACCCGCGACCAAGAACTTCCGAGGAAAACAGTGTCTTCCATGCGCCCAAATGTGCAACCTGACAACGGTATCGAGAATGATCCTGACCCCCTAGTTGGAGATGTAAGAATCGTATTTTTTGAAAATAATTGATTCATTTTCATGTACATGCCGGATTTTTAGTGTTAAAAATTTAAACATTACATTTTGGCCCACCAGTCATTTAAATTTGCAACTTATTAGCCAATCTTTGTGTGACATTATTTGTTTTCTTTCCTTTGTTCCCACATCAGCAGCGTGAACATGAACAGGCGAAGCATGGGAGTGACACCATAACGGAGTGTGAACGTAGTTTGGAGGACGCATTTGAGGGGTCGAGTCAAGAACCTGCTCCCCTTAATGTTTGCCGGCGAAAAAATAATGCCCGGAAAAGGAAGGAAACTCTGCCCCCATCCCCAGACCTTATGTGCTTGGCCAACCAAATAATGGCAAGCTCGGCCATGGACACCTTTGCCCAATTCACAGCTGATCGCCTTGGAAGGTTGGATGCTAACCAGAGGAAACATGCCGAACGCCTCATATTTGAAACTTTGAGTGAAACTGATTCCGGTCGGTTGGATGAAACTTATACCCTAAAAAGATTGATCACCCGTGACCCTTCTTAGCCAGCTTCATGCACAGAAATTCCAGAGCCACTGCGGAGCACACCAGTGCGGAGGATTTGGCCACCGCAAAACCATCCCCAAACCCCACCCAACCACCATTTTACCCAGTACTCCCAGTCTTTTCACTCCCAAGTATCTTCACCGCCCAGGCGGGGTTTTCCAAATTCAGATAATCAATATGAGGAATTATAGTTTTTTTTACCCTTGTTCCCTCAATCCCGTAATAAAAATATATTTGATTATTTTTAATTTTTGTAAATATCTAATATAATTTATAAATTTTTATTCTTTATAGTTTGGTGTGTTTTAATAAACGTTTCCTGTTTTACAACTTTTATTGACTGCATTCTTCATTTTACTTTGCCTTGTTTGAACAAATATGTGTAGCCTCCATTGGGATGAAAAGCTTTGTAATGCTTGCGAGCGAGGGTAATATTATTTTTTTTTTTCATACAAAAAATGCAACAACTGTTTAAGTGTTAACTCTTTTATCTCTGTGGTTTTGGCAACTGACATAAAACAAGAACTTACATGAACAAAAATAAAAAATTTAGCGTCTTCCGCCACGTGCTTGCGCCGCCGTCACCCGTAGCAGCAGCTGTCTGTGCTCCTCAACTGCTTGTGTCACTCTCCTCAGTGACGGCAGGAGCTCTTCTGGTGTTGGGATTTCTATGGTGTGTAAAGTTACAACTTTAGAATACAAAACATGAAACATATTATCGGTTATTTTGTTTGTGTAATAAACTCTTACGGTTCCTTGCTGCTTCCGATTCGTCAGAGGATGAGGGGCTTATGTTCCAACCGGAACCTCGTGCATCTTCTCCTTTGTTGTCCGGTGTGTCTGGCTGTGGCTCCGGCCCTTCGTCTTCGGTGCCAAGTTCGCTCTCTGTATCTAGAGGACAAAAAACAATTAATAAATTGCACTCGTTCTATACGGGTGTGTGCATGGTTCTAGGTGGGACGTTTCATTGACTATATTGGGGTGCGTGTGTCTGTGCAGGTACTATGCGGGTGTGTGCAAGTTCTGGGCTGGGCTTTTCAGGGACTTTATGCTGATGACACACCACTATACACATCATCCCCTGACCGAACCCCCGCTGTACAACAGAACGCCACTGTCTGTCTGCACTCTCCAACATCATGTCTGCTCTCTATCTGAAACTCAACCTCTCCAAAACTGAACTTCTTCTGCTCCCACCATCTACTAACCTCCCTAAATCTGACATTTCCCTCTCCGTGGGTGGCTTCATAATTCAATTGAAAGTACTTGTTCTCACCCACAAAGCTCTCCACAGTGCGGCACCCCCTTACATCTCCTCCCTCATTTCTGTCTATCGGCCTAACCGACCGCAAATGACTTTCGACAAACCTCTGCCCCAATCCGCACCTCCCACTGTTGTGTTTGAAACTGTTCAACTGTAAAGCGCTGTGGAATATGTTGGCGCTATATAAATAAAAATTATTATTATTATTTCAAGGAATATATTGTGGTGTGTCAGTACAATGTGCACTTACCACGATGGTAGAACATCTGGGCACGGACACGGGCAATCCTGCCGCTTGAGCGGTAGCGCAGATCGGCAAGCTTTTTCCGGATCTGCCTGGTGGACCGATCCACTCCAAATTGTCTGGCCAAGCCCCGCCTAATACTCCGGAGTACAGCCTGTTTATGCAGTACAGGGTGTGGATGCGGCTGGGTGCAGGCATAATCCTCCTCTTCCACCTTCCTGATTAAATATCGCACCTCTGCATCACCCCAGTGACTGGAACGCTGCCTGGTCGCCATGTTAAAATGTGCTATGCCGCAATTAGGTCCTAACACACGCCCACAATGCTACAGCTCCACCCACATGTAATATTGACATGCGGCGGTTTCTCAGACGCTATAGCATCCTCAAAGGGGTTCCTCCGCATAGCAACGACCGGACGGGGGCGCTTTAGCGTCCCGAAACCAAACCACAATTCACATGGGCATATATGTATTATTTTTGGTAAAAACACATTAATGGAACAGTGTCTTAATGTGTGTACATGGAATTGTATGAACCTTTATATGTTTTGTAAAGAATGAAAAACACCAACAATTATTTTAGGACAAAAGACAAAAAAAAATTTATTATTGTAAAATGTATAAAACAGTAACTCTTTTTTTACACACGATACCACAAAACAAAAATAGGTCACTGCTGATGCTGCCAAGGAACAGCACCAGGACCATTGAAATAATAGCAATACTGTTCACGGCTGGTCTTTGCATCCTGTGTGTATTGGCCGGGTCCAAGAGGTCGAAGACCGGCTATTGCGGGTGCTGTCGTATGCCATTCCCCCAGCTCAACTTCGCCATTGGTTGCATCCACAGAGTCCATAAACCCAGGCGGGCAGTACGAACTCGAATCTCTCCGACGGAGAAAGTTGTGGAGCACACAGCAGGCCATCACCACAGAGTCAATTGAGTCCAGTTTCATGTTCATTGGCGTGTGCAATACACAGAATCGATTGGCCATGATCCCAAAGGCATTTTCAACCACTCGATGTGCCCTTGACAAGCGGTAATTGAAAATACGTCTTTCTGGCGTTAGAGTTTTCTGAGGGAACGGTTTAAGCAAATGTGGATGAAGCGGGAATGCCTCGTCGCCGACAAACACAAAGTTCATGTTTCCTCGGGTGTTGGAGTTTGGAGGCAACTTTAGGTCAGAGCCAAATAAACTTTCTCCAAAATGGGTATGTTCCAAAACCCCCCCATCGGAAAGCCTTCCGTTCATCCCTATGTCCACATAAATAAATTCATACTTGGCGTTTAAAAGGGCCATCAGGATGATACTAAAATAGCCCTTGTAATTGTAGAAGTCTGAGCCGCTGTTGGGCGGTTGGGTGATGCGGACATGTTTCCCGTCCAAGGCACCACCACAATTAGGAAGCTGCCAGAGTTCCTCAAAATCGGAGGCTATCTGTTACCAATCCTCGTCCGTTTTTGGAAAATCCATGAAGCTGCGTAGACACTGGAAAATTGCTCTGTATGTCTCCGGAATAAGAACACTGAGGAGGGGCCTTGAAATTGTGGCCGAGAAATGCAGGTCCTGAAATGAGCGCCCGGTGGCCAGAAATCTCAGCGTGACTGCCAATCTTTCATCAACAGGGATAGCAGCATGCAGTCTTGTATCCCTCCTTTCAATGAGTGGTGAAATTTGCTCTAATAAATAGATAAACGATTCCTCGGACATCCGCAGGTAGTTCCGGAAATCGTATGGATTTTTGTCCTGCAACTGTCTGACCAGCTGCATGTGCGACAATTCGGACCCCCTCTGCAGCCACTCTCTGGTCCACATTCGTCATTTTCTTTTGGAACGCCTCTCCAGGGTCTGGGCCTCATGACGACGGCGAGCTTCCTCTGCCAGGAAGGCAGCCACCACAACTGAACACTGCGCCTTGTTCATGATGGAGCAAACTGCAAAAAATAAAGTTGAAATATTAGAAACATTAAGAAAATGAAGAAGTCACAGCAAGCTACGTGTTATGCTAAATTGCATACCATCCTATTACCCTGGCGTGGACAAAATCAATTGCATACCATCCTATTACCGGGAATGGCAGTATACGTGCTTTGACCAAGATGGCTGACAATTCGATTGGATATGGGCAAGCCAGATATGTACCCGCCAACTAAAATGGCTGACCGTACAAAAGGCGGTTAAACCAAAGCCCTCCCTCATGTACAGCAAAATAAACCCCAAAGATACATACCGTCAACACTGAATTGGCGTCTGGGTAAATCAATTTTGAATCATATCTCGTGAACGCTATTTGGACAGCAGGAGAACGTAAATAGGACAACGCAGATCGCTACTAGGTTCTGCTAGCCAAAGATTTTCTGTAATCACCGCCCGTGAACGGTCTTTGGACAGCCGGTGAACGCCACTAGGGCAGCCGGTGATCGCAGATAGGACACCGCTGTACGCTACTAGGTTCTGCTAGCCAAAAAAAGTAGGAACAATGAAATGAAGCGCTACTACGTCTCCTTCTTTTAAAATGGATACCCAATCTTGACGCGGTAGCGACCACCAATCAGAGCAGAGAGGGTGTGAAAAAGTGAGCGCAATCCACGCCTGTGTAAATACTGCGTCACACAGTACATCCCTCATTGAGGTGTGAATCGTCAATGGAACATGCAATGTGACAGGGTCCCAACGACCACCGACATCGCTACAAAGGTCGCTATGACACGCCAGGTCGTTGCTCCGTCGCTGGGTACATTGGACTGTTTGACATCTCTATAGCGACCACATAGCGATGCAGCAACGATCCCTGTCGTGTCGTATCGCTGTCGGGATCGCTGTTGTGTCGCTAGGTGTGACGGGACCTTTAGAGTGCAGAGAACAGAGCAAGCACTCCACCAAGCAAGACTACGACTTGCAATATTCTTACCATTGCCAGCCAGCCAAATAGCCAGGTAATTACCTTGAATGGGTGATACCGGGAGGAAACCCCGCATGCCCAGCCAGATTAGGCAGCTGAGCTGTCCCTCACAATATTAACAGCCCTGATCACCCCTGGCTCTGATTGACTGGCTGGGCTGTCCCTCACAATACTGCCAGCTGAACACTCACCTGATCCTATAGGGGGACTGAGCTGTCACTCACAGCTTACTAAGGACACCGTGAGTGGTGGAATCACAACAGATGTGCTCTTAATGCTAATGATCAGAATGTCACTTTAATTCTTGCTTCCATATTTTTCCAAGCTTTCTGCGCCATAAAAAAGATCTTTATTTGTAAAACCGTTATCGTCTGATTGAAGATTCCTGTGTAAGATGTTGTACGAGAGGCAGGACACAAAGGAATTGAAAAGTGGATAATTAACTATTTGTAACTTACACCTGATACAGAATTTTTTTTTCTTTAGGACAATAGAATTGAAGAATAATATTGAATGCAGTTGCAAAATACAAAGCGATCGATGCTAAGAGCTCAGCATAATGTTTTTAAGTTTCAGAAAGAATTCCTGGAGCGCAAATAAAACGGAATTATTATTCTCAGAGGAAGCCAAAAGCGGCACATGCATAGTTTTCCATAAACCTGAGCTGTCTGGAGATGGAGGACGAGAGCAGCGCAAGTACAAATGGAATGGAGTGATTGCTGTAGAAATTACTAAAGGAAAAATAATGTTTTTTATCAAAATTTATAATAGAGGACTGCAGTGTGGGCAGAAATACAAGTTCTGTGCAGAGCCCTAGTTATTTTTCCTTCACATTGGGCACAGATTCAATTTAATGCCCTTGCTCCATAGTTGTAATGTATCAGTCAACTTGAAAAGATTACCAAAGACAGACTTAGTGAATCTGGCCTTCTCTGCAGAAACTTCCACATTATATTGAAAGAAATCAAGGTAAAGAAGCCTGGTCTAAACACTAAGACCAGATCCACGTGTCCAAAATTAACGGTTCAAGTACAGACACTGATATCTGGTCTGGCCATGCTATCTACATGGGCATGCCGGTCACAGAAAGCGGAATAAAATGATACCTTGATATCTACTTGACTCCCCTCTTATCTCCTCTTTCCACAATCACATACAAGATTTCTCCCACGCATCCCCCCTAAGCCCCCTTTACATTTAGCGATGCACCAGCGATCACGACCACGATATGATCCGGTCAGGATCTCTGGTGCATCGCTAAATGGTCGCTAGTGAGCTGCCACACAGGCAGATCCCACCAGCGACGCAGCGACGCAGCAGCGGTCGTTACTTACCTTTCAGACACGGCGATGATGACGTCCTCCACCAACTTCCACGCGTCACAGGACAACCGGGTATTTTCAAATGGAAGTAAGGTTCCATACATTTCGCAGAGTGTGGTTCGTGGGTGGAGGAGTGATCAGGTCACTATGCTAGGTGAGTGGATGGTGGATGGATGCCTGCTGTAGAGGTCCGGGACAGGCACATGTGGCGGTGGGAACGGCTGCGGCTGTCCCGGACCTCTACTGCAGGCGTCCATCCACCATCCACTCACCTAGCATAGTGACCTGATCACTCCTCCACCCACGAACCACACTCTGCGAAATGTATGGAACCTTACCTCCATTTGAAAATACCCGGTTGTCCTGTGAGACCCGCGTTTTCCTGCTCTAACCAGTAATGCAACTACCTTGAGAAAGGCTTTATGCCGAAACGTTGGTGCTGTTGCTCTGGTTAGGTTCCCTTTGCAGTGTGTCAATAAATTCACTTATGCATCTATTCCTTTGTCCTCATTTGAGTGCCGGGGTTTGCTTTATTACTTGAAGGCCAATTGTAGGCCGAAACGTCTTTTGTGACTGCCACAATAAAAACGTATTTTGAAAAAGGATCATTCAGTTGAGTGCCAAGTTACTTTATTGTTATTTTTTTTTTTTTAGGAACTGAGCAGAGTTCAAAAATACCTACTGACATTTTTAAGTTAATCCGACAGTTGTTTGGCCCGGCACAATATTAATATATATTGGTTTACCCAAGCCCAGCTTATAATAAGCATATTCAGACATGACATTATCTGCAGTAAATCTAAAATACTCCCTAAATAATAGACATATAAATAGATCACATTTCCACTCAATGCTCAGTGCACACAATTCTGGGGGGACGATCAAACTAAATATACTCATTGATTTCATGAACTTTCCGACTCGCTCACTTACTTAATGGGTTTTGAAAACTTGTGTTTTATGGCTACTGTATGTATAATAAAAAAAAGAAATTTAAGTTCTCGAGCGTAGAAAACTCAGCTCAGTGCATATAAATATTTCTGGCCACAAATCTTTTATGCATTTTTCACCATGTTTCAGCACTTTGGGAACTGTTGGTTGAATAATAAATAAAGAATAAGAGAAATAATTTGATTTATGTTGGATTTAGTGGTTGTAGAGGGGAACATTTTACTCGGTAAATAATAGGGTTGTAATATTGTCATTGCTTTGCCTTGAAGCACTTTTTTGGTTTCCTTTTTTTTTGTTTGGGGGTTTAGATACATTTTTGAATTCCTAATATAACCAGCATATTTGTGTATCACGTTCAGCAGATTATGATACTGCTCTGTAGGAAAATATGGTGCAGATTAAAGAATAGAAATTTAGAGCACGATATCGTGTGGCCGATATTGCCGAGTTCAATAGTTGAGATGTTAAATGCTAGAGAAGATGGAAATATTCCATGCATCCTGTAGTTCAATTTCGCAAATCTCAAAATATATTGCTAAAATTTACAAACAGAAAGTTAGAACATAAATGGTAGAAATATTTTCAGGGATTGGTAGACTTGCATAAAATGGAGACGAACAGATCGATCCATAGAAGATCAAGTTTGAGTCGAATTTCAAGAAAGTTATGGTTTCTTGCGAATTCAAACACTTTGAGATTTGAATTGTGGTTTGCAAAAAATAAAAACTTGCCCACCACCATTTCCCACAATACTAAATCATCAGAAAGCAGGCTAATGTCTTTTTGCGTGGGCCTTGCCATAGTGCCATGCAGCTATGGCATGATCATACCCTGTATAGTGGTGGTCAGTACCTGAGTCATCACAGATCAACAATTATCAGCTGAGCATAGTTTCTATGGCAGAGTCATTTTCTATCTCCACAGTCAGCAGGGTCCTTTCTCTCTCCTGTAGAGTGTAATCTCTTATGGTCAGTGGTGACTTCTTTCTTTCCTGTAGGGGGTAAGCTCTTATGGTAAGTGGGGTCCTCTCTCTTCTATAGAGTGTAAGCTCTTATGGTCAGTGGAGTCCTCTCTCTCTCCTGTAGAGTGTAAGCTCTTATAGTCAGTGGGTCCTCTCTCTCCTGTAGAGTGTAAGCTCTTATGGTCAGCGGGGTCCTCTCTCTCTTGTAGAGTGTAAGCTCTTATGGTCAGCGGGGTCCTCTCTCTCTCTTGCAGAGTGTAAGCTCTTGTGGTCTTCATGGTCTTCTCTCTCTCGTGTAAAGTGTAAGCTCTTATGGTTATCATGGTCTTCTCTCTCTCCTGTAGAGTAGAAGCTCTCATAATGAGTGGGGTCATCTCTCTCTCCTGTGGAATGTAAGTTCCTATGTTCAAAAAATAACAAGAAATAACCAGCTCACCAGGTGCTGATATGCATATTCTCATGCTTGGAACCAGTTCCTGTTTAGCATCCCAATTTAAAGTAAAGTTGAGGTACAAAATCGGCACATTTTGAATGGTTCATCTGTTCTCAAACAAGTAATTAAGAATAGGTGAATTGTTCAAAATGAGTAGGTTTTGCACCTCAGTCTCTCTATGTTTATGTCTTATTCTCATTTATAAATTAAGATATTTATTGCATAATTTCCGTGGCTGGACTTTGGATATTTTGTTTGACTGGAAGTTCTTATGGTCAATATGGAGGTCTCTTTCAATGGAAGTCTTCAAACAGAGGCTAGACAGATATGTGTCTGAGATGGTTTAGTGAGTCCTGCAAGTAGCAGGGTTTGGACCCGATGACCCTTGAGGTCCCTTCCAACTCAATCATTGAATGATTCTACAGTCATTGGGGTATTCTTCTTCTCTACTGTACAGTATCTGCTCCTATGCTCAGCAGGCTTTTGACAAATTCGGGGAAGCGGGTTAAATAGCATTTTTAAAAGATCTGTTCATCTCATGTATGTTGTATAGAAAGATACTGTGTACTAAGATGTGGAACTTTTTGGCTTCCATTAGATGGGGTTTTCATCAATGTAGGGTGTATTTGACAGCAAATGTACCACTGGATGTTGACCCAAATCACCATGGAAAACGAATCCACTGACCAATAGGTGCTAGCCAAGAATGGTACAAGAAGGAAAGACCAAGAAGAGAAAGCTGAAGCGCGAAACAAGTAGCCTCACTAGCAAGAGCTCAAATCTAGTGATAACTGGAAATAGACAACATTGTAACATCTGTAACTACAAACTATTTAGGGCCAATACTTGTATCTCCTTACAAAACAAAGGAGCATTTGGGTCCTTTCAGATATTAGAGCCCGGGTGACACCACTTTGGAATCATCAGAATTCACAATCTCTATTGGGAGCAATAAGTTTTGTGGACATGATGTATGCAACAAGAAAAAAAAAGATCCTTTTTAAAGGAGCAAGAGAGGGTTGGTCTTTTCAAAAGAAGATAGCGAGAAATAATAATATAGTAATTCATGAGCGGCCTTTTTGAAGATGTTTGATTGTTATCATTTGGAGAATTTGATGATTGATTCATATTACAAGTTTGTGTAAACCAAGTCTTTCAAGAAGATGTCCTAGCAAAATTTGTATTTACTATGTACTAATGGGCAACTGTAGTACTATACTTACCAATCGCCGTCTTCTCCAGTTTGCAGCGTTGCTCAGATGCTCTTCTTATCCACCTGACCTACAAAGAGATTAACTGGGGTTTATGTGTGAGACAGAAGTAATTTTTTTCTGCTTAAATGTCATTCTGAGGCTACATAGGTTTATATTGAAGAAAGAACCTACAGCCAAACAACCAATGTGGGGTGTTGTGAATTCACTTTATGGTCTACCTCTGGTTGATAGTGAGGGTGTTGGAGCTGGTTGTATTGACAGAGGAGTCGTGAGTTCTCCTTTCCGGACTCCCTTTGGTGGTTGCAGGAGGTAATGAAGCTGATCTAACTAACAGAGACCTGCCACCTGATAATGAGGACGACGATTGGACATCTGGAGTCTCTGACTGGATTTAAGACAGCCGACTCCCTCTCTCCCTGCTGGTGATTTTTTCCTGCCTTCTGAGGTCTTAGTTTCCAGTTCAGTCCCTGCATTCTCAATCTAAGTGTTCTTTGCTATTGTTCACATTTGATTTGGTTTTGTCTATTCAGTTTTGTGTGGTCAGCAAGCCCCGGCTGGGGCTGTGCTGAATTTCCATCCTTATGTTACTGTTTGTGCCAGTTTGCTTCTTGTCCCTTATTAGATTGGCCTCTTTTTGCTCTGTTTTCAGAATATGCCAGAGTGCTGATATAGTGGGTGAAGTTTAGTGATTTCTGGGGGTTTTTTTCTATCAGAAGTGGACATTTTTGCAGGGTTTTTTTGGCGTGATTGCAGACAGCATCTTTCCTTTCCTGTCCTTTCTAGTTAGTGTGGGCCCCATCGTTTGCTCAGTCTATTTTCCTACCTGTGTTTTCATCTTGTCTCACCGACAATATATGTTTAGGGGCTATCTATTCCTTTGGGGTCTGCTCTGGTGCAGTTTAGATTTCCCCTTTTCTTGCTTTAGTCTTATTTAGTCCTCCGGCTGTGTCGAGGCGTCTAGAATCATCATAGGTATGCTCCACGGCTACTGCTAGTTGTGTGGATAGGATCAAGGGTCTGCAATCCGCTTAGTTACCAACCTCTCTGGTTTTCTGTGGCTTAGCTTGGCCTTGTTTTCCTCCTCGGTGACCCAATCACAACAGTGGGGGCTGGCAAAGAACATGAGTGCATATGTTGTACTAACACTGTGCTGGAAACTGGAGAAAATAGCAATCAGTAAGTATAGCAATGCACTTACACATCATCACATAAATAATTAGGACAGTTTACAAAATTAAAATTTTGTCCAGACCTCTGTTTTAAAGGGGCTATCCAACAAACTAAAAAAAAAACATATATACAGTATACATTCTTGGAGTAATACACATCATATCTCTACCATATCAATACAAGAAACTTAACTCTCCAGAGTAATTTTCATCTCTTTTGTCTTCTTTATTCACTTCTGTGCAGTTTTGGACTTTATTTCACCCCGTGAGCAGGAAGCAGCGTGTCCGATGCAACTGAATTTCCCAGGAAGTGTATTGCAGTCGGATTTTGCGAATTCCTCATCTTTTCTTTTCCTTCCCAGAAGCTACTGAATGTGTTGATCCGCCAATAGAGAAACTGCAAGGGATACTATTACAGATGGAAGTTGAATGTACGGAAAACACAGCACACTATTTTAATTGATGTATATTATAAGTAAGACAACTGTTTAAAGAAACGAGGTCACATATTAAGGATTTATCATAGAGAAAACTTATTTGCTACATTTTCTAATTTGATGAAACTACAGGGTGGGCCATTTATATGGATACACCTGGGTTGGCTGACTTCAAAATGGCCGCCATGGTCACCACCCATCTTGAAAAGTTTTCCCCCTCCCATATACTAATGTGCCACAAACAGGAAGTTGATATCACCAACCATTCCCATTTAATTTAGGTGTATCCATATAAATGGCCCACCCTGTAGTTAAATCATCTTAGCATTGATTGACGCTTTTAGCCTTTTTTATGCGTCAGTTACTGCATGACCAAGCTGCACGCAATTTATACCCCATCGCTGTGGATGTATGATTTTTTTTATAGAAAAATTGAATACCTTTACTTTATTTTACATGTAGACACTTTGCCATCAGAGCAAAAATTGCATCGCAAAACCATGGCAATATGTAGTTGAAAAAGTGCAGTTTTGTCGTACGGAAACTGGCACCAAGTCAAAAGGATCAGGCTGATAAACGCATGTGAAACCGCCCTTAAAAAATCCTTAAGACGTTGTCCAAGGGGCTCTTTAAGTATTGCATTAGGAAAAAATTGCTATAGGTCATACTTTGTAAGTTACCAATTATTGTGGAGAGGTTAGAAGAAATATGCCAGAGATTTTCGCCTTACTCCTTTCTTCTTGTTCGTCTTTGGTATAGCTGCTAAAAGCGTTTTGACATACCATGAACTAACGAGATTCAGTTGCTTTGAGCGATGATTGACAGTGTGTCACAGAAGTCTACGGAACACTCCAAGGAGAATTATCCACTCTGGTGTATAAGGTTGACTTCTGAGCAAAAGAAACCTTTAGACCGAGAGAATTACTCTCCTTGCCGGCCACCCAACCTCCATGTCAGTAAGAAGACCAATATTGTTTGATACCGTATGAATTATTAATTCCTATCCATGATCTATCATTCTGTGCTTGCGCGAAGGTCAAAAATGAAATATATTTTTACGTTCGTAAGTATAGAAAATATTAATGCCTGACATAGGCTTTCTGACATGGGTGGCAGGGGAATGTGACACATTCTGTAACATGGCACTTCTTAACAGTCTGAAAATCTGAATAATGAAACAGTGTAAGAAAAAAGTTGCGTCGGTTCATTATTGTCATATTCCTATAAAAAAGTATGTGTCTACTAAAGGGGAAATAAGCTTGATGGCATGGGACCTCCCTATTTTTCCCCAAGTTCACATTAGAAACTTTGGATGTCAGGCGGGAGAGAAAAGGGAAGATGTATAAACCGCTAAGTGCCAGATTACAAATGCAGAAAGTGATTAACATTCTATTTTTTACTACTTTCTCATCTTGTTTTCATCCATCTCTTAGGCTAGTTTCACACTAGCGTTTATTCGATGCAGCGCACGGCGCCGCTAATCCCCGCCCCCTGCCGGCTCCCTGCCCGCCCCATCCGGTCATCGCCGCCTACTATCGCACATGGACGCTTGCGATCTGCGCACCCTATCTTTAGCATAGGGTGCGCAGATCGTGCGCTGGCCGTGCGCTAGTAGGATTTTGACGTGCGCTGCGCACTTTTGAAGGTGTGCCATGCGCACCGAAATGCAACATGCTGCGTTCGGCGCACACGGGCGCACCTTCAAAAGTGTGCAGCGCACGCCAAAATCCTACTTGCGCACGGCCAGCGCACGATCTGCGCACCCTATGCTAAAGATAGGGTGCGCAGATTGCAAGCGTCCATGTGCGATAGTAGGCGGCGATGACCGGATGGGGCGGGCAGGGAGCCGGCAGGGGGCGGGGCTTAGCGGCGCCGTGCGCTGCGTCGAATAAACGCTAGTGTGAAACTAGCCTTAAAGAGGTTGTTCAGCCTTAGGGTACATGTCTGCAGTCACTTTACATGACTGCAGACTTGTGAATTCTCACGGCGCATGCTGTCATGGTTCTCTGGTGCCGGGAGCGACAGGCGCTTGACTACAAGTATGTGATTTGCATACATGCGGTCACGTGCCAACTAGGTGTGCATGGCCTTACAGGTATAGGTGTATTGAGCAAGGCAGGACACATTTAGGAAATGGAAATATGCAAACCGCATACTTCAGGTCACATGACCGCATGCTCCCGGCGTCAGCCAGTAGAATCACTCACTGTGAGGATTCACAAGTCTGCAGTCACATATAGTGACTGTAGACTTGTACTGTAAGGACAGACAAAACTTTTAACACTGTAACACTACTAAGTATATGTATATATAATTATATGTATAGAAATATATAGAAGCATATACACTGAACAAAAATATAAGCGTAACACTTGTTTCTTCTCCCATTTTTCATGAGCTGAACTGACTTTCTCTGGACACAAAAGGCTTTTTTCTCTCAAATATTGTTCACAAATTTGTCTAAATCTGTGTTAGTGAGCCCTTCACCTTTGCCAAGATTATCCATCCACCTGGCATATCAAGAGCTGATTGTTGATTATGGCCTGTGGAATGTTGGTCTACTCTTCTTCTATGACTGTGCGAAGTTGTTGGATATCGGCAGGAGCTTGAACACATTGTCGTATATGCCAATCCAGAGCATGCCAAACATGCTCAATGGGTGACATGTCCGGTGAGTATGCTGGCCATGCAAGAACTGGGATGTTTTCAGCTTCATGAACCCTTTTGAACACACAGATATCTATTATCAGTACAAGATAAGGACCCAAGATGAGTATCGTTACATTTTAGCCGGTCAGCAGCTTGCTTTTACTGGATCCGATTGTTCAATCAAACTCATTGGCTGCTACTGTTTAGGACGATGCACTGCCAAGAATGATGATCTTTTATGCAACCTAAAAGATGGTTTCACCCGACGAACAAGCATTTTGTTCATTTGTGGTGTGATTTGAAGCCTGCTTAGACTGCATGATTAGAGTGAAACAAGTGTTTCTAGAAACACTCATTTCACAATTACCATGCCATTTAAAAGCACCTTAGGTGTTGTAATGGATTTACCAAAGATAATCAACTTTTTATTTCTTAACTTTCATAAGAACATTTTTAAAATATGTTCAAAGGTGGACATTATGATTGGTTAAGCAATTCACTTACTGCAGTAACAAAACAAAAGGATTTGCAAGACCCTAGTTTAGGAGCCACATTATTAGTTTGTGACTGACCCACCAGAGACCTGTGAACCGCCTTCTACTGGCCGGTATCCTTGGCTCGACATCATGTGTTTGTTGGGCCACAACCATGAGGTTGCATTGGCATATCAATCAAAAGAGGTGCTATGGATGCTGGCAAGTATGAGAAGGTTCACATGGAACTCATCCGGCAGCTATGGATCACCGAGCCTCTTGAGTAGGGTTCTTTTTGCTCAACTCTAGTCGAGAAAGTTATTTTTGCACTTTTTTTCTTAAATATCCAGCATGTCTTAGTGCTTTCCTCTTATTGCATCTCTAAAATCTTCCCGCAAAGTGGAAATACACCTTCTAATCAAGTCTGGGATAGTGCTGCATTAAGATTCAGCACCGTGTCTTATCACAGCTGAACTGTTTCAATGACCTAGTTGTACAGTATCTCCTCCGCGAGGTGCTGAAGGGAGGTTATAAATGTAGAATGGTGGCTGGTAATAAAAACATAATGGTATTTACCACCTACAGTACCAACAGGGCTGCTCGAGATACTTTGCTTTAACTCTTCCAATCCAATGGCATGCTGAGAAGGACAAACTATACTGTCAATAAGCTAATGTACCTGCTGTTAAGATGTATGCCGAGGTGGCTCATCTCCTATAGCGTAGAGGATTTGCATTATGAGGCTTGTTCCTCTAGGAATAGTTGTCTGATTGCAGCTACTTTAAATACATATGGTCTTTTTTTAATGCACTTCAAATTAATATGTCTGTGTAGAAAACTTCATTTTTTTTCCTTGTTGGAGAAGGAGCATTTTTGGCATCACATTCTGACTCCTGGGAGCCCTCTGCTCCTCATTCTCCGTAATGTTTGATGTGGTTTTTACATTGGGCTCCAGAGAGGCAGAGCAGACACATCAGGTATACAGTGTATGAAGAAGGAATTGAAATGAGAGTACTCAGCGTGAACTACAGTGTTACATCGCCTCTAATTATGAATAGCATCATTTTATTTCACTTAATTAAGACTGGACATAATGTTCTTTTTTTTTTCTTCCTTTCCTCACCCAGGGTATAAATGTGTTTAGAGCTTTGTGCTAGAAATTACATTAGACCAACCCAGTGTGTTATACACTTTAAAATCAATTGTTAAGTGCAAGCAAATTACTTACATTTTGATGTGTTACTGATCCGTGCCCTCGCATACAGTTGTTGAGGCCATTTCTTTTAAGAACCATTCAATTAGTTTGCCTCCGGTCATTAAGTTACTAGTTGCTAACTGCTTGCAGGGACTAATTCCTCTAAGGGTTATTACTTAAATAACATCTAAATTGCTAGTATAAACTAATGGTTCTGGAGCCTAAATTCCTTTTTTTCTTTGACATTCTTGCCCTTTAACTAATGAGATGAATTCTTCAGATATTTTTTTTTTGTAGGACATGTGGCTCGAGATTGACTGGGAAAACATTCAAGGCCACATGTATGATAGCGGTAGACTAAAGTATGGGGCGCCTCGAAAGGGAGCTGGTTACATCCACTTTGCCTTCAGGTGGCAAGATCATAGGCATGATTCCCCCCTTCCGAGGATCAATATTGTGAGGATGTCATGCTCTCGGAATTTACTAGTTCTCCATGTAGACATCCAACTGGTGTAAAGAGTTTTAAAGAGGACCCATCTTTGCTTTTCCCAATATAAACTAAGGCCACCAGCTTTACCAGCTCTTTTACACTAGTCTAGCAATCTGCATATAATCCACAAACCCCCTCAATATATCCCCAAAAACACCTTTAATAATCCTTTTATATGACACGTTCCAGTCCAATGGTTGGTACTGATCTTGAGTGGCGCCTCCTCTTTCCCAACAATAGCTGTCCTCTTGCCCTGCTCCATGTAGATACTGTCAAGAGAGGACAAAAAAATGGCAATAATGTAAAGCCGGCGCATGTTCATTTCAATACATTGCCCTGCATTCATAAGGGCAGAGGGAAGTACGCCTACGCAGGAGCATGATTAGGTGTTCTGTGTGGATGACGTAGGATGCACCATCCCCATGAAGCGGGACACGAGGACTGTGATTGCGGGGAGAAGAGGCGCCAAGTAAGACCACCATGCCAATTGAACCAGACCGTGCCGTATGAGAGGGTTATAAATGGTAATTTTTTTTTAGGTTTGGTGACTTATATACAGGTTATTAAACTACTGAAAAGAGGCGGTAAATGTGGTGGCCGTTGTTTATATTGGGAAAGCTTGGTGACAGGCCATTGTTTATATTGGGAAAGCTTGGTGACAGGTTCACTTTCAAAAATCGGACTGGAATTTTTTTTTTACATCGTCTCTCCTCTAAAAGGAAAAGAATTGTCTCTATAGTGTCCTGTAGAGGTAATTAATTATCCCAGCAATGTCTGAACAAACTGGAGATACCCATCTGTAAACAGCTGTTTGGGGTTTTTTACTCCTCATTAGTACAGAAGTTGCACTGAAATCTGTCTGTTATAGGAAATGATCATTTTGAAAAGTGGAATTTTCACTGGCATTTTTAAATTTAATCGGAGTACCTCCTCCAGTGGGTGCTGTTCCACTGATTCTGGAGCAGTTTTTATTTTTTCCTCTGTACATCTTCAGTTCAAAATTATTTTTTTATTCAGATGCTGGCCAATAAAAACATCGCTACACCCAGCCAATAAAAACATCGCTACACCCACAGAGATCTTCGATGTTGTATGCCCAGTTGGCTGAAGAGAAACTTTGCACCATTATTACCATTCAGCATAACTTTGGAACAAAACTGCCTGGAAAAAAAGACAACATGTTCCGGAATCAGTGGAGCAGCACAGACAAAGATAAAGGGAGATTAATAAGAACAGACCTCAAGTAATACGTCTGCTATTAACAGATTAATTACGGTAGGTGCTACCATTTACCAAATATAAATATGGGCTCCTTTTTATGGTGTCAAGCTTAAGGCCTTCATACAAATTAGACTAAGGTTGGCAGAACCCACCAGTATTGATGGGTCTGGCCAATGATCTAATGTGTACGGGGGCACCGGCCATCTGATAATTAGTCGAAATATCGATCGCGCATGTCCGTTTTCAGAATACCAAACTTATTGCTGTCTTGGAGACAATCCGCTATCCAACATATCCGTCAGCAGCTTTTAATATAGAGCAAAGGAGTACTTGACCAAATGAGCGGTCCTTTTTATGGGAGAGCCAGATACGATGGCTGCCAGACAAATGATCCACCTAACATTATTTGGCAGACAACATCTAATGTGTCTGGCCAGCTTTAGCTTCCAAGGACAGAAGGTCTGGTGCTCCTTTTTTATTTTTTATGACACTAGAGTTAATTTTCTACCCCATTGTCTGCTAACAGTGTAGGTTTTCTGAAGAAGAAAATTCTCCATAGGTTCTTATCAGCCAGTAAGCTAAAAATAAGGGACTAGCCATGGCTCTAACCTGACTCTTAATGCATCTACACTGGTTAAAGCAAATCTTGTTTTGAAATTTATGAGCGGTGCCCTCCACTTCTCCAATACTTAAGTTTTAATTTAATAATATGCTTGTGTTCCGGGGCGAGACTATAGGCAGAGTCTTATCGCCTGCTCTAAGCCAGAGAAACCAAGGAAAGACCTGACACAGGCCCACCCCGAAGCATAAACATGATCCTCATCATAAAGACCTACTGTTTGCGCTTCAAGACGGCCTGTGGCCAGGTCTTTCCTTGGTTTCTCTGGCCTGGAGAAAGGAGTCTCTGTTTTTTAGTTCAGGGCAGACAAGCCACTGAACAATGCTAGGTGACATCCATGCTGGAAGGTAAGGAAAAGGAAGTTCCTACCCCTGTAGTGCTGGCAGAATATTCATGGAATCTGTCCCTCATAAAATAGAAGATTAAATAGGAATCAGAGCAGTTCCTGAACATATCAGACTGGTATGGGCTACAAAAGCAGTTTAGGACTTCAATGGTATGATTATCTCTATCCTAGTGTCTTCCATTGAGCCTCAACCAGTACTGTTGACAACTAATCCAGTTTGCAGTTTTGGAACACTCTTCATTGAGTTCAACAGTCCCTATAACTTTTTTCAAGAACTACGTTCTCTTTGATGGTTTTGTTTAAATTTTTCCTTCTTGCCGGAAGGACACTATTGTCACGTGTTCTTATAGCGTTAGCTACGGATGGGTGATCTCATTATTTTTCAACCCTTTTTTTAGGGAAGTTATATCACCAGAACATGAATGAAGTCATCTATCTTGGCATCATCATGATATGGAAGAAGCATAGTAACTTATCAAACCAGACACAACTCAAATGGTTGTAAAAATATCTCAATCCTCTATTCTATTGGATCTGTAGCTTGCTTTCTGCCCATAGGGCCATTTATGTAATTGAAAAACGCTCTATTTGAAGAGGTTTAAAAGTTTACCTAGCAGTTTTCTAGGAAAAAAAAAGTAAAAAGACAGAAATCTTGTGAAAGTCTCAATGGTACCTGCAACTTGATGTCTTTTACTGACAGGTGCACGCAACTTTGAGATTATTAATGTTATTGTCTTCACGTGTCTTTACAGTTTTTGGCAGCTGATATGAATTTTTGTACCTTGATGCATTGTCCTGTCAGTTCATTTCATATCTGATACAGATACCTATAGCATCCTTTGGGGGTCCAGCGGTTGGAACATCAGCTGCGTTTTCACTCTGTTCTTCCTGGCAGAACCTTTGTGACAGCTATCTGGACCATTTCCAGCAGCTCTCAAGCTGCCACGGCTTTCGAAATTAAAAAGTAAACCATTTTACATACTGACAGCTCAGGTGAATGTAGTTTTATTAGCCAACGTGTATTAGAGTTTAATCCCAAGTGGTTATTCCTAAAAATGGTGAAAAACACTCAATGTTGAGGCAGTTTTTCATTATGGCTTTGATATGTTATCTTTTTTTTATTTGGAGAGATGGAAAAAAACATGCATATATTGATTACATGGGCACCACGCCAATGGTACTCAGAGTCACATACAGTAAGAAGGAAAAATTGAATGTCTAAAGCCTTTCTAAAAGTGTTCTAATCACTCCTTAATCCACAGTAGATGCAGGGTCGAAATGATTGCATTCACACTGGTTCCAACTGCAACCAGGTCTGGAAGGAACAACGGCCCTTTGTGTCATGCGGACATTCACAGAGAAGTAGCAGCACTGTCTTGAGTCGTTCTTGCTTGCTCCGATACCGCTCTAGCCACATCAGGCAGGATGAACATCTCCTCAACAGAAGCTGATGTCTGGTGTGGTTTTGTCTTTGGCCAGGAAAGGTGAGTGAGGTAGCTCCAGTGGTGGGCTTCCATGATTCCATAATGAGCTGAGGGCTAGAGTTGAAGCACCATTGACTGACTGCACTATGGTAAATTTGGCACATTTTAAGACTGTTTAGTCTAAGTTTAAACTAAATACGAGTCAGGATCAGTGTATGAGGTTAAAGGAGAAAAATCAAGAGTATTGTCCCAACTTCTGCTTATGAGGTGGAATGTTGGTCTACTCATGTGTAAGGGGTTGTGTAGACTATCCCTTGAATGCTACCTCCCCTTTAAAGAGTTCTACTAGTATTATGTATTGTAAACTAATGTTCAGTTTTTATGATGTCTTCGGTACTGCTACATGGCTGTGTACTACCGACTGTCTTATTGGTACTGCCACATTATGTGTTACCATGATGTATTATATTATATTGTATGCCATTGTATTGTAATATGTTCTTTATAGCTTAGAGTAAGTCAGTGCATCCGTCGGGTTCAATGGAGGAGGGCACTTGTAGTATATAGCATTCATAAACTGGGTAAGTGTAATTTTGGAACGGGCCACTAGATGGGGCATACTAGTGGGTCCTTGATGGGTACAGTTAATAGTTCACATAGGGGTTAACTGTAGGAGGAGCTGCAATGGGTTAATCTAGCGTAGGTAATAGGAATTAGTCAGAAGGGTGTGCACGCCCGACAGGTCCACAAGGGCTCTAAGCCCAGGACAACATAGCAGCTACACAATGTTGATAAGAAGCAGGAAAGCACAGGCCCAGTTAGACGGGTGCTGGATAAGACCGGAGAACCTGGGGAAGTTAGTTTGCATCAGAAACAGGAACGGAGAAGGAAACGTGGTCTAAAAGCTGTGCAGGTTCAGAATGTTCATGATGTGGCAGATTCTCAATAGGGATGAAGCTGGCAAG
Organism: Dendrobates tinctorius; assembly: GCF_039654945.1. Classification (NCBI taxonomy): domain Eukaryota; kingdom Metazoa; phylum Chordata; class Amphibia; order Anura; family Dendrobatidae; genus Dendrobates; species Dendrobates tinctorius. The sequence continues at coordinate 11,545,025 of NW_027361677.1, forward strand.
TCCAGGGTGAAACGGATGAGCGGGATCCCCTATGTACTGTGGTCCTACAGTAGTAAAGCTGCGGTACTGCCAAGGGTGCTACTACCCTGTAATTTACGTGAATGCGAAGAAAGTTAGAAAGGGAAAGAGCAGGAGGAATACTGTGTGGACTGTGATGTAACTGATGTGTCCGGAACTGTTGAAGAAGAAAGTAAAAGCATTAACTTTGCATCAGAACAGGTATCTGTGTCCGTTATTTCTTCTACATGCACTGGAAACAAGTGTGCAGGAGCTGGGTCGCACCACAGTGGAATCCCTGACAGTGGATCAGCAGCAAGAACAGGTACACCGGTAGATGCTGAAGATATTTCTGTGGGGGGAGGACAGGACACCAGAGCCCCAGTGTCCTCAGCTATGACTACCGTCCTGCCCTCCTCTTGCACATGCACAAGGGCCTACCGGGGAATTGACCTGTTCTCCTGTGAGCCAGTCCGAGCTTGCATAGACCTATTATTTAACGTGTTCTTGAAAGTGGATACATGCCCGAAACATGGGCAACATATATCCAACCCTGACTGTATGATTTTAGCCACGTATGTTTGACATTGAAAAGGTTCATAGAAAAGCAGATTTTAAAATTAAGCCGCGTGGATAACAAATCAAAAAAGCAGGTTGCCAGTTGTTTCTTCCCGCCCACACGCCTTGAGTAATGGATCTCTTCCTGCATGCATGTATAAGGAGATACCAGTCACTCATTGGCAGAGGGTGGTGAGAAGCCATCGGGGACCTGCCTTTTCAAATAGTTACCTGTGTGGTTTGGTCCCCGGTGGCTTTTGAAACATGTTTTCTTCTGAAAGACTGCAGCATTTCAGAATATAATAAACATGGATAGAATCATACAGCCAGTGTTTGATGCATACTTCCCGTGCATTGAGCAGCATGTATCCTCAGTTAGGATCCTTCAAAATAATTGGTCAATTAATGCTAAGACTGGACCACCGGGGAGCAGGAGAATTCCCGGGTAGGTCTCTGTACAAGAATTGACTATCACCATTCTATATGAGCAGCATTTGGAAGAATACACTTAATTAACTATGTAAAAACAAAGGCAACATATCATCATTCATCTAACAAACTACCCAGTTTATTATTATAACGAAGGATAGATACATTTGTGAATAGGGTAATGTAATATTCGCATGTAAATGAACAGTGAGCCCCCAGAGTCAACGCTATCGGTGGGGCTTTTTCACCTCAGTATGAAGCTGAGTCTATGCATAATATAATTTACCCTTCACAGCATGGGGGATTTGATTCTACAGTCAATTGTTAGTATTGAGGAGTGACTCCAGCCTTAATCCCGAAAACAGTCCTGAAAGGAATCCCTCTCATGAGAACGTGTCACCACACACAAGCCATGTTGCACAACATGTTTTATGTTCATCTCTTGGCACAATCCCTTATTTAGACAAGGAATCGCGGCACGCAATGACTTTCCCTGTCAGTTGGATCCCCTAATCGAATAAGTCAAGAAGAGCTTTTAAAAGCAAATGTGCAGCCCTCTCCCTGAGAATGTCTACAAGGTTTGTGGTGATTTTCCACTAAGAATGATAGGTTACAGCTCCGTGCCAGCAGTAATCAGGTCCATCAAGATCTTATGTTGGAGCAGAACGAGACTGCAGGGATTAATCACAATCTACTCCAGTTTCTTGCACTCAAACCTCCTTTATAGCATTGTACAAACCAGAATAATATGTTACTACAACTACTATTCCATAGCAATAAAGGCACTTTACATGAATCATCTCTTTATTAATTGCTATTTTAATTGTATGTATATTTTTGCCGCCATTTTTTGCTCCTATGCATCAAATCTAAACTAAATACTTAATTGTATATTCTTGACGAAAATCAAAATTGAGTTTACAGCTCCTAGGAAAACCTATGTGTCTGCGTTGTGTATTGCAGTGACCCCTGTGACAGCTAGGGGGGTGCTATGTGGACTCCCTGGGTCATGCATACAGGCGTTCCCTCTGTGGTGATGCATAAACAGTGACTGGCAGGGTTGTGAATGGCCGATATATGTCACAGAGATGGATGCTCCCTGAGGTGTAACCCGGAATGTTTTATTAGTAATGCACGTGAGCACTTATAACGGTTACTGCACCTTGGTCTGGGTTGCGGGTAGCTATGAGAGATGGGAGGGTCAGGCTACCCATATTACCTCACCTTTGGGTGAGGGTGCTGGCTTTACACCTGCTTTCCTTCAGGACCTGCAGGTATTTTCAGGACCTGCCGTGAGGTCATGACCAGGTGACCAGCCATTTGATCCATACCTCACCTGGGGGTGGGGTTACAGCCTACATAATGAAGGTGTGTTTAGCACATGAGAGAGTGTTGGGAGTCTGGTCTGTGCACAGACTTCCATGTGTCCAGGAGGGACACTAAAGAGTTGTTTGTGACCTGGGAGGTAGAAGGCCTCCAGTGTGTGTGGCTCCTGGCCAACCCTGCATGCTGGATATCGCACAGCCTGGGGAAGCAGTGCTGGCTTTCCTGAACCAGCGGAACGAGGTCTGTGAGATACCTCTAGAGTGGACGGTCGGACAACCGTGAGTGGCACTGACCCCGGTCAGTAAGAGACTGTACTGTCCTATGGAACTGAGTGTTTAACGGACATTGCCCTGGCCTGTGTGTGAACAGGGTCTGAGGGAGCAAATCTATGTTTTTGGACATTATTATTTTATGTTGCCGGACCTAAAGGCTGACTACTCTGTGTTTGTGCTGCTGGGGATATGGAGCAATAAACCCAGGAGAACTTTTAAGGAAATTGAGTCTTCCTGTATGTTATAGCGCTGCCAAGCAGGCATTCCCCAATGCACTCAGCGAGCGCTGCCTTACAGTTGCTACAAATTCACTGTATAATGAGAACAAATGGTAGCAGAATGAGCTGGAATACTTAGTCAACCACATATTGACACTAAATGTATTGGTGACCACCATCAAGATTCCAGCACATCATGGGACAGTGTAGGGCACACTGTATATATATATAATACAAACACCAATGAAAAGCAGTGTAACAAGTCCGATATAAAAGATAAAATAGAAATCTTTATTGTAAGCAGATGAGGCACAATAGAGCTAAAAAGTGACACTACAAAAGAGGCAGTGTATAGTGAGCCACAAATAAATAATGAATGGTAAACATATGGATATAATATCCCATTGGCAATGTGAGACAGGTACTGTGTAGGCAAAGTGATACATGGAAATGCCATCCAAATAAAGGGAACAATCCCTGGCTAAACCATCAAGAGTAAAAATGCTGCCTAGACATTGAATTAGTAGAATCACATACCTAATGGGGAATGCAGCTCAGTGTACACAGCCGTACCCCAACGCACGTTTCGGAGAAGTTCCTTCCTCAGGGGGCGTGTGCTAAGGCCGGTATCTGTGCAATTTATAGGATAATCACAGGGAGAAATCCCTAATTATGCCCGGTGTATGTAAGACCTTCCCCCCCATCCCAACATGGCAACCACCGCTGGCGCTGACACACAACGGGGCCCCGTGATGTCAGACACCAGACAGTGGGCGGAAGGGAGGAGGAGAGAGGTGACATCATCCGGCACGTCAAACCGCGCATGCGCAGACCGCACTGTTGCAGCGGTAGCCATCTTGAAAAGGGGCAAATCAAAGATAAACAGCATAATACATAATAAACATATATCGCCGCGTTACATAGTGTGATCAGGTGTCAAAAGGGAGATTCAAACCGCAAGTAAGGATGAATATATAAAGATTACAGGCAAATAGATGACAATATATCATATGAAATCACATTAGTTGAAACATGAATAAGAGCACATTTATGTGCTTGATAACCCTTTAGGACAAAAAAAAATTTTTTCTATGGGGCAACAATTGCCATGGAAGCACTTATTCAAACTATAGTTATCTAAAACTATGCATGAAAAGCACAGAACATATATAACACTAATACCTAATTATGTTTTTATTATTAAATAGTAAAAAATAAAAAAATACATCCATAAGCTTTTTGGTCTATATGTTGAACAGAGAACCACGGGCCAGAGCTTCAAGATGTTGGTAGACGAAAGTAGGGAACAACCAAAGGCTGGTATATATCAGATCCACCCCGAAGTTGAACAGACGACGGCCAAATAATTGGAAAACACAAGGTCACTAAAATTAAAAACAAAGAATAATTAAAACACACACTACAAAAGTGTCACATAACCGGACATAGGCCTATAGAAAAGGAGCAAAGGAAAGGCATTCATTAAGACCATGTGGATGGACTGTCTTAAGCTGCCATATCCATTTTGATTCAAGCTGACCAAGTCGCTCCCCCGTTATCTTCTTGTGCAAACATAGACATGTTTGTACGAGTAGTCACGGAGGAATTATACAAGATCCCTAGATTTATTTTGAATGACAATTTGACCAACGAAGAGAGGTGCAGGCTGAGATCACTTCAGGAATTACCGGGGATTTTAATTAAACCAGCAGATAAAGGTGGTAATGTCGTCCTGTGGCCGGTGGATATGTATGAGAGAGAGGCTTTTCAACAGCTTAACAATAACATCTGTTATAAAAAACTTACATATAACCCTCTCTCTACATATTCCACCCACTTGGAAACCATTTTGAAAAGATCGGTACAGGACGGCATTATCACCAAGGATCTCTTTAGTGCATTACTGGTACCCGAGCCTCGGATCTCTACCCTGTATCTCCTTCCAAAAATTCATAAGGATTCCTCTGTGCCACCCGGGATTTCTCCCTGTGATTATCCTATAAATTGCACAGATACCGGCCTTAGCACACGCCCCCTGAGGAAGGAACTTCTCCGAAACGCGCGTTGGGGTACGGCTGTGTACACTGAGCTGCATTCCCCATTAGGTATGTGATTCTACTAATTCAATGTCTAGGCAGCATTTTTACTCTTGATGGTTTAGCCAGGGATTGTTCCCTTTATTTGGATGGCATTTCCATGTGTCACTTTGCCTACACAGTACCTGTCTCACATTGCCAATGGGATATTATTTCCATATGTTTACCATTCATTATTTATTTGTGGCTCACTATACACAGCCTCTTTTGTAGTGTCACTTTTTAGCTCTATTGTGCCTCATCTGCTTACAATAAAGATTTCTATTTTATCTTTTATATCGGACTTGTTACACAGCTTTTCATTTCTTTATATATTCATCCTTACTTGCGGTTTGAATCTCCCTTTTGACACCTGATCACACTATGTAACGCGGCGATATATGTTTATTATGTATCATGCTGTTTATCTTTGATTTGCCCCTTTTCAAGATGGCCGCCGCTGCAACAGTGCGGTCTGCGCATGCGCGGTTTGACGTGCCGGATGATGTCACCTCTCTCCTCCTCCCTTCCGCCCACTGTCTGGCGTCTGACATCACGGGGCCCCGTTGTGTGTCAGCGCCAGCAGTGGTTGCCATGTTGGGATGGGGGGAAGGTCTTACATACACCGGGCATAATTAGGGATTTCTCCCTGTGATTATCCTATAAATTGCACAGATACCGGCCTTAGCACACGCCCCCTGAGGAAGGAACTTCTCCGAAACGCGCGTTGGGGTACGGCTGTGTACACTGAGCTGCATTCCCCATTAGGTATGTGATTCTACTAATTCAATGTCTAGGCAGCATTTTTACTCTTGATGGTTTAGCCAGGGATTGTTCCCTTTATTTGGATGGCATTTCCATGTATCACTTTGCCTACACAGTACCTGTCTCACATTGCCAATGGGATATTATATCCATATGTTTACCATTCTTTATTTATTTGTGGCTCACTATACACTGCTACTTTTGTAGTGTCACTTTTTAGCTCTATTGTGCCTCATCTGCTTACAATAAAGATTTCTATTTTATCTTTTATATCGGACTTGTTACACTGCTTTTCATTGGTGTTTGTATTAAATTCACTGTATAGTCTTATCTTGCAGACAGTAGAAGAAGAGGCAGATGGAAGATAGTATCTCTTGAATGTAGGATCATGTAAGGGTTAGACAAGCCCTTGCATTTACTGAAGTGGTGGTGATCCAACATTGACCAAAATGCTGAAAATTTAAGAAGAGCAAAATAATACTGATGAGAAATGCTTCTCTAAATGGACATCAAAGAGAAGAAAGAAGCAGAGTTATGGGGTCATGCAGTGCCCCAATGAATTGAAATGCTTCTATTTGAAAGGAAAGCCATTGGCTGTAACTATCATGGCAGATCCTGAAGGAAGAGGTCCTGGGGCAGCCTACTCCACCATGGTGGTAGTAGCTTATTTATAGCTAGTTCTTTTAGTCAAGAAGTAGTGGAATACTCAGAGAATGAGACCTTTGGATAGAGTTACACATGGTAATCTGCCAATGGTGCAAAAAAAAAGAAAATTCTGCTGTAGCAAGTGAATATTAGAGCAGCTTGTGACTAAATAGAGAGCTGCTTGAGCTTTCTGCAAAGAGTTGACTGGCCTCAGCGTAAGAGTGCAGGAGAAGACAGACTTTAGGCAGGTAAGGACCAGAATCCAAGAATAAGGTTTTTTACAATCGAGTCATAACTAAGAGAGTGATGTGTTAGTCCCTACATCCTCTGAAATATGGAAGCAATGATGCACCAGATGCTCTGTCTGTGAGTTGATCTGAGTCCTTGGCATAGACTAGCAGCAGTGATTCCTTTGGGCACCTGGGTCTTCCTTATAGTGGCAGTGGTCACCATGCAGTTGTAAGGGGGTGTGCCGTGGAAGATCAGATTCCCTAGTGTTGTGCAGCATTTGTGGTCAGAGACTGCCACATACTTCTCAGATGGAAGCCTGCACAACTAAAGGAAGGGGGAAGTGCTTTGGCAAGGATGGGTCTAAAAAGAGCACCTGGTTTAGTGACATATGTGATTCAGCTCTCCAATATAAAAGGCGGAGTGACAAAGTAGAAAGAGATTTGGTGCCAATAAGTGAATCCAGCAGGATGTATGCTGAGAAGGATGCCACTGATAAGTCACCAGCATGTGTTCGGAGGCCTAAACCAGCAGGATGTTGTGCGCCAATAAGTGGGATTCAGATGAATCCAGTCAAGATCTATGAACCAGTCCTCACCAGTCAAGACCTGAGGCCTACCCATATGGGAGCCAAGATCCTTGAACAAGACCAAGTCATTCAAGACCTGAGGCCCAGCCATCATTTGTCCTGGCCTGATAGACGACCATTACAGGTCAAGCATCAAAGACTGGGTGGGGACCCCAATAAGGGAAGTTGACATCCGCTGTGGTGATCAGGAGCTGTTGCTTCTAACGGTCACGTACGGTACAGGGACCAGTCAAGGGCTGTGCAGCAGATGGGACAAGGACAGGCCAATATGAGGAAGGTTCAGTGAACATTACTTGACTTTGTTAGAAGGACTTGTGGCCTAGCGGGAAATACCGATGACCCACTTAGTGCCTTTAACTTAAGCGGACTGTGTTAGAGAACCATTCAGTGACATTCTTATTCTGTAAATGTTGCACCTACTAGAGAGTAGCTAGATACTATAGAGGATTCCTGCTGCAAGTGTGTGTTATTATCATCTTTGCTTTGCTGAGATAATCTTATAAATGTGCCTCTGCTGTGTACTGTGCAATGGCTGTGCCTGACCGTACACGAACATGGTCCGATCATACCACATCTCCTGGGTAGGGAAGGAAGCAAAACAGTATATAGACAGGACAGCATGGAATCTCAAATAATTCTTTCTTTGAGGTAAAACATTTTTTAAAAACAGGCAGTGAAATGTTTTACCCCCAAATGTATCAGCTGCGATCTTTTGCTATCCTGTTTGTATGCTATTCTGTTTCCCCCCCTGCAGAGGAGATGTGGTATGATCAGGCCATGTCCTTGCATGGTGAGACACGGCCATTACACAGTACACAGCAGGGGCACATTAATAAGATTATCTCAGCACAGGAACATTTTATTTAAACACATCTAATTGCAGAAATTATTATTATTCCAAGATGTATTGATTAAAATCAACTTTAAAATTAGCTTTGTTTGTGAGAAAACCCTTTTAAGACAGTCCGAAACCAGGACAGGGTAACCCCTATCTATATGCCGTATTAATTTGAATGTTTCCCTACATCACCCACCAGGCGGACAGGTCACTTGGAAACTTCTCTGTGCCCACTCGGGACTTACCCTTAAATGAATATAAATCCTATCTATTCCCCTTTGTAAGTGAGGTTTTGAAAAAGACCACTGCTGGTTGAAACGTTAACCTACTACATGTCTCATGTTATATGCACCTGGTGATGTCTGTACACACCAATAAAAAACCTCTTAGTTGACCGATCAAAATTGCATTGACTAGTCTTCTAGGAAGTGGTAGGAAATCCAGTCTGGTTAAGGGTGTAGTTTAATCGAAAATTTGACCTTTTGAAATTTTTCAACAAAGTTTGTTAAACATGCCAGCTACTTTTCCTTTTCCTAATACCTCCATATGCCTACCTTACCTGTCTGTGGGTTACAAGCCATCGTGCTTTTCTCAATATATTCCTTACTTGATCATTGGAGACCGGGAAATTTCAGTACGACCTTCAGCCCTATAGTTCCTGATGAAATTCGTAAGCTGTTTTGTAAAAAGTCTAACATTTTAAGCCTCAGCTGCTGAAATCAGAGACACTACACATAGTTATTAGTGTGAAATATAACCTTGTGAATCATTCTGACAGATCCACATGTGTTCGCAGGAATCTATGGCAAAGTCCTGATCCTTTGAGGGTGTTGAAGAACACATGATGAGTCTTGGCATGGAGTGCGAGGTCACTGGATATCTTGAAAAATGTTCTTACAACCCTCTCACTACATCTGTTAAGTTATATAGTTATATTAAATAAGTACTGCAAAAAAGCAAACTGGCAATATTGAAATTTTACAAGGTTTTTCCTAAATTTTCTATTAAAGATGGGTATTTTTTACTTTATTATTGATTACCTTATTAGGATAGGCTATCATTATTAGATCGGTGGGTGTCTGATGTCTGGCACTTCACAGATCACCTTATTGAAAGAGATACAGTACACAGGAAGTGGTGCAGCTTTGACATGAGCAGACTAGGCAAAATTCTAATTTGCTTGTTTTTCCCAGGAAATTAGGAAATTTGAAAGTTCTTAGGAAGCGTGTGGAAGGTCAACAAGTCATGATGTCATACTGTAATGACCCGGTCCAGACTGTGTATGTCCCTTTAAGTAACCCTGGACCGTGAGTAGCTTCTGTACACTGCAACTAACTCCTAAGTTATCCTTTTACTGTTATATGGTGTAAATGAATCCATTACTCACTAATCTCATATATTCATGATTTATATATTAATCTCACAATGTGAAGTCTGACACAAGAATTGAGAGTTATTCTATTGGTCAGTGACCCTGTCACCAAGGTTCAATGGGAGAAGCTACCTCCAAGACAGGGTTCTGGAAAGTTTCCTGGAGACATCTGGAAAGATGTGACCCAGAGTAGACCTCATGTGAGGGTGTCTCCTGACCACCCTCCAGGCTCCGAGCCTGGAGGTTCATCCTTCTCTTCATCTCAAGACTTACAGTCAGGTCTAATGCCTTGGATTTTCCCCTGACTTCCACAGCCAAGATGGCTGAAGACTTTTAACCTTTATTTAAGCCTGGGTCCCCGCTGTCCGGTTTAGGGTGTGCTTCTCCAGCATTAGGTCACACTAAATGTGTACAGAAGAACCTATTGCTCTGCGTGTTAAGGAAATCGAGGGTCCCCCGCCTCACCGCAAATTATCTGTTATTTACTTCAAGTATATTTCTGCACGTACCGTGAGCAGCTGAGAAAATGAATACAGGATTTCAGGCCTGTAAATATTGCCATATATTCCCTCTTCTGCCTTCATGCCACCAAGAGACTTTGAAATCTCTTATAATTACCTGAAAGTATTGCTCCTAAGTAATACAGGTTCTTAAAGCTCCAGAACCTCAATTCTGTGTCAGAATCCAATCCTGAACTGTATTGGCCGTGGATTCCCCACGTGAACTGTTACCATTGCACCATTTTATTTCTCCCCGTTCTGCTGAAGTAAAGCAGCTGTTATCCCCGAGACCTGTTGTCTGTGGTTATTCAATCGGCTGTGGACACTGCGTGGGGGTGGATATCAGTGAACAGAATGGCCCCATACCAGGGCTGTTACAATACCGTGCAATATGATCTTCCTCATGCATGCACAAAATCCTCTCGGGGCTCATGAAAGCTAGAAGTCCTGTCTAAGCATGAAAGGCCTGGAGATTTCAGAGCAAGCGGCGGGAATCATAACATGTGAAGGAGAGTTGAGTGATAAGGTGATTATATGGATTTTTTTTTTTTTACCTAATGATGGCCCTTAATGGTTCAGAAAAATTGACGATCAGTGATTGACATTTTGCGGAATCCATGTGGATGCAAATTACAAAATAAATCTCCACTTTGGTGATTGAGGATTAGCCTTTAATTCCACTTGAGTTTATTCACTCATCTCTAGTGCTGTGATATAGGTTGAGTGTTGAAAACAAATTCAGCAAAGATTCATACAAGGGTTGCATGCGCACATTTGCCAAAAGTCGTGTTACCTTGGTTGAGTATTCAATCCAGTCCTCCATGACAGCCAATCTTTAATTCTGTTCCCAGCATCTTGGAAGCTTGTCTCACTAAGTACTCCCACTAAAAAACATTGATTTACAGAAACTCCCAAAGAATTAATTGCACAGAATTAAACAATTTAGCACACACATTAAACATATAAATGTGGAGCAGTGAGTCAGAAATCCCTAGAAGTGCCCTGTAGTAAAACAATAAATGCAATTGACAACTTTAAAGATAAGATAAGCCAGTTACTTATAAATCCACACAATGAAAAGTAGATGTTTTATAGTCCATTCAAGAGTGTCTTGAGATTGAAGACTCCATTCAAACCACCATGAATGGGCATCCTTTCATCTACAAGGCAAAACATCCAGGAGAATAAAGGCCCAGTCACACACAGCGAGATCGCTAGCGAGATCACTGATTTTGTGATACCACAACGATCTCGCCAGCGGCATCGCTGTTTGTGACATGCATCAGCGACATGCCAACCCCACCGGGCATCGCTGATCGTGCTCGAACGTCCTGGGCCATTTTTTAATCACTGGTCTCCCGCTGGCCAGCGCGCATTGCTGCGTGTGAAAGCGAGAGACCAGCGATCAGCGACGCTGGGAGCTGGTATCCAACGTAAACAGCGGGTTTCTAAGAGCCACGCGGCTCTTAGAAACCCGCTGTTTACGTTGGATACCAGCTTACTCTCTGGTCCTGATCGCTGGTGAGTCTGTCTATGTGACAGGTCACCAGCGATCAGCTAACTATGTCCCAGCGATCCAATCCAAGTCGGACCGTTGGTGGGATCACTGGGACATTGATGCGTGTAACGGGGCCTTAACTCTCCTGTGTCAATTCTATAGACAGACAATATCTGGCCATACTATAAAAGAGCAAAGATTTGTTTCTTATAGCTAATCTCTTCTCTGAATGTAGATACATAAAAGTGCTGTTTAAAATCAATTAAAACCAATAAACAGTAAGCCTTCTGTATCTTTCCGGAGAAAGTGCTGCGGTATTTATCTATAAATTGGCCAGAATGAACAAATCGTTGCTGTTTTATACTTTGGTTGGATGTTTGTCTGTCTAGTAGCATGAAAGTATTAGGATTATTTCCCTGGATGTTTTGCATTTTAGACAAATACACTCCAATTTATGATGGTCTGAAGACTCAACATACTAAAAGACCATCTGATTCTGATCAAGAGAGAATTCCAATAACTGGGTTATCTTATGTTTAGAATGGCACAACATTGCATTTATAGTGGCCTCCTGGACCTTTCGATGTCTTGAGGCCTTTTGATGCCTAGCCTATTCTTCTTATCAAGTAGAAGGAAAGGGATGGTTGTCCAGCTCACAGACCAGGTAAAATCCAAATTTATTAGAAAATGGTTAAAAGAAAACATTAAAAACAATGTTAGGTTCTTTTTAATGTTTTTATTTTAACCATGTTCCAATAAATTTGGATTTTACCTGGTCGGTGAGCTGGACATCCTTCTCTTCTACTTGTTTGCTGTGCTCACCTGCAGGATTGGCACCCACCTGTTGTACTATGACAACCTCCATTGGATTCCAGACTTAGTCCTCCATGTGGTAATTCCCGTTTTTTCCTCTCCTCCTCCTATTCTTATCATTTTCATTCCACCATTTACAGAGGCTATCATAGTGCCAAGCCAACTCCAGCTCCAGTCCTGAAGAGCTCCAAACAGATAACGTTTTCAGGATTCCCTTAGTATTGCACAGATGATAGTATAGTACCTGGGCAATTCTAAGGAAATCCTGAAAACATGATCTGTTGGTGGCTCTTGAGCACTGGAGTTGGGGAACACTGCTCTTCAGAGATAAGTTCTGCTTTTATCTTGGATGCAATATGATAGCTGGAGATTGGTATGTAGAACGCATAATGCCATCATGCAGACCCGACAGAGATCTCTCATTTGTTCCAAATTTATTTATTCTGGAACATGACAATGACACCACACTTTCTTTCAATGTGACTAAGAACTAAGTTCAGCATAAAGAAGAACAAGGTGTCCTGAAAGTGAAGATACGACCACACACAGAGCCCTTATCTCAACATCATCGAGTTTCTCTGGGATTTCGTGAAGAAACATCTACAGAAGATCTGCGGTTAGCTCTCCAAGATGTTTTGAACAACCTCCTTGCCTCATTCCTTCAAAAACTGCATGTAAGTGATTCTACAGGCATTTATGCTGCCTTGAAAAGATGCAAAAGATAGTAAAACTTAATATTGATTTGATTTAGATTTTTCTTTTGCTCATTCAATTTGAATTTTGGCCGTTGAGAAAGATAAATCAATAATAAATAAAAATAATATTAATAATTCTATTTTTTAAAGTGTTATTAGCGGAAACTTCTATTTACACACTACTATACATTGTGACTCGGGAAAGCAACATATCAGTTTATGGTTTATTGAGTAAATGGTGTAAATTTGAAATGAAAGTAGGTGAGCACAAAGGTCAATGTTCTTCAAGGCTTTCTCGAAAAAGAGAAAAGATTGCTTTTGTTTCCCCCATCGTGTATAATTCTCCAGACGGTTAATATCAGATGAAAGGGTAAAATGAAGATGAGACAATTTCATAATTCAATCACTTTTCTCAGAGAGGTGAGAAAGCATAAATAGAAGCACAGATACTTTCCACACGATTTTCACTCTTTCTGTAGGTCTGCTCTATAAAATGATGGTTAACAAATATGTTTTGGGAGAGAGGCATGACCTAAGAATGCTGCAAATTTAGGTGAAAATTATTTCTGGGTTAGGAAAATTACAAATTTGCAACAAATGAAAAGCAATCAATTCTAAAACATTCGAGTTATTCTAGTTATCAATGTGCAGTCCAGAAATTCTATACTTTTTCTTAAATGAAAACTTCTAGACATAGCTCCTCTTGCTTATTCTAGCCCATTTTGCATGTGCCTGCATACTTTTTAAAGGCAAGGTCATAACTAGACAGGAAAATGTGCCTTGGGTGCAGTCATCAGGGGGATTCTGTTGCCTCATGTGGAGGTCTAAGTTTTCTGCCAGGGTGCAGGATACTGTTGTTTTCCAAGTCAGTTGTTAAACTGACTGCTTGGCCTGTGGAAGAGGTAAGAGGCTGGTTCCCTACTGTCAATTGTAGTCACATCTTTCAGACACTAAAGCAGGAGTCACACATAGCGACTTACCAGCGATCTCGACAACGATATCAACGGGTCAGGATCGCTGGTAAGTCGCTATGTGATCGCTGGTGAGCTGTCAAACAGACAGCTTCACCAGCGATCAGCACAGCGATGCCGCGCGCGGCATGGCTGTGTTCGTTAGCGCTGATGCCATGGATCCATGTAAAAAATAGAATTAAAATAAAAAATATTGTTATTCTCACCTTCCGACGTCCCGCGCAGCCATCCCGCCTCTCTCCACGCTCCGATCTCAGTAATCCTTTGCGAGAATGACCATGATGACGTCCGTTCTCGCGGGATCGCGAAGTCTCATGGTCATTCTTGCAAAGGATTACTGGGACCGGAGCGTGGAGAGAGGCGGGAATGCTGCGCGGGATGTCAGAAGGTGAGAATAAAACAATATTTATAATTTATTTTTATTATTTTACAGCTGATCGCTGGTCTCCTGCCTGTCACACGCAGCGATGCGTGCTGGCCAGCGGGAGATCAGCGACGAAAAAAATGTACAGAGGTTTCTTGCAGCGATCAGCGATCCCGGCAGGGGGGCCGCTCGCTGATCGCTGTCACACACAGCGATCTCGCTGGTGAGATCACTGTTGTGTCACAAAACTTGTGACTCAGCAGCGATCTTGCTAGCGAGATCGCTATGTGTGACGGGGCCTTAATACAATTGAAGCTCTCTTTTCTGCCACTTCCAGGATCAAGGCGATGTGCAGTAACACAATGAGGTTACCTGATCATGCTGCTAATGTCACTGACCCACCACAGGGGAGGAGAAGACCGCCGAAGGTAAGTGCTACAGTAGAGCAGACGATACAGGGGAGATTTATTGAGGGGGAATAATAATAATCTTTATTTTTATATAGCGCTAACATATTCTGCAGCGATTTACAGTTTGCACACATTATCATCACTGTCCCCAATGGGGCTCACAATCTAAATTCCCTATCACTATGTCTTTGGAATGTGGGAGGAAACCGGAGTACCCGGAGGAAACCCACGCAAACACGGGGAGAACATACAGACTCCTTGCAGATGTTGTCCTTGGTGGGATTCGAACCCAGGACTCCAGCGCTGCAATGCTATCCACTGAGCCACCTGCTGCCCTGTATGCAGGCATATGCAAAATGGGCTAGAATAAGCAAGGGGAGCTATGTCTAGAAGTTTTCATTTAAGAAAACGTATAGAACTTCTGGACTCCACATTGATAACTAGAATAACTCGAATGTTTTAGAATTGATCTTGCTTTTCATTTGTTGCAAATTTGTAATTTTCCTAACCCAGAAATTTTCACCTAAATTTTCAGCGTTCTTAGGTCATGTGAGGAAACAGTATTGAGGGGACAGGATAGTGGGAGAAAAGTGTAAAGTGGGGCATGGTATAGCGTCTGGGCAGTGTGGGGACAGCAAAATGTGAGGCGACACTATGAAGAGTAAAATTCTGAGGAGGTGGCACAGTATAGAGACACGGAAGTGGTGGAGGTGGACACAGTGTGAGGGAATAGTGTGTGTTGTAGCATAGAAAGATGGCAACATGGGGGAACAATGTGAGAGGATAATGTGGAGAGGACTGTAAACAGAGGAGGTAAAAGTGTGAGAAGGGGCAGAGAATAGAGACTGGGCACTATGGGGAGACCCTGTGTGAGGGTAGAGTAAGGGGAAAATTTATAGAGATGGGTCTGATTGGGGGGACAGTGTTAGGCCACATTATGTGTGAAATTATGCATAGGGAGAGTGAAGAGGGGGCAGAGCGAAGAGACTGGGGAGCACAGTGCCAGGGAATAATGTAAATAAGAAGACCGGAATGAAAAAGGGGCAATGTGAGGGGACACTGAAGATAGGTACGATGTGCCGGTTAAAGCTGATAAAGGGGTGGGCAGTGTGGAGGTTTTAGGTAGAAAGGTCAGACAATGTGGTGGTTATAGATAATAAGGGAGGACAGTGTAGCAGTTATAGTTCATAAGGAGCGTGGTGTAAAGGCACTGTTTTATAGGAGAGAACAATGTGGAGGCCATGTACAATAAGAGGGACAGTGTGGAAGACATGTTTTGTACAGGGAGCCCAGTGAGGGGAAATTGTTTATTCAGAGGCACAGCTTTGTGCAGATATTTTTTATTTAGAAACATTATAATGATACCGTTATATTTAAGGGCGTCATGTCAGGATTTGCTGTATAAGACTGGAGAAGATGGAAGGCTGCAGAGATGAGCTGTGAATGTAAGGGACACAGATAGCATGTGAATGAAGGTGCTCTGGTCAGATGAGACCAAAGTAGAATTCTTTGGGCTGAATTTAATACAATACATGTGGTGGAATACTAGTCTTGTGCATCACCATGAAAACAGCATCCCCACTGTCAAACATGGTGATAGCAGCATCATGCTGTGGTGATGCTCTTCTTCAACAGAGACAGGCAAGCTGGTCAGAGTTTATGTGAAGATAGATGGATGGAGCTAAATACAGGATATTCCTGGAGGAAGACCTATTAGAGGCTGCAAAAGGTTTGAGACTGGGGTGTAGGTTCAGTTTCCAGCAGGACGATCCTAAACAAACTGCCAGAGATACAATGGAATAGTTTAAAGCCAAGCATATTTGTCATGACTCTGTTGTCAGGTGTCCTGGGACCAGGGTCTCCTTCCCTGTCCCTAACAGTAGGGGTGCCCTAGCTTACCCTGTTCCCTGGATTACTTCAGATGGTGTAGATGCCGGGGCCATGTACCTTGCCTTAGCTCCTGAATCCACCTTCAGCCAGTACCCTTCTCCCACCCAAGGAAGAGGGGAGAAGTAGTATAAGGTAATACACCAACCAGACTAACAAGGTAATACGAACAGGGGTAATGAAAAATACCAAACATACAATTATTTTCACACATGTAACAGAGGAAAACACCGGGAAGTGAGGGATAGTGTTAAACTGAAATAGGAGAAGAAAGGGAATTACCACATACTCACAACCTACCAACATTCACAGATAAATCCACCAACCGCCTTCTTCAATAACCACCACCAACACCCTCCAGCCATGCAGCATAAGCTAACTCTGACAATGAATGCTAGCCACCAGTTTATATAGGAGATGGAAGTAGCTAACAGTGCACAGCTGAGAGCCCCAATGGTCCAGGAGCTCTCAGCAGAGCAGATTAACCCCTACACTGCCAAAATAAAGTTACACTGTTTAATAAGAAGGTGAAGTGCTTCTAATCATTGCAGAAGTAGGAGAAATCAGACGCTGTGGTCTTTTGGCTCCTCTCTGTCTCGGTAAACCCATGACAAAATTTATCTGTGTGAATGGCCTAGTCAGAGTCCAGACCTAAATCCCATTGAGAATCTATGGCAAGACTTGAAAATTACTGTTCACAGATGTCTTCATCCAATCTCACTGAGCTAGAACTAGTTTGAAAAGAAGAATAGGCACAAATTTCAGCCTCTAGATTTACAAAGCTGGTAGAGACACACCCCAAAAGACTTGAGGTAAAAAATTGCAGCAAGAGGTGGTCCTAGAAAGTATTGACTCAGGGGGGCTGAATACAAATGCACATAAAATCGCAAAAATATACATTTAAGTTTGTGGATGTAACAGTAAAACATATGGAAAAGTTCACTTGGCAGGAATACTTTTTCAAAGCACTGTATAAATTTTGTCTACCTGATAAATGGGTCGACTTAGTTTTGTTTCCCTTTCTCACAAACAAAAGATATATAATCTCACGTATATTTTAATGGAGTTGGTCACTTTATCATTATTTTAATGGATGTGTTGGTGACATTGTTATATGGCATCTATTAATATATGTATTTCTGGTTTTCCTTCTTCACTTGTAAATACAGCCTTTCCAGTAAATTGCGCAGTTTTACTGTTCACCAAATGTCCTGATGAAGGAGCACATGACCAAATCTTTCCATAACCATCCTCTAATTGAGAAACACTGCACACGGGAAAAGCTATTTTTCCATTAGGGTGAGGCTGTTGGACAGGTTTGGTCACCTGCTCCTCAAGCAGCACCAATTATTTGTTGACAGAAGAACTGTGCAGCCTCTGAGGAACTCTGTGCTAACAAGCGCTTTAATACTTATAATAAAAGCTAAGCGGTATCACAGTCTTGGCATTCATGAACAATATTATTCACTAAGGGCAATGAGTGATGGCACAACAATGATATTCTGGTACCATTGGAGTGAAGTTCTGTTCCTTCTGTGTTTTTGTGATTTATCTACTAATGTATGAAATAAAGGGTATTGATTTATGAATGACACGTTTCAACTATGAAATTACAGCAACAAGAAGGAAAAATTGTCGAATTATGGAAATCAGAGGATGGATAGACATGTTAATGATAAGCAAATGATGAAAAAACTGGAAACAAAACTTTCAAAACATCTCGATTTATTCATCATAAAGTATGAGCGACACATGCAGAAATCTCCGCACTTACTGGCCTTGGACGCTATTAATGAGGTTGCTAACAGTTGTCTAAGGAATGTTCTGCCATGAGGAATGCACTTGGGCACGGAACTCATAGAATCCTAGAGTTGGAATGGACCTCCTGGGTCATCTGGTCCAAACCTCTGTTCAAAGCAGGATTCTCTAAATCATCCCAGACAGATGTCTGTCCAGCCTCTGTTTGAAGAAGTCATCAAGATCCTCTTCGCCTTGGTAATTGCCACCCAAAGAATTCCCAGATGTATTCAATGAAGGACAAGTCAGGAGACACTGAAGGTCATGGTAACATGTTTAGGCCATGCGTGCTGCTTACAGTAGCATGACCAACATGCATTGTCTTGTTGAAAAATGGCTTAAGACAACTTTGAAGAATGGCCGTACCATTGGTTCCACGACCAATTCAATGTATCAACAAGCTGTAAGTGTGCCTAAAATTGAGTAAAGAGTAAGGGGGTTATAGCTATTGAGTATTATGCAACCACACATCGCAATACTAACAGTAGGACCTATACGACATCCTCTTGTAAAACCCAATCTACAGCGGTCATTGTGCTTAAGAGAAAAGAGGGAGTCATTGCTCAAGAGGATAGACCTCCATTCCAGCCTCCATTGCCATCTTGCTCTGCATCATGATAACCTTTGAGAGTGGCAGCATGAAGTCAATTTGACACCTGTAGGTGGACATCTAACTCGTAGACCAATGTCATGTAATTGCCCACTGATGGTTTGTGCAGAAGCTGTTTGACACCCAGGCCTGGTATAAGATGTCCAATTTCATTTCCAGTATAAAATTGAGAGTACCTATGGTAGGGCCATTTGTCTAAGCTGTCATCTTTCAACACAACAACACAAGACCATATGTTGCTCATGCTACTGTAAGCAACCAGCAAGATCTATACGTGCTATATCATTTGACTTTTCTCCCAAAGAACACATCAAGGAAGTCATTGATTGGCAATTGCACAGGAAGCTGCCAGCAGTGGATCTTGATGATTTGCCCAAGTCCATAGTATGCAGTAGAACCTTCCTCAGACAACCATTAATAACCTCATTGATTGCTGCCAAGACTGTAAGTGTGAAAATTTCTGTGCGTATTGCTTATACTTGATACTGAAAAAATTAAGTTACTTTGAATATTTTGGTAAAAATTTTCTCATTCCGTAAGACTTTTCCTTCTCGGTGATAACATTTCAGTATTATTGAGTTTATATTTGAATTTTGTGAATTCTTTTTTAAAAAGTACAATATGCACATTAATAGGTCTTAGAACTGGGTGTTGCGTTGACTTGTTCATGTTATTTTGGGTTTCATTGTAGTCTCTTACCATGGTGGCATAAAAATTTACATAGGAGCTGTACACACACTAAAAAATTGATGTTTTTAATTAAGACTATTTGCAAAGTCGTTCCACTCACAAGCCTATAGAAGCCAGGAACATTCTATTTCCTAGAAGGAGACCACTCAGATAACAAACCGTAAGCCCCCACCACAGCCATCACTGAATCTTTTGAGCAAAAAGTTAAGACCATGCTTCCTCTTTAAAGCCTTTTTGTCACATCTGTGTCCTTTCGACTACTTTGGCTTTTCATCTTAATCAGTATTATTTATAAAGGTGAGGAACATTCTGAACAGAGTTTGGTTTAGTGACAAATTTTCATGTCGGCTCTAGTGACAGACAGTATTCATAACTCTAAACAAGAAATGTGGAGTTTGAAGGGCAGAGCTTCATATGAGAAGCAGGTATCTGGGGACAGATTATAAAAATATAGCTTTTCTACTTCTTCTACCAGTGACTTCATTTTGGCCTCTCTTATACCTAGTTTATTTTTGTTGCATTTGGAAAAAGTGTCATAGAACATCATAAATACTATCTATATCTATATATCTATCTACCTATTATCTATCTATCTATCTGTCTAGCATCTATATTTCTATCTATATATATCTATGTACAGAGCTTGAAAAATAAAGTGAATGCTTAAACAACATAATGTAACTCCACATCAATCACACTTCTGTGAAATTAACCTGTCCAGTTATGAGGTAACACAAATTGTGAATCAATTTCTCCTGCTGTTGTGCAAAAGGAACAGAAAACAGGTAGAAATTATAGGCAATTAGCAAAACATATAAAGGAGTGGTTCTGCAGGGAGTGACCACAGACCATTTCTATGTTCTCATCCTTTTTGATGTTGTTTTGGCCACTTTTGCATTTTGTCATTGCTCTCACCACTAGAGGTATTGTATGGTAGCATGAAACTGTGTCTGCAACCCACAGAAGTTGCTTAGGTAGTGCAGCTCATCCAAGATGGCACCTCAATGAGAGCTGTGGCAAGAAGTGTAACTGTGTCTGTCAACACAGTGTCTAGAGCATGGAGCAGATACCAGGAGCCAGGTCAGTACACCAGGAGAACTGGAGGAGGCCTTAGGAGATCAGCAACCAAGCAGCATGACCGCTACATCTTCATATGTGCAAGGAGGAACAGGAGGAACAAGAGGAGCAGTACCAGAGCCCTGCAAAATGACCTCCAGGAGGCCATTAACATCCATGTGTCTGGTCTGCTCAAACTGTCAGAAAGACCCCATGAGGTTGTCTGAGGGCCAGACATCCACAAGTGGGTGTTGTGCTTACAGCCCAACACTGAGCAGTGCGAATGGCATTTGCCAGAGAACACCAAAATTGGCAGATGCGACATTGGCACCCTGTTCTCTTCACGGATGAGAGCAGTTTCACACTGAGCACATGTGACAGACATGACAGAGTCTGGAGACACCGTGGAGAACATTCTGCTGATTGAAGCATCCTCCAGCATTATTGGTTTGGAAGTGGGTCAGTAATGGTATGGGGAGGCATTTCTTTGGAAAGGCTGCACAGCCCTCCATGTGGTAGCCAGAGAGGTACCCTGACTGCCATTAGGTAACGGGATGAGATCCTCAGACCCATTGTGAGACAATGTGCAGGTGCAGGGGGCCTTGGATTTCTTCTGATGCCTGACAATGAGAGGCCTCATGTGGCTCAATTGTGTCAGCAGTTCTTACATGATGAAGACATTGATGCTATGGAATGGCCAGCCCATTCCCCAGACCTGAATCCACTCAAGCACATCTGGGACATCATGTCTCATTCAATCATCTATCTATCTATCTATTTGTCGGGGGGGAGTCTGGGATGATGAAGATGTTGTGGCAACAAAGGGTTTGTTAGAATGTTATGTTAAGTATGGGTGTGATAAAAGTCATATTACGTTTTATCCCAGTGGCTGGTGTTAGGCGTTCGGTTCTTCTACAGGGTCTGCCTAAGGCCATCCCTGTCCACTAGGGATTAGATAGTTAATAGAGTTGGGATTAGCCCACAGTGTGGGAGGGGTTAGACCAGTTTTATAACAAAAGGTTCTTCCGGCTTAAAGAGTTCAGTTCGTTCAGAGAATTAGTCAGAGTCCAAGACTCAGTCAGTAAAGGAGGGTGGAGTGGAGAGTAAAAGCTGGACAAGATAGCATTAACAGGAGAAAGAAGAGGCAGGTGCAGCAGAACTGAACAGGTGCTGTCAGGTCGAGTTTCCACACAGCAGGAGAGCACATTCTGATGTTCGTCTGGATGCCGGGACAGACTTGGGCTTGAGTTCTGGAAGGGGTATTGAGAGCCATACTCCTGTCCCCTCTGTGAGGAAGATGTCAACCAGGTCACAGGGAAAGGAAAGGATGGTGGTCTTCAGGGAAGCTGTTATGCCAGGAGGGCCGGCTAGGACAGTTGAGCTAGGGACCTGTCGGGCAGGTGGAGATGAAAACTGACAGGCCAGGAAACAATGGGAACTTTGCTAAAATTGGACTATGTCCTATTCTGTATGCTGCAGCTACATGTAATTGAATTATACAGCAAAATTGAACACGGACCCAAGTTCTCCTGTCTTATCTGAAGCTACAGCCGGACCTGATCCCATGGAAAGGGAGGTAGATAGTATTCTTGAAAGAACAGTGAGTAAAAAACCCACTCCACAGAACCAAACACTCATGACTGACTCCTGTTTTGAAGAGGGGTTTAAGGCCAAATAGAACTCAGATCCGGCCCACAGCAAACCGGCGTTGGACAACACTTCTAAACAGGTGCTCTAAAAGAGAGAGGGGTACAGAGCCTCCCTGGCAAAAAACAATCCTCCAATATACACAAAAATGGAGGCAGCACATCCAAAATGGAAAATTATGAACATTTTTATGGCCCACAGTGACGGCAACGTTTCGGTACAATTGAGGACCTTTCTGCTGCAAGGTCATGGCGCAAGTCATGATGTCGTGACCATTCACTCACTTGCTCAGAACCCTCCTGGTCTAGGAATTCTAGAACCATCTGTAGGAATCAAAAGTTGCTAACAGGACTGGATGGGTGATTGTGAGGAGTGGAGTGGCCAGAGATGTCAGCGGTGGCCAATTTCCACTAAATGTAGAATGAATGAAGCTGAGACGCAACACAAGACGTTCCCCACATTCAGGAGCAAAGTCTTTCCCAGAAAAATTAACTAGATCTAGCATAAAATTTCATACAGCTCAAGCTATTTTACAGCTGGAAACTGTCGGTGTGACTTACGAGGTCATGTAAGGACTTGCAAAAATCGATCAAGTCCTACCCATGGTTTTGATGGATAGCACTCGTTCATATGTTACTTTACTCACATATTAATGTCTATGGGTCCGTGAAAAAAATTGGGCTGCCCTCAGATGACACCCAAATGAGGTCAGATTTTCACGGACTGTCATAATGGAGAAGATGGAGAAATTTTCTTTTATTTTTCTCCCATCTCTGATAAATTTGTATCCCACTCTGATCACGCGCTTATCAAACTCTCATCAGAATGTGATTAGTATAATCTGCCTGATTCTCTCGGATGGAGTAAAAACCGTCGTGTGCCCCTAGCCTTATGGTAATAATTGATCAGTGCAATCCTATAACCGGGATCTATAAAGACCTTACAAACAACCCATAGAGAAGAACATGTTTTCCTGATTTATAAAAGAAAGTACCGTATGTATAACAATATTGTTTAACATAGACTTATACTGTTAATCTGAACTCCACCATCATCAAGTTATTAAAGGGAATTTTTCAGCAGGCTTTTGCTATGTAATCTAAAATGTAGGGACAAAGAGCCTGATTTCAGCGACGTATGTTAGCCGTCAAGCTTCCTGCCACTGCACATGAGGAATCTCAAGCCATGTCCTCTGCTGTGTCCCATTTATCTGCAGCGGTCCCTGCTCAGCAGAGACGTCAGACCCAGCACCTTGCTCAGGCTAATGCTATGCATCTGGTTGCTGTTGCTGTTGCTGCCCCAGGTTCAGCTATAGCATTCACTATTAGTCAGCGGCGAGCAGACGCTCCTGGGACTAAGTCCTGCTTTTTTCCATCTGAGCATGCCCGTGAGACGACTGCTCATTGGTGGTCGGAGGTCACATGCTCAGGTCCTCAAGCAGCTTGGATTGGGCAATCAGGAAGGTCCCGGAAGGCTGCGGTTATAAAAGGATCGCACGGACGTGCGCTTGTATAGACCATGTGGAGTGAGTGTTGTATGCACATATAAATGTCTATGGTGAATGACTCCTTATGAAACCCCTACCCTTGGTACGCATGTGTTGTTCAGCCTTGCCAGTTAGTGCCTAGGCTGATAGTGCAGGTAGGAGGCAGAGTCAGGGCCTAGCTTCAGCGCCAAGTAGTGGCTTTGCCTGTACGCCACTGTGCACTTGGTCTGCACTCCACAGTAGCCAGCGCCTATTAGTGGCATTCGCAATTGCGACGCCGTGTGCCTAGTGGGTCTAGAGAGGCTCTTACCCCGCGTCCTTGGGGCAGAGTCTTGTGACCGTACACTAGCGCTGACTCAGCTATGCCCTGTGACAGTCAACAGGGTACGGCATCTGTGTTATATGGTACCGTGGCTCTGTGAAGCAACAGAGCCCGTCACTACTACATACGGGGTGGCGTTTAACCCACGTGTGTCCAGTGCGATACCGCCATTTAGTGTCCTCCATTACCGAGCAGCAGTTAACATCTCTGCACGGTGGACCCCGGGCTGCAAACGCACCTTATTACCATCTTTTTATTATTTGGTGTGTTCTGCCAGCCCTAACAATGTATCACTTAGTTTACTGGGTGAAACAGTTCTTATAGCATCAGTTGTATATCTATCAGAGCTCAGAAAGCCAAGCTCTGTATTACCCCGCCCACACCACTATTTGCTTTGGGCATGAGACACCTAGTCCTGTAGTGAAAATCTACCACTGATGAAACACAGATTTTATTAATACACCAAAACACAGCCTAGTAAGTGACACATCACTGGAATCAGGGTATGTGCCCCTACATCATGCTGAGCTCAAATTCCATGATATATGCACTGTGCATAGGAACAAAGCTGCCAATCAGTGATGGGTGTGGGGTTGGACGAGGAGGCATGAGACACCTAGTCCTGTAATGAAAATCTCCTACTTACTGTATAAACCAAAACACAGCCCAGTAAGAGACACATCACTGGAATCAGGGTCTGTGCCCATACACCATGCTGATCTCAAATTACATAGCAAAAACCTGCTGAAAGAATTCTTTTTAAACAGAAATAAATTTACAATGAGTGTAAGATTTTGGTAGACTTAATAAAACTCATTTTCTCTGCGTAGTCAAATGAGATTAGACCCAGGGAAAAGCCGGCTGATTTGTAGCACATAATATCGAGATATACTTTAAAGGTTATCTCTGTTATGACTCATAACTGGTTGAGTGATTTGTGCTAAATTACATGACATCTTATCAATTGTTCTCAATACTTTTGTTATTTCAAATAAATAAGAGCCGGCAAAAATTACAATATACGAATGAAGCTATCCAAGGTCAGATACTGCTCGGAGAATTAATGCGTTCTCTGTGTGATTTCAAGTTTTGTACAATTCTCTTTTTAGAGAAAATCCTATCTATATTAACCCTCTGTCAGGCGCACCTCTGGCACTCCTATTTTAAGGCTCTGTCCCCCATTTTAAGGCGCTGTGCTCTCAGCAGGCCCAGGTTATAAAACCACCTATATTACAGTATCTAATTATCTCAATTTCACGACTCTAAAAGTATTCAGTGACCTTCATTGAGATGTAATAAAAGAGAATACACACATCAGATGGCAAATAAAAAAAAAGAATCTAATCATAAACATATTAATACAAAAACAACCAAATTTCTCAACTACCGCCAAATAGCCTCCAGTTTTCATGACAGAAGTATTACTAAACATTAAAACTAGGAAAAAAAACTTATCAGCAATGCACTTAGATGCTACTTGATTACTATTCACTCAGATTCAGAGGTTGCATGTTCAGCAGAAGAAACACAGTTACACTTAGAGAAGAATGGCTGGCAGATCAGATTTGCATGGTACAGGCAGATAGCGTTGTGACATTTTTTTTGAGTCATAATATGACTTTCTTCTGCCACCAGTGTCGACGGTGCAGACGGAGCTTCAATGTCTTTTGGGAGATGGGAGATGCCGATGCCCTTTTCCTGGTATAATGTCCTCCATCACGGGCCCCTTCCTGAAATAATGTGTCCTTTTCCTGGTATAATATCCCTCACCTTGGCCTTTTATATTATAATAGCCTCAATCATGTGCCCCTTCTAGTAAAATATGTCCCTTATCCTGGTATTATGTCCTTTATCCTGACACTAGTGTTGAGCATTCCGATACTGCAAATATCAGGTATCGGCCGATATTCGCGGTATTGGAATTCCATACTGAGTTCCGATACTTTTTGCATATCGAATACCGGAATCGGAAGTTCCCATAATGCTATGAGCCAGTTTGATTTGATTCAGCCAATGAGGAATCCTAAGAAGTGTGGGCACATCCTGTTAGGCATGTAGGCATGTTAACTAATGGCATGGCTGTGATTGGCTGCTGAAATTATGTCATGATGCACTATAAAAGCCGCCGCCGCCATTTTGGGTTCGCTCTGCTGTGAATTCAGTTAGGGACAGGACGCTGCTGTTCGGACTCTGAGGGACAGTGCTTTACCCAGGCTACTTTATCAACTGCTGTAGCTTTCTTTTGCCTTGCAGCGCTGTTCACAGCTGTCTGCAAGGTCTGTGTGTGTGAGTGCAGCTCTCGCTGTAGTGTTCTGCAGCCACCTCTGGTTGTAGTCCACTCAGCGTGCGTCACTGCCTCATACATAGTCCTTTTTTTGTTTTATTGCTGCTCATTTTTCCTGATTTCTCCTATTAGTGTGCTTCCATCCGTATCCATCTACATTGGTTGCAAACACTATATAGGAGCAGATAGCGGAGCCTTTCTGCAGCCTTTCAGTGCTAGTGCACAGTTCTCTGCAATGTTCACAGCTGTCTGTGAGGTCTCTGTGTGTGAGTGCAGCTCACGCTGTGGTGTGTTCTGCAGCCACCTCTGGTTGTAGTCCACTCAGCGTGCGTCACTGCCTCATACATAGTCCTTTTTTTGCTTTATTGCTGCTCATTTTTCCTGATTTCTCCTATTAGTATGCTTCCATCCGTATCCATCTACATTGGTTGCAAACACTATATAGGAGCAGATAGCGGAGCCTTTCTGCAGCCTTTCAGTGCTAGTGCACAGTTCTCTGCACTGTTCACAGCTGTCTGTGAGGTCTCTGTGTGAGTGTGGTGTGTTCTGCAGCCACCTCCGGTTGTAGTCCGCTCAGCGTGCGTCACTGCCTCATACATTGTCCTTTTTTGCTGTAGTGCTGCTTATTTTTCCTGAATTTCTCCTATTAGTGTGCTTCCATCCTCCGTATCCAGCTAGATTGGTTGCAAACACTATATAGGAGTAGATAGAGGAGCCTTTCTGCTGGCTTGTGCCCTGCAGCCCAAGCCAGATTAGTATTAGCCTATTTTTTGGAGCCTCATCTTTTGCATTGTAGGTTACCTTCCTGCATTGTAATAGCTACAAAAAGTTTGTGATACTATCGCTTTCACATCTTTGGTCACATCCTTTTTTTTGTGAAAAAAAAACACGTAAAAAAAGTTCACCAAACACTTCACTTTACAGTTGTGTAGGCCACATTAGCTCTTATTAAAGTGTAGTCCACACTTTATAAAATTATTGTTTCTTATACCTGTTAGCAACAGTTCAGGAATAAGCACACTAAGCCCTTAGTACTTTTCTGCCTATCTTTATCAGTCTACCAAGATGAAGAAGGCAGGGAGTAAGGCACGTGGTCGTGGGTGTGGAGTTTCAGCAGGGAGAGGACATGGGGATTCTGTGCCTGCTGCGGGCACCAGTGACTCAGCATCCCCCAGTTTTACCAGGGAACAGTCCTTTATGTGCAGCTTTGTAGGAGCTCGCCATACCCCACTGCTGCGGGAGGAACAAATTGAAGCCGTTGTCGGATGGATGGCAGCTAACGCATCGACTTCAATTACTTCCACATCCTCTCAGGTCCAGAGCACTGAAGAGGAACCATCTGTCTCTTCACCACCTGCCAAATTGCCCAGGCAGTCAGAGAGCCCTGGACAGGAGCCATCTCTACTTCTGTTCTCTGAATCTCTTGGCTTGGAAATAGGGAGCAAGCCAAGCAGCATTCTAGAATGTGAAGAAGAGGTAGTATGCAGTGATGTGCAACAGCTTTGTCTCTCTTAATCTGAAGAGACGGGTGGGCCAGTGCCTATGGTCAGCACACTTCAGTACGCATCTGATGATGAGACTCAGGTGCCACTTTATGGTGCGTACTGTGCTGGCGAGACTACCCAGGCGAAGCAAGTGTTTGAAGAGGGTAGTGTAGATGATGAGGTCCTTGACCCATCATAGCGTGAGGAACAGGAAGGTGGTGGGAGCAGCTCTGAGGAAGAGATTCCCCGAACAGCCAAAACAGGAAGGAGAGGGAGTGGGCAGACTCGGTTGCCTGTAGCCTCCACTTCGGCACCCATTAGGAGCATACCTCTTCCAAAACTCAAAACGGGCGCTCCCAGGACTTGCAGTGCGTGGTCCTTTTTTGACACAGTTGCAGATGACATTTGCTTTGTCAAATGTAGAGTTGAGCGACTTTTGGTTTTTTAGGGTCGAGTTTCGTTTCGTGAAACCCGACTTTTCCAAAAGTCGGGTCGAGCAAGATCGTCCGATTATAGGGAAAAGTCGGGGCCGTCCTGAAACACGAAACCCAATGTAAGTCAATGGGGAATAAAAGTCGGCAGTGAGAGGAGGACAGGAAACACACCTACAGTGCCCATTTGAATGCCAAAAGCATCAATTCTTTTTACTTAAGCTTGTCAACCTTAATTAACTTCATAATACAAGTTACGCACTGAAAAATGGGGGTTATTTGGCTAAAGTTGTGGGGGGGGAGGGCTGGCTGCAGGTTTTCATGTGCCCTGGGCGAAAGAGCGCCCCTTTAACACATACCACAACTCATAATGCTCCGATACGGCAGAGAAATAGCGGTATAGTACAATGAAAAATACCTCACTTTTTACATCTCATGACGAGGCCCATCTATTTCTCCATACAGAATCTTTGGTCCCATATAACGTTTAAAACAGTATATGATGAGCTCCACATAATGCTACAGTATATGTTGGTCCCCATGGATGAAGCTCCACTGTCTTATGGGCCCAAATAATGCTCCAAACATAATGGGCCCCATTTCTAATGCTCTAGTGTATAATGGGCCCTGTAAATGCTGCTCCAGTGTCTGATGTCCACCTTTGGAATGTTCCAGTGTATGGTGGGCCCCATCTATCATTCTCCAGAGTATAGTGCTCCCCAAAAATTGCTGTCCCAACATTGAAAACAATCAAATAAGTCTCCTCGCTAGGGAATCCCTGTACTAGTCTAGACTCCTCGTCGTCCCCATCTTCCATCTCACTGTACAGTATTTCAACTTTGCAAGTGCTGTGATCCTGGGCAAGCAGGGGGGGCCCACTCGTTGGCGACGGCACTGGCACAGGGCCCCTGATAGTACGGTGGTGTGTCTGATGGCGGGTGGGCCGAACCTGCACTTTCATCTGCAGCTTCCTCTTTGTCACCGTGTAAGATGGAACTGTATATGGGAAAGGTAACCTGAGTTTCATCAGGGTCAGATTCAGGCCGGGTAGCATGCGAGGGGAATGTAGTGGTCTGGGTCAATGTACCAGCAGATTCATCGAGCAGTGGCTGGGCATCAGTGCACTTGTGTCGCCCCCAGGAGTACGGTCGCCACAGTGGCATTACCTTCTTCCTAGGGAGTGTGATGTCATGCTTGGGAGCAACGAAGGATCTCTCTAGCAGGTTAACTGATTGGGCGGCGTTATTCCCACGAGTCATGACCCTCCAAACAGCGTTCATGAAGGCAAAGTGTTTGTTTTACGTGGGCAGTATGGTTGCAAAGCTAAACCTTAAAGGAATGTCCAGAAGGGCACCACCAGGAGTGGAGCCTACGGTTAAATTCGACTCCACCTGGGAAACCTCAACCATGCCAGCTACAGAACAGATGCACACATTGCAAGCTTAATTCCGTTAACGAACGAGACTCCGTCATGCCCCGCGGTCCGTGTCCGGCTTACTAGAGGGACACGTGAGGCTCTGGCACATGAGATTGGCCAATAACTGGTGTGTCATGCCCTTACATGTCCGTGGCTGCATGTGCGCTACACTGAAAAGGCCAGCGTTTGTCGCTTACAGGTGCAGATAACCCGCTGAACAACGTTAGTGATGGGGATCACTGATTACAATTATTACCCGCGAACAATGATTTCCCAGTAAGTGCAGGTCAAACGCAGTTCCGGAATTAGGCCTAACCGTCATTCCTGAAAAAATGAAAAACTTACGTGTGCAAACCACAGGTGCTGTAGCTTGCTTAACAGCTCGCCAGCCGTTCTCACGCCCAGTATGGATTACACGTGATTGCACAAAGGTGAGAAAGGGTACCGTATCCCCAGATAACATGTATGGATAGCGTACACATTCAAAATATATGTCTATACATCAGGAGGCAGGCTCAGACGGTGTTAGGCCCAGTATGGATTGCACGTGATTGCACAAAGGTGAGAAAGGGTACCGTATCCCCAGATAACATGTATGGATAGCGTACACATTCAAAATATATGTCTATACATCAGGAGGCAGGCTCAGACGGTGTTAGGCCCAGTATGGATTGCACGTGATTGCACAAAGGTAAGAAAGGGTACCGTATCCCCAGATAACATGTATGGATAGCGTACACATTCAAAATATATGTCTCAGGAGGCAGGCTCAGACGGTGTTAGGCCCAGTATGAATTGCACGTGATTGCACAAAGGTTAGAAAGGGTACCGTTTCCCCGGATAACATGTATGGATAGCGTACACATTCAAAATATATGTCTATACATCAGGAGGCAGGCTCAGACGGTGTCAGGCCCAGTATGGATTGCACGTGATTGCACAAAGGTTAGAAAGGGTACCGTATCCCCGGATAACATGTATGGATAGCGTACACATTCAAAATATATGTCGATACATCAGGAGGCAGGCTCAGACGGTGTCAGGCACAGTATGGATTGCACGTGATTGCACAAAGGTTAGAAAGGGTACCGTATCCCTGGATAACATGTATGGATAGCGTACACATTCAAAATATATGTCTCAGGAGGCAGGCTCAGACGGTGTTAGGCCCAGTATGGATTGCACGTGATTGCACAAAGGTTAGAAAGGGTACCGTTTCCCCGGATAACATGTATGGATAGCGTACACATTCAAAATATATGTCTCAGGAGGCAGGCTCAGACGGTGTTAGGCCCAGTATGGATTGCACGTGATTGCACAAAGGTTAGAAAGGGTACCGTATCCCTGGATAACATGTATGGATAGCGTACACATTCAAAATATATGTCTCAGGAGGCAGGCTCAGACGGTGTTAGGCCCAGTATGGATTGCACGTGATTGCACAAAGGTTAGAAAGGGTACCGTATCCCCGGATAACATGTATGGATAGCGTACACATTCAAAATATATGTCTCAGGAGGCAGGCTCAGACGGTGTCAGGCACAGTATGGATTTGACGGCCCAGATTACACAGCGGAGGAGCAGGGAGAGGTAAAGATTGCAAATGCTGGGGCCCTGCCCAAGCAAGGGGGGCCCACTCGTGGGCGTCGGTACTGGCACTGGGCCCCTCATAGTACAGCGGTGTGTCTGACGGCGGGTGTGCACCACCACCGTCAGAGACACTTGATTGCACTATGAGGGACCCTGTGCCAAGCTGCCCCCAGCCCGTACGGCTCGTGTGAGAACCATCACCGCTGCTGTGTGCTGGGAATGCCTCAAGCAACCGATTTACCAGAGTTGCTTGTTTATTAGCCAATATTAGGTCAAGGTTCTCCTGTGGCATGATGTTTTGTAATTTGCCTTTATAGCGTGGATCCAGGATGCTGGCCAACCAGTAGTCGTCATCGTTCATCATTTTGGCAATGCGGGGGTCCCTTTTTAGGATCTGCAAGGCATAATCTGACATGTGGGCCAATGTTCCCGGTGTTAATGATGCACTGCGAGTGCTGGGTGGAGGAGCACTTTCTGGCAAATCCACATCCCTCCAGTCACGCACAAACCCTGTACCAGACCTTGCCACGCCAACATTTTCACTTGCCCTATGAGATGCATCCTCCTCCCCTAAGTAATCATCCCCATCATCATCCTCCTCCTCCTCCTCTTCTTCCTCCACCTCGTCCAGGAGAGGTCCCTGAGCAGACAATGGCTGAATGTCATCAAGGATTCCCTCCTCCTCTTCCTCCTCATCAACATTGGCTGCAGACGCCTGCTCCTTAAGGTGCGTCAAAGTTTGCATGAGCAGACGCATAAGTGGGATGCTCATGCTTAGGATGGCGTCGTCTGCGCTTACCAGCCGTGTGCATTCCTCAAAACACTGAAGGACTTTACAGAGGTCTTTCAGCTTCGACCACTGCACACCTGTCAACTCCATGTCTGCTCTCAAAGTGCCTGGCCGTGTATCCTCCCACAAATGCATTATGGCCTGCCTCTGCTCGCACAGCCGCTCCACCATGTGCAGGGTGCAGTTCCACCTTGTTGCAATGTCGATAATGAGGCGGTGGTTGGGAAGGTGGAGCAATCGCTGCAGCTTCTGCATACGAACGGAGTGTACAGGCGACCGGCGGATGTGCGCGCACAGTCTTCGCACCTTCTGGAGCAGGGCTGTTAACTCCGGATAATTTTTGAGGAAGCACTGCACCACCAGGTTCAAGGTGTGAGCCAAGCAAGGTATGTGGCTGAGTTTTGAAAGGGCTATGGCTGCCACAAAATTACGGCCGTTATCACTAACTACCTTGCCTGCCTCAAGATGTACACTGCCCAGCCATGACTCAGTTTGTCGCTTCAAGTACTCGGCCAGCACCTCGGCGGTGTGTCTGTTCCCCAAACACATCATCTGCAACACAGCCTGCTGACGCTTTCCACTAGCTGCTCAATAGGGGGACACATCGTGTGCAACAGTGGCAGCTGCAGATGGAGTGCTCGTACGACTGCGCTCTGTGGACGAGCTTTCACTTCTGGAGGAGGAGGAGGAGGAGGAGGGTCGAACGCCTACAGCCAACTGTTTCCTATACCGTGGGCTAGGCAGCACTGTCCCACCACCGCTGTCCCCTGTGGACCCTGCATCCACCACATTAACCCAGTGCGCAGTGATGGACACGTAACGGCCCTGGCCATGCCGACTGGACCATGCATCAGTTGTGAGGTGCACCTTTCCGCTCACTGACTGCTTGAGTGCATGGACAATGCGGTCTTTCACATGATGGTGGAGGGCTGGGATGGCTTTGCGAGAGAAGAAGTGGCGACTGGGTAGGTCATAGCGTGGTACTGCATAGGCCATGAGTTCGCGGAAAGCTGTGCTTTCCACTAACCGAAAGGGCATCATCTCAAACGAGATTAGTTTGGCAATGTGGGCGTTCAAATCCAGTGTACGCGGATGAGAGACTGAGTACTTTCTTGACCTACTCATAGTGTCTGGGAGGGTGAGCTGGACTTGAGAGCTGCATATGGTGGAAGTAGCGGTGGACAGGGCGGACTGAGAGAGGGTTGATGATGGTGATGGAGTTGGTGTTCTTTCTGATGGCCTAGAATCAGTCTTTCGTTGATATAACAGTGGGATTCCCTGACTGCTGTGGCCTTGCAACGACACCTCAACATTTGCTGCTGTGCTAACCGGTGGGCTTACAGTGGGGGAAACAATGTAGCGTTGCTGACTACCTTCGTTGTGATCAGTTGCACATGTGGCACTTGAGGTTTGGTGTTGTGTCCACGCTTGCAAGTGCATGCTGGTTAAATGTCTAAGCATGCAACTGGTATTCAAATTTTTCAGATTTTTCCCTCGGCTAAAGGTCTTTGCGAACTTCTTACAGATAACCTTGGCCTGATCATGAGGATTTTGTTCAAAAAAGTGCCACACTGCACTCTTCCTACTTTGGCAGACATGTTGCGGCCTAGCACGCTGTGATCTTTTGACCCTCTGGACAAGCTGTCCAGCAACTCTTTTGATGTTTGGAACCTGTCTTTGGAGTGCTACGGGCCTGCCAGATAACAGCTGTTGCGATGTCGATGTCTGCTGTGGATGCTCCTCATCTGAGCTATTGGAAGCAGCACCCTCTTCCCCCAATGGATGCCAATCTGGGTCAACAACTGGGTCATCCATCACCTCCTCTTCTATGTCATGTGCACCTTCCTCTGTGTCACCGTGTATGGTGGTATAGTGTGCGGGAAGGGGCACCTGAGTCTCATCAGGGTCAGAATCTGGCTCTGTACACTGCGAGGACAATGTAGTGCTCTGAGTGAATGTACCAGCAGAATCATCCATCAGCGGCTGTGCATCAGTGCACTCCATGTCAGATTCATCTTGGCCTGGGTAATTCACCATTTGACTTGATAATCCAGGCATGGTATGTGAAAACAGCTCCATGGAGTAATCAGTAGTATGGCCTACGTCATCCTTCAATCTTGGTTGGGGTGAAGGACACAAGGAAAGGTGTGGTTCATGAACATGAGCCTCCAATGACGACTCAGTGCTTTTACTTTTTACAACTGAAGAAGAGGAGGCGATAGAGCTGGAGGCTGAGTCAGCAATGTAAGACAAAACTTTTTCCTGATGCTCTGGCTTTAAAAGCAGTTTGCCAACTCCTAGAAAACTAAGCTTTCGAGGCCTTATGTAGCCAGACTATGACGCAGGCTCAACACCTCCTGCATTCGGTCCTATTTTGCTCTTGCCACTACCATCAGATCCACCACCAACACCATCATTACCAGCTGCCAACCCCCGCCCAATTCCACGGCCTCTTCCACCAGCCTTCCTCATTTTTGGTAGAAATGTAGACAAAATCCAACAAACTATATAGTAATGTAAAACAAGGTACAAGGTGTCTATAGGACAGGGGAGATTTTGAATTTCTGCAGACACTTGTGGACACTGGACACTTTTGGATTGTGTGAGGCCCACTGATATCTGAGCGCTATGTGACAGGCTCGATGGCACAGCTGTGAGCAAAGTGACTAGAGGATAAGGGAGATTTTGAATCTCTGCACACACTTTTGGACACTGGACACTTTTGGATTGTGTGAGGCCCAATGAATATCTGAGCGCTATGTGACAGGCTCGATGGCACAGCTGTGACCAAAGTGACTAGAGGATAAGGGAGATTTTGAATCTCTGCACACACTTTTGGACACTGGACACTTTTGGATTGTGTGAGGCCCACTGATATCTGAGCGCTATGTCACAGGCTCGATGGCACAGCTGTGACCAAAGTGACTAGAGGATAAGGGAGATTTTGAATCTCTGCACACACTTTTGGACACTGGACACTTTTGGATTGTGTGAGGCCCAATGAATATCTGAGCGCTATGTGACAGGCTCGATGGCACAGCTGTGACCAAAGTGACTAGAGGATAAGGGAGATTTTGAATCTCTGCACACACTTTTGGACACTGGACATCTTTGGATTGTGTGAGGCCCACTGATATCTGAGCGCTATGTCACAGGCTCGATGGCACAGCTGTGACCAAAGTGACTAGAGGATAAGGGAGATTTTGAATCTCTGCACACACTTTTGGACACTGGACACTTTTGGATTGTGTGAGGCCCACTGATATCTGAGCGCTATGTCACAGGCTCGATGGCACAGCTGTGACCAAAGTGACTAGAGGATAAGGGAGATTTTGAATCTCTGCACGCACTTTTGGACACTGGACACTTTTGGATTGTGTGAGGCCCAATGAATATCTGAGCGCTATGTGACAGGCTCGATGGCACAGCTGTGACCAAAGTGACTAGAGGATAAGGGAGATTTTGAATCTCTGCACACACTTTTGGACACTGGACACTTTTGGATTGTGTGAGGCCCAATGAATATCTGAGCGCTATGTGACAGGCTCGATGGCACAGCTGTGACCAAAGTGACTAGAGGATAAGGGAGATTTTGAATCTCTGCACACACTTTTGGACACTGGAAACTTTTGGATTGTGTGAGGCCCAATGAATATCTGAGCGCTATGTGACAGGCTCGATGGCACAGCTGTGACCAAAGTGACAAGAGGATAAGGGAGATTTTGAATCTCTGCACACACTTTTGGACACTGGACACTTTTGGATTGTGTGAGGCCCACTGATATCTGAGCGCTATGTCACAGGCTCGATGGCACAGCTGTGACCAAAGTGACTAGAGGATAAGGGAGATTTTGAATCTCTGCACACACTTTTAGACACTGGACACTTTTGGATTGTGTGAGGCCCAATGAATATCTGAGCGCTATGTGACAGGCTCGATGGCACAGCTGTGACCAAAGTGACTAGAGGATAAGGGAGATTTTGAATCTCTGCACACACTTTTGGACACTGGACACTTTTGGATTGTGTGAGGCCCAATGAATATCTGAGCGCTATGTGACAGGCTCGATGGCACAGCTGTGACCAAAGTGACTAGAGGATAAGGGAGATTTTGAATCTCTGCACACACTTTTGGACACTGGACACTTTTGGATTGTGTGAGGCCCAATGAATATCTGAGCGCTATGTGACAGGCTCGATGGCACAGCTGTGACCAAAGTGACTAGAGGATAAGGGAGATTTTGAATTTCTGCAGACACTTGTGGACACTGGACACTTTTGGATTGTGTGAGGCCCACTGATATCTGAGCGCTATGTGACAGGCTCGATGGCATAGCTGTGACCAAAGTGACTAGAGGATAAGGGAGATTTTGAATCTCTGCACACACTTTTGGACACTGGACACTTTTGGATTGTGTGAGGCCCACTGATATCTGAGCGCTATGTCACAGGCTCGATGGCACAGCTGTGACCAAAGTGACTAGAGGATAAGGGAGATTTTGAATCTCTGCACACACTTTTGGACACTGGACACTTTTGGATTGTGTGAGGCCCAATGAATATCTGAGCGCTATGTGACAGGCTCGATGGCACAGCTGTGACCAAAGTGACTAGAGGATAAGGGAGATTTTGAATCTCTGCACACACTTTTGGACACTGGACACTTTTGGATTGTGTGAGGCCCACTGATATCTGAGCGCTATGTCACAGGCTCGATGGCACAGCTGTGACAAAAGTGACTAGAGGATAAGGGAGATTGGATTGCTTTTAAAAAAGCAGTTTGCGGAGCAGTGGGTAAACAGCAATGCAGGAATGTCAGGAAGCCTTAGAAGGCAGCCCAACAACCAACACCACTGATACACCACTATATAGCCTCCCCTTGCACTGCACACACAGTGACTGGTGTGTTGTGCAGGCCAAATCGCTAGCAGCAGAAGCAGTTTTTTTGTCTTCTTCCCTGCCTAACGCTCTCCCTACAGAATCAGCAACCTCTCCCTATACTGAGGTCGGCAGAAGTAAGATTGCCGTCGGCGTGCACGCCCTTTTATACCCCCTGTGACGCCCACCAAAGCAAGCCAATCACTTGCATGCCCTTCTGAAAGATGGTGGTGACCCCTGCCTATGTCATCACGTTGCCCACAGTGTCCGTGGATCCTGATTGGCTGAAAAAGAGCGCAAAACAAACTTTTGAAACGCGACTTTGGAGCGTAAGTCGCCGACCTCGTGGCCAACCTCATCCTAGGGTCGGGTTTTGTTTCATGAAACCCGACTTTGCCAAAAGTCGGCGACTTTTGAATTTTTTCGACCCGTTTCGCTCAACTCTAGTCAAATGCAAGCTGTGTAATCTGAAAGTCAAAAGAGGGAAAAGTGTCAGCAACCTCAATACCACAAATATGTGGAAACATGTGCGGACCAAGCACGTGGTGGAGTTACAAAGACACACTGAAGACGTAGGCCAACCTACAACACCACCTACCACCTCTTCAGCTCGTGTTGTAGCCTCTTCCTCCAGCTCACACACAGCTGGTTCGGCTTCCTCACAGGATCGCCATGGAAGAACCTCTGGCACTGTTGTGCAGAGACACAGTTTAATTCCACCCACAGCACCACGTTCCCTGTCATCCTCACACTCCCAGGCCACTCTACAGCCATCGGTAGCACAGGCATGAGAGAAAAGGCGGCCATACTCGGCAAACCATCCCTGAGCACAGGCTCTGAATGCTGGCATTGCAAAACTACTGTCCCTTGAAATACTCTCATTCAGGCTGGTGGAGACTGACACCTTCCTTAACTTCATGGCTTTGGCAGTCCCACAATACAACATGCCCAGCTGCTTTTATTTCAGCAGGCAAGCCGTCCCTGCCCTGCAAAAGCATGTGGAGCAGATGATGTCACTTTCTGAGGAGGATGAGGAGGAGTCAATGGAGGAGGAAGACATCTCTCCAGAGGAGGGAGGTACACAGTTCTCTAGTAGTCAGTACGTAGAGCGAGGGTGGGGTGATGCAGAGCAGGCAGAGATGACACCTCAAGCAGGGGACAGCGTTTCTTGGGCAGTTGGGAGTCTGCAGCACATGGTTGATTTCATGCTGCAGTGCCTGAGAAACGACCACCGCATCGCCCACATTCTCAACACGGCTTATTATTGGGTGTACACCCTCCTAGATCCTCGCTACCGGGCCAACTTACAAAGCCTCATAACACCATTGAACCGGGAGCGTAAAATGCGGGAGTACCAAGACACACTGGTGCATTCCATCATGTTCTCCATTCCACCCGAGAGCAGTGCTGCTAGTGCTTTACAAAGCAGCTCTGTGCGTCGAGGCAGTGGAGGAAGCTCTGCACAAAGAGGAAGCAGAAGCAGCGCCTTAGCACAAGGCAAGACCAGTATGGCCCAAATGTGGCAAAGTTTTGTGTCCATTTTGTGTCCCGCCACAAATGTCTACACCATCACAGACGGCTCCAGTCAGCAGCAGGCAACGTTTCTGTCAGATGGTGACAGACTACATGTCTTGCCCTCTCAGTGTACTCCCAGACGGCTCTTCCCCCTTCAAGTTTTGGGTCTTTAAGCTGGATACATGACCAGAGCTTAGCCAGTATGCATTTGAGGTGCTGGCTTGCCCTGCTGCTAGTGTATTATCGGAATGTGTCTTTAGTGCCGCAGGTGGTGTACTAACAGACCGTCGCATGTGACTATCCTCCGATAACGTTGACCGGCTTACTTTTTTGAAAATGAACAAGGCCAGTCCTCTTCCAGATTAAATAACTGGTTGGCAACATATCCAGGTCTCCTGTTGTGTTCATGTTTCTACCACCTGAACTGTAATTGCTGGGCTCCAACACCGCCAGTTGCTGCTCAGAAGTGCCATCTGCACAGAGAAAAACACTAGCTCCTGTATTAGTGGGGTTCAGTAACGCCAGTTGCTCCCCTGCAGTGTGTTCCGGCAATGTCTCCTGCTCCATCACATTCACACAACATCAGATATTAAACTTGCTCCAATTAGGCCTCAGCCTACACCCTGATTGACCCTGGGCTCCAACACTGCCAGTTTCTGCTCAGAAGTGGCAACTGCACAGAGAAAAACACTAGCTCCTGTGTTAGTGGGGTTCAGTAACGCCAGCTTCTCCCCTGCTGTGTGTTCGGCAATGTTTCCTGCTCCCTCCGCATTCACACAACATCAGATATTAACTAGCTCCTGTATTAGTGGGGTTCAGTAATGCCAGTTGCTCCCCTGCAGTATGTCCGGCAATGTCTCCTGCTCCATCACATTCACACAACATCAGATATTAAACTTGCTCCAATTAGGCCTCAGCCTACACCCTGATTGACCCTGGGCTCCAACACTGCCAGTTTCTGCTCAGAAGTGGCATCTGTACAGAGAAAAACACTAGCTCCTGTGTTAGTGGGGTTCAGTAACGCCAGCTTCTCCCCTGCTGTGTGTTCGGCAATGTTTCCTGCTCCCTCCACATTCACACAACATCAGATATTAAACTTGCTCCAATTAGGCCTCAGCCTACACCCTCATTGACCCTGGGCTCCAACACCGCCAGTTGCTGCTCAGAAGTGCCATCTGCACAGCGAAAAACACTAGCTCCTGTGTTAGTGGGGTTAACTAACGCCAGCTGCTCCCCTGCTGTGTGTTCGGCAATGTCTCCTGCTCCATTCACATTCACACAACATCAGATATTAAACTTGCTCCAATTAGGCCTCAGCCTACACCCTGATTGACCCTGGGCTCCAACATTGCCAGTTGCTGCTCAGAAGTGCTGTCTACACAGAGAAAAACACTAGCTCCTGTGTTAGTGGGGCTCAGTAATGTCAGCTGCTCCCCTGCTGTGTATCCGGCAATATCTCCTGCTCTGTCCACATTCACACAACATCAGATATTAAACTTGCTCCAATTAGGCCTCAGCCTACACCCTCATTGACCCTTGGCTCCAACACTTCCAGTTGCTGCTCAGAAGTGCCATCTGCACAGAGAAAAACACTAGCTCCTGTGTTAGTGGAGTTCAGTAATGTTAGCTGCTCCCCTGCTGTGTGTCCGGCAATATCTCCTGCTCTGTCCACATTCACACAACATCAGATATTAAACTTGCTCCAATTAGGCCTCAACCTACACCCTGATTGACCCTGGGCTCCAACAGCGCCAGTTGCTGCTCAGAAGTGCCGTCTGCACAGAGAAAAACACTAGCTCCTGTGTTAGTGGGGTTCAGTAACGCCAGCTGCTCCCCTGCTGTGTGTCCAGCAATATCTCCTGCTCCGTCCACATTCACACAACATCAGATATTAAACTTGCTCCAATTAGGCCTCAGCCTACACCCTCATTGACCCTGGGCTCCAATACTGCCAGTTGCTGCTCAGAAGTGCTGTCTGCACAGAGAAAAACACTAGCTCCTGTGTTAGTGGGGTTCAATAATGTCAGCTGCTCCCCTGCTGTGTGTCCGGCAATATCTCCTGCTCCGTCCACATTCACACAACATCAGATATTAAACTTGCTCCAATTAGGCCTCAGCCTACACCCTGATTGACCCTGGGCTCCAACACCGCCAGTTGCTGCTCAGAAGTGCCGTCTGCACAATCAACATTTGCTCCTGTGTTACTGGGGTTCAGTAACGTCAGTTGATCCCCTGCTGTTTGTCCAGCAATTTCTCCTGCTCTGTCCACATTAGTAGTGGGAATGTGGACAGAGCAGGAGAAATTGCCGGACAAACAGCAGGGGATCAGCTGACGTTACTGAACCCCAATAACACAGGAGCAAGTGTTGACTGTGCAGACGGCACTTCTGAGCAGCAACTGGCGGTGTTGGAGCCCAGGGTAAATACTAGAAACAGAGTGGAGCCAGAGACCTAATTGGAGCAAGTTTAAAATCAGTAGTAGTCTACAACAGATATTAATCTTGATCCAATTAGGCCTCTGGCTCCACTATGTTTGTAGTATTAACCCTGGGCTCCAAAACCGCCAGTTGCTGCTCTGAAGTGCCATCTGCATAGTCAACATATGCTCCAGTGTTATTGGGGTTCAGTAATGTCAGCTGATCCCCAGCTGTGTGTCCAGCAATTTCTCCTGCTCTGTCCACACTCACACAACTACAGATTTTATACTTGCTCCAAATAGGCCTCTGCCTCCACTCTCTTTGTACTATTGACCCTGGGCTCCAACACCGCCAGTTGCTGCTCAGAAGTTTCGTCTGCACAGTCAACATATGTTCCAGTGTTATTGGGGTTCAGTAATGTCAGCTGATCCCCATCTGTGTGTCCAGCAATTTCTCCTGCTCTGTCCACACTCACACAACTACAGATTTTAAACTTGCTCCAAATAGGCCTCTGCCTCCACTCTCTTTGTACTATTGACCCTGGGCTCCAACACCGCCAGTTGCTACTCAGAAGTGCCGTCTGCACAGTCAACATATGCTCCAGTGTTATTGGGGTTCAGTAATGTCAGCTGATCCCCAGCTATGTGTCTGGCAATTTCTCCTTCTCTGTCCACACTCACACAACTACAGATTTTAAACTTGCTCCAATTAGGCCTCTGTCTCCACTCTGTAGTATTTACCCTGGGTTCCAGCATGGCCAGCTGGTTCCCGGCAGTGTCTTTGGCACAGGTACTCCCTCCTGCCCAGCCTGGTTCCAGCATGCCAGCTGTTTCCGGGTAGTGTCAACGTCACTTTGCCTCCAAAACTTCGTCTGTCGTGTTGCGGTTGGGTTAGCCGAGTCTATGGTGCCTGCAGTTTAGGTGCTTTCTATGTGGGCTGCGGTATCTGCCAATAAAGGCTGGTTCCATAGTGCCAATAGGACAAGCCCCCCCGTAGGACTGTTAGGTTTTGGTAACTGCGGCCGGCTCGCGGCCTTGCAACTTTGTTTTTCATGGGTACCTTCTGCTACCCATCTGGGTTCCAGTACCGTCAGCTGGTTCTCGGCAGTGCCTTTGGCTTAGGTGCCTCCTTCTCGGTATCCGAGTTCCAGCAAAATCTGCTGGCCCTTGATAGTGCTTTCTAGCACAGGTACCTCCTGCTTAGTAACCGGGTTCCAGTACCATCAGCTGGTCCTCGGTAGTGCCATTGGCTCTTGTTCCTTCTGCTGCCTCTCCGGGTTCCAGCACCGTCAGCTGGTCCTCGGTAGTTCCATTGGCTCTTGTAGCTTCTGCTACCCATCCGGGTTCCAGCACCGTCAGCTGGTTCCCGGCAGTGTCTTTGGCACAGGTACTCCCTCCTGCCCAGCCTGGTTCCAGCACGCCAGCTGTTTCCGGATAGTGTCAACGTCACTTTGCCACCAATACGTTGTCCTGTTGTGTTGCGGTCGGGTTAGCTGACTCTATGGTGCCTGCAGTTTAGGTGCTTCCTATGTGGGCTGCGGGATCTGGCAATAAAGGCTGGTTCCGTAGTGCCAAAAGGACAAGCACCCCCTGTAGGACTGTTGGGTTTCAGTAACTGCGGCCGGCTCGTGGCCTTGCAACTTTGTTTTTCATGGGTACCTTCTGCTACCCATTCGGGTTCCAGTACCGTCAGCTGGTTCTCGGCAGTACCTTTGGCTCAGGTGCCTCCTTTTCGGTATCCGAGTTCCAGCAATGTCTGCTGGTCCTTGGTAGTGCTTTCTAGCAAAGGTACCTCCTGCTTAGTAACCAGGTTCCAGTACCATAAGCTGGTCCTCGGTAGTGCCATTGGCTCTTGTTCCTTCTGCTACCCATCCGGGTTCCAGTACCGTCAGCTGGTTCTCGGCAGTTCCTCAGCCTTCTTGTACCTTCTGCTACATTTCCAAGTTCAAGCTTTTTGAAATGGTTTTTGGCAATCACT
Organism: Dendrobates tinctorius; assembly: GCF_039654945.1. NCBI lineage: Eukaryota > Metazoa > Chordata > Amphibia > Anura > Dendrobatidae > Dendrobates > Dendrobates tinctorius. The sequence goes on from NW_027361677.1 coordinate 11,587,866, forward strand.
CTGGATCTCCCTGATGATGACCCTGAAGACGACGACCCTGAAGACCACCCCGAAGATGACGACCCTGAAGACGATGACCCTGAAGACGACGACCCTGAAGACCACCCCGAAGAAGACGACGACCCCAAAGACGACGACCCTGAAGACGACGACCCTGAAGACCACCTCAAAGAAGACCAAAAAGATGACCCTGAAGAAGATGACCAAGAGGACAAAGAACATGAAGACAACAACCAAGATACAGAACAACAAGAGACAGAACAACAAAAGACAGAAGACCAAGAAGCAGAAGAACAAAAATCAGAAGAGCAAAAAGCAGAAGAACATTAAGCATAAGACTAAAAATCAGAGCAAAAGATATTATTTAAATTATAAGCAGAAGATGACTAAGCAGTGTATGGGGGTGAGTCCGTTCCTCCTCGTGGTGCCCCTGGAAAATGCCTGCTGCTGCAGGCCAAACTGAACGCGGACAAATCCTGTTGTAAATCTTTTGTGACAGGTAGAACGGAAGGTGTAATCTTCAAACTTTTATAGATAACAACTACAGGAATGACTGTCACAAATAAGAATATGATGAAGAAGAAGAATAGGAAGAAGATGAAGTAGAATATGAAGAAGAATAAAAGTTGAATAAGAAGAATATGAAAAATGTAAAAAAAAAGAATAATAGGAAGAAGGTGAAGAAGAAGATGAATAAGGTGAAGAAAAAGTTGATGAAAAAGATGCTGCTTCTGCTGAGGATCATGAAGGAGAAAGTGTGGGAGAAGTAAAAAAAGAAGGTGAAGAGCATGGAAGTAGTGAAACATACATATCTGACAACATATTAAAAAGGTTAACATAGTCAATATCTTTGTAACTCCGAACGTCTTAAAAAAAAAAAATTATTCCTGCTATTCCATTTGATTGGGCTAAACCTCTATGCCTTTAATGTCTCTTCCACCTCCCCCAATACATTCTACATTATTCTTAGTTGTTTTCCTTCATGTTGAATTAACCTACAAGAAAAGAAAGGGTTTATTTTAATTTCGATATTTCTGACCCATTGACTTGCATTGGTTTCCGGTATCGGAATCGGCGATATCCGATACTTTTTGGGTATCGGTCCAATCCAATCCGGTCCGATATTTCCCGATATCGGAAGGTATCGCTCAACACTACCTGACACACTTCCAGTAATATATATCCCCCATCCTGTTATAACGTGACTAGTGATGAGCGAGTATACTCGTTGCTCGGGTTTTCCCGAGCATGCTCGGTGTCCTCCGAGTATTTTGGCGTGCTCCGGGATTTATCTTTCGTCTCAACTACATGATTTTCGACTGCTAGACAGACTGACAGTATGTGAGGAATGCCTGTTTGTTAGGGAATTCCCACATGTATAATACCTGTCTACAAGTCGCAAATCATGCAGCTGAGACTAGGTAATCTCCGAGCAAGCCAAAATACTCGGAGATTGCCTGAGCATGCTCGGTGAGACCCGAGGAAATATGCTACTCGCCTATCACTAAGCATGACCCATCCTTGACTTCTTCCAGTAATAGTGTCCTTGTTCTGCTGCTCTTCTCCAAGAAATTAAAAAAATAAAATGATTCTTCTCCCCTTACCCATTCCCACAATGTGCAGCTCCTCTTCTATAGCCAACGGAGAAGAGGACGCATATCTAGCTGAAATAGCTGATGATGTCGGTTGGCCCCGGTCGTGATCACACTCTCCACAATCATTGCACCCCTGTAGACAATTCTTTTATAGTTACCAACAAAATACATAGTTCCTGGGCCTCACTGCAAAATATGTAACAAAGTCCAATCTGAATTGGTGTCTTCTTATATGACAGAAACCTCTATTGCTACACCACTAAAAATTAATAGAATATATGTTAGGCATCAGGTTTCTGCACAGCCTTCGGCGGTCTCCCATTCCTCTCCGGCCGCAGAGGAGGTTGCTCTGCAGACTTATCAATCCCGGCGCTCTGCTCAGACTAGCACTGTGGGCTTGGTTGCAGCTGCTGCTACATCTGGTTCAGCTATAGCAATGCATGCTGGTCAGCAGCGAGCTACTCCAGCAACTAAGTCCTCCTTTCAGTCCACTGAGCATGCCCGTGGGACGATCTCTCATTGGAAATCGGAGGTCACATGCTCAGGTCCTGCTCCAGCTCGGATTGAACCATTAGGAAGGTCACTGCTATAAAAGGTTTGCATGGCTGCCCCGCCATGTGCTATGATAGACATTAGTTCTTATGTTTATAGTGGTGTGTGTGATGATGGATGTGTGAGACAGGTGAATGACTCATTATGAAACCCCTTCCCTTTGATATGCGTGTTATTAGGGTTTAGAGGTTAGAGTCAGCGCTTAGTACTGGTACTGCTTAGCGCCACAGTGCATCCAGCTTACTCATCTGTTAGCTCCAGTGGGTGCCATTCAGCACAGGTGTTACAGTACCGCATATGTTGCAACGTCCATCTGTACGGCGCCGTGCACACATAGTGTGCTTTCCAGCACTAATCTCAGACTGGTTAGTGGCGACCGCAAGTGCAGACGCGGTACATGCTCAGAGCGGTGGGCTAATGCTTGATGCACCCTGTGACGTTTAGCAGGGCACAGCACTCCAGGGGGAACTTTCCCTGGCTCCGCAGTAGTGGTTGCAGGCGTTAATGGGTCTAGAGGGGTACGCTTCTCGTGTCTCAGAAGCAGTGTCCTGTGACCTCACGCTAGCGCTCCTCTAGCCGCAGCCTGTGAGGTTTAACAGGCTTCGGCATTGGTTTCTGCAGACTCTGTGCAGTAACAGAGTCCGTTTCCTATCACACTGGGTCAGTGGTTACCCACCGGTGTCAAGCGAGCAGTTTACCTCTTGCTGTCCGTTGTTGTATAGCAGCAGTATACCATCTCTGCACGGTGGAACCTGGGTTGTGATCGCACCTTTTCATAATTTATATTTGGTGCGATCCACAAACCCTAACAATATACACTGGGACCTAATTGGGAAGGTTTTCCCTTGTGGAGAGTGACATGCCAGAATGAGGAGAACTAAATGCCTTGCAAGCTCCTCTGGGAAATTAAATATGCAAAACGTCTCTTCAGAGAGGAGAGTACTAGAACTCTAGCACCACCGACAGGAATTAGCAATCCTACAAGTCATTATCGATCCTTTAACGAGCCTTGAAATATATCTTAGGGTAAAAACTAAAAACCAAATAAAAATCTCAATTTGTAGACATGGTGTTTCAGGGTCATGCCCCTCATCAGTACAAAGTATGAGATTTGATTTGGCTAGCTGAGATGCCACTTCCAATAGGTGGCACTAGATTGTAATGTACACTGTACTTTTCTAAAACTTAAATAACTTTTTTAATATATATATATATAGCTATGCAAAAAAACCTGACCAGCACATCCAAGTGTGAATAGGTGCAAGCTGCAGTGACTACAAAACATATATGAAAAGAGCACAGCAGCACCCTGTGAAAGCCAAGACATATGATGTCAAAGGAAATAAAAAATTCCTAACGCTCTGTCCCTCAGCAAGATATGCTTACAAAAGCGAAGGTTCTTAGCGCATGATTTGGCCAATTCATGTGTGCCCGTCAACCGCAGCAAGGTGACACTTCTCTGACGGGTCCTGTCTGAACCCTACCATATCCTACTGTATATGCCACTTTCAGGTTAAAAAAACCTTCTATAATGGACAAACATGTCTCTCCTGGGCTGCAAGCCTACAAGTGAATGGGCTAGTAGAACTGGTTGAGAACATCTGGCAGAGGGAGTCACACCCCCCTATAAATAGCTATACAAGAAAACCTGACCAGCACATCCAAGTGTGAATAGGTGCAAGGTGCGGTTGACGGGCACACATGAATTGGCCAAATCATGCACTAAGAACCTTCGCTTTTGTAAGTACATCTTGCTGAGGGACAGAGCGTTTGGAATTTTTTATTTCCATTGACATCATATGTCTTGGCATTCACAGGGTGCTGCTGTGCTCTTTTCATATATATATATATATATCTCTATTATATAAAGCTCAAGTGTGTGTATGTATGTGTGTATGTCCGGGATTGGCATCCGCACCGTCGCAGCTACAGCCACAAAATTTGGTACAGTCACATGTCTGGACCCCGAGAGCGTCCTAGGCTATGTTGTGAGGTGAAATTTTAACCCCGCGCATTCCAATTCACCAAACAATTTTGCCACTATCTACATACTGGGGAAAAAGTGTATGTATCAAGCCCCGCCCCTCATTATGATGTCACAATGGTTGCCATGGCGACGCTGATGTCATCATAGGTTGCAAGCCCCGCCGCTCATTATGATGTCATAATGGTTGACTATGAGATGGAGGATGTGTGATGGGTATATGGGCACTGGACTATGGGATGGAGGATATGTATGACGGGTATATGGGCACGGGACTATGGGATGGAGGATATGTATGATGGGTATATGGGCATGGGACTATGGGATGGAGGATGTGTGATGGGTATATGGTCATGGGACTATGGGATGGAGGATGTGTGATGGGTATATGGGCACTCAACTATGGGATGGAGGATATGTATGATGGGTATATGGGCACGGGCCTATGGGATCGTGAATATGTATGATGGGTATATGGGCACAGGACTATGGGATGGAGGATAATTATAATTTGCTATAACTAACCACAGTTAGTTACTATGCCCGGGCAGCGCCGGGCTCTTCAGCTAATATATATATATATATATATATATATTGGAACAGCACCATAGAAAATACCTCAATAGTGTGCACGCTTCCCCAACTAGCAATCAATTGGCTCCTTAGAATAAATAGCAAAAATATTATAGAACTTTAAGGCCCAAAGGTGTGGTAATGTTTTTGATATAAAGGGCCTGCGAGAGATTTTATATCCGAAACGTCACAATGCCATTGGACATTAAAGTCCATGTTTTTTATATTTTTGTGCTGTTTCCCTTTTTTAGCTATATATACAGTATATATCCATATACATATTAGAGAGCAGCAAAAGATACCAAAACAATAGCTGCCATCCTATGAAGTGGTATTATGATTGCAATATACATGTCAGAAATAGTTTCGATCTATCTACTTCTTTGTCCACTTGAACTTTTCTTCTAGTGTGAAATCGCATCTCCTGCTGAGAAGTGACAGAGTGTATAATACACTGGAAATTCTGAATTTTCGTAGCCTTCATTCTTTCTGTCTTTTGCTTTCTGAATGCCTAAATAGGGTAGAACTTGGTTTGAAGCAGCGGAATACATAGAGAAAGATAATCCAGATAATGTATGGAAGGCATTCAGATCAGCAGATACCCGCTTGTGGACCACAGAAATGTACCGTATGTTCTTAGGATATTGCGTTCCTGACTTTTACTTCATAGTTTTGCTCAAAAACGAGTCTAGCAAAAGTAATTATTAGCGATTGCAGAATAGGTACATTACCCAATGCAGTGTTGGTCAGCTGGGTTCAATGTCCATTTTTTCTGCAGGCACGGATGCTACAAATACTAAGCCACTCTATTATAGTGTGTAGAAAAAGCAACAGAACTTAGATGCTCCTGTGAATAGTGACTAAGGCATCTAGATGGTTAGCAGAGTGTGGGGGCTCTCTCCTTAACCCCATCGGCATCCTGAGAAAATGATTGTGTGGTCCTGATGTTTACCATGGCAAGTCAAGGCAAAATACGGCCTTAGAGTCTGCCAGCTATAGTGACCTATTCAGATGTTAGCAACATTTAAAGAGGGTGTCCACTACTAGCACAACCCCTTTTAAAATGCCGTTCCTGTGGTGACGGCCCTCGCTCTCCCTGGGGCTGTGATCAGGTGTTGTAACATGTGACGCCGGTGTCCACACAGCACTGGCGTCACTGTCTCCACCTTCTTACAAACTGAAGATGAAGAGGAAGTCCGGACTGTAGCTCATCCCAGACTTCCTCTTCATGTTCAGTTTGTCCAAAGGCGGAGACAGTGACGATAGCAGTGTTTGGACACCGGGCATCACGTGTCATTTCATGGAACGGCGCCGGCACGGGAGTTGAGTATGGGCTTTTTAATTTTATCGGGACCGAACATTTAGTTTAAGAAGGAGTTGTCCTTGTAATAGACAACCCCCTTGAGTGGTAAAAAATAAAGTTTTTCTTTCCAGTCATGCCACTTTGCATTAATTCTTGAAAAGCACATTAAGAGTTAATTAACTATCTGGCAGCCATTTTGAATATGTTGAGGGCTGCAAATTTGAAAACGGTATCACTTTTGGGTTTTTTTTGCAGCATCTAGGACCCCCAAAGTCATTTCACAGCTGAATAGAAAAATAAACTAAAAAATTGGAAATTTCCTTGAAAATTTTTTTAAAGCTTCTAAGTTCTAACACCCTAACAAAACAAAAGAACATTTTACAGATGGTGATGATGTAACGCAGACAAGAAGGAAATGTTATTTATCAATTATTTTGTGTGGTATAACTGTTTGGATTAAAGGAATAATCATTAAAAGTTTGAAAATAGCTAATTTTTAAAAAAATATTTTGTCAAATTTCTAATATTTTATAAATAAATGCAAAACATATAGCCCTAAATTTACCCTTATTATAAAATACAATGTGTCACGAAAAAGCAATCTCAAAATCAATGGGATTCGTTGAAACCTTCCAGAGTTATTGCTACTTAAAGTGACACATCAGATTTTATAAATTTGTCCTGCTCACTAGGCGCCATATTGATAGCGGTATTTCCACAATTTTGCCAAAGTTGAATGCTATTCTAGTTTCTAGCACCTTTCTGTGTCTATCATTTATTGGGCAATCTATATACCTGAAGAAGGTCTGTGTGAGACTGAAACGTCATATGTTGGCTGTGGATTGCAATTAAATCACTTCTTCACTTATTACTTGGGTGCTAAGTTCCTTATATATCATATTATGGGTTGGGCCCCAACTTGAGCACCAAACTAATCATAAGTACCATGTCCTATTTATACATACAACCTCATATCAGTCTGTCTCCTCTTTAGATCCTCTAGATTGCTGCAGTTAAATGACTTTTGGTGACATCATGGTCAGATGACCGTGATATCCCCAATGGTATTTAAGCATTTTCAATCTTTGAGTAGAAATGCTGGGAGCTCCTAAGAGAGTAGAGACCCTGGGCAACTGACCGGATTGCCCACCCTCACCAAATGTCGGCAGGTAGGGTTTATATTTCAATCATACTCCAAAAAATCCTGCACAGGCACTTGGGAAAGGTCAGTGCCTGCGCACTGCAGTACTTTGCTTTGCCTCAAGAGGGCAGATAAGTACGCCTGCGCAGGAGCGCTATGTCGAGCAAACTGTGTGGATGATGCAGGGACGCGTCAACCACATGAAGCAAGAAGATGGACGGCAACGCATGAAGATGTTAGGCGCCGGACCAAGAATAATGACACCACTCGGACCAGACCGCCCTGCAGGTGAGTATAATAAAAGTTATTTTTCTTATCTTTCAGGTCGGAACTGTGGCTTATCTACAGCATTATAGAATGCTAAAGATAAGCCCTGAAAGGTGGTGGCCATAACTCGTATCGGCCAAACCTGGTGACAGGTTCCCTTTAAAGGATCGATTTAGACTTTTTGGATGCTACTTCCAATAGGTGGCACTAGAGTTAAAGTCTTCTTTCTCTCTGAAGATCACTTTTAACTTCACAGAAGAGCATTGTATGGCCTATAAGTCTCCGTACACAGACATATTAGACTTGCACTCTCCAAAAGGAGAAATTTTACCCCTAATAGAACTCGATTATGTCAGGTTAGTATCTTTATGGAAGTATTTGGAGGCTTTTGAATTGACCAATAGACATGTAAATTCTTCTGGGAAGTCCTTTTTCCTGGATATTATTTGCGTTAGGCCGGGATCACACTACCGTGATGATGATGCGAGAAACTCGCATGAGTCTCTCTGTAAGGTTCTCAGTCTTTTTTGACATGTTTTTGAAATTCAGTTTTTTCCGGCGGCCATTTTGCTTTCTGTCCGGCTGCAGCTATCTTGCCCTCAGTTAGTATGGAGTTTCCAGTTTTTATGTTCCCGCCCTGATTCTCTCCCTCTTGCCTCTTTAGCAGCCTCAGATAAGCAATCAGTTGCTTCAAAATCAAGTCTGCAGTTTGCCTGAGACCTGCTCCTGGAAGGCTTGGACTTGGTACTCCAGTCGTCTCCTGCTGAGGAACTTTTGAACACTTGTGGACACTGGAAACCTGCTGCCTGACAAATCCACAGTTGCACGGGAAGTAACAAAGAGAGACCATGAGCTTGTTGTGGAAGTTCTGCTGTGCTTAATGTTTACTCTGGCCTGCTGTGTCTCCTGCCTCTGTATCTGCAAACCGTGTGAACCCTTTTGGCTTACTTGTATGAAGTAATACAAGTGAATTGTACACAGTACATCACACTCTCGCATCAACACCCGGCACTGCCGCTGGCACACAGGACCGAAGCTGCGGCTGCTTGTATTTCTATACAGCTGCAGCTCCGGTCATGAGTGCCGGTGGTAGCGCCAGGTGTTGATGCGAGAGACTCGTGCGAGTTTCTCGCGTCACACACGGTAGTGTGATCCCGGCCTTATGGAAACTATGTTATACACAAGCACTAAAATAACACATAGTAGATGGAGAAAATACTATGGAGTGTTCCTCCGTAAATAATTACATCTTTCATGTACTCAAGGGATCACAGACACTTTTTAAGTTGTGCCCATAGTGGCTCGTATCACCCTTGTCAGAGAGTAAACGTGTTGGGAGCCGCCTATTGACCCAATCTATCATTGTAGATAAAAAGTTATGCCTTTCGGACCTTTTTCCTTAGTATTTGTAGACACAGAAAACATTATAAACCCGAGTTCGAATCCCACCGTCCATAACTCAGCTTTTTTAATTTATTCCTTTCACCATTTGCTTTTTCTGTATCTCCAAAGCAAAATCTTGTCTGTAAGATTAATCTTGATGAAATTATTCCCTACAAGGTTTCGCCTAATATGATAATCCTCGTCCTCGCTCATGTCAGGAGCCCCGCACTGCACTTGCTCACTGAGCCAGTGCGGGTGTCCTGAGTACAAAGACAGTGCTCAAAGATACCTGTGGAGCAGGGCAGCAGCGGTGACGATGCGTGCTTCAGAGTATCAGGACCTGAAGCACATGACTGCTGGGGGCGTGGCCTAAGCTCCACAGATCTAGGAGCTGCAGGGAAACTCCTAGAAAGGTAACTACAGGACAATGTTACCAAGGGGCAAAGACAGAGACAGATACCAGATGAAGCCAGGGTCAAAGCACAAGATAGCAATACAGTACCAAAGGTTTAGACAGAAAGGATAGTCAGGACGTAGCAATAGGTCAGAAACCAGAACGGGCAATAGACGGTACAATAGGGACAAACTGTAATGGAGTAACGATAGCCAAGCCAGGAGGTCAGAACCGGAGAAGACAATAGTACCAAAATGAGAGACGGAGTACAGAGTGAGGGGACGGACCGGGTCATACACGGGAAGCAAACAAGCAACGCAGAATACACGCACACCAGGGGTCAGACACACCAGAACAACAGTATAGCTGATAGAGAACCCTGGTGAAGAGTGAGTATAAATACCCCTCCCTGATCCAGAAAGAGGCCACGAACACTTAACCCTGTGAGTGCAGGGCAAGAACTCTGTTCAAATCATGACAGCTCACAGCTTCCGATATATTGTGTTTTACCGAGTCTCTAAAAACTTTCACGGCTGAGTAAGTCGCTAATGCGTGTTGTTGGAAAACACGGCGGAGTTAGGTACAACTAATTAAGAGCTATTCTCGGAATCGCTGCCTTCTTACTAGAAAAAAAAAGCCAATCATAGATTTAAGGATTTCGTCACAATCTGAAATTACCTTTCAAATTTAAGACACTCCAAATAAATTGAATACCTGTCTGAGTGCCCATACTTCCAAAAGGTTATCGTACAAAATAAAGACACTTCATCAAAGATTTAGCACTCCACTATCTACAATCCATAAATCAGGAAGTGTCACGCTCCTTTTAGCCTGACTTCATTTCATCGACTATCTCCTCCAACATCTCTGTCAAGTGCGCTGTTTGCATCATTACACGTAATTATATTTTAATGCAGATGTTCTACAGAATGTCACTGCATCGGAGAATCTAAACCGGTTTGTCATGTTCTATTGCTTTGATATGCCACTCGATACAGGTACATGTAGATGAGAGAGACTCGGTGAGGAATATTCCTTTAAGTATTTATGAGGATGCCAAGTTTTGTTTCGTAGACAGAGGAAGTTAAGAGGAATGACAATTTTGCGCGGTCTCTCCTATCTGACTTGATTGCAGCTGAGTGCCGGAGTTAAAAGCTATTGCTAGTACATCGGTCAACATGGTGGAGGCTGTGGTTAGTCAAGTGCGAGTGTTTTTAAAAGGGTTGCTGGGAAAATATCGACAGTTCATGTTACTTTATTTAGAACTGCATGTAAAAGTCAAACATGCAACACTAGAATAGTGTATATACTGTATATATTTTTATATATATTTTTTTTTGTTTAAACATTTTCTGTCCTGCATCAAAAATAGCAGGAGTCATGCATTTTGTGTCCTCCTTACCGCTCCAGAGAGAGCACATGTGAATCAAAAGCTTAATCGGGTCGTCCAGTCTAAAATTACAAGTCTGAAGTCACTCTATGTGACTGCAGACTTGTGAATCCTCACATCGTGTGCACTGTGTGCTGTGAGGATTACAGTGCGAGTGTCCATGTGACTGTAACTATGTGATTTGCATTCTTCTGGCCGCAGTCAGACTAGACTGTATCCTGCCTCACTCAATACACTTCCATTGAGGAAGCAGGACGCAGTCTAGTAGGCATGTGACCACATGTATTCAAACCTCCCGTTTCTGGCAATGGCACTCTAGAATCTTAGCAGCACGCTGTAAGCATTCACAAGTCTGCAGACACATAGAGTGACTGCAGACTCGTAGTTTTTGACTGGACAACCCCTTTAATGAGTGTGATGAACCTTAGGCAGTTCTACTACCAACACACTTATAAACACCACCCCAGTTGTCTGAAAAAAATAACTGGTTGTTATCCCTTGGGGGTGTGTCCATACACACACACTAACCAATCAGAGCTGTGTTAGACAACATTTGGACAAACCTCTTAGGGAAGGGAAATGGTGACATCTCGTTGTCAATTTATTCATACTATTCAAGAAGGGGAAAACAGAAGAAAAGAAAAATGCTGAGTTGGAAGAAAATTGTTTTTAGTTTTTTGGTGAATGCACTGATCAGACACATCAAGAGAGGTGTAGGTACTTTTAAAGGCTGGGATCACACATGCGAGGAATACGGCCAAATCTCGCATATTAATACCCGACACTGCCACCGGCACGCAGTAGCGGAGTCTGAGGCTGCATGTATTGCTGTACGGCCGCACGCTCCGATTCAATTGCCGGCGGCAGTGCCAGGTATTAACATGCGAGATTCGGCCATATTCCTCGCATGTGTGATTCCGGCCTAATGATGATTATCAATCATTTAAGTAGATCAGATTGATTCCCACAGTATTAAGTTCACACGAATTTGACAATTTGAGATTCAATTCGTGATTTTCCTCCCCAAAAATACAGCTTCCCTGACACCATTGTTGAATTGGCTAATGTCATTTTGCATGCCATGCTCCATTAACTTGCCCTGCTGAAAACAAACCTTCGCATATAGCACCATATATGGAAAAAGAAAAAAGTTACTGGTCATAAATGGAAATGGGTGGCAAAAGTAAAAAAAAATTTCGAATTTCTACATTTTTTTTCACTACTTAAATAACCAAAACACCTAACCTGTGTGAGGCGTCGAGATCCCAACAATGCACAGGGGGAATCTCAAGCCATGTCCTCTGCGATCTCCCATTCTTCTGCAGCCACAGAGGTTCCTGCTCAGCAGAGACGTCGGTCCCAGCGTCTTGCTCAGGCTGATGCTATGCGTCTGGTTGCTGCTGCTGCCCCAGGTTCAACTATAGCCAGGGCCGGCGTTAGGGGCAGGCAGACCAGGCAGCTGCCTAGGGCCCCCACTCCTCCAGGGGCCTCCAGCCAGCAGCACATCACACAGCCGCTATGGGGCCCCTGTGAGGCAGGGGGGCCCGCCTGCCCCCAGCGCCGACGCCGCCACATTGAAGGAGACAGTGATGGAGGAGAGAGCGTCACCTGACACTCCCTCTCCCATCATTCCCCGCTCTGCCTCTGACACAGCGGGGGCGCGATGATGTCATAGCCCTCTCACTCTGTGCCAGACAGAGCAGCAGGAGACAGTAGCATCCAGCAGCGCAGGCACGAGAAGGTGAGGAGTGTTTTTTTTTTTAAATCAGTGTGAGTACTGGACTGTGGGGCCACTCTGGGGGGACTATATACCATGCTCAGCTGTATCATACCAAGCTGGGGGGGGCTGTATTCCATGCACGGCTGTATTACACCATTCTGGGGGGGCTATAAACCATGCTGGGCTGTATCATATCATGCTGGGGGGCTATATACCATGCTGTGCCGTATTATACCATGCTGGGCTGTATTACACCATTCTTGGGGGGCTATATACCATGCTGGGCCGTATTATACCATGCTGGGCTGTATCATACCATATTGGGGGGCTATATACCATGCTGGGCCGTATTATACCATGCTGGGCCATATTACACCATTGTGGGGGGGCCTATATACCATGCTGGGCTTTTTCATACAATGCTGGGGGGGCTATATACCATGCTGGGCTGTATTACACCATTCTGGGGGGCAATATACCATGCTGGGCTGTATCATACCATGCTGGGGGGCTATATACCATGCTGGGCTGTATTATACCATTCTGGGGGGCTATATACCATGCTGGGCTGTATTATACCATTCTGGGGGGCTATATATCATGCTGGGCTGTGTTATACCATGCTGGGCTGTATTATACCATGCTGGGGGGCTATATACCATGCTGTGCTGTATTATACCTTACTGGGCTGTATTATTCCTTTCTGGGGGGCTATATACCATGCTGGGCTGTTTTATACCATTCTGAGGGGGCTATATACCATGTTGGGCAGTATTATATCATGGTGGGCTGTATACCATGCTGGGCTGTATTATACCATGGTGGGCTGTATACCATGGTTGGTCTGTATTATACCATGCTGTGCTGTATACCATGGTGGGCTGGGCTGTATACCATGGTGGGCTGGGCTGTATACCATGTGGTGCTGGGCTATATACCATGTGGTGCTGGGCTATATACTATGCGGCTGTGTTATATACCATGGGGGGTACATTTTACATTATATTGTATAGGGGGATGCTTTGTTATATAATATGGGGAGCTACATTATATAATATGGGGGGCTGTATTATATTATATTTGATGAGGGCTGCATTATACTATATGAGGAGGGCTACATTGTATTCTATGGAGGGGCTACATTATACTATATAATGGGCTGCATTATATCCTATGAGGGGGTTGCCATATATTCTATGGAGGGGCTGCATTATACTATATGGGGGTGGGGCTGCATTATATTCTATGGGGGGGTTACATTATATTCTGTGGAGTGGCTGCATTATACTCTGGGGTAGCTGCATTATTCTCTAAGGTGTGGCTGCATTATGCTATAAAAGGTGGGCTACATTATATTCTATGGGGGTTACATTATATTGTATGGCGAGGCTCCATTATACTCTGTGGGGTGGCTGCATTATGCTCTATGGGGTGGCTGCATTATACTATATGTGGGCTGCATTATACTGTGTTGAGGACTATGGGGAATACATTAAATGAAGAACTATGGGGTGCATTATGCTATGGGAAGTGAATTGTGCTACATGGGTGACTATGGCGGTGCATTATACTATATGGACAACTATGAGGAGTGTATTATACTATATGGAGGACTGAGCAGTGTATTTTAATATATGGAGGACTGAGGAGTTTATTATACTATATGGAGGACTGAGCAGTGTATTTTAATATATGGAGGACTGAGTTTATTATACTATATGGAGGACTGAGGAGTGTATTATACTATATGGAGGACTGAGCAGTGTATTTTAATATATGGAGGACTGAGGAGTTTATTATACTATATGGAGGACTGAGGAGTGTATTATACTATATGGAGGACTATGGGGCAGATTATATTATATGGAGGACTATGGGGTGTAAACTGTAGATGTGCTGCTGATAACATGATACTGTATGGTGATCTGTTAGGGTGAGTGCACACGTTGAGGATTAGTGTGCAGCTTTTTCTGCAGAGAATCCATATCTCTTGGCAGAAACCGCAGGGTAAAACGCATGCATTTTTCCTGCGGATTCCTAGCATGTGTACAGTGGATTTGATGCAGGTTCTAGTGCGGTTTGGCAGTGCGGATGAGAGAGAGAGATTGATTTGTATGTCCCGGAACGTACACTGCAGCTGCGGTTTCGCAAAAAAGAAGTAACATGCTGCGGAAAATAGACCGCAGCAAATCTGCGCAGAATTTTCCGCAGCATGTGCACGGCAGATTTGGTTTTCCATAGGATTACATGGTACTGTAAACCGCATGGAAACTGCTACGGATCCGCAGCGAAAAACGCAACGTGTGCACACACCCTTAGTGATACATTAGTGATCATTCTGTTCCCATCATTCTTTCTCAGACGGTGGAAAGAGGCCGGGAAACAAGTGTTGAACGACTTCTTCAATTTTGTCGATCACACTCATTTAGCGTCTTGAACTCAGCGCATGTAAATACAACAGAAATGCTTCTGTGTGATGTGCAATTGTAATAACGTGCAGGAGGGATATATGTCACCACGGAACAGACAGACCAACAGTAAAAGGGGAGGTTTATTTACAGGGAGTAAAACAGATAAACATATAATATAACAGAGAAAATGCTGTACAAGGTAATATCAGAGACTGAGGAAATAACAGAAGTGCACAACAACAGACAGTTATTCTCTTTTGGGAAGGAAACTTATCAGTTACTGGAGAACTTGATTGTAGAAATCACTCTTCTCCCATGTAGGCACCCAGGCACAAGGGATGCTTGATGTCATCAGTCTCTGGTATCCTAGGTATAGTCCAACTGGCGTATGGGGGGTTAACGTGGAGGCTCAAGGGGTATGATGATGGGGGTATCCCCCTGTATGCAATATCCTTCCCTCTGCTGCGGTAGCAGCGCTCCCTCACCAGGGTCAGGGGATCTGCCTGTGCCAGTCTCTCTTGGCAGGTCAGTGTCACGTTAGTCTGTTCCTTGGTCACAGGGATGTGTGTCAGCCACTGAATACAGCCTGTCTGCAAGGAAGAGTCTTGCCACTATCACAGTCTCTCTGAGAAGATTCACAGGGAAGTCTCTAGTCACAGCATACAGCCCGTGCTCTGCACACACAGACTTCACAGGGGGATCAGGACACAACTTATCTGTCACTGCAGACCCCAACTGTTAGTAGTCACAGGATACTGTCTCTGCTTTTCTGCAGGTCTCAGTCTGTCCACGGGGTCAGGACGCAGCTCCACTCTCTCCACAGTACGCAGCTTCATGTACTAACGTTCTGCTGTCCCTTTGCAACTATACCCCGGACTCTCTCTGTGACTAGGAGCTCTGTCTCTTCTGCAGTCTCTATCAGCGTCCTTCCCCTTCAGCTCCTCACGCTGCACTCCACTGCAAAGCCCGGGAACATTCCCGCTCTCTGCTCTCCTCTCCTGGCCCCCTGTGCTCAGCCCTTCCTCTGTCTCCCGGGGAACCTGCTGTCCTGTTTAACTGTTTGAGGCATGGAGCAGAGAGGGCAGCCTTCTCATGGCTCTTCTTGCACTTCACCCCCTTACACAATATGTCAGCATTTGGGGCCCCATTTTAAACTTTGCCTAGGGCCCCACTTTGCCTAAAACCAGCCCTGGCTATAGCATTTAGCATTAATCAGCGGTAAGCAGGCGCTCCTGGGTCTAAGTCCTGCTTTTCTCCATCTGAGCATGCCCGTGAGATGACTGCTCTTTGGTGGTCGTAGGTCACATGCTCAGGTCCTCAAGCAGCTCAGACTGGGCCATCAGGAAGGTCCTGGAAGGCTGCAGTTATAAAAGGATCACATGGCCGCACAGCAGTACGCTAGAGTAGACCATGTGGAGTGAATGTTGTATGCACGTAAAAATAAAACCCCGAAGAAAAATGGCAGAATTGCCATTCGTAATTTCACCGCACTTGAGATTGCAAAAAAAAAAACAAGCTCTCATGCTACTATATCAATGAGAAAATGTTCTTGGATGAAGGAAGGAAGAAAAAATGAAAATGCAAAAATAAAATGTGGCTGCGTTAGAAAGTGGCTAAAATACAAAAATTTTTAACAAGGCAGCTTCTCTTAAGGGGCAATATTTTGCTCCTTCATTTTACAGATTTTGTGTTTAAATCTTGTCAGTGTCCATATACTGTATTACATTAAGGTTTATAGAGCTACTAATTTTTTTATTTAAGTGCATATGAACAATTTTAAGTGTTTTTTTACTTTAAAGGGAATTTATCAGCAAGTTTTTGCTCCATAATCTGAGAGGAGCACAATGTAAGGGCTGAGAGCCTGATTCCAGTGATGTCACATTCTAGGCTGTGTTTTGCTGTTTCAATAAAATCAGTATTTTATCAGCAGTAGATTATCACCACATGACTAGGTGTCTTGTGCCTCCTAGTCAACTCCTTTGTGTAACCCCACCCTGATCACTGATTGGCAGCTTTCGACCTATGAATAGTGTACACAGAAAGCTGCAAATTAGTGATGTGTGCAGGGTTATTCAAAGCTCAACATTTGAGCTATGATAGATTTGCAACAGAGAAAATAGTGATTGTATAAAAAAACAGCAAGTGACACATACAGGGAGTCTCAGCCTCTACATCATGCTGCTCTCAAATTACATAGCAAAAAAATGGTGACACACTGCTTTTAATTTCTTTAAAATCAAGTAATTGCTATACTTTTCAGCTTTTGCCATTCTTGGTGCACTTCAATCTTACTAATTTTGGAGCAAAACAATTGTTGCGGGCTTGCGGAACGCACCAAATAATAAAGATGGAATAAGGTGCGTTCGCAGCCCGGGGTCCACCGTGTAGAGATGACAAACTTCTGCTCTGTAATGGCGGATGCTATATGGAGTAGTAGTAACTAACACCGGCGGGTAACCACTTGCCCGGTGTGAAAGAAAGCGGGCTCTATTACCTCACAGAGCCGCACTACCACTTAACGTAAATTCCGGAGCCTGTTAACCTCACAGGACTCGGCAAGGTGAACACTAGCCAAGAGACACAGGACTCTGACCCAAGGACACAGGGTTAGAGTCCCTCTAGTCCCACTAGCGTTCGACACCGCAACTGCAATGCCAGAACTAATAATTTAATTGCACCATGTACACACTGCACCGGTTCAGCGGATGCCACTAACCACCCTGAGCAGGGAGGTATGCGCTTGACTTGCGCATGGTGCCGCTGCGAGGAAAGCTGCTGCATATGCGGTCCAGTGGTGCCTTGTGCTGAATGGCACTATCTGGTGCTAATGCTCGTGTGGAGAGCGGGATGCTCTGTGGCACATAGCTTATGCCACTACTGGCACTGACTCTATCTCCCTAAACCCTAACACATACATAACCGAGGGTAGGGGTTTCATAATGAGTCAGTCACAAGTCTCATACATCTGTCATCACACACACACAACTAGCCATCAGAGTCTATACTAGCGCATGGCCGAGCGGCCATGTGACTCTTTTATAGCGGCGTCCTTCCGGACTTCCCAGTAGTGGAACAATCAGAGCAGGAATGGGACCTGCGCATGTGACCTCCGACCTCCAATGAGAGGTCGTCCCACGGGCATGCTCAGTAGGCAGAATACAGGACTTAGTCCCTGGAGTGTCTGCTTGCTGCTGACTCAAACATGGTATTACAGCACAGCCTGAAGGAACAGCCAGACGCTTAGCATTAACTTGAGCAAGACTCCTGGACCGCCGTCTCTGCTGAGCAGGAATCTCTGCAGCCACAGAGGAATGAGAGACTGCAGAGGACATGGCTTGAGATTCCCCCTGTGCAGGGGGCCTAACAACAATATCTCTAAAATGCATTAATTCTTACTTTTAGACTAAGTTCTCACAAGGCATTTTTGCTGCATTTTTTCTGCAGCAAAACCTGCACTTTTGGCAGAAAAGAAGCAGCATCAAAAATACTTGTTTGGTGCAATTTTTGCTAAGTTTTTTTGCTGCGCTTTTCAGGATCCCAAAGTTCAGCTTTGCTTCCACTGCAGAAGCATGAACACAGGTCAAGAATATGAGACATGTTCAGGAAAAAATACACATACAAATATAACAGCTGGGGAAGGTGAATTGGTCTGGAATAATTTACTGAAGACACTGGCAGTGCAGTGAGTTTGTAGGACACAGTTTAACTTTCACACTTTGTTCTGCTATTGAGTTACTCAGGAATTGTTCAATCTCACACCTTGGTAAGCCACATGCATTGTTCAATCTCACACCTTTGTCAGACAATGTTTATTTTGTACTCATCACTAATTTAATTAAACTGTGCTAATCCAAACTGCCATCTCAGGTAACCAAGACAATATGGTAAATCTGGAAAAAATCACAAAAGTAAATGGGTTTCATATATTGCTGTACTTGCTTTGTTTTCATTTAAAAACTCTGCAAAACCTGATACCTGCATTTTTGCAGCATTTTGTCAGCAACAATTGCTTTCAATGGGTGAAATACAATGAAAAAAGACTGAAAGAAGTAACTTGTGGCGCCCCTGAGGGTTCAGTCACCACAGAGGTACTGCACCTCAGCCAGAGGTGTGGTACCCCACTCTCGAGTAAGGAGGGAGCACTACCCAGTAACCGCACACTAGCATCCAACACCACACCGCTCCAGGCCAGGGGATCTGGGCGGAACCTATTTAGGGAGGGCCCCATCTCAGGCTGGAGGGGAAACTAGGTAGAGGGTATGGTTGGAGGAAGTAGATAAGGGTAGGACAGCTGGAGAGAAAGTTGACAGTTAGTGGTGGAGAGTGGTCATGGAAATGGGAGTGAGTTGGAGCGAGTGTCAAGAGAGGAGAGGAGTGATGGAGAGGGGCTCCAGTGAAGAGAAGGGGTCCTAGAGGCCAGGGAAGATAAGAATCCACACATGTTGCCAGAATCCACGCCGACCGTATTCAGATGGAGGGACCAGATCGCAGTGGGGACCGGCCCCAGACTAGTGGAGAGACTTTAGGATTCAGCTAGCTAACCAGAGGCTGTAGTATCTGCATGTGCTGCAGCCAAATCCACACACAATTGCTAAAAAGGCCGCCACATAGGGTCAAGGGGACCAGGAGATTGTCGCCCGACAGGACCTGAGGCTGCTGGCTTGGGACACTGTGTATGAGGCGCAGGGCAGGAGGGCATGAGCCAGTGCAGAGAGATGACCTGGGAAGGTACACAAGAAGGGGGTCCTGGAAAAGTGCACCCAAACTACCTGAGAGCTGGCTGGACCACTGAGCCGGAGAACACTGCACCCAGCTGGTGATTGTAGCCTAAAGACTGTAAGTAAAGTGTGAATATTGCACCCTGCTGTGTCCTAAGATTTATTTACTGCGTCACCTGCCCTGCACTACAGCTATTTCCATCATCAAATACCTGTGGAGAGCTGTAACATCTCCGCTGCATCACCAACTGCCCCAGTGGACCTGAATTCCAGCGTTGGCCATTTATTGCTGAGCACCACGGGTGGCGTCACGACTTAATCCCCTATAAACTTTTCCCCTTGCATTTTACTGCATGCCCAGGGCCACGAACCGGGTCACTGCTGCCATGACATCCCTTGAAGAACTGACCGGCCCAGACTGAGTACCCCCGGCCCTCGGGAGCGTTGCACATGCGCTATGTCCAAAAAAAACATGCAAAACCCAAAAGTGTTTTAGAGATTTGTTTTAGTCTTGTCCATCAAAGGGGCTTGGCCTCAAGAAAAAGGAGCACAACTTATCGCAAAAAGGGTGCAGCCTTATGTGCAACACGGTGTGCCCAAAATGTACCGAAATTGTTAAGCACATTTCTGGCACAAAGTAATCGATGGTGTAAACTTCGAAAAGACAGTCTTAAAATTAGACATATTTACCGAACAGCGGGAACCAATTTAATAAATTTGGCACATTTTAAGACTGTCTAAGAATTAGTTTTGATAAATTTGCCTGATTGTGTGATATTCCTAAAAAATCATCTTTGTAATAAATTTGAGTTTATCCCCATGCATTGTTGCTGGTTTTATTTGTATGAGATACTTTAGATGTGAATGAAGTTATTCTTCTACAAAGTAACAAAGTTTTCTCTTAACACATCAAAAGCTCCACCGCAGCCCCCTTATCACATACATATATATATAAAAAACTGTTTAAAGCAAGCTGAGGGATAGAGCGCTTTTTTGTAAGAAAATAAAAGAGGCAATACGTTGCAAATCCCAAAGCACCAGAGTGAGAGTAGAAGGAACTGCCTTGGGTTTGCAGCTACTATAAATCCTACTTTACTGATCCCACTGGCGCCGGAGGGAAATGGAGAAAGGAGGAAGTGTTAAAAAAAAATACAGGCAGAAACAGACAACTCCGGGAGGTTAAAGGAGAGAAAACTCTACATTATTGACAAGTACTGTATGTTCCAGACACATATTGTAATTATGTCCTGTGGTAAAATGTATTCTCACATCTGTCAAGGAATAAGCATAAATGTATATCACATTGTGTGCGCGCGCGGTTAAGGGCATCCAGAACATGTGCATTCATCTTCAGAATATATTCGGCAACACTTGCTCGAGATTCCAAAGCAATAAACTTACAGAGACATGGGGCTCATGAATAAGAAAAATGGAGAAAGTACGTTGGTATTACTCTGGTCTCTTTCCACTGAGCTGTCTCATCACATTGTTATGGAACCTGAGTGATGTTCTCGGTTTTAGGGCTCATACTCACGTGCGAGAAACGCGAACGGGTGCCGCCGGCACTTGGATCGGAGCGCTCAGCTGCATGTATTTCTATGTGGGAAATGTAGGCCGCTTTTTGGCCTACATTTAGTATCATTTCCTCCTTTTATGGCCCAATACATTAATAATGTCCTTCTACGTGGACCATGCATGAATACTTGTATGAGGCGTCATGGGAGGTAATGTGAGTATATGAGGACTTCATAGGAGTACATTAATATATTTATGGGGCTACATAGGTAAGACAGTATTACTATATGGAGGCTACTTAGTAAGACATTAGGGGACATTATTATTGTATGGGGGCAACATAGGGATCATTTTTTATGTATTGGGCCAAAAATGGGAATATTTCTACGTCATTGTAGTCACAAAGAGGGATGTCACATCTGTATGAGGGCATAAAAGGTGGACAGTACTAGTGCATGAGTGCCACAGTGGGAGTATTTCTAATGTATTTGGGCTCCACTGTTCAAGTAATGCCAGCAATAGTTCTCTATCCTGGTCTGGAGAGTTGGACACATGCTGGTTATTTGTGCTTATTTCTAACGTTGTTACGATCGATGTTGGGTTAATCCTTTCCTTTCCCCCTACATGTCTTTATATTTCTTTGTTGTATCTTGGACTGTACACTTTATATTCCTCTGTGTATTTCCCTGAGAAAGCTTCCGTTTCTGCCCTGGCAGTCTTGTTTTTCCCACAAACTGTACAGATTTGAGCTATGTAGGAGCATAGGAAGGAATGAGGCCCAGGCATCTCCACCTTCAGCAGTAAACCTAGGACAGGGATATCCAGGGACCCCAAGCCTGAGGGTCAGAATAGAAGCACATTATTATCCCACATTCACACTTTGACAGTCCAATTCTCAACCCGTGGTTCCGTGTCTTTTTTACCCTCTAGGGAGCTAAGTTTCCAGTATGGCCGGTATTTAACTTCTGTTCTAATGACACCTCAGAACTCTCGCCCGGGGCACTCTTTTCATCTCACGTACTCTGTCCCATCTATTCCCGTTACCTCTCTGAGTTATAAGCTATAGGCAGCACTGTTTGGCATCCCCTCCCAGGACCCTTCTCCGCTCGATCACTCTTCCTTTCAATCACTTCATTCCTTCTTTACACTAGGATCTCACTATACTCTGTAACAATCT
The DNA here is from genome assembly GCF_039654945.1 of Dendrobates tinctorius. Lineage (NCBI taxonomy): Eukaryota > Metazoa > Chordata > Amphibia > Anura > Dendrobatidae > Dendrobates > Dendrobates tinctorius. Next base: position 11,609,989 of record NW_027361677.1, read on the forward strand.
CCATTCCCATTAGGGACACCTACGTCATGCGGCACTGCTCACTGACCAAGTCTTAGATCTTCTATGAACACTGGGCCCTATCTGATGTTCTGACAGGAAATTGTCTCTGTCCCTTCACCTTAGCCCCCCAACTCTGGACTAGTCTCAAAAGGTATGTCTAATTCTCCCTTCCGTCGGGCAACATACAATACCAACATTATTAATGCATGTCACAATTCTCATTACAAAATACGACATTACACTTGTTCTTCATGGGGGAACATGGGCGGTGTGTCCATCTCCTTGCACTTGCTCTTAAATTCGTTGACTCACAAGAGACTTTTAAGACATATCTTTTGTATATACCATAAAGGTCTCATACTGTATGTGCATGTCCGACCTCTGTAACCCAAACCTATCTCCAGATTGGGTTTCTGGAATATGGTATTGGAAGACTCCCACTTTGGAGATAGGTGTAGGTTTAGAGTTTGGACCAATATTTACAGTCATGGCCAAAAGTATTGACACCCCTGCAATTCTGTCAGATAATATTCAGTTTCTTCCTGAAAATGATTGCAAACACAAATTTTTTGGTATTATTATCTTCATTTAATTTGTCTTAAATGAAAAAACACAAAAGAGAATGAAGCAAAAAGCAAAACATTGATCATTTCACACAAAACTCCAAAAATGGGCCGGACAAAAGTATTGGCACCCTCAGCCTAATACTTGATTGCACAACCTTTAGCCAAAATAACTGCGACCAACCGCTTCCGGTAACCATCAATGAGTTTCTTACAATGCTCTGCTGGAATTTTAGACCATTCTTCTTTGGCAAACTGCTCCAGGTCCCTGATATTTGAAGGGTGCCTTCTCCAAACTGCCATTTTTAGATCTCTCCACAGGTGTTCTATGGGATTCAGGTCTGGACTCATTGCTGGCCACCTTAGAAGTCTCCAGTGCTTTCTCTCAAACCATTTTCTAGTGCTTTTTGAAGTGTGTTTTGGGTTATTGTCCTGCTGGAAGACCCATGACCTCTGAGGTAGACCCAGCTTTCTCACACTGGGCTCTAAATTATGCTGCAAAATTTGTTGGTAGTCTTCTGACTTCATAATGCCATGCACACGGTCACGCAGTCCAGTGCCAGAGGCAGCAAAGCAACCCCAAAACATCAGGAAACCTCCACCATGTTTGACTGTAGGGACCGTGTACTTTTCTTTGAATGCCTCTTTTTTCTCCTGTAAACTCTATGTTGATGCTTTTGCCCTAAAAGCTCTACTTTTGTCTCATCTGACCAGAGAGCATTCTTCCAAAATGTTTTAGGCTTTTTCAGGTAAGTTTTGGCAAACTCCAGCCTGGCTTTTTTATGTCTCGGGGTAAGAAGTGGAGTCTTCCTGGGTCTCGTACCATACAGTCCCTTTTCATTCAGATGCCGACGGATAGTACGGGTTGACACCGTTGTACCCTCGGACTGCAGGGCAGCTTGAACTTGTTTGGATGTTAGTGGAGGTTCTTTATCCAATATCCGCACAATCTTGCGTTGAAATCTCTTGTCAATTTTTCTTTTCCGGCCACATCTAGGGAGGTTAGCCACAGTGCCATGGGCTTTAAACTTCTTGATGACACTGCGCACGGTAGACACAGGAACATTCAGGTCTTTGGAGTTGGACTTGTAGCCTTGATATTGCTCATGCTTCCTCACAATTTGGTTTCTCAAGTCCTCAGACAGTTCTTTGGTCTTCTTTCTTTTCTCCGTGCTCAATGTGGTACACACAAGGACACAGGACAGAGGTTGAGTCAACTTTAATCCATGTTAACTGGCTGCAAGTGTGATTTAGTTATTGCCAACACCTGTTAGGTGCCACAGGTAAGTTATAGGTGCTGTTAATTACACAAATTAGAGAAGCATCACATGATTTTTCGAACAGTGCCAATACTTTTGTCCACCCTCTTTGTTATGTTTTGTGTGGAATTATATCCAATTTGGCTTTAGGACAATTCTTTTTGTGTTTTTTCATTTAAGACAAATTAAATGAAGATAATAATACCAAAGAATTTGTGTTTGCAATCATTTTCAGGAAGAAACTGAGTATTATCTGACAGAAATGCAGGGGTGTCAATACTTTTGGCCATGACTGTATAAGACACATGCCATAAATGTTTTTTTCTGATGCATCACCTTTAATAATATCCTCCATACCTGAATACTCTAGCGACAAAATAAAAGCACTCAGTATTTTCTTTGCAATGTATACTGATATAATTGAAAAATTGAATTGTCATGATCCAAGCTGGAGTTTGCTTCCTGCTATTCTCTCCCCGGTCTGGTCATGCAAGGGTTATCTTTCTCTGACTCGTTTTGGGATTTGTGTTGCTATTTCAGTTCACTGCAGCTGGCTAGCAGCATCATTTATAGTTCCTGCCCCAGGCTTGAGCAGTTGACCCCATTTCACCCTGGTTTGTCATCTGCCTGATTACTTCTGCTTCCCCGCTTGTATTAGTGTTTGCTCCCCGTGCTTTGACTTCTTGGTATGTGACCTGGCTTGCCTTCTGACCTTTCTGACTATCTTACGTCTCTGATATCTCTGCTCCCGGTTGGTTCTGACTTCTCTGGCTTGTACTTGGCCATGTGTATTGTGTTTCCCCCTGGTACTGCGTTTCCTGACTGTTGCTGACCCGGCTCATCTGGCCACTCTCTCACCATCTAGTGGCTCCTGTGCTGCCACACTGTGGTGCTATGCTGTGAGTGCAGCCTCTCCTCCCTCATCAGCTCCCCCTGGTGGAGGTTGCGCTTTACTGCACTGCAGTATCACTACATGAAATGCATTATGAAGTAAAAAAAAATATGTCAGCACTATGTGAGTTCTTTAAATGGAGTATTATTTGGATATTCTAATTGTTTTGGGACTTTACAGTATAATGTTGGCCTTGTATGGCAGTTTTACCTTGTCACTTTTAGGGATGAGTGAACCTGTGGAAGTTTGGGTTCTGTTACACAACCCAAATTTTATACCAAAGTTTGGTTTGGGTGCAAGAACTGCGCCTGAACTTGAACCAAAATCCCACTGAAAATAATGGAGAACCAAACTTTTGAGCTTGGAAAATTCTCTCTTTCTTTGTCTCTTTTTCCCCTGGAACTCTGAATATTGCAATGGACACCTGTGAGAAGTTCATGTTCCGCATTGAGCACTGGGCACTTACTGTTCTGTACGAACACCGGACTTTAAAATTTGGGTTTGCTCATCTCGTCACTTTATGACGGTATTATGTTACCTGGAATTGCATGAAAACATATAAAAATTGCTAATTACAGTATGTTATGTGTGCTATCCTCTTTTATGTAAGAAAAGCCCTGTTGACAGTAAATTATTGAACCCACAATTTTATGAGCTGCCCTCTGAGAGATCATGTTCAGCTACAGTTTTGTATTCTGCATGTGTGTCATTTCGTAGATATGGCACAGGGAGTGGGAGAGAGAAATCACATCCTATCTGTCACATGAAAGACACTAGAGTTTTCTGAGCTTACATTGCACTGAAAGGAAGTCTGGTACACAGCCAGGAGAGACTTTTTTTTGCAGTGATCTATAGCACAACTTCTACCCTCTAGATTTTCTATGGCTCCATTACCTGGCATTAGAACACCACTTCACAAAGCAATATTTCTGAGGAATCACAAGTGTCATCTACACATCTTGTAATAGTTTCCTGCATGTACTGTGCTGAGAAATGTCGAAAGCAAAACACAACTTCTGAAGCAACCGCTTCGCCACTGTCAGCTGTGCTTCGTAAATTTTCCAGGAAGTTAGTGGCTGGAGATAGAGATTGCAATGGCCGATGAGTCCCTAGGGCTGAGGAGCATGGAAACCTTCAAATTAAGACCACAGTAACACTAAAAATATATGGCTTGGAGGTGCCATGATGTTATATGCTGCTACCTACATAGTGATGTAGTTAGCCCAGACTTTTTCTGGTTCTCATCTCATCTTCTATAATCAGGAGAACATAACTTCCCAGTTGTGAGCTCATTTTCGGGTTTGCCTCTGGCTTCTGGTGAGGGTTATGAAGCTGGCTGTGCTGACATAGGAGTAGTGAGTTCTCTATCTGGACTCCCTCTGTTGGTGAAGGGAGGTAATGAAGCTGATCTAAATGGCAGAGACCGGCCACCTGAGGAAGAGGACTGCAATTGGACATCAGGAGTTTCTGATTGGATTTAAGGCAGCCGACTCCCTAGTTTCTTGCTGGTGATTTTTCCTGACTGTGGCTCCTGGTTTCCAGTTTGGTTCCTGCCTTCCGAAAGCTAAGTTTTCTCTGCTATTGTTTATATGAGTATTTTGTCTGGTTTACTTAAGTTCTTGTGTTCAGCCAGCCCTGGCTGGGACTGGGCTGAATCCCCATTTTTGTCTCTGATCAGTTGATCTCTTTTGCTCTGTCTTCAGAATATACCTGAGTGCTGATATAGTGATTTGAAGTCTAGCGACTTCAGGGCCTTTTTCTATCAGACGTGTTGGACATTCTTTTTGGCAGAGTTTTTTGCATGATTGCAGACAGCAGCTTTTTTTTCCTGTCCTTTCTAGCTAGCTAGGGCCCCATCGTTTGCTCAGCCTATCTTTCTACCTGTGTCTGTGTTTTCATCTTGTTTCACCGACAATACATGTTGGGGACTGTCTATTGCTTTGGGGGTCTGCTCTGGGGCAGTTTAGATTTTCCCTTTCTTTCTTTAGGCTTATTTAGTTCTCCGGCCGTGACGAGGTGTCTAGGACCACCGTAGGCACGCTCCACGGCTACTGCTAGTTGTTATGGATAGGATCAGGGGTCTGCAATCCGCTAGTTACCAACCTCTCTGGTTTTCTGAGCTTAGCTTGCTTTTTGTTTTTTCCTCCTCGGTGACTCATTCTTAACACTTCCCTATGTCGTGGCTTTCGGCTTTACGGGTGTGGTGCACATCTGAAGATTAACAGTTCAGATCATAACTAAGCATCTGGTCTGAACCATGCTCTCCATTGCCGGTCGTAGAGGAAGCCTTACCGCTCTCTATATATAGTATGCACTGTTTTGAGGGCAAAGGATCACAGATAGTGATGAGTTAGCGTATTCGGATATCTTGTCATCCGAGTGTCTTCGGTGTGCTGGAGTAAAAGTCAATTGCCCGTGGATGCATGTTTCGCTGCTGTTAGACAGTCGCAACACACGCGGGGATTGCCACATTTATTAGGCAGTCCCTGCATGTGTCGAACAGCCGCGAGACATGCAGTCATGGGGACTTCAACATATTACTCCAGCACTCCTGAGATACTTGGATAACACCCGAGCATGCAAGATATCCGGGCACGTTGGCACACCGTTAATCGCAGATTTTTTTAAATTTAAATTCACCAGGTTCTACGTGTTTTCCCCCAAAATTAATTAATTTCAAATAAATTTGTCACAAATCACAATACTGAAAAGCCTGAGAGAAATAGAAAGATTAAATACTTCAATAATCGTACAATATGGTTCTATAACCAACTTACTGAAATTACTGACTTTCTGGAAATGGAATCTGATTCTGTTTTACATGCTGCCAGTCCTGTGCCTGGTTGTTCTCCGCGGAGATTCTGATCCAAGCGTTGGTAAAGAATCAAGTAAGTAATTAAAATGCCTTAAAACATTCTCTCTGTTAGGCTTCGGATTCCTGACACTCCACAGCGGGAATCCAGAGCCAGACATCCAGCAATCTCCCATTCTCCTCTGACCGCTCCGGGTGCTGCTCAGCAATCACGGCGAGCCAGGCGTGCTACTCAGACTTGCTCTGACAGCCTGGATGTTGCTGCCACCTCTGGTGCAGCAATGGTAGCACATCCTGTTCTGCAGGGAACCGCTCCAGAGGCTAAGTCCTCATGCCGTGCTACTGGGCATGCCCGCAAGGTGACCTCTCACCGGAGAGCAGGGGTCACATGTTCAGGTCCTGCGTCGGATCTGATTGGTCCTTTCCAGGGTACTGGAAGGTCCCAGAAGCGCATGGCTATAAAAAGCCCACATGGCGGCTCGGCCATGCACTAGTGTAGCATATTATGCTGTGTGTGTATGGTGATGGATGCATGGACTGGTGTCTGACTTATTATGAAACCCCTTCCCTTGGATATTACGAATGGTGACTGTGTGTTGGGTTAGTCAGCTCCAGATTGTGGCAAGCTACATGCCACTGTGCTTTCCACGCTTACACTAGCGTCCGTCGGTGCCTGGTTCTCGGCGCCGACGCTTGCGGCTATAGTTGCCGCTACGCTGCAGTAACAGCAGCTATTGGTGTTCGCGGCTGCGACGCCACATGCCGGCTCCTGTGGGGTTAACAGGGCTAGCGGCATTACGTTTACATATGCCCAGCGACTCTGTGTCTGAACAGAGCCGCTCCTAGCGTTCGGGTGATGTTAACCCGTGCGCACTACTTCTTCTGGTGCATCTGCCATTGTCCAGCAGCGGTCTAGTCACCTACCGCACGGTGGACCCTGGGCGGCGAACGCACCTCCTATTATTTATATTTGGTGCGTTCCGCCGTCCCTAACATTACACTAGCGCCAGGGTCTGGCTGGTAATGGCTGACGTGCAGCAGTTGCAGCGCTATATTCGGCAGCTGGAGAGCAGGTTGGTGGCTATTGAGAGCGCCAACTCAGCTGCGAATACCATGCTGGCTGCTGCTCAGACAGTCGCAGAGGCTGTCTCACGTGTGCCTACTCTTTTGCCCACGCCGACACTGTCCCGCCTCCCGCTTCCCGACAAGTTTTCGGGTGACAGCGCCACCTGTAGGGGATTCGTGAGCCAGTGCTCAATTCAACTCGAGCTGCTGGCTGCACGGTTCCCTACAGAGTGGGCTAAGGTGGGCTTTATTGTGTCACTCTTGTCTGGCCGGGCATTGCAGTGGGCTACACCTTTGTGGGAACGTGATGATCCGGTGGTTCAGGGTGCTGCCCAGTTCCTCGCAGCTCTGAAGCAGGTCTTTTTAGGACCGTGGATCACGCACGACACCTCTTTACAATTACTCTCCCTAACACAGGGGTCACTCTCGGTCAGCCATTATGCCGTCCGGTTCCAGACATTGGCTTCCGAATTAGAGTGGCCGGACAAAGCTTTAGTCCCGGTGTTTTGGAGAGGGTTGTCTGAGCACGTTAAAGACGCTCTAGCTACCAGGGAGGTTCCCACAAGTCTGGAGGAATTGATTGCAGTCTCCACCCGCATTGACCTCCGGTTTACGGAGTGCGGGCTGGAACGTGCACAATCCAGACGAAGGGTTAATTTGGCTCCCACCTTCACCGAGCCGCTGAGATACCCCGCACAGGAGCCTGTACTCTCCGAACCTATGGAGGTGTCCTGCACCGACTCCAAGTCACCACCGGTGCGTAGTTATGTACGCTGCTACCAGTGTCGACAACTTGGACACTCGGCCAGCACGTGTCCTTTGCGGATGAAAAAACTCCCACGTCCTGTGGTCATAGGAGGTGGTCAGTCCAGCATGAAACCCTTCTCACCCAAACCGGTATTCCGGGGTACTTTAGACAGTGGTCCCCTCACCTGGGAGGCGGATGTTATCGTGGATTCTGGGGCCGAAGGGAATTTTATGTCCTCAACCTTCGCCCAGAAACACGCTATCCCTCAGGTGTTGCTGCCTCAACCACTGACCATCATGGTGGTTAATGGGGCGCGTTTGCCTACCCAGGTGACCCATCAGACAGTCCCACTCAGGCTTTCTATCTCTCCGTCCCATCGAGAGATCCTATCCCTGCTCATTTTGCCTGACGGTATTGACCAGGTGCTACTTGGTCTTCCCTGGCTCCGTTGCCACTCTCCTCATATTGAGTGGGAATCAGGGAAAATACTGGCCTGGAGCAAAAGTTGTGAGGGAAAGTGTCTGAAGGGCAGTCTTGAGGTGGCTTCCACTGAAGTGCCTGCGGATCTCTCCGCACTTCCTAAACCCTACCATCAGTACGCGGACATCTTCTCCAAAAGATCTGTGGAGACGCTTCCGCCACACCGCCCATATGATTGCCCGATAGATATCATGCCAGGCACAGAACCTCCTAGAGGCTGTGTGTACCCATTATCACTCCCTGAGACAGAAGCTATGTCTAGAGTTGAGCGATACCGTCCGATACTTCAAAGTATCGTATCGGATGGTATCGGCCGATCTTTAAAAAAAGTATCGGTATCGCCGATTCCGATACCGGAAGTCCCATTCAAGTCTATGGGACTTCCGGTATCGGAATAAGAAAAACCCTTTCCTGCCCTTGTACAGCCTCTCTGGGGTCTGTACGGGCCTTTCGGGGGGCTGTGCCGGCCTGCCAGGGGGTCTGTGCAGGCTCCGGTGGTCTGTGCCGGCCTGCCGGTGGTCTGTGCCGGCCTGCCGGGGGGCTGTGCCGGCCTGCCGGGGGGCTGTGCAGGCTCCGGGGGACTGTGCCGGCCTGCCGGGGGGCTGTGCCGGCCTGCCGGGGGGCTGTGCAGGCTCCGGGGGTCTGTGCAGGCATCGTCCGATGGGACTACAAGTCCCATCGGGCGATGCCTGCTACCATGACAGTGATTGACACATTAGCCAATGATGGGACAGTAGTAGTCCCATCATCCGGCTAATGTGTTAAGTGTAAAAAAAAAAAAAAAAAAATTACATGCTACATACATACAACATGCATACTACATACATGCTACATTCATACTACATACTACATACATGCTACATTCATACTACATAAATACTACATGCAACATACATACTACATATATACTACATGCATGCTACATACATACTGCATGCTACATACATACCACATATATACTACATGCATGCTACATGCATGCTACATGCTACATACATACCACATATATACTACATACATACTACATGCATGCTACATGCATGCTACATACATAACACATATATACTACATGCATGCTACATACATACTACATGCTACATACTACATATATACTACATGCATGCTACATACTACATGCTACATACATACTACATATATACTACATGCATGCTACATACATACTGCATGCTACATGCATGCTACATACATACTACATACATACTACATGCTACATACATACTACATATATACTACATACATACTACATACATACTACATGCATGCTACATGCATGCTACATACATACCACATACATAACACATATATACTACATGCATGCTACATACATACTACATGCTACATACATACCATATACATACTACATGCATGCTACATACATACTACATGCATGCTACATACATACTACATGCTACATACATACTACATGCTACATACATACTACATATATACTACATGCATGCTACATACATACTACATGCTACATACATACTACATATATACTACATGCATGCTACATACTACATGCTACATACATACTACATATATACTACATGCATGCTACATACATACTACATGCATGCTACATACATACTACATGCTACATACATACCACATACATACTACATATATACTACATGCATGCTACATACATACTGCATGCTACATGCATGCTACATACATACTACATACATACTACATGCTACATACATACCACATATATACTACATACATACAATACATTCATACAATACATACATAGACATACAGTACATATAACATAGAGTAACATACTTACCAATACTTGTCACATTGTTCCCCGAAGCCATTGTCTTTTCCGGAATAAATATTAACATAACAAACCACAAAAATACTCACCCACGATCCGAAGCAGTCCACGAGTGTGTCCCACGACGATCTTGGGTAGAGAACTGCAGCATCAGCTGTTGCTGCCGTTCTCTACGGGCTGCAGGAATCCAATGACGGAAGGTAGGTATCCTTCCGCACTGTATTCCTCCGCCACTTAAAAAAAAAAAAAAGTCCCTAGTCTCACTTTATGCCATTGCTGTGTGGGAAATTCCCACGCAGCAATGGCATAAAGTGAGACTAGGGACTTTTTTTTTTTAAGTGGCGGAGGAATACAGTGCGGAAGGATACCTACCTTCCGTCATTGGATTCCTGCAGCCCGTAGAGAACGGCAGCATCATCTGATGCTGCAGTTCTCTACCCAAGATCGTCGTGGGACACACTCGTGGACTGCTTCGGATCGTGGGTGAGTATTTTTGTGGTTTGTTATGTTAATATTTATTCCGGAAAAGACAATGGCTTCGGGGAACAATGTGACAAGTATTGGTAAGTATGTTACTCTATGTTATATGTACTGTATGTCTATGTATGTATTGTATGAATGTATTGTATGTATGTAGTATATATGTGGTATGTATGTAGCATGTAGTATGTATGTAGTATGTATGTAGCATGCATGTAGCATGTAGTATGTATGTAGCATGCATGTAGTATATATGTAGTATGTATGTAGCATGCATGTAGTATATATGTAGCATGTATGTAGTATGTATGTGGTATGTATGTAGCATGTAGTATGTATGTAGCATGCATGTAGTATATATGTAGTATGTATGTAGCATGTAGTATGTATGTAGTATGTATGTAGTATGTATGTGGTATGTATGTAGCATGTAGTATGTATGTAGCATACATGTAGTATATATGTAGTATGTAGTATGTATGTAGTATGTATGTGGTATGTATGTAGCATGTAGTATGTATGTAGCATGCATGTAGCATGCATGTAGTATGTATGTAGCATGCATGTAGTATGTATGTAGTATGTATGTAGTATGTATGTAGCATGCAGTATGTATGTAGCATGTATGTAGTATGTATGTAGTATATATGTAGTATGTATGTAGCATGTAGTATGTATGTAGCATGCATGTAGTATGTATGTAGCATGTAGTATGTATGTAGCATGCATGTAGTATGTATGTAGTATGTATGTAGTATATATGTAGTATGTATGTAGCATGTAGTATGTATGTAGCATGTATGTAGTATGTATGTAGCATGCATGTAGTATGTATGTAGTATGTATGTAGTATGTATGTAGCATGCAGTATGTATGTAGCATGTATGTAGTATGTATGTAGTATGTATGTAGTATATATGTAGTATGTATGTAGCATGTAGTATGTATGTAGCATGCATGTAGTATGTATGTAGTATGTATGTAGTATATATGTAGTATGTATGTAGCATGTAGTATGTATGTAGCATGCATGTAGTATGTATGTAGCATGCATGTAGTATGTATGTAGTATGTATGTAGCATGCAGTATGTATGTAGCATGTATGTAGTATGTATGTAGTATATATGTAGTATGTATGTAGCATGTAGTATGTATGTAGCATGCATGTAGTATGTATGTAGCATGTAGTATGTATGTAGCATGCATGTAGTATGTATGTAGTATGTATGTAGTATATATGTAGTATGTATGTAGCATGTAGTATGTATGTAGCATGCATGTAGTATGTATGTAGTATTTTTTTTTTTTTTTTTTTTAACATTTAACACATTAGCCGGATGATGGGACTACTACTGTCCCATCATTGGCTAATGTGTCAATCACTGTCATGGTAGCAGGCATCGCCCGATGGGACTTGTAGTCCCATCGGACCATGCTTGCACAGACCCCCGGACATCAGCACAGCCCCCCGGCAGGCCGGCACAGCCCCCCGGCAGGCCGGTACAGACCCCCACAGGGTGCACAGACCACCGGCAGGCCGGCACAGCCCCCCGGCAGGCCGGTACAGACCCCCACAGGGTGCACAGACCACCGGCAGGCCGGCACAGCCCCCCGGCAGGCCGGTACAGACCCCGGGCAGTCCACACAGCCCCCCGGCAGGCCGGCACAGCCCCCCGGCAGGCCGGCAGAGACCCCCGGAAGGCCCGAAATGACGGCGCATCATGATGAGCACACACCGCGCATCATGATGACGTCAGTCTGTCAATCAACTTTGAACTTCCGATTCCGATGCCGAATTCCGATATTGAAAAAATATCGGAAGTCGGTATCGGAATTCCGATACAGCAAGTATCGGCCGATACCCGATACTTGCGGTATCGGAATGCTCAACACTAGCTATGTCACATTACATCCGGGAGAACCTGGCTAGAGGTTTTATCAGGAAGTCGGTGTCGCCGGCTGGTGCAGGGTTCTTTTTCGTTCAGAAAAAGAGCGGAGAGTTACGTCCCTGCATTGATTACAGAGGTCTCAATGCCATAACAGTGAAGAACAAGTACCCTCTTCCCTTGATCTCTGAACTGTTTGACAGGTTGCGAGGGGCCCGGATCTTTACAAAACTAGATCTACGGGGGGCATACAACCTGATCCGCATTCGCGAGGGAGACGAGTGGAAGACAGCCTTTAACACCAGGGATGGCCACTATGAATATCTGGTCATGCCCTTTGGCCTATGTAATGCGCCAGCTGTCTTCCAAGACTTCGTCAATGACGTCTTCCGCGATATGCTGTCTACTTTAGTGGTGGTCTATCTGGATGATACACTCATCTTCTCGCCAGATTTGACCACTCACCGGAGAGACGTATGCAGGGTCTTCGACCGTTTACGGGCGAACTCTCTATACGCCAAGCTGGAGAAGTGCCAGTTTGAGCAGGAGTCCTTGCCATTCCTGGGCTATATCATCTCGGCCCAGGGATTGGCTATGGATCCGGCCAAACTTCAAGCGGTGATGGACTGGCAAGAACCCCATTCACTCAAAGCGGTGCAGCACTTCTTAGGGTTCGTAAATTATTACCGCCAGTTTATACCGCACTTCTCCACATTGGTGGCTCCTTTGGTTGCTCTCACCAAGAAAGGAGCTAACCCTAATGCTTGGTCAGAACAGGTCTCCAAGGCCTTCTTGTCTATCAAATCCCACTTTGCTGGCGCTCCCATCTTGTATCGTCCCGATGTGAACAAGCCATTTATTCTGGAGGTAGATGCCTCTTCCGTCGGTGCAGGAGCAGTCCTCTTCCAGAAGGATGCTCAAGGTCGGAAGCATCCTTGCTTCTTTTTCTCAAAGACCTTCTCACCGGCGGAGAAGAATTACTCCATCGGTGACAGGGAGCTGCTGGCCATGAAGTTGGCCTTTTCTGAGTGGAGACATCTCCTGGAGGGGGCTCGGTTTCCCTTCCAGGTATACACGGACCATAAGAATCTGGTCTATTTGCAAACGGCCCAGCGCCTGAACTCCCGTCAGGCTAGGTGGTCGCTTTTCCCGCTTCCGCTTCACCCTGCATTATCTCTCCGGAGAGAGGAACGTCCGTGCGGATGCTCTTTCACGATCGGTGGTTTCGGCGGAAGAGGGAGAGGCTGAGCCTCGGCTTATTCTCCCCTCGGAGAGTTTTACAACCGTGGCTCCAGTTTCACTCGAGTCAGTGCCACCGGGCAAGACCTTGGTTCCTCCTTAGCTATGGCCGGAGGTCCTCGCCTGGGCACACGCCTCCAGGGTAGGTGGTCATTTTGGCAATAAACGGACCACCAAACTCCTGGCAAGGTCATATTGGTGGCCACATATGGCTCGAGACGTTAAGGAATACGTGCAGGCATGCATTTCGTGTGCTCGGAACAGACCCTCTAGACAGAGGCCGGCGGGGTTGTTATATCCCCTGCCAGTGGCGGATAGACCGTGGGAGATGGTTGGCATGGATTTCATAGTTGGCCTGCCCTAGTCTGGTGGCAGTACGGTCATCTGGGTGGTCACCGACCATTTTTCCAAAATGGTGCATCTGGTGCCACTTGCACGGCTGCCTTCCGCCCGTGGTCTTGCCACTTTGTTCATAAAGCACGTGTTCCGTCTACATGGCATGCTGGACAAAATCGTGAGTGACCGAGGTCCCCAGTTTGCGTCTAGGTTCCGGAGGGAGCTCTGCAGCTTACTCAGCATCGAGCTAAATCTGTCCTCCGCCTACCATCCCGAGACGAATGGCTTGGTCGAAAGAGCCAATCAGACCTTGGTTACCTACCTGCGGCATTTTGTCTCGGCCAGGCAGGATGACTGGGCATCCTTGCTACCTTGGGCTGAATTTGCCCTAAACAATGCGGTGGCTGATTCCACTGGTCAGACGCCCTTCCTCCTAAACTACGGTCAACATCCACGCGTTCCTGTTCCGATGCCAGTGTCCTCCACTGACTCCAGGGTGGCAGACTGGGCAGTGGAGGCCCGGGACATTTGGGATCGCACTCAGGATGCTATTCGTGCTTCTAAGGAAAGGATGAGGGCGTCCGCCGACACATATCGGCGACCCGCTCCAAGCTTCTCCCCTGGTGACATGGTGTGGCTCTCCACCCGAAACATCAAACTACGGGTCGAGTCCCCTAAGTTCGCGCCGCGATATATTGGACCATTCAAGGTCCATGAGCGAATTAGCTCAGTGGTCTACCGCCTGGCTCTTCCTCCGCATTTAGCCATTTCGGACGTGTTTCATGTGTCCCTCCTCAAACCAGTTCACATGGCCCGGTTTTCTGAGTCATCGGCCGGGTCGTCAGACTTATCATCTGACGAGTTTGAGGTTAATGCCATCATAGGGCGCAGGTTTGTCCGTGGCAAAAAATTATATTTTGTGGATTGGAAGGGTCATGGGCCCGAGGCTCGAACCTGGGAGCCGGTGGAGAATATCCACGCACCGCTCCTGATCGCGGCTTTTGAGCGCAGTGAAGGGGACCTTAGGAGGGGGGGTAATGTTAGGCGTCGGATTCCTGACACTCCACAGCGGGAATCCAGAGCCAGACATCCAGCGGTCTCCCATTCTCCTCTGACCGCTCCGGGTGCTGCTCAGCAATCACGGCGAGCCAGGCGTGCTACTCAGACTTGCTCTGACAGCCTGGATGTTGCTGCCACCTCTGGTGCAGCAATGGTAGCGCATCCTGTTCTGCAGGGAACCGCTCCAGAGGCTAAGTCCTCATGCCGTGCTACTGGGCATGCCCGCAAGGTGACCTCTCACTGGAAAGCAGGGGTCACATGCTCAGGTCCTGCGTCGGATCTGATTGGTCCTTTCCAGGGTACTGGAAGGTCCCGGAAGCGCATGGCTATAAAAAGCTCGCATGGCGGCTCGGCCATGCGCTAGTGTAGCATATTATGCTGTGTGTGTATGGTGATGGATGCATGGACTGGTGTCTGACTTATTATGAAACCCCTTCCCTTGGATATTACGAATGGTGACTGTGTGTTGGGTTAGTCAGCTCCAGATTGTGGCAAGCTACACGCCACTGTGCTTTCCACGCTTACACTAGCGTCCGTCGGTGCCTGGTTCTCGGCGCCGACGCTTGCGGCTATAGTTGCCGCTACGCTGCAGTAACAGCAGCTATTGGTGTTCGCGGCTGCGACGCCACATGCCGGCTCCTGTGGGGTTAACAGGGCTAGCGGCGTTACGTTTACGTATGCCCAGCGACTCTGTGTCTGAACAGAGCCGCTCCTAGCGTTCGGGTGACATTAACCCGTGCGCACTACTTCTTCTTCTGGTGCATCTGCCATTGTCCAGCAGTGGTCTAGTCACCTACCGCACGGTGGACCCCGGGCGGCGAACGCACCTCCTATTATTTATATTTGGTGCGTTCCGCCGTCCCTAACACTCTCTCTCTCATTATTCTGGCATTTGGCAAATATTAATAATTATGGTAATCCTAATTTTCCTAAAACGGGAAAGGTTTATTCTGATTTCATGTCAGATATTGAGAAAAACATGCAGATGTGTCTATTTGTATAGTGAATGGAAACTTCTGGTTTCAACTGTATGTAGCAGAGCCCTGGTTTCATAGTTATATGAGTGTTAGCCATTGGGATATCACAAAGCAGTTAGTATTCATAATTGCATATAGAATATCATCAAAAATGTAATTTATTTCAGTTCTTCAATACAAAAAGGTGAAACTCACATATTCTATAGAGTCATTACAAACAGAGTGGTCTATTTCAAGTGTTTATTTCTATTAATGATGATTATGGCTTACAGCCAATGAAAACCCAAAAGTCATTACCTCGGTAAATTTGAATAATTACCAAAAACACCAGAGTGAAACGGCCGTTGTCAGCTTTCTGCTCATTCCTGCTATCACTCCCCGGCCAACATGTATTGTATGTGCCAATAAAATAGCATCGTTCCCTCACCAGCCTGAAGAGTGCGGTCTATTTTTCTCTATATGGATTTGGACACTGCTGTGATTTTCCAGGACGTGCACCCGTGGCTGCAGGCAAGCCTATAACCGACAACCGCGCACAAGTTGACCTTCTCACGGTAATAGCGGTGCCACCCGCTTTTTTCTCTTTTATACATTTCAGTAGGCCAACATTTCAGATATTAAAATCATTTTTTCAAGCTGGTCTTATAAATTTTTCTAATCTACTCCTTGTAAATCTCACACAAATTTTAAGTGGCCTTTTCTTACCAATCCTTTCTGTTAGGGTTCTAGGTAGAAATCCGAGAGTGGACCCTCTGGGTCATGGCTCCAGAGCCCCTGAGGGCGAGCGGACCAGGTGATGACCACCCCCTATACAGGGAGTGTTAGGGGCAGGCCCAAGAGATGGAACCACAACAGCCGGAACCAAAGGGATGACCCGGGGGGTAAACAGGAGAGCAGATCAGAGTGTGGGAGGGTATATGAGGGATTGAGTGGACCCAAGGCAGGAGGAAACAGGCTGTGGGAACCGGGAAGGATCAGGACGGAGCCGAGGCCAATAGCTGGAATGGAAGAAGGACACAAGGAGATTAGGAGACACTGGACCTAGGGGGTTCTGGCAGAGCACAAGATAGGGGGAAGAAGCATAATACGCAGGAGACAGACAATTACAGAGGCAGCGGTACAGGCGGGAAGCAGGCACAGGAGAATACAGGATGGCGAACAGAGGACCAGGAGAGGGAGGTAGGACGGGAGAACAGAGGGGGAAGCAATAGCAGGGAGACACCGGACAGGAATCCCAGACGGGAAACAGGGCAGAGAGCAGAGCGCAGCACAGGGGGTGCGCAGGGACCTGAGAGCCAGGGGTGACGCTGCGCAAGGACAGCTAAGCGCCACGGACAATGACAAACAGGCGTCTTACCTGCCAAGACGCCAAGCAGAAATACCCAGTGGGCGCCGCCATGATGGGGCGGAGCCACCGGGTCACGTGGTCCCAGGATGCCCAGCGACCGGGGAAGGGCGAGCGCGCATGCGCGGGCCTCTGACGCGCCGTAACCCTGTAAAGCCAGACAGGGGACGGCGCGAGAGCGGAGAGGGAGGGCGCAGGAAGGAGGAGGTCCCCAGGTAAGTGTCGGAGGGTGTAACACTTTCCAGGCTGCGGTTATCCCAGTTGCTTGTGCACCTTTTTCTACCACACTTTTTCTTTCCACTCAACTTTCCATTAATATGCTTGGATACAGCACTCTGTGAACAGCCAGCTTCTTTAGCAATGACCTTTTGTGGAGTGTGTCAATGACTGCCTTCTGGACATCTGTCAGGTCAGCAGTCTTCCCCATGATTGTGGAGCTACTGAAACAGACTAAGGGACCTTTCTAAACGCTTAGGAAGCCTTTGCAGGTGTTTTTTGTTAATTATTCTAATTTACTGATATCTTGACTTTTGGGTTTTCATTGGCTGTAAGCCATAATCATCAACATTAACAGAAATAAATACTTGAAATAGACTCTATGACTCTATATAATACATGAGTTTCACTTTTTGTATTGAAGAACTGAAATAAATTAACTTTATGCAATTCCAAATACTATCCGCCTTGGGATATCCCAGTGGCTAACCCTACTATGGCTATGTAATTTGGGCTCTGCTACTTCAGTGACTAATTCAATAGTGAGCTCCAATCCAGCGCGGCTCTATTAATAAGCAATGTATCTCTTTTTCCAGTGGGCTGCTGGCTCTTAGTCTTTGCCATCAATTGTAATTGTAATGTATGTAAGCATATTATCTATAAATTCCTCCCTAATATCCCTGTCTCTTAAAATGACTGAATATAAAATTTAGTTCCATCAATTTAAAATAATGCCAGGAAGCCCGGGGGAAAGCATTGCACTTAAATAGGCACTTAGCATTGTGTATGAGTCTCATCTTTCATTCAAAATATTCTTCTTAAATGGAGAATAAAAAAAAAAGTGTAAAACAGGATCCAGATTCTCCCTTTCCAGGTAAATGATTTATTTTTGCATTTCAGGTGTCATAAGGTTTGATGACATTTCAAGTACACGTTTGTCGTTTACTAACCCAGTGCCGGAAATCTGAAAAATAATGTTTCACTGAGAACACATTAGAATAATTGGGCCATTCTTCAGCTAATACAATATTGACCTACACTTGACCCATTTCGCTCTCCCTTTTAGGTTAGATTCATAGTTAATATTGATATGATGACTTTATGATCTTTCGAAAAAAATAATAAAAAATTGCTGGAGATTCCTAACAGCGCTGTTATCTGTAGAGCTTCATATCCAATCTGCCTGTTATCAAATCTTTATCTCCACGTTTTTATGATTAGGATATTATTTTCCGTTGAACTTTCAGGAAATGATCTTCTTTTCGGTGATTAAAGAGCCCCTTTGGCACTTCTTTGCTTCCTTCTCCCCCTTTTATCAGCAACATCACCTACCTCCAAAGCAGAAGAGAAAAAATTGACATTGGTACATATAATGCCATGTCTGGTGTAATCCTCATTAGAGATGTGCGACTTTGCCTTTTTTCGGGTTGAGTCGGGTTTCATGAAACCCAACTTTTTCAAAAGTCGGATCGAAGAAAATCAGCCGATTATCGTGAAAAGTCGAAGGCCGACTGAAACACGAAACCCAATGCAAGTCAATGGGGAACCAAGGTCGGCTGGAAGTGGAGGACAGGAAACACACCTACAGTGCCCATTTTAATGCCAAAAACATCAATTCTTATTACTTAAGCTTGTCAGCCTTAACTTACTTTATAACAATATTTAGGCATTGAAAACTGGGCGTTATTTGGCTAAAGTTGTGGGGAGGGGTAGGGCTGGCTCCAGATTTTCGTGGGCCCTGGGCAAAAGAGTGTCACTGGGCTCTTTTAACACATGCCACAATTCGTGTTCCTCTGATACGGCAGAGAAATAGCGGTATAGTACAATGAAAAATACTTCACTTATTACATCTCATGACTGATATCCATTTTAAATTCTCCAATAGCTCCCAAAACGGACAGTATATTCCTCCATACAATATTATGGCCACCGCATAGTGCGCTATTCAGAGTAATGAGGCCCATATATTTCTCCATACAGAATCATTGGTCCCATATAATGTTTGAAACAGTATATGATGAGCTCCACATAATGCTACAGTATATGTTCGTCCCCATGGATGAAGCTCCACTGTGTTATGGGCCCCATAAATAATGCTCCATATATAATGGGCCCCATTTCTAATGCTCCAGTGCATAATGGGCCATGTAAATGCTGCTCCAGTGTCTGATGTCCACCTTTGGAATGCTCCAGTGTATATGGGCCTCATATATCATTCTCCAGAATATAGTGCTCCCCAAAAGTAGCTGTCCCAACATTGAAAACAATTCAATAAGTCTCCTAGCTAGGGAATCCCTGTACTAGTCTGGACTCCTCGTCGTCCCCATCTTCCATCTCACTGCACTTGGACTGTTTAGGCAGAGGGCGTACAGATGTGATGTCATCGCACTCAGACCAGAATGTCACTGTCAGGAAACGCGGAAGACGTCACGGCGGTGGAGCAGGGAGAGGTAAGTATTTCAACTTTGCAAGTGCTGTGATCCTGAGCAAGCAGGGGGGGCCCACTCGTTGGCGATGGCACTGACACAGGGCCCCTCATAGTACGGCGGTGTGTCTGACGGTGGGTGGGTGTGTCCCACCAGCAGAGACACTTTTGCGTACTATGAGGGGCCCTGTGCCAGTGCCGTCGCCCATGAGTATGCCCCCCTACCTGCTCAAGGAACCTGCACTTTCATCTGCACCTTCCTCTTTGTCACCGTGTAAGGTGGTATAGCATGCGGGAAGGGGCACCTGAGTTTCATCAGGGTCTGATTCTGCCTCAGTACACTGCGAGGACAATGTAGTGCTCTGAGTGAATGTACCAGCAGAAAAATCTAGCAGTGGCTGTGCATCAGTGCACTCCATGTCAGATTCATCTTGGACTGGGGAATTCACGATTTGACTTGCTAACCCAGGCATGGTATGTGAAAAGAGCTCCATGGAGTAATCGGTAATGTGGCCTGCCACATCCTTCACTTTTGGTAGGGGTGAAGGACACAAGGAAAGGTGTTGTTCCTGACCAGGTGCCTCCACTGATGACTTAGTGCTTTTATTTTTTGAAACTTCAGAAGAGGAGGCGAGAGAGCTGGAGGCTGTGTCAGCAATGTAGGCCAAAACTTGTTCCTGAAGCTGCGGCTTTAAAAGTGGTTTACCTACTCCCAGAAAAGAGAGCCTTCGAGGCCTTGTGGAGCCAGACGATGACGCAGGGTCAACACCTCCTGCCTTAGGTGCTATTGTGCTTTTGCCACTACCAACAGATGCAACACCACCACCACCACCATCGGGACCAGCTGGCAACCCCCGCCCACTTCCATGGTGTCTTCCACCATACTTCCTCATTTTTGTGAAAATGTACCCAAAATACCACCAGCTATATGGTACTGTAAAACAAGGTAGTAGGTGTGGGTCGTTACTCGGTACCGGGCCGGTGTCAGGGGAGCGTATCACAGCAGCGTTGACCCCGACCGTGGCCCTGGGCGCCCAAGTCAATGGCAGAATGTAATGTAGTTTATGTGGAATGGAATAGTTCGTGATGCCACCTGTGGTGCTCGGCAAGGGAGGTGTTAAGCCGACGCTGCAGACAGATCCTCTGGGACAGATGGTAGGATGCAGCAGTGATGGCATAGCCCTCCACAGGCAGGGATGATGTCCCAGGGCAGTGTAGTTGAAATAGTGGTGGAAAGGCACAGGCAGTGTAAAGGATGGTACCCAGATGTAGCGGTGCTGAGCAGGTTGGCGCAAGAATGAATGGAGGACACTGAGGCTTGTAGTTCCAAGGCTTTGCTCACAGTCTGCGGTACACAAGGGTGCCTGCCTCCGGGCCGTGTCCTCCGGGTCAGAGACTCAGCCAACCTCCAGTCCAGATGGAAAGTTCTTCTCCAACACTCCGCCAACAGGAACCTTTCCTGAACGACTCCTCTATTGCTCCTTAAAGTGTGAAGATCTCCAGTACCGTGGTACTCTGAAGTTCCTCCTGTCAGATGTTCCTAACAATTCTACTCGTATGGCAGACAGCTGTAGCCTCTCTCGGGGACTCCTTTCTCTGGAGTCCTGGCTCTCTATTCAATTGCTGTTGTGCCCCAAGTCTTAGTTGGGAGTAGTGCATTTACAGCCAGCTACTCCACCGGTGTCTGCTGCAGAACCATAAGTGTCCATACAACCTCGGGGACCGGGCCCCGGCTTTGCGCTGAGAACCTATAGGCAGGGTTCCTCTTCCAACCCACATCTCCTCTCTGTTCTCCTACTCCTTCGTTACGTACTGATCCTTCTCTCTCTTATGGAAGCTTAGGTTACAGTTCTACGTCTTTCTCCTTCTGTTCCTTTCCCGTGCCAGCTGGCTCAGATCACTGAGGCAGCTGCAGCACTCCTTCCTCCATCCCTCCTTCCAGGGATCCTCACTCCTGTCTGAGTGACTTCTTACCCGCCTGACCTCCTGCCAGACTGAGCCTGTAATCCTACACTTTCCCACTCTTTTATGTATCTAAACTCCACCCACTCCCAGCACATCCAGTGTTCCATGCAGGGAACCACCAGAGGTGCTCTGCTTCTCTCTAAGCACTGAGCCACAAGGTGGTTGTGCAGAACTACCCTGTTGTGTGGGGTGCGAGTGTTGGAGTGTGGAAAGGAGTTCCCACCTTACCTGGATGGTGGGGCACTACACCTTGGGAGAAGGTGTAGCACCTCTGTGGTGACTGATCCTCAGGGGCACCACAGGTGTATCTACTATTGGTGAGAATTTGAATCTCACTATAGATTTGAGGACGCTGAACTATTGTCTCAGGCCCAGTAGAGATTACACCTCAATGTAACAGGCTAAAATTGGATGGTGTATGACAAGGTGGAGGGTGTCTATAGGATTGGTGAGAATTTGAATCTCACTATAGATTTGAGGATGCAGAACTATTGTCTCAGGCCCAGGAGAGATTACACCTCAATGTAACAGGCTGAAATTGGGTGGTGTATGACAAGGTGGAGGGTGTCTATAGAATTGGTGAGAATTTGGATCTCACTAGAGATTTGAGGACGCTTACAATGATGCTCTCAGTCCAAGTATGGACGCAGGCAGCCTAATAAGCAGGACTGCTGCACACACAAAAGGGTGGAAAAATGAACGCTTGGTAACTGTGCAGAAAAGAGGAAAAACAGTATTTTTGCTTTTAAAAAAGCAGTTTGCACAGCAGTGTGCAAACAGCAATGCAGCTATCAGGGAGCCTTATAAGGCAGCCTAATAGCCAACAGAGCTGATGCACAAATATAGAGCCTCCCCTGTCACTGCACACAAAGTGTTGTGTTGTAAGTGGAAATCACTAACAGCAGAAGCAGTTTTTGGGTTCTTCTTCCCTGCCTAATGCTCTCTCTTTTTCTGAAACAGCAGCAACAACCTCTCCCTATTGCTAAGATCGGCAGAAGTAAGATGGCGGTCAGCGTTCACGCCCTTTTATAGCCCCTGTGATGCCACACAAAGCCAGCTAATCACTTGCATGCACTTCTCAAAGATGGTGGTGACCGATGCCTATGTCATCGCGTTGCCCACAGTGTGCGTCCTCCATCATTGGCTGAAAAAGGGCGATGGAAGCATCTTTTGAAACGCGACTTTGGCGCTCTGGTCGTCGACCTCACGCTATGGTCGGGTTTCGTTTCATGAAACCCGACTTCAGCGAAAGTCGCCGACTTTTGAATATGACCGACCCGTTTCGCTCAACTCTAATCCTCATCCTTGAATATCTTTCTCACATGTTATATATTTGGTTAGACTCTCAAGACTTGGTCTTTCGGCGCTTCCATTTTCACGACCCAGGATCACTTTTCGGTAAAACCTCTAAATTGTAGATGAGACCAACCTGGAATAGGTTCCCTTAAACCAGGAGCCCCATATATCTCATGTGGCGTACCAACATAGTATATATGTACTTGATACCTGTGGATACTAAATTAGTGCAGCCCATAGAGCTTTTCTGATAAGTTTAAGTATTAAGGGGGTTTTACACTAAGCGATATCGCTAGCAATATCGCTAAAACGTCACTGGTTTTGTGACGTTATAGCGATATTGCTAGCGATATCGCTATGTGTGATACTTACCAGCGACCGGCTCCCCCGCTGTCCATCGCTGATCGCGCGAGAATGTCCGGCTCCATTTCTCGTCGGGCGCGTCCTGCTGAGACTTCCTGCTGTGACGACGAGCGACGCGTGGAGGCGGGCGGGAGGACGTCAGGATCGCTGTGTGTGAATGGTAAGTATCGTGCGCTGCGTCGCTGCTGCATCGCTGTGAGATCTTTCTGTATGAAAGCTCACTAGCGATCATTTAGCGATGCACCAGCGATCCTGACCGGGTGGGATCGCTGGTCGGATCGCTGGTGCATCGCTAAATGTAAAAGGGCCTTTAGTCTTGCGCATTCACCCTATACAGAGGGCATTCTTCATTTGGGAGCCCTCTCCGCTATGAAGAAAATATATTGAATGGAAAGGTAGCTCAAAATCTGGTGGTATTTCACACCTGTCCCGGGTATCCCGGTTTGGCTCCCTTCACCTCGGACTGCTGCCTTATGTTGTGCTCCATGTCGTCCTTGGTATTAGATTGTCAGGCTCTCGTCAGCTGATAGGTTTGTTTTTTTATAGTTTAGCCAAGATTTTAATACTGCTAGCCTGATAGGAGACTTACATGTTCCACACTCACATACTGATCCTCTATCTATGTAGCAGTTGATCCATTAAAAATAATTATGAAGATAAAGTGGAAAGACTTAGGGCCCCGTTACATGCTTCAATGTCCAAGCGATCCCACCAACGATCCGACATGGATGGGATCGCTGGGACATAGTTAGCTGATCTCTGGTGAGCTGTCACATAGACAGACTCACCAGCGATCAGGACCAGCAAGCAAGCTGGTATCCAGGGTAAACAGCTGGTATCTAAGAGCTGCGCGGCTCTTAGCTACCCACTGTTTATCCTGGATACCAGCTCCCAGCGTCGCTGCACTTGGTCTCTCGCTGTCACACACAGTGATGTGTGCTGTCCAGCGGGAGACTAAGGACAGAATTATGGCCCAGACCATTAGGCAACGATTAACGATCAGCCAGCTGATCGTTGATCATTGCTACATGTCACACGCAATGATGTCGTTTCGACATCGCTTCAACGTCACCAAACTGGTGACGTTGCAACGATATCGTTCACAATATCGTTGTGTGTAACGGGGCCTTTACTGTCCCCACTTCAGCACCAGCCTCTCCTCTTGTCTCCTGTCTTACTCTAGCCTCTGTTCTTCTGCATGTTAACCATAGTAAACCATAGCATATCTCTGAGGTCACACTTCCAAACTTTACAGGCTTTCTCAGGCAGCGCCTTGCTACATGAGTATTCAGGTAGTTCAATCTACTACTTATTTTTACTGCTGCTTCACTATGCTACAAACGACTTAGCCTACTTAACTCTGCTACACCGTTGGCTTCTTCTACATCCACTGTGTGTCACCAGAGCTACTCAACTCTGCCTCAAGGAGGTTTGCTACAGTTATTGTGAGTCAACTAAGCTACATTGCTGGGATCTGCTACATCTACAGTGAGTCAACTGAGCTGCTCACTTCTACTGCACTGCTGTACTCTGCTACATTGCTAAAGTGGGATACCTCATATGTTGGTGGAAAAATGAAAAGCTACAGTAATTTGAATATAGGGAGTGAAAAAATAAATGCAAAATATTTCATCAGGTTTTTGCACTTTGTATTAGCCTGAAAAAGCAAATGTATGGTTTGTATGAATAAAAAAAAAATAAATATTAATAATTTCCCTTTTATTGATCGCATTTATCTTTTTATTGTTTTGTTTTTTTATTCTTCCCAGGACAGTTATTAGTTTCCTTATTAAGAACTGCCTTTAGGAAATGGTTAATTTACTCTACCTAGAATTTTTTTTATAAAGATTTATTGTGATCCGCGCACTCAAATAATAATTTACACTTCCTTGTGATTTAATTAGACAGTGGAAAACCTGCTATGCCAGGTGCTTCCCAGTTTATTCACAAATTAGTTTTAATTGTTATTATTAAGGAACAATGTAACACTTGCAAATAATTACCCTCATTTTTAGAACAATGGAGTCGTATTCCACAGCCACTTGCAATTGCAATTAGCATATGTTTAACAAAGGCGTTTAAAAGTAGGGTTGGAAAAACACTTGAATTTCTTTTCAAAGTTTGAATTGGAAACATTGGGAAATATTTATATTGCAGGACTTTGTGCAGGTTACATTTTATCGGGTTGTTAATTTTGATATTATGGATGCTAGAAAAATTAGCCATTTGGAGTAAAAAAAAAAGTCATAGCTATGAACTGTTAGGCGTCGAGTTCCCGCCACTGCACAGGGGGAATCTCAAGCCATGTCCTCTGCAGTCTCCCATTCCTCTGCAGTCGCAGAAGTACCTGTGCAGCAGAGACGTTGGTCCCAGTGTCTTGCTCAGGCTAATGCTATGCATCTGGTTGCAGCTGCTGCCCCAGGATCAGCTATAGCATCCAGCATTAGTCAGTGGCAAGCAGACGCTCCTGGGACTAAGTCCTGCTTTTCTCCGTCTGAGCGTGCCCACGAGACGACCGCTCATTGGTGGTCGGAGGTCACATGCTCAGGTCCTCAAGCAGCTCGGATTGGCCATCAGCAAGGTCCTGGAAGGCTGCGGTTATAAAAGGATCACATGGCCGCACGGCCGTGCACTAGTATAGACCATGTGGAGTGAGTGTTGTATGCACGTATAAATGTCTCTGGTGACTGACTCATTATGAAACCCCTACCCCTGGTGCGCATGCGTTGTTCAGCTTTGCCAGTTAGTGCCTAGGCTGATAGTGCAGGTAGGAGGCAGAGTCAGGGACTAGCATCAATGCCAAGTAGTGGCTTTGCCTGTACGCCACTGTGCACTTGGTCTGCACACCACAGTAGCCAGCATCTATTAGTGATGTTCGTAGGTGTGACGCCGTGTGCTTAGTGGGTCTAGAGGCTCTTACCCTGCGTCCTTGGGGAAGAGTCTTGTGACCGTACACTAGCGCTGACTCAGCTGTGCCCTGTGACAGTCAACAGGGTACGGCATCTGTGTTATGCGGTACCATGGCTCTGTGAAGCAACAGAGCCCGTCGCTACTACATACTGGGTGGCATTTAACCTATGTGTCCAGTGCGATGCCGCTATTTAGTGTCCGCCATTACCGAGCAGCAGCTAACATCTCTGCACGGTGGACCCCGGGCTGCGAACGCACCTTATTACCGTCTTTATATAATTTGGTGCGTTCTGCCAGCCCTAACACAATGTGTTCAGTGTTTGCATATATCTTGGCTCCAATAGAATGGTGATGTGTTTTCTTTTTCTAGATAGATAGATATTAGATTGGAAGAAAATAGTAAGCACTAGTGATGAGTGAATGTGCTCGGGTAAGGTGTTTTCTGACCATGCTCTGGTGCTAACCGAGTGACTTTGGCATGCTCGAATAAAATGTTTGAGTCCCAAGGCAATGAAGTCAATCGGTTCGCACACGAGCATGGTCGATCATCACTAGTAAAGCTCATATTATCACATCTTTTTCTACAAAGCATGCTGATGTGCTACATTTGATCATTTCAGAGGCATTTTTCTCTTTAAGAATGTTGCGCATACTGAATAAAATTACAGTAACATCTATGAAAACTTCCAGTCTTCTAATACCCGAGAGGAATCAGCCACTAATTGGTGGCACAGCATTTAACTGGTTGGCAGGCATTCCAATTTACAGTTAGAAAATTGCTTTTTTCCTAGTTTCTGCACATTCCTCAACAGGGGGACGGCGTGATGTATACGTCGGCTGGACATTGTACATTTACATTCATATTGTTTACACTCAGATTATTTTTTACTTCCAGCCAACATCACGGCTCCCTCCGAATCCTATACCAAAACTGCACCGAGCAGAAGGCATCAACAGAATGAATTAACATGGTGATGTGTTTGTGTTGTCTCTCAATTTACCCAAATTAGCGAACATTGAATATTTAAGATGTTTGTAAATCCATGCATTATGAGATAGGGGCTGTTGTGTAAGCAAATGAGGCTGTCGTTTGCATCACGTCGCACCATTTAAACGAGCAATAAAGGTAAAATAAAATAATTGAGACTTATGAAAATAACATAATTGGACAAGCGTTAGACAATCTTTCCGGGTTCTAAAATTCGTCATTGGATAATTGTTAGTCGAGAAATCTGAAAACTTCCCTTATGAGCTAGGAAAACATTACTGCAATGACTTGTAACGTTTGTTCGTGAATGTTTTTATTAAGTGGAGGTCGAACAAGAAAACCAACCTCTGCAGATTTAGCCTGACATCAACCGGACCCAAGTCAAGTTACAGTCTATTCAAACCAGTCTATTATTTTTAGGAAATTTCCTGATTCCGCCATTATTTAACTTTCACTTGCATTCTTTTGACTCTTTTGAATGGTTGGTTCCTTTCTATCGGCATGCTGCCAGCACTGTAAGTGCTGTTTCTTCCCTTTCCTTACTTCCTTATATACTAGGTCCTTGCCATTTTCCAATGGATTTTCTGCCCCAAAATTTAGCCTGATGTTAAAATAGACCTTTATAGAGACAGTAAAGAAGTATCAGAAAAATTCAATACATCCTCTTCCTCCCTACTCTGTAATCAATTTTAATCTCTCTGTGGATAAAAAATGATCATTTATGGTGACCTTTTAAAGGGAATCTGTCACCTATTTTTTGGCATATAAGATGCGGCCACCGCCATCAGAGGCTTATCTACAGAATTCTGTAATGCTGTAGATAAGTCCCCCCGAAGTAACCTGAAAGATAAGAAAAACGAGTTAGATTATACTCACCGGGGGG
The DNA here is from genome assembly GCF_039654945.1 of Dendrobates tinctorius. NCBI lineage: Eukaryota > Metazoa > Chordata > Amphibia > Anura > Dendrobatidae > Dendrobates > Dendrobates tinctorius. The sequence continues at coordinate 11,637,984 of NW_027361677.1, forward strand.
CGGTCTGGGTCCGATGGGTGTCGCAGTCCAGGTCCGGCGCCTCCCATCTTCTAGCAATGACGTCCTCTTCTTTGCTTCCTGTCGCGGCTCAACAGGGCAGAGCAGTACGACTGCGCCAGAGCCGCGATGGGAAGCAAGGAAGAGGACGTCATCTCTAGATTATGGGAGGCGCCGGACCTGGACGGCGACACCCATCGGACCCAGACCAGACTGGACTGTCCTCCCCGGTGAGTATAATCTAACTCGTTTTTCTTATCTTTCAGGTTACATCGGGGGCTTATCTACAGCATTACAGAATGCTCTAGATATGCCCCTGATGGCGGTGGCAGCATCTTATATGCCAAAAAAATAAGTGACAGATTCCCTTTAAGTTAGGCTTGTTCAGACCAGAGTTTAATCGGTCTGTGCGCTTTCCGTGTGCCAATGTCCTAGTATGCAAAATGCCTCTACAGAAGGGAAGAGGACTTGAACTCTAATGTGACCTATGGGAAGCAGCAATCCTAAAAGTCAACATCGACCCTTTAACAAGCTTTGCCATGTGATTTAAGATAAAAGCCAAAGCATTATCTCAATTTGAAGATACGTGTTTTGGGATGTTACCCCTCCTCATTGCAAAGCAAGAGATCTGATTTGGCTGTATGTGAGGCTTCTCACTGGGTCTTTTTACCCTGGCATGTCACTCTCCACAAGGAGAAATGTTGCCCCTCAAACTCTAGTCAGAGACCTCTCATACAGCAAAGTAAGATCTCACTCTTGGTATTGAAAAGAATCAACATCCCGAAACATGTGTCTGCAAATTGAGATTCTGGTTTGGCTTTTTTTCTAAGTCATGTGGCAAGGCTTGTTAAAACATCAATATTGACTTTTTAGAATTGATACTCCCAATAGTTGACACTAGAGTCCAAGTCCTCTTGTTCTCTGAAGAGGCAATTTGCATATTTAACCTCCCAGGGAAGCATTACAAGGCCTATAAGTCTCTTTACATTGACATGTGTCACACTTGCGCCTTGGCTGAATGGCGCGAGCAGGGGTGTTGTGGCCCCACTGTGCCACAAACCAGACTACCCTGGAAGGGGCATGACTATGACAGCTACCTCGGTCTTCACTGGAGCCTCTGATGGTGAGGTCAGGCTTGTGTGGCAGGTAGCTGTCGGGTGCCACTCCAGGGTGGTGTCTGGCTGTGGCTGCTGATCCCACTTGGGGACAAGTCACTTGGACAGGTGAGACACTGGGCAAGCAGGCACGGCTGAGACACAGGGCAAGCAGGCACAGCTTGGTACACTGGCAGGCAGGCACGGCTTGGAGACACAGGGCAAGCAGGCACAGCTTGGTACACTGGCAGGCAGGCACAGCTTGGAGACACAGGGCAAGCAGGCATGGCTTGGAGACACAGGGCAAGCAGGCACAGCTTGGAGACACAGGGCAAGCAGGCACGGCTTGGAGACACAGGACAGGCGGGCACGGCTCGGAAAGGAACAGGTAGGGGCTTGTTCACACATCAGGGGCAGGTATAGGTTTAGGCAGGAAGAAGTGGAGTATGTTGGAACAGGTTAGGAACTGAACCGCAGGAGTGCGGCGTAGGCAGAGCCACAGGAGTGTGGAGTAGGCGGAGCCACAGGAGTGCGGAGTAGGCTGAGCTGCAGGGGAGCCGAACAGGCAGAGCTGCAAGGGAGCCGAGCAGGCAGAGCTGCAAGGGAGCTGAGCAGGCAGAGCGGCAAGGGAGCCAAGCAGGCAGAGCGGCTAGGGAGCCGAGCAGGCAGAGCAGCTAGGGAGCCGAGCAGGCAGAGCGGCTAGGGAGCCAAGCAGGCAGAGCGGCAAGGGAGCCGAGCAGGCAGAGCGGCTAGGGAGCCGAGCAGGCAGAGCGGCAAGGGAGCCGAGCAGGCAGAGCAGCAAGGGAGCCGAGCAGGCAGAGCTGCAAGGGAGCCGAGCAGGCAGAGCCTCAGATAGGGAGGACACAAGGAAAGACACAGCAGAGAAGGAAGCCAAAGACAAGGAGACTGACAGACAGAGACACAGGGACAAAGACACAAGGACCAGGATATTCTGCCTCCTGGCAGGCAGACAGACAAGTACTAGGCAAGGTACCAAGACACAGGAATACGCAATAAGAGCCTTCAGAGAAGTCAAGACATAGGACAGGGCCTGGCTAGCTCAGCAACAAGGAGCTAACTGAGTTTAGACATTGCACAGGCAAGGGTTAGTGGGTGTGGCCAAACTAAATAGTCAAGGGCGCTAGGTGATTGGTCAGGGACAGATCAGACAGGTGCACCCTGACTGCATAAGAACCAGAGAGTTCTGGCGCCGCCCCCCTATACACACATAGCTTGGATGCATACAGGAGAGAAGAGGCACAGGGCTGGCAGCAGACAGAATTCACAGCATGGCTGAAGCAGTAAGTAAGTTGGTGTGCGGGGGATGGGAGGCCATGATGTGATGCCAACATGTCAGGCATGTCACTTTCCATAAAGAGAAACATTACAACTTAGGCCGGGGTCAGACTTACGAGAAACTCAGATGAGTCTTGCACATCAATAACCGGCACTGCCGCCGGAACTTGGAACCGGAGCATTCAGCTGCATAGAAATACATGCAGCTGAATGCTCCCATCCTTGTTCTGGCGGCAATGCCGGGTATTGACGTGCAAGACTCATCTGAGTTTCTCGTAAGTCTGACCCCGGCCTTAGTGTGCTAGTGCAAATGGCTAATTTCCCACTCAAACAGATGGTCTGCATGTAAAAAATTACAGTATGTACAACTTTGGCTCATTTTATGGACCAGACTAATGCATGGCATCTAAAGGCAGCTTCAGAACCTGGCCACAATACTCACAAGCACATCCGCAATTTGTGGTCACGACTGGCCCCATTTTCTATTCGAGCAACTGTGACATTTAAAGAATGGGCTCTACTAGAATATTGTCATTGGTTCACCTAAGATGAGCATAGTCTACAAAATATTGAAAAGAATGACTGTTCTATAACTGGGGCACATTGGTGTCTACATATCTGTGGATATTAAGATGAATACAAAGCAATAACCCTTGTGACACAAAACTTTCCTCCCAGTTGTTTATCTCCAGCAGTTATGAAACCATTAAAATAGAATATTGCCTGCAGGGTACATGGATATGTCAGGCGAATCTACCTCAAATAACCTGCCCAGCAGTGACAGGAGCGCAAATAGACTAACTGGTCACAAGTGAAGATGTCTCCACTGAGGATTTCCTTGTAGCCTGAAAGAAAGTTGAAGAAAAGGAGACACGCAAAAGTAAAAAGTCCAACAAATGAATGGCGTACGGGTTTGATAGTTCTTTATAAAGAAGTACAATACAAAAATATGCCAAAATATTAAAATTGTAGAATAAAATTTATGTAGTTCATTATCACCATGATGCAAGTTAGAAAAAGACCTTTCTAAAACAAAAAGTTATTATAGTCCAGTATTGTCACGTCTTTTAAAATAAGTTAGAAAAATTCTTCCTCCATATGCAAATTGAGTCCCCAGCATCTGCTTCCCCCTTTTATGGTGGATGGCATTGTCTGCAGTAGTACATGTTGTGTTACTATGGTGGTCCGGCACACACCACTGATGTCACATACATAGCTCCATAGCCCTTACATGAAAGCTCAGGTGGTATTGTGCCGCCTGAGTATTTAGGTTGTCCAGCATGCTTGAGTCTACCATTATGAATTATGTGTCGCAAGACTAACCCAAATCTGTCCAATCACTGGGATCAGCTACATATCTCCAAAGTGGGTCTCCAGATAAACTATGCTGCCACACTAGGATCTGCTCAATGTTATTCCATAGTGTTTGTCTGGATACTCAGCTCTGCTGTTCCAAGTTGTTTATCTATAAACTTGGTCCTGCTACTCCAAGGTGCTTGCCTGTATTTTCGCCTCTGCTGTTACAAAGTAACTTTCCACACACTAGTCTTTGTTTTTTCATTGTAAGTATTTGCACCCTCAAATTAGCCATTTCATGGGCATGCTGCCATCTAGCCTATTCAGCTGTTCCACACATTGTCTACCATGTTTATCTCCAGTGTTCTACTGTTCCTCCAGGTATTAACCAGCATAATAATGTCTGCTGTTCTATATGCAGTATGGCATATATAACAACGCTGTACCTGACAGCACCAATGCCTCTGGTCCATGCTGCTCATCCAGAACAACCGCTTCCAAACCCATCTCACCAGGTGAGCCATAACACCTGTATTGTGTGGTGCTTAAAGGGGTTGACTGGTCTAGAATGACAAATCTGCAGTCATTCTGAGAATGGCAGCTGACATGTGAATCCTCCCAGCGCATGTGTAGCGCTGGTTCCCCTGCTTAGCTCTGGTCCCCATCCCCTGCAGGTGTAGGGAAGGTGACCTGATGGACGGATGGACTAGTCAGAGTGAAGAAGGAAAGGTTTGCACAGTGTAGGTAGGTGTCAGTTATTACAGTGGGGAAACAGCTAGGAAACTGTAGTGGACGTGCAGTACCTGGGTTGACCATTAGAGGGCAGGGAGGAGTGTGAGCAAAGGACTTGACATCAGCTTAGGGCTTAGGAAACCGTTGGTCATGGGGGCGGAGTTACAGGGAGCCAGGAAAGGTATATATACTGAGGGAGGGTTCCAGAAAGTTCCAGTTCCCAGGGGGAGCTCAAGTGACAGGAGGACTACGACAGTCTGTGCACTCTGAGGAAAACCAAAGCAGGGGGGACTGAGGAGAGAGAACGTCAGGGGGGTGGTCCTGACAGGAAAGTACCACAGAAAAGACGAGGCACTGAGGTAAAGCTTACCGTATTGAGAGAGACGACTGTTCAGTAGAAGTACTGTTGGTTTACGGGCCTAAGGCGGCCACAGTGACGGATCTGACAGGAGCGTCAAAGAGTGAAGAGGGGACGGTGTATACATACATGTCCCCAGTGTAAAGTATGGTGTGCGGGAAGCGGCTCTGGGAACAGATGGCCGATAAGTAAAGTGAAGAAGTGCATTGAAGTGCGGTGTACTGCGGAGGCCGTCAAGTGGGCGGCAAGAGAGAATAAAACTTGGACCTGTTGTACCCAATATTTGCCTCCATCGTGTCTCTGTTACATCTCTGCACGGTATATCGAGGGACCACCCCCCAGCTCTGCCCACTGACCCTACACAGGGACACTACCATACTTCCTGTGCCTGGTCCGCTCCTCGTTACCTGTCATGTCATGATATTTGTATTGTCCCCTTATATACTTATACATGGTTATTAGATCGCCCCTCAATCGTCTTTCTTCTAGACTAAATAATCCTAATTTTGCTAATCTCTCTGGTTATTTTAGTTCCCCCATCCCCTTTATTAATTTTGTTGCCCTCCTTTGTACCCGCTCTAGTTCCATTATATCCTTCCTGAGCACCGATGCCCAAAACTGTACACAGTACTCCATGTGCGGTCTAACCAGAGATTTGTACAGAGGCAGTATAATGCTCTCATCATGTGTATCCAGACCTCTTTTAATGCACCCCATGATCCTATTTGCCTTGGCAGCCGCTGCCTGGCACTGGCTGCTCCAGGTAAGTTTATCATTAACTAGGATCCCCAAGTCCTTCTCCATGTCAGATTTACCCAGTGGTTTACCATTCAGTGTGTAATGGTGATATTGATTCCTTCTTCCCATGTGTATAACCTTACATTTATCATTGTTAAACTGCATCTGCCACCTTTCGGCCCAAGTTCCCAACTCTTGACGAACCATCCAGACATGCTGACACACGTGCTCTATGCGCAACTAGAACAACATGCTCGCAGCATTGTGTTACTGTGTCTTCTAACTTGAATATCTTAGGTTACGATCCCATTACAGGGAATTGGGAAATTCTGGCTCAAGAATCAGTCATAAAATACATTATGGTTTTGTCCTTAAGCCTAAGTCATGTTACAAGGCTCGTTCGAGGGTCGATATTGACTTTTAGGATTGTTGCTTACAATAGGTGGCACTGGAGTTGTAGTCCTCTTACAAGGCTCGTTCGAGGGTCGATATTAACTTTTAGGATTGTTGCTTACAATAGGTGGCACTGGAGTTGTAGTCCTCTTTCTATTGGAAGAGAAAAAAATTATATTTCCCAGAGGACTATTGCAAGGGTTAAAAGTCTCCTCACCTTGGCATGTCAGGCTTGACCCGTCACTCTCTGCAAGGAGAAATGTTACCCCTTGGATCACGGTCAGACGCTTCTCACCCAACCAAACCAGATCTCACACTTTGCACTGACGAGGGGCAGTACCTCAAAACACAATGTCTGCAAATTGAGATTATGGTTTAGGCTTTTATCCTAAGTCATGTAACAATGCTCCTACTTCTGATGGGTGGCACTAGAGTTCTAATCCTCTTCCTCCCTGAAGAGACAATTTCCATAAAATACAGTAAAACATAACTTGGACAAAGGCAATGCCAACTTATATCCACCAGGGTCTCACCTGTCCCACTGTACAGTTCTGCTTTGTCTTATTTGGTCCAGTCTTAGTGTAGGCTTGACTGCCATCGCTGGCATCCTAAAACATGCTTCTGTTGGGATTTTTTGGGATGTTCAGTAGAACCAGGGTCTTGCACTATGTGGTTCTGCAGGTTTGGGTTGTGCATTATGAGGGATTTAGAATGAAATAATTCGTGTCCGTGTCAAGAAATTAAAGACAGAAGTGTAAGGCTACTTTCACACATCAGGTTTTCGGCGTCAGGCGCGATCCGGCGTCGTGCCGGAACGCCGGATCCGGCAAATGTTTAGTAAAACCTGATGTGACGGATCCGGTTTTCTGCCGGATCCGTCTTTTTCTTGACAGACAAAACCGGATCCGTCTCATCCGGTTCATCCGTTTTTCTATCCGTTTTTCGACGGATTACGCCGGATCCGGTTTTTAAAATTGACCCTTGTGGCCTTCCGAACGGGAGTGGCTACTGGAAAACTATATATAGCATGTTCCTACAGCCCTTCTTTGACAGGTTGTAGAGGAGAAAGTGCAGGTTGGAGAGAAGAGCAAGTACTGGCGAAGATGGATGTTGTCATTGGAAATATTTTGAAGAATTTGGCGGATTTTACAGCGGAGGCAAATCGTTTGAGGGTGATTGTTCTGGAGAAGGAGAGAGCGAGACAGCAGCGCATCAGGCATCGTAGACGATGTTTGTGGATCCACCCCATCACAGCCAAGAGAATGACGCGTGGGGTCTATTCTACACTATGCATGGACCTTCGACGAAACCCGGATACATTTTTTGGATATGTTAGGATGAAAATGGAGAATTTTGATTACTTGGTGGAGCGCATTGCACACCTCATAAGAAAAGCGGACACCTATTGCCGCTTCTCTGTTTCACCCGCAGAGCGTCTGATGGTGACTTTAAGGTAAGCCACATTTATTGGATATGATCGCATCAGAGCACACTTTCACTGCAATCTTGTTGGTGGTAATTTGTATCTCCAAGTGTTATAGGTCAGTTTTGGTATGTAATGCTGTGATTTAAAACTAATTTATTGTTTGTTAATTCCCCACAGATTTCTTGCAACTGGAGAATCCCTTTCGTCACTGCATTTCCAGTACAGACTCGGGATTTCCACCATATCTGGAATAGTGAAGTACACATGCCGTGCACTGTGGGACTCCTTAGCTGAAGAGTTTTTACCAGAGCCCACAACAGAGAGGTGGATTGAAATTGCTGACAAGTTTCAACAGATATGTCAGTTTCCAAACTGCTTGGGCGCTGTGGACGGGAAACATATCCGCATTGTAAAGCCAGCTGGATCGGGATCGGAATATTTCAATTACAAGAAATATTTTTCAATTGTCCTCATGGCCATCGCTGACGCGGAATACAAATTTATTGCGGTTGATATTGGGGCCTATGGCCGCTCCAATGACTCTCAAGTTTTCAAACTGTCTGCCATGGGGCGTAAACTGTATGGAAACACCTTCCAGTTCCCACCACCTAGACCGCTGCCGCAAACATCTGGTCCACCTATGCCATTTGTCTGTGTAGGGGATGAAGCCTTCCAGCTGTCAGAACACCTTTTGAAACCGTACTCTAGCAGAGGATTGACAAGACCAAAACGCATTTTTAATTACCGCCTCACAAGAGCAAGAAGAATGGTTGAATGTACCTTTGGTATTCTGACAGCCAAATGGCGGGTCCTATTGACTGCGATCAACCTCAAGACAGAAACTGTGGACGAGGTGATCAAAGCGTGCATGGTACTCCACAATTTTGTTATCTGCAAGGAACCCATTTCCATTGAGGACACCTCTGAAGAAACCACCTTGCAAGATTACCATGACATTACCACTAGAAGTTCTGTGACGGTTTCAGTAATGAGGGACAATTTTGCACTATACTTTATGTCACCTCAAGGCAGAGTACACTGGCAGGATGACAGAGTGTGAAAGATTTGTGCCCTAACCAAACTTGTGTACCTTCTGTACCAACAGTATATACCTTTGCCAACCAAAGTTGGCTATCTTGTCATGGTTTCTATTTTTAGCTTTAGGCCACATGTGTGTACCTGGTTGTGTTTTATGCAAAGTATTTCACCTTTTAACAAAAGTTGTGTACATTGTTAGGAAATCACCAACAATAAACACAACTTTTTAGGTGAAATACTTTGCTTCAAACACAACCAGGAACACAACTGTGGCAAAAAGCTAAAATTTACCCACAGTTATATACCTAGTTTTGAATACCATTTCACCTTTTAAATACCCTGTATTTAACCTTTTTCGCCGCAGAAAGAAATGACAGACAACCAGTGTAAAATAATTTAACTTTTATTGAAAAATGTTTTTTTTAGTAAACTTTTTTAAAATTTTAATAAACATGTTTAATAAAAATTTGAAACTATAAAACTGAAACCATAAAACTGGTCATTTTTATTTAAATACACACATTATAATTCTGTGTAGTGTGTGGTGGAAATACTTCTGTAGGGGCTGCGGGACACTTCGACACTGGGAGTGTGGAGAGAGGACTGGGATCGTGGTGGGGAAGGAACAGTTAGAGGTGAAGGTGTGGAAAAAACTACAGAATGGGTGGACATGTGGGAAGCAGAAGAGGTGGTGGGTGGTGGAGTGGAGGGTTGGGCAGGGACTGTAGGAGCAGATGATGTTGATGGCAAGTTGTATGGGGAAGGAGTTTGGTACGGGGCAGGTTGCTGGAAGTGGGGAGATGTCTGGTACGGGGCAGGTTGCTGGAAGTGGGGAGATGTCTGGTACGGGGCAGGTTGCTGGAAGTGGGGAGATGTCTGGTACGGGGCAGGTTGCTGGAAGTGGGGAGATGTCTGGTACTGGGGAGGTTGCTGGTACTGGGGAGTTTGCAGGTACTGTGGAGGTTGCTGGTACTGGTGAGGTTGCTGGTGCTAGGGAGGTGGATGGTGCTGGGGAGGTGGATGGTGCTGGGGAGGTGGATGGTGCTGGGGAGGTGGATGGTGCTGGGGAGGTGGATGGTGCTGGGGAGGTGGATGGTATGTAATAGGAGGGGGAGGATGGAAAGTGGCTGGAGGTGGATGGTATGTAATAGGAGGGGGAGGATGGAAAGTGGCTGGAGGGGGTGTAGATGTAATAGGAGGGGGAGGATGGAAAGTGGCTGGAGGGGGTGTAGATGTAATAGGAGGGGGAGGATGGAAAGTGGCTGGAGGGGGTGTAGATGTAATAGGAGGGGGAGGATGGAAAGTGGCTGGAGGGGGTGCAGGTGGAGGAACTACTGTGGTGGGAGGAGGAGGAGGTTGGGAGGTAACTTGCTGGAGAGCAGCGTGGCATGAATGCATTACATGCATCTGCTGGGCAGGAGAGAGCGTTTCCATGCGCTCCACAACAGACCTGAAAAAGGTGTGGTCTGGCGAAGATCTTGCTTCTGAATGCATGGTTTGCAGAAGTGTCTTCACCTCCAGAATGCTGGAGTTGATCTGCTGATAGCCTGCGGAGATTTGCTCTGACAAGACTTTTAGACAGTTCTAGAAAGATGCATTCAGATGCAAGAACTCTGGCGCATAAGTCTTTTCCTGACCCCTCTGCCGCTGCCGCCCAGTACCCGCAGGTGTACTAGAGGGGGCAGAAGGGTGGGGTAAAGGGAAAGCGATCTCCTCACCAGCAGCTTCATGTAATGTAGGCGGCCACGATGCTCCTGTGCTGGTGGATGGGACAGATGGGTCGAATGTGTGGGAAGGCTGGGAAGGTGCAGATGTACCGGGGCGGTCGAAGTGTCCCTCGGTGCCGGTCTCCTCAGGGATCGCCTCAGAAGGGTCCAATCGTGCCGGCTCCCGAGTGCTGCTCACCGTGCTGTGGAATAAAGAGAAAAAAAAACAATTAAAATACTGACATGGTATGGCCCTGGCTGAAAAAAAAAATTACATCTAACATTTTTTTTCACATGTGGTGTGTAATATTTACCTTCTGGTGACCATTGTTTCCCGGAGGAACGACAGGGCTTCTGCGTACTTGTACTTGCTCCTGCGTCCTCCAGATCCACTCGGGGCCCGCATCTCTTTATTGAACTTTTTCTTGAAACGATCCCTCACAGACCGCCACCGATTCACAATTCTGTTCCCTGAAACGAGAAAGGAGTGGTTAGTATACAACATCAGTGTTTCCCAAACTCCAGTCCTCATGGTCCCAAGGGGTCATGTTTTCAGGATTTCCATAGTAAATAGAAATCCTGAACACATGATCCGTGGGGACCACGAGGACTGGAGTTCGGGAAACACTGGTTTAAATCAAGCAACCGGTACTGTATATAATTACGCTCTGTAATCTGGGCCCGAACATCGAGGTCCTCCCAGCGGCCCACAAGGAGCGAACAGATTTCCTCCCAGAGTCGTCGGGTAACGATCAGGTCAGCGTGGCGGCGGTCAGCCATATTCCAGAGCGGCTCCCTTTCTCTGACGAGATCGATGAGGCGGTCCACATCAATCCCTCCATCCTCAACGTCAGAGTCGGGAGCACGCTGTGAAGGCTGTTAAAGAAAAAGACAAAAATAACATAATTAGCCTCCACAAAAGAAATGAAATAAAAAGTGCAAAAAAACAAAGCAAAAATATTTATACTTACACGCTGGTGACCGCCGCGTTGCTGTCGCCGACGACCCTGGGAGGCACTGCGAGGACCTCTTGGCCAAGCACCAGATTGGGAAGACTAGAGAAGAAAACAAAAAAAGTTATGTCTTTGGATGTAGGCATTTGTTTGCTGTGTGTGGTCTGCAGAACATTGTTTTCTATGTGTTGTGTGTAGTGTGATGTTGTGTTTCTGCGTTTGATGCAAAAAACTTACCAATTGTGAGCCCACTCCAGGTGTCTGTCCACCCCTTCCTTCTTCTTCTGGGAGCTCCTCTTCATCTTGTGATTCCTGTTTTGAAATAAAAGGCCATGAATAGACATATATTACAGAGAAGATGGATTTTGGAAATAAAAACTTACCGTCAAACGCTGACGATGCGAGGGAGGGCTCCCAGAAGATGATGTGCTGTCTTCCTGGTGGCCACACTCCATGCCTGTGGGTGGTGTTCCAGCTGCTGCATCTATTGGGCGGCTGTTGAATAAAGAGAAACAAAGGGCCAATGAATATCTTGATATTCAATAGCCCTAGTTTGGAGGAATGGGTGATTTGATAATTACCGTCTCTCATCTGCTGCTGGACTCCCCTCCCGTTGTTCAGCATGCTGCTCCAATTGGGGTGGTGCTGATGGTGCTGCTGCAGATGTCTCCTGCCTTCTCCTGCGCCTGGTTGCTGTCTTGGGTGGCATGTTGGGTGTGGCTGTGGGTCCCACTGTCTTGCTTTTATATATGTCTTGTGGGCAGAGCTACTGAGCATGCTCAGACCAAAAAACCGGATCCGGCCGCCGGATCAGGCTTTCGCCGGATCCGGCGCATTGCGGCGCTCATAGGCTTTCATTGTGTGAAAAAGCCGGACGCGCCGGATCCGGCGTGTCCGGCTTTTTCGCCGGAGACAAAAAACGTTACAGTAGACGTTTTTTCCAGACGCCGGATCGCGACACATTGTGACACATTGCCGGATCCGGCGAAAACCGGATGAAACGCATGGCCATCCGGCGCTATCCGGCGCAAATGCAAGTCAATGGGGGGGAAACCGGATCCGGCATTGCATTTCGCCGGATCCGGTTTCTGTCAAAACCGCCGGATCGCGCCTGACGGCGAAAACCTGATGTGTGAAAGAGGCCTTATACAACCAGCAGTAAATGGAATTTCTCAATAGAATAATGTACAGAAAGGAATATATAATTCTTTGTTATTTCATTGTATTTTTTCACTTCTTATACACTACATTTTGCGTCTTTTTTCTTTTCTCTCCTTTTTTGTTCTTCTGTGGTCCATTTATGATCACTCAGCTCATACAGAACAATTCTGAACTCGGGAATCTTGCATTGTTTATTAAGCCTTTGAGTGGCAGCCTAAATATTAAATCACTTTGGAAGACTGTGGAAAGCATTAGGTTCAGACATTTAATACTTGCGTGAAATTTGACTGTCACTCAAAGAGCGGGTCCGGCCATTTGATTTATATTATCATAATTCACTGCTTTTTCATGGTCAGAAGTATCAGCGACAAAATGAAACCTTTTTTTCTGTAATGTGTTGGAATGTATGTAAGGTTAGCTTGTGTCTTATACAATTACTATGTTCTGTTTTATGAAATGAGCTTCTGTCTTTCCAGACATCTTTAGCCACATTACTGTTAAGTGAAGAAAAAATTGGCAATTGCTTAAGAATCTCCAAAAAAGTCTAAATGTGTGATCTAAAGTGACCAGATTTGCAACAACAAAAAAAATGGTTTCAAGGTACTCTGCTGAGAGATGTTTATACTATATGTGTCCATGAGGTCATCTAGTGGTTGTGATGTGTACTGCATCCTGTCAAGGAGTTTGCTAGAATGTCAGAATATTCCAATGCTTTTGTATTTTAAAAATTGGAGTCCTTAAAGAAGACTTCTCAGCAGATTTTTGGACTCAACTAAAGACTGCTTAAAATTATACCTTTATTTGAAGAAATCTGTTTTCTGTAATTAGCCAGTTTGTCAAAAAGTTTACGTCAATGATGCGCAAGTGCAGTGTTGCTGCATGGTGGCACCAGGTTATCTCCTGCCTGTCGACATATTATCCGCACCCTCAACTGCTTTTGGTTAATGACTCACAGGCCACTGCTTTTGTGGCACCCCTGAGTGTCCAGTTGCCACAGAGGTACTGCACCTCATCCAGAGGTGTGGTATCCCGCTCTCAGGTAAGGAGGGGGCATCACCCAGGACTCTTAACACCTGCACCTAACACACACTATAGCAGCAGGGAACCCTGGATGTACCTTACAGGAGGATGGTCTCATCCCTGGCTGGGTAGTAAAGGGTGTTGGGAGGTGGGTGGGGTTGGTAGGTGAAAAGGGAGGAGCTTAGACGATAAGAGTGAGTGATCAGTGACAGTTAGTCAGTTGGTGTTGGGACAGCGAAGAGAAGGACTGGGTGTAGGAAGAACTAGAGAGAGTTGTGAGGTAAGCCTGAAGGAAGCTCCTGTGAGGACAGAATGGGTCCTAGGGGCACAGGAAGTGTGAAAGCCATCCGTGGGGCCCATATCCAGAAGTGGATGGACCAGGTCGCAGTGGGGGAGCCGGCCCCTAAGATTAGTGGAGGACTGCAAGACTCAGTTAGCAAGCCAGAGGCTGGGGTAACTGTACGTACCTCAGCCACATCCACAGTCATTCACTAAAAAAGTCAGCCATATAGGAGCAAGGGGACTCAGAGAAATTGACCCGACAAGGTCCACGGCTGCTGACTTGGGGACCCTGATTGTGAAGGTGATGGGCAGGAGGGCAGAAACCAGTACAGTGAGACAGCCAGGAGAGAAATACACAAAAGGAAGTCCTGGAAAGATGTATCCCAATCTACCTGGGAGCTTGCTGGACCCCTCACCTGGAAGACATGGCACCAAGTGGGCACCTGTGTACACAAGAACTGTGAGTAAAACTCTGGAAACTGCACCCTGCTGTGTCTTCTGTGTCATTTTACGTCTCACTGGCCCTGCACCGCACTCACCACAACAGCCACCATCTTGACTTATAACATCCTAACTGCCCTGGGACAGCTCTTCCCGTGAAGAGCATAACCATCTTTGCTGCTCTAACATCATCCCAGAGGATCTGCATTGCAGCGTCGGCTACCCTTGCTGAATACCACAGGTGGCGTCATGACTAAATTCCCTACAAACTACCTCATCATCATCATCTTTTATCTATTCCATCATCATTATCATTTATTAATTTTACTGGATGCTCAGGGCCATGGACCGGATCACTGCTGCCATGACATCCCCTTTAAGAACTGACCGGCCCGGTACCGAGTAACCTTATGCCCCTGCTGGGCGCTCCAACTGGCGTAACGAACAGGATTCCCTACAAACTACCCCACCATCATCTACCCCATCATCATCATTTACTGGACGCCCAGGGCCATGGAACAAGTCACCGCTGCCGTGACATCCCCTTTAAGAACTGACCAGCCTGGTAATGGCTGAAATCTCACGCAAGTGTCACAATTGCCAGAGGAAAACTGACTTCTCAGCTCAATGACATAATTTGGAAGTGACTGTGCATGCACAGCCGCTGGCAAAGATGGCGTCTGCTTGAAATTTCAACTAGAGGAAGCGGTTCACAAAAATTCTGTAAAAAAGCAAGTTTCCTTCAAGCAAATCTCAAAGCTTCCATTCACGGCTCAGGTAATCACATACTGTAAATATAGTGCAATATATTAAATAAAAAAAAGACATAATGAAAGTGCTTCACTATGACAACATGGCCCCGATTCATCAAAGTTTTTTCAGTAGAATGCTTGGAAAAGTTACCAAATGGTTGTACAAGGTGGAGCTGTTCAAAAATGCTGTAAAAGCAGCTCCACCAAAATGGACGTTGCTGGGGATGGGGCTTGGTGTAGTTAGAAAAATCCAGCAGAAGTGCTGGCATTTGTTTTGCAAAAAATGGCGAGGCGGGGCGCACAGAGACACTTATCACTGAGAAGATGCCCTAAATTCATTGGAGAGATGAGTAGATCAATTTGAGGAACTTCAGTCTAGCGTCCAAGTCAGTGGTACCTGGTGTCTAGGCAGGAATCCCATGAATCTCTTACATTCCGATGTCCCTGGTGACATATTTGATTTTTCATGGTTAGCGCAATGTCATCTCTGCAACATGACACACATATTAGGTCACACCAGCCATGGCTAATCAAAAGGCGTGTTGGAGACGCAGGAAAATAAGACATTTGTGGACCTCTTGTTTAGCTGCCGGGTACTACTGACCTGGACGCCAAACTGGAGTACTACGAATGAATCCACTCATCTCTAGTGTGCACCTCTTAATGAATTTAGCACATTGTTCTCCCCTGAACCCTTCATTAAAACCAGTGTTTACAATGCCAGTCTTAATGAATCGGCCCATAAATGGAAAAAAAAGGGGAAAAAAGATCAAAATACTCTTGGTTGCCAAAAAATTGACATATATCTAGCCCTGCCTGAAAACAAGCTATAAAATGTAGCTCTGTGTGTCGCGCTCCGGTTTATTTCTAGAATAAACAATGCTTAACCGGCTCTAATAAATGAGGAATCATTTTGTTACAGTAGTAAAATTTTACAATGGAACTTGGAGGCAAGACTCATTACAAGCAAAAGGGGTTAATTAACTTCCATTACGAAATCGGAGGCGGAAGTATATTTTATTTACTACTTTCTTCGAGAATGACACAATGGAAGAGTTTGGTCAACATTTGCAGAAGACATTTCCCACTTTTTATGTTTGAGTACGTCTGTGTTCCCTCTGTAAGGCCAAGATTTATGTCTATTGAGGGAAACCTATATTACCGGCATAGTAAAACAGTCAGTCAATATGTTGTAAAGTATACCAGTTAATGGCTGAAATATTAGTTAGAGGAAAAAGGCAGCCCAGCCGAGCTTGATGGAAGCGTGATTATAAATCTCCGGTTAATACATTAACTGAGGGGAAGCAGACTGGCTTTGTATATTTACTTTTCATTGCCTACTGAAGCCGCGGTGACTGATGAGCAGACTAGAAGTTTCATAAGACTTCCCTTAATGAATAATTGCTCGGAATTTATTACTCAGGTGTAGAAATAGAAAATTCTTACCAGACCTAGCTGGGGAGAGCTAAAGGAACGTCGTAAAAGGAATGTGAAACAAGTGTCATTAGAGACAAGAAAGTCTAGAAATGAGAAGAAAATGACCATAGGATCCTAGAATGTTAGAGTTGGAAGGGATCTCCAGGGTCATCATGTCCAACACCCTGCTCAATGCAGGAGTCACTAAACCATCTCAGACAGATGTCTGTCCAGCCTCTGTTTGAAGACTTCCATTGAAGGAGAACTCACCGTCAATGAATGGAGACCAGATTAATATTCATGTCCAGATATTGAACGAAACAGATGAAGGAAGATCTCGGCGGCAAGCCAAAAAGAAGTTTCCATGACTATAATACTCATGAAAAAAGATAGGGACCCTATTTATTTATTTATCTGTATGGTAGGATAAAGACACATAAGACCATGGAAAAAAAACCCAAATCAATAGATTGGATTTTCCGTCCAAGATTATTTCTATAGCGATAAACTTGTTAATGAGTAATTTCAATCATTAAAAGTTAGCACCAATCCAAAGGATAAGTGATAAAGTTTTTTATCGATGTACCACACCTTTGTCCTTTCTCTAACGGACTGCCAAAAAAAATCCCAGGAAGCCCCATAGTCAATGGATGGAGAAGTGGTGCTCATGCAAAGTCACGCCTCCATTCCCATGGGTATTTTAGAACCTCAATCTGTTATGAGTAGCAAGAGTGGACCCTCTGGGTCACGTACCGGGATCCCTGGGGTGAGCTGGCCAGGTGGTGCTGACCCCTTTACAGGGACCGTTAGGATCAGGCCCAAAGGAGTCAAATACCGTGACAGCTGATACCAAGAGGGGCGGCTCAGGTGCGGGTGAGACAGACAAGGCAGAGGGTCAGGAGCGACTGGAGTCAGGAGTGACTAGAGTCAGAAGTGACCGGAGTCAGGAGCAACAAGGGTCAGGAGCGACAGGAGTCCGGAGTCAGGAGCAACAGGAGTTAGGAGTGACAGGAGTCAGAAACAACAGGAGTCAGGAGTGACTGGAGTCAGAAGTGACCGGAGTCAGGAGCGACTGGAGACAGGAGTGACCAGACGGGGCCAGAGTACCGTACGGAAGGCACACGATAATCAGGCGCCTCCATGAGGGAGGAACCGCCTGATATACCCTGTGCTGGAGCTTGTTTGGCAAGTGCTCCACAGGGAAGGTGCAGAAGGGGTAAAGAGAGGGGAAGAGCGCGCGCCCGTGGCCTAAGGCGCATGCTTGGGACAGGAGCAGAGGAAGAGGAGGAAGCCCTGTGCAGAGCTGCAGGATGAATGACCGGGGGTGCCGCGCGCCGGCTGGAGCGGTGAGCGGGGAGCCGGGGGGAGACCCAGGGAGCAGGAGCAGGCAGAGTGGGACCCGGCAAGACAGGTGACGCCGGCCCCGACCTGACAGGAGGCGCTGGTACCGACCTGATAGGCGGCGCCGGCATGACACAATCTTTGGATCAGTGGTGGTGGAACCACTCTGCCTCGGCTCTATTCATCTCTACATATAAAAGTGAATATATGTATGTATGTGTGTATCACCAATCAATCATGAAGCATCTTTCATTTCACCAGAGCTGTTCAAAGGAAGCTGAGCTGTGATTGGTTGCTACGAGCAACAGTTTTCCTTGCAACCAATCACTAAGCATCTCTCATTTCACCAGAGCTGGTTAAAAGAAGCTGAGCTGTGATTGGTTGCTATGAGCAAGTTTTCCCACTTGACAACACCTCAGCAGACACTGACATGGTGGGAGAAATCTAGCATCCCTGGGACCATAAGCTCCCAGCCATCGTCTGTCCCCCAGAAGGGAGCAGTGAGTACATGACAGAAATGAATCCACCCCTCCTGTGCCTATATACCCATCACACATCCTCCATCTCAAAGTCACATCTTCCCTGTTAGGCTACTTTCACACTTGCATTAGGAGGCGCAGTGCACGGCCGCTGTGCAGCTCTGCCTCCTGCCGCACCCCTTCGGTCAGCTCCTCCTATGGGCGCATGCCACTTCATGCGACCTGCGTATCCTTTTTAGCATTTGGTATGCAGACCATTTGCTGGTATGCTTTTCGCGGCGCATGCGCCCTTTTGACAGAGCGCAGACGTGCGCCAAACGCACCATGTTGCATTTTGGTGTGCTCGAATAATGCCCAGGATAGGGGATATTGCAAGAAGGGGCCAGAATGGAGGACATTATTGCAGTAAAGGCACACAGAAAAGGGACATTATTACAGGAAAGGTCCAGGATGGAGGACATTATTACAGGAAAAAATAAGAAAGAAAAGTCAGCTCACCACGTTGTAGGAATACAGATGAGATGTCCCGTGTAGCTGGCCTGGGGCAAGGCAAAATCTTCAGCATTCAATATGAAAGGGATTGGAAATCCAACAAGGTATATGTGGTAAAATTCAGAAAAAAACTTTATTATTAAAAATGAATAAAATTCAAAAACAGAGATGGAATCAGCAGTGGTACACTGACCAACGCGTTTCGGCTAAGGAGCCTTAATCATGGTATTATTACTGGAAAGGTACACAGAACAGGGAGCGTTATTATAGGAAGGGGCCAAGATGGGGGATGTTAATAGGGCATGGGGAACATTGTTGCATGAAAGGGTGAACATGTATATCTTCACAGGATCTGGAATCTTACAAGATCCCATACATCTGACGAACATGCAGATGGGGCTTAGGTCTACATTTTGCATTGGGGCTTATCCGACTCTAGTTTCACCACTGTTAGCTGGGCTTGATTATTCTTTTCCAACTTACAATAAGGCTTCTTATTACTCAGCACTGAGTTGACAGTGTCAAACTCAAAAGTGACCCTTTTTTTAACACGGGCAATGTAACAGCCATACATTTGGAAGAAGAGTAACATAGGAATAATACACTGCAGGGTTCCAAGCATTACTATTTTACGTAGAATACGAGAATTTACTATAATATTTGACAGTATCACTTTAACCAAAACCCTATTAAGTTTGCAAATCAACATTAAGATTAGAAAGAATATGGATCGGTTCACGTAAGGACACGGGCTTCTCTCCATCATCAATGAAGCACCTTGTGATTAGTCTCTTAAAACTCTGTGATCTGATTTTGCTTTTGGTGACTTAACATAAAGCCTCTCCTTCAGCTCTACACTAAAGATCTTTGATACATTTTAGATGCCGTCTTGCAACTTTAAAATCCCCTTCACCTGCATCAAAGAGGAGATTGTTAATTTCATACATTATAATGGGAGTTAAGCTGCTCAAGTGACATCAAAGTCAACCGCTGACAGCGCCAGTCAATATCCTCTGTGGCATTTCATCCTAATCAATTTTTTACAGTTATTGAATTTAATTATTTTCGTGTGTTGTCGTTGCAAATAATCGTCTTCTTTCTCATTTACTACAATCTTCAGCTGACCAATGGCTGTCATACCCTCTCGCAGAATACCTTCTATCATTCTAGTGTGTAGATGCTGCACTGGGGGATATCATACCTCCATGGATGACAACTTGAAGGGTTAGCACACAATATTATAAATCTTTCTCTGAAGTTTCCAGAAAGATGTCTCGTTAAAGGAGTTTGCTCTTCTTTAAAACTTTTTTTGTTTAGACCCAAGGTGGTGGACAATGAATAGCAAACCTATGCGCGCCTCACTTACTGGTGCCACATTTCTGCACTTGCTTCTGTCCTTTCTCTATGGATCTTCGATCTTCTTTCATTTTTAATGTCACGAGCGGCTGACGGTCTTCAGACTTCACATTCCATCCGAACAGGGGACTATACATTAATGGATAACTCATACACGTTATATTCAGGAATAAAAGACATCGGCATGGGAGACATGGGCAAAGTACGGACTACGGCCGTTCTGATCATCAGGACCCGTTGAAGCGCAACAGCACGAAACGGCCGTAGTCCGTACTTTGCCCATGTCTCCCATACCGATGTCTTTTTTTCCTGAATAAAGCCTGATGTATCGGAACCATGAGTGCCATCCATCATTTTTTCTTATGTTGATTTCTGATTTGTTTTTTCTTATGGATTTAGCACCCGTTTCATTTGGGGTCGTGCGGCGTTATATATTGGTGTGTGTTTGACCTCTTGCAATCAAGTGCTTTCTTTCTTGCTTGGCTTATACACGTTAGATCATTCCTAGTAGGTATTCGAGGCAAATCTAATTCGTCCAAAAAATTGCACCAAAAAATTGAAACTTGCAGAATCTAAACTTTTTGCGGCAAACTTTGGATGAATCCAGAAAGATTGCAGTCATTTTCCTGGATTATAAAAGGCAAGAGAAGGTGTTTAACATATACAGAACAGTGCCAGATGGGTCCTTGAGGGGAGATATGTGTCATCGCCGTTTGGTAGCTTCGGTGATGTGAGCTCGGAAAGCATGCTTCAGCACATATAAGGCTGAGAGTTATTAGGCCATTCCAGGGCCGGGTTTTACGAGAAGTCAAAAGAGATGGGTGGAAATTACCGCTCACATATCCCAACCCAAGGGGCGTGGTTTGGCAGATAAAATGGAGACCGAATGTTTCATTCAGTGTCTGGGTCTGGAGATGTGTGGTTCTCTTGTGTGTTGGTCTGTGCTAAGGCCTAAAGAACTGGACACTATCCTGAGTGGGCAATCTTTTCTATCGCTATCTACTTTCTTCTTCTTCAGGTGTTGTCAGTCCATAACTGCAAAAGACAATCGAACCTAACTCTGATCATTTTAGAAAAGACAGAAAGGGGACAAGGTCAGGAGTAGGGAAAAAGGTCAGGGATAGGTAGGTGAGTATGTGCTTTTTAATTTTCTTAGTGCATACCCTGGCACTTTTTAATATAAAAAAAGGTGAACAAGTGCTTTAAAGGGAAACTTTTACTGGATACTTTAATTTAAGTTTAGAATCTCCTCCAATTGTCACTGCTCCCCTGATTCTGGAAGTTTTTTCTTTTCCTTCTGGGTTCCGCTGTTTCAAAGTTATGCCTCCAGTAATAAAGATGCAATTTTTCCCTTGAACTAGGTGGGCGTATACCAGAGAATGTTTATGTTGTCGCTGCTGTCCATTGATTGGCCAGAGTCAGAGGGAAAAAAGCCAACGCCCACAGAAATTGTTCTGTGGTATATGCCCAGTTGGTGGAAGGGAAAATTTGCGCAATTATTTCCAAGGAGTATAACTTTGGAATGGAGGACCACAGAAGAAAAAGAAAAACAGTTCCAGAATCAGAAGATCAGCAGCAATTTGAGGAGGTTCTCAGTTTGAATAAAAGAATTCAGAAAAAAATCTGTCATTTACCCTTCTGACCACATACCGACTAGACATGCGTGACCTCGCTCAATACAAGTGAATTGAGCAAAGTCATTCACGTCTAGTTGACATGTGGCCACATGTATGCAAATCACATACTTGTGGTCCCGTCACCTCCGATCCGGAGATTATTGATGCTCTGTGAGGATTCAAAAGTCTGCAGTCACGTAGTGAGACTGCAGACGTTCATCCTAAACCTGTGCAACCACTTTAAGGCTCGGCATCAGGGGTGTAACTACAATAGATGCAGGGGTTACAAGGCACCTGAACCCTGGAGACTATGGGGACCCAAGATGCATTTTCCCTCATATAAAAGACTATTACAGACCTGTATTAGTTGGGCCTCAACAGATTCAAGTTACACCATGGTCTACATATATCACTTATATCTATATGGTCTACATATATCACTTGCTGATAACACATTAGCGGTTGCTTAAGAGGTTAACATGGGAGAGGAAAAAAAAAGATCCGTCTAAACAAATATTCCACCATATTTCCATACGATACACATTGTATCAGTCTGATTTATGTCTATAAGCAAAGTCAATGGAAAGTCAAAGATTTTTAGTATTCACAGGTACATTCCCAAGATGAGTATTACACTCTGTCCTAGCTTCTTTGATGTAATGGTTTCCTGAAATTGGTGTGAATATAAATCCTTTCTTCATTCTTATTTACATAGACAGAAGTTATGTGGTGACAAGGTCCCTTCAAGGCTTGAATGGTTTCTTAATAACATGTACTAAATGGCATCTGGTATCAATCTTGTCCTACAGACATGCCTGTAGTGATTTAAGGCTTTCACTTCTCCAATTCAAACTCTCATTTTTAATGCACTTTCTGTCATTTGACTTCACAGGCCTTAAATGAGATTCTGTCACTTTTTTGACAATCTCTGAGATAAATTGAAAATTAAAAAGAATAAATGAATGGAAGAATCATCAGAAGAGTCTTATCCATGTGTGCGAATAAATATGTTAATGTAATTAGGATAAATATCTACATAATTATTTGTGTTTTCCGACTTTGGATTAACAAAAATTTTCCGATCAGATAAACATAAATTTGAAACGTTTCCACATTATTTCTATTCTATTCGATAGTCTGGTATCATATCTTTAATTTTCCAACAGCACCTCCACAGGAGAAATTAAGCATTACATGATTCATTGTTTTCTTTTTAAATGTGGTTGTTCTTGGTTCAAAAGTTGAGTGAATCTCCACAAATTACATTTGTGCAGGATGACTCAATACAGGACCTGGTGGTGGTGGTGGTATTAAATTGCATCAAACAGATTTTATGTGAATTGAATAGGCCGGGAAGGGGATAAAAAAATAGTTCTCACCTCTCCTTGACACTCCCCGTACTTGCCCCACCAAAACCGGTCCCTTGATCAAATCTTTTTTGTTCCACTTCCTATCTTTCTTTTATCTGGAGATTCTAATCACTAGATCCCTTTTTATCACATGGAGCTCAATGCACTTCATTGACTGCATTGAGCCACATCGAGTCATTTGGAACGTGACAGATGTTTGTCACTTGTCAACTAATGACTTAGAGTCTATTGAAGTCCGAAGTGGATCATAAAAGATTTTCAGTCAGGTGAAGCCAATTTTTCTTTAATATAATTAGAGTTGACTTTGATTTTCCTCTATTTGATTTGCTCATATCAAAGAGGAATACTTTCCAAAAACTCTGTCCAAGAAAAGTGGTGCTATGTATCAAGGAATGCCTGAAATGGGTAGTCCAGTTAGATCAAATTATCACATCCCAAAAATGGGTGCTAACTAACTAATTGATTTGGAGGACCCAATCTATTGGCCTTGTGAGTTATCTGTGGCCGCTCGATGGAAGCCCTGAGAACCATCTGGCATGACATCACAGCTACGACAATGATAATGTTGTGCCATGCCAGTTAATCAAAGGATCCAGAGTTGCTGCCAGCCTGTCAGCGTAAGAGGCGGTTCTCAGGGCTCATGTCCACCAGCCACAGATTACTGAGTTAGCTGATGGACCGCATCTTGCAAATTCTGTGATTTGTATATTCGTGACATATGCCGACTAGAGTCTCAGCTATTGAGAGACTCCGCTTAGACACTAGTCATGACATGACTGCAAGTACGCAAATCATGACACCAAGCTTCACACCACAATCGTTAGAAACCAGAAAGCAGAGGTGAAGCCTAATCCTTTGTGCAATAATCACTGTTTGGATTTGGCAAGCTTCAGCACTTGCTAAAGATTTTACCAGGGTTGAACAACTGCTTTATGATTTCCAGGTTCATTAGCTGTTGACCATGCTCATCAATTTTTCATGCAATCTTTAGACTATTTAAGGTGTAGTTGGATCTTCCTCACTTGAAATTCAACCTCCTCGAGAAGGATTGATCATGTTGAATTTCAACACCCAATCCATCTAGTAGTCAGGCATTTGTACTTTTACTGATTACTCTCCTGACTAGACCATTCAGCCTTGAACCTTGTAGTCTCCAAAACATTCAAAAGAGCCAGAAACTGGCATTTGTCTTTAATAGTATTAGTCTTCCTAAATAGGCAAAAGGAACTTTTTAGGCCCCTCTAGGATCAAGGCTGCATTCGACTGCAAGTTTTGAAACTACTATAGATTTAACACTGCTTTCACCATATAACTGAGGCAAACAGAAGAGGGCTATTATGTATAAACAATATGTAACGCCTTTGCAGTCCAATGATTCATCATAATGTAAAATTCCACCTGGTTTGGAGCTGGTTGTGGGTCCCAATGCCTTTTAGTCCCCTGTGCAACCACTTAGGTTGCAGCAGTGGTATGTCTGCACTTGCACTATATGCTGACTGCAACTACCTGTACTTAATCTGATTTCTACAAATCTGACACTGATTATATACTCTTTTATAGACCACAACCTTGAGACTTCCATGTAACAAAATACCTACTTCCTTTGGGGGAATCAGGACTGAAGACTAAAGGATACCACTGGTTTAGCTTCTACCAGGCTGATGGATTAGACAGTCTATTTCCTTGGTATCTGACACTTTATTGGTTTCTTCGGACAATAATTTGAGCTCTGTGCAAAAAAAAAATCAAAAATTTTCCACTTTAATCGAATGAAAAAAATTGAGCCACAACCCTTATTTACTCAATAACGTTCCTGATCACCTTCATTGTCATCGTCCGAAATCTTTCCATCCTCACCTTTCGTCCGACAAATTTTGAAGATGTTTTCAAAGACAGAAGTCTCCGATGATGATTTAGATGCAAATAGAGCTGCGTCGGAGTAAGTTTCAAGAGCATCGCAAATCATTACGGTGCCAAGTTTAGAGGTTCAATATCATAATGTTCCCAATAAATATCAAGGAAGGTACATTGTGGATTGTAGGAGTAATCTGCTGAGGCATGTTCCTTGGCTTTCATGTTAATCAAAACAGTGATAATTACACCACTTATATTATCTCCGGATAGTCTGTGTCATCCGTTAGAAATATGTATACGTTTATTGCTCAGGAAGATGCTGAATGAGCCGCATATAAATGTAAATGTCTTAACTAGATGCACAAAATGTACCATTTTTCATGTAGATTATAATACGGTATGTTTTAGAAATGGTACATAGTTACAATTAAAAGTGCTATAATCTAGTGAGGCTTCCTGGTGGATGTTCCTCTAAAGTAACCACGTTCTATTAAGGTGAAAAAAAAATTCTAGTTGATTTCATAATGATAGCACTTCCTTGTTTTAGATTATCCTTCTCCATAAAATAATACTTAAAATTGGACCCGATTAATGAAGGTCTCAAATTCAGGCCAACAAGAAGAAATTAAGGCTGCACAAACAAATGCACCATCATGTGGTGTTTCTAGGAGGCAACATGGTCTGATATTCTGCATTTGGCGGAGCATTCTTCAATTTTCTATCATTAAAAGGCATAACTTTAAACTCAACTCAAATGCAAAATTTGGTACAAAGCCTCTTAAAATGCACCATTTATAGTTCTAATGTCTTCTCGTGACATAGAGACCTTTTAGAACTTCTCTACAATAGAGGAACTTGTAGCTTGAAGGCACTACGGCAAAATTTCCAATAGAGCCTCTGAAAATCAAGACTCTATAATAAACATTAGTCTTCTCATACAGGCCAAAGGGATCTTTGGGCACCCTTATTCTCTAGAGCTTTGGTGCGATTGCAACCCTTGGACCCACTAAAGTTATGCCCTGCTCAAAAGCCCAGGTGTGCCACCGCAGATATTGCCAGAGCCAAATTGTAGATTTTTGTGCTTCCATTGTTATAGACATGCCGCCTTATGTTATTCCTTTCCTACTACCTCTTTTCTACTCTTGGGGGGGTTATCAAAAAGAGAGGAAGAGGAAGTGGAGAAACACGGGACGGCAGGATCAGACAGCAAAGAGTTTGTAAAGTGTAAACATGGAAACGTATGATAAACCATTCATTCATTTAAAAGGGTTGTCCACCTTTGGGGACATTATTTTTTAAATTGAATCCATTTATTTTGGGTTAAAAATAATTTTTGCAATTGGGTCTCATTAACAATTTTGCACTGTTTGGCTTTTACGTGCTCGATGTTTTCTTCACGCCCAACTTAGGTGTGGTCTCTGGTTATAAGTCAGCTGAGATGACTTTAGAAAAAGACAGACAAGAGAGTTGAAAATTCTCCCATTGGACCATCAGAACGAGCTCACTAATGGATTGTCAGCAGGTAACACATTCTGCAGCCAGTAACACATACTGTATCACAGAGGCTATAGTAGGCAAACAGTGCAACATTTTTAATGATACCCAATTGCAGAAAAGATTTTTAGCTTCGGTTACATACACTTAAGTAAGAAAAAAATATTGTCCCCTTTAAGTCGAAATCAGGATACAATCACATGCCACCTGAAATAATCCATGCAAATGTGGGGTGGGTATTTACAGAAGTAAACTGACCATTGATGTACTATACGTGATTGCTAACGAACAAGTTCAGCTTATTTTATGGAAACTGCGGGTATGCTTTGTGTTGGTTTACTACTTTATGTTGTTTTTTTATATTCTGCAGTGTAAATATTAGGCTCAGCTCGACTTTATATGCAAACAGCAAGGTTACTCAATCTTCACAAAATAATGCTCCATGTAGGGCGCTCATGATGCATCTAATAATTTCATGTAAATTTGATGGAAATGGACAGATTTAAAACGCTTTCCTCTCAATACTGATAGTCAGGCCAATTTAATTCTACGTTTTCATTTTTTTGTTGTTATTCTCTGCTGGCTTGTTGTTAACAATTCTTTTTAGCCATTTTTTTTATATGCATTTCCCTGGGTATCAACTTAGACGGTTGGGATTACACTTTCCATCTTACATTAGTTGTCAGCCAACTTTCCCAGATGCCTGCGTCAGACAGGGGTTCCAAGGTCCCACCATTAATGTTACCTCTGGAGGCCCACTGTTCGGCTACATACAAATATTATATCACCTTTATACCCAAATTTACCTTTCTTCTGTATAATTCTAAACTACGTAGTTTGTCGAATGAATGATGGTAAATTTTCCTTGTCTGTCCTCTTGAGAAAGCTGCATGTTAGGTCAGCGAAACGCGCGTCGGGGCTACATCTGGCGTGGGGATCCCCTCTCTTTACCCTTCAACACTTGGTAAGCTCTTCCTGCCCTTGTTTGTTTATCTTAAAGCACTTTTTTATGCATACTTTGTACTATGGGCATCATATAGAGCGTCATTACTAGAGTTGAGCGAAACGGGTCGAAAAAATTCAAAAGTCGCCGACTTTTGGCAAAGTCGGGTTTCATGAAACGAAACCCTAGGATGAGGTTGGCCACGAGGTCAGCGACTTACGCGCCAAAGTCGCGTTTCAAAAGTTTGTTTTGCGCTCTTTTTCAGCCAATCAGGATCCACGGACACTGTGGGCAACGTGATGACATAGGCACGGGTCACCACCATCTTTCAGAAGGGCATACAAGTGATTGGCTTGCTTTGGTGGGCGTCACAGGGGGTATAAAAGGGCGTGCACGCCGACCGCCATCTTACTTCTGCCGATCTTAGTATAGGGAGAGGTTGCTGCTGATTCTGTAGGGAGAGTGTTAGGCAGGGAAGAAGACAAAAAAACTGCTTCTGCTGCTAGCGATTTGGCCTGCACAACACACCAGTCACTGTGTGTGCAGTGCAAGGGGAAGCTATATAGTGGTGTATCAGTGGTGTTGGTTGTTGGGCTGCCTTCTAAGGCTTCCTGACATTCCTGCATTGCTGTTTACCCACTGCTCCGCAAACTGCTTTTTTAAAAGCAATCCCAATTTTTTTTTTTTGTCCTGCTGAGAAGAAAAAAAAACTGCTTCTGCTGCTAGCAATTTGGCCTGCACAACACACCAGTCACTGTGTGTGCAGTGCAAGGGGAGGCTATATAGTGGTGTATCAGTGGTGTTGGTTGTTGGGCTGCCTTCTAAGGCTTCTTGACATTCCTGCATTGCTGTTTACCCACTGCTCCGCAAACTGCTTTTTTAAAAGCAATCCAATCTCCCTTATCCTCTAGTCACTTTTGACACAGCTGTGCCATCGAGCCTGTCACATAGCGCTCAGATATTCATTGGGCCTCACACAATCCAAAAGTGTCCAGTGTCCAAAAGTGTGTACAGAGATTCAAAATCTCCCTTATCCTCTAGTCACTTTGGTCACAGCTGTGCCATCGAGCCTGTCACATAGCGCTCAGATATCAGTGGGCCTCACACAATCCAAAAGTGTCCAGTGTCCAAAAGTGTGTGCAGAGATTCAAAATCTCCCTTATCCTCTAGTCACTTTGGTCACAGCTGTGCCATCGAGCCTGTCACATAGCGCTCAGATATCAGTGGGCCTCACACAATCCAAAAGTGTCCAGTGTCCAAAAGTGTGTGCAGAGATTCAAAATCTCCCTTATCCTCTAGTCATTTTGGTCACAGCTGTGCCATCGAGCCTGTCACATAGCGCTCAGATATCAGTGGGCCTCACACAATCCAAAAGTGTCCATCCAGTGTCCAAAAGTGTGTGCAGAGATTCAAAATCTCCCTTATCCTCTAGTCACTTTGGTCACAGCTGTGCCATCGAGCCTGTCACATAGCGCTCAGATATCAGTGGGCCTCACACAATCCAAAAGTGTCCATCCAGTGTCCAAAAGTGTGTGCAGAGATTCAAAATCTCCCTTATCCTCTAGTCACTTTGGTCACAGCTGTGCCATCGAGCCTGTCACATAGCGCTCAGATATCAGTGGGCCTCACACAATCCAAAAGTGTCCATCCAGTGTCCAAAAGTGTGTGCAGAGATTCAAAATCTCCCTTATCCTCTAGTCACTTTGGTCACAGCTGTGCCATCGAGCCTGTCACATAGTGCTCAGATATCAGTGGGCCTCACACAATCCAAAAGTGTCCATCCAGTGTCCAAAAGTGTGTGCAGAGATTCAAAATCTCCCTTATCCTCTAGTCACTTTGGTCACAGCTGTGCCATCGAGCCTGTCACATAGCGCTCAGATATCAGTGGGCCTCACACAATCCAAAAGTGTCCAGTGTCCAAAAGTGTGTGCAGAGATTCAAAATCTCCCTTATCCTCTAGTCACTTTGGTCACAGCTGTGCCATCGAGCCTGTCACATAGCGCTCAGATATCAGTGGGCCTCACACAATCCAAAAGTGTCCATCCAGTGTCCAAAAGTGTGTGCAGAGATTCAAAATCTCCCTTATCCTCTAGTCACTTTGGTCACAGCTGTGCCATCGAGCCTGTCACATAGCGCTCAGATATCAGTGGGCCTCACACAATCCAAAAGTGTCCATCCAGTGTCCAAAAGTGTGTGCAGAGATTCAAAATCTCCCTTATCCTCTAGTCACTTTGGTCACAGCTGTGCCATCGAGCCTGTCACATAGCGCTCAGATATCAGTGGGCCTCACACAATCCAAAAGTGTCCATCCAGTGTCCAAAAGTGTGTGCAGAGATTCAAAATCTCCCTTATCCTCTAGTCACTTTGGTCACAGCTGTGCCATCGAGCCTGTCACATAGCGCTCAGATATCAGTGGGCCTCACACAATCCAAAAGTGTCCAGTGTCAACAAGTGTCTGCAGAAATTCAAAATCTCCCCTGTCCTATAGACACCTTGTACCTTGTTTTACATTACTATATAGTTTGTTGGATTTTGTCTACATTTCTACCAAAAATGAGGAAGGCTGGTGGAAGAGGCCGTGGAATTGGGCGGGGGTTGGCAGCTGGTAATGATGGTGTTGGTGGTGGATCTCATGGTAGTGGCAAGAGCAAAATAGGACCGAATGCAGGAGGTGCTGACCCTGCGTCATCGTCTGGCTACATAAGGCCTCGAACACTTAGTTTTCTAGGAGTTGGCAAACCGCTTTTAAAGCCAGAGCATCAGGAAAAAGTTTTGTCTTACATTGCTGACTCAGCCTCCAGCTCTATCGCCTCCTCTTCTTCAGTTGTAAAAAGTAAAAGCACTGAGTCGTCATTGGAGGCTCATGTTCATGAACCACACCTTTCCTTGTGTCCTTCACCCCAACCAAGATTGAAGGATGACGCAGGCCATACTACTGATTACTCCATGGAGCTGTTTTCACATACCATGCCTGGATTATCAAGTCAAATGGTGAATTACCCAGGCCAAGATGAATCTGACATGTAGTGCACTGATGCACAGCTGCTGATGGATGATTCTGCTGGTACATTCACTCAGAGCACTACATTGTCCTCGCAGTGTACAGAGCCAGATTCTGACCCTGATGAGACTCAGGTGCCCCTTCCCGCACACTATACCACCATACAAGGTGACACAGAGGAAGGTGCACATGACATAGAAGAGGAGGTGATGGATGACCCAGTTGTTGACCCAGATTGGCATCCATTGGGGGAAGAGGGTGCTGCTTCCAATAGCTCAGATGAGGAGCATCCACAGCAGACATCGACATCGCAACAGCTGTTGTCTGGCAGGCCCGGAGCACTCCAAAGACAGGTTCCAAACATCAAAAGAGTTGCTGGACAGCTTGTCCAGAGGGTCAAAAGATCACAGCGTGCTAGGCCGCAAAATGTCTGCCAAAGTAGGAAGAGTGCAGTGTGGCACTTTTTTGAACAAAATCCTCATGATCAGGCCAAGGTTATCTGTAAGAAGTGCGCAAAGACCTTTAGCCGAGGGAAAAATCTGAAAAATTTGAATACCAGTTGCATGCTTAGACATTTAACCAGCATGCACTTGCAAGCGTGGACACAACACCAAACCTCAAGTGCCACATGTGCAACTGATCACAACGAAGGTAGTCAGCAACGCTACATTGTTTCCCCCACTGCAAGCCAACCGGTTAGCACAGCAGCAAATGTTGAGGTGTCATTGCAAGACCACAGCAGTCAGGGAATCCCACTGTTATATCAACGAAAGACTGATTCTAGGCCATCAGAAAGAACACCAACTCCATCACCATCATCAACCCTCTCTCAGTCCGCCCTGTCCACCGCTACTTCCACCATATGCAACTCTCAAGTCCAGCTCACCCTCCCAGACACTATGAGTAGGTCAAGAAAGTACTCAGTCTCTCATCCGCGTTTGAACGCCCACATTGCCAAACTAATCTCGTTTGAGATGATGCCCTTTCGGTTGGTGGAAAGCACAGCTTTCCGCGAACTCATGGCCTATGCAGTACCACGCTATGACCTACCCAGTCGCCACTTCTTCTCTCGCAAAGCCATCCCAGCCCTCCACCATCATGTGAAAGACCGCATTGTCCATGCACTCAAGCAGTCAGTGAGCGGAAAGGTGCACCTCACAACTGATGCATGGTCCAGTCGGCATGGCCAGGGCCGTTACGTGTCCATCACTGCGCACTGGGTTAATGTGGTGGATGCAGGGTCCACAGGGGACAGCGGTGGTGGGACAGTGCTGCCTAGCCCACGGTATAGGAAACAGTTGGCTGTAGGTGTTCGACCCTCCTTCTCCTCCTCCTCCTCCAGAAGCGAAAGCTCGTCCACAGAGCGCAGTCGTACGAGCACTCCATCTGCAGCTGCCACTGTTGCACACGATGTGTCCCCCTATCGAGCAGCTAGTGGAAAGCGTCAGCAGGCTGTGTTGCAGATGATGTGTTTGGGAGACAGACACACCGCCGAGGTGCTGGCCGAGTACTTGAAGCAACAAACTGAGTCATGGCTGGGCAGTGTACATCTTGAGGCAGGCAAGGTAGTTAGTGATAACGGCCGTAATTTTGTGGCAGCCATAGCCCTTTCAAAACTCAGACACATACCTTGCTTGGCTCACACCTTGAACCTGGTGGTGCAGTGCTTCCTCAAACATTATCCGGAGTTAACAGCCCTGCTCCAGAAGGTGCGAAAACTGTGCGCGCACATCCGCCGGTCGCCTGTACACTCCGTTCGTATGCAGAAGCTGCAGCGATTGCTCCACCTTCCCAACCACCGCCTCATTATCGACATTGCAACAAGGTGGAACTCCACCCTGCACATGGTGGAGCGGCTGTGCGAGCAGAGGCAGGCCATAATGCATTTGTGGGAGGATACACGGCCAGGCACTTTGAGAGCAGACATGGAGTTGACAGGTGTGCAGTGGTCGAAGCTGAAAGACCTTTGTAAAGTCCTTCAGTGTTTTGAGGAATGCATACGGCTGGTAAGCGCAGACGACGCCATCCTAAGCATGAGCATCCCACTTATGCGTCTGCTCATGCAAACTTTGACGCACCTTAAGGAGCAGGCGTCTGCAGCCAATGTTGATGAGGAGGAGGAGGGAATCCTTGATGACATTCAGCCATTGTCTGCTCAGGGACCTCTCCTGGACGAGGTGGAGGAAGAAGAGGAGGAGGAGGATGATGATGGGGATGATTACTTAGGGGAGGAGGATGCATCTCGTGGGGCAAGTGAAAATGTTGGCGTGGCAAGGGCTGGTACAGGGTTTGTGCGTGACTGGAGGGATGTGGATTTGCCAGAAAGTGCTCCTCCACCCAGCACTCGCAGTGCATCATTGACACCGGGAACATTGGCCCACATGTCAGATTATGCCTTGCGGATCCTAAAAAGGGACCCCCGCATTGCCAAAATGATGAACGATGACGACTACTGGTTGGCCAGCATCCTGGATCCACGCTATAAAGGCAAATTACAAAACATCATGCCACAGGAGAACCTTGACCTAATATTGGCTAATAAACAAGCAACTCTGGTAAATCGGTTGCTTGAGGCATTCCCAGCACACAGCAGCGGTGATGGTTCTCACACGAGCCGTACGGGCCGGGGGCAGCTTGGCAGAGGTGTTCGTGGTGCACACAGCAGAAGTGGCGTTGGAGACAGGGGTTTCATGACAATGTTGTGGACTGATTTTTCAAATACCGCTCACACAACTGGTAATACTGCATCGATGGAAATTGACAGGAGACAGCAGTTGTCAACTATGGTTACAAACTACTTTTCCTCCCATATCGATGTTCTCCCACACAGGTCATTCCCCTTTGACTATTGGGCCGCTAAACTGGACACCTGGCCTGAATTGGCCCAATATGCCTTACAGGAGCTCGCTTGCCCAGCTGCAAGTGTGCTATCGGAAAGAGTCTTCAGTGCAGCTGGATCAATCCTGACAGAAAAAAGGACCCGTCTGTCAACCCAAAATGTGGATGATCTAACCTTCATTAAAATGAACCACGCATGGGTTTCCAAGGATTTTGTCCCACCTTCCCCTGATGACACATAGGGTGACAGAAAAATGGCTTGCTTTGGTCCACCTCTTCCTGGTACTTCACCTATTTCACCTTTTGCATCAGCTGAATGTCCAACATCAACATATGCCACTTTCTAAAACTCCCTAACTGTGCTGCCTCCCCCCCCATGGCCGGGGTCACCACCTAGCGCACGACAACGTGCGAGTGCCGTTGCCCTGGACAGGTGGGTAGGCCGACTCTTGGGCGCGGGCACTGGCACAGGGTCCCTCATAGTGCAATCAAGTGTCTCTGACGGTGGTGGTGCACACCCGCCGTCAGACACACCGCTGTACTATGAGGGGCCCAGTGCCAGTACCGACGCCCACGAGTGGGCCCCCCTTGCTTGGGCAGGGCCCCAGCATTTGCAATCTTTACCTCTCCCTGCTCCTCCGCTGTGTAATCTGGGCCGTCAAATCCATACTGTGCCTGACACCGTCTGAACCTGCCTCCTGATGTATAGACATATATTTTGAATGTGTACGCTATCCATACATGTTATCCGGGGAAAAGGGACCCTTTCTAACCTTGGGGCAATCACGTGCAATCCATACTGGGCCTAACACCGTCTGAGCCTGCCTCCTGAGACATATATTTTGAATGTGTACGCTATCCATACATGTTATCTGGGGATACGGTACCCTTTCTAACCTTTGTGCAATCACGTGCAATCCATACTGGGCCTAACACCGTCTGAGCCTGCCTCCTGAGACATATATTTTGAATGTGTACGCTATCCATACATGTTATCTGGGGATACGGTACCCTTTCTAACCTTTGTGCAATCACGTGCAATCCATACTGGGCCTAACACCGTCTGAGCCTGCCTCCTGAGACATATATTTTGAATGTGTACGCTATCCATACATGTTATCTGGGGATACGGTACCCTTTCTAACCTTTGTGCAATCACGTGCAATCCATACTGGGCCTAACACCGTCTGAGCCTGCCTCCTGAGACATATATTTTGAATGTGTACGCTATCCATACATGTTATCCGGGGATACGGTACCCTTTCTAACCTTTGTGCAATCACGTGCAATCCATACTGGGCCTAACACCGTCTGAGCCTGCCTCCTGAGACATATATTTTGAATGTGTACGCTATCCATACATGTTATCTGGGGATACGGTACCCTTTCTAACCTTTGTGCAATCACGTGCAATCCATACTGGGCCTAACTCCGTCTGAGCCTGCCTCCTGATGTATAGACATATATTTTTAATGTGTACACTATCCATACATGTTATCTGGGGATACGGTACCCTTTCTCACCTTTGTGCAATCACGTGCAATCCATACTGGGCCTAACACCGTCTGAGAATGATAGATGGGGCCCACCATACACTGGAACATTCCAAAGGTGGACATCAGACACTGGAGCAGCATTTACAGGGCCCATTATACACTAGAGCATTAGAAATGGGGCCCATTATGTTTGGAGCATTATTTGGGCCCATAAGACAGTAGAGCTTCATCCATGGGGACCAACATATACTGTAGCATTATGTGGAGCTCATCATATACTGTTTCAAACATTATATGGGACCAATGATTCTGTATGGAGAAATAGATGGGCCTCGTCATGAGATGTAAAAAGTGAGGTATTTTTCATTGTACTATACCGCTATTTCTCTGCCGTATCGGAGCATGATGAGTTGTGGTATGTGTTAAAGGGGCGCTCTTTCGCCCAGGGCACATGAAAACCTGGAGCCAACCCTCCCCCCCCACAGTCTGTAGCCAAATAACCCCCATTTTTCAGTGCGTAACTTGTATTATGAAGTTAATTAAGGTTGACAAGCTTAAGTAAGAAGAATTGATGCTTTTGGCATTCAAATGGGCACTGTTGGTGTGTTTCCTGTCCTCCTCTCACTGCCGACTTTTATTCCCCATTGACTTACATTGGGTTTCGTGTTTCGGGACGACACCGACTTTTCCCTATAATCGGACGATCTTGCTCGACCCGACTTTTGGAAAAGTCGGGTTTCACGAAACGAAACGCGACCCTAAAAAACCAAAAGTCGCTCAACTCTAGTCATTACCTGGTACTGCACCATGTGTTATGGAAGCCCTTATATGTGGTGTTAAAATTATGGCATTATGAATCCATA
Organism: Dendrobates tinctorius; assembly: GCF_039654945.1. NCBI lineage: Eukaryota > Metazoa > Chordata > Amphibia > Anura > Dendrobatidae > Dendrobates > Dendrobates tinctorius. Next base: position 11,673,226 of record NW_027361677.1, read on the forward strand.
AAAATGAGCTGTTTAGGTACCTTTGTCTGAGGGTGATACCCCCTTACTTTGGGACATTCCTGGAAACATATATCATGTCTTTGTAATATCCGTGTGCTTTTATAATGTATTGTGTCCTTAATAAATATTTTTCAAAAATTTTTTTTACCGCAAACTCTTTGTTCTCTGGTATTTTCAATAGTAAATCCAGTGTATTGTATCATTCGTTGCATATAAGTTGCAGCATAGGGCCACCGGGGGATTCACCCTCTCTCCTGTGGGACAGTCCGAGCCTTGTCCTGAATGATAATTTAAGTATTTAAAACATGTAATACTTTAAGCGCATAGTGTGGCTCAGATATCTAAAAAATATGACAAATTTATTATTTGATGCATGCTATTTGAAGGCAGTATGTGCAATTACTCATGTCTTTAGCTCAAGACGTACTGTAATTGGTCCTACCCTAAGGAGATCGAAAAGAAAATTAATAGTCTATCAGTCTGTTCACGTGAACAATTTTTCCTCTGAAGATTTCCTGCTGTAGATGTTGTCACTAGTGATGAGCGAGCGTGCTTGGATAAGGTGTTATCAGAGCATGCTCGACTGCTAGCCGATAATATATTCGAGTATCCACGCCTAGATGCCTCAAGGCTGTCTGACAGCTGACACAACAAATACAGGAATTACCTGACAAACATCATCACTAGTTACCATGTCAAATCATATCAAAATCTGCAAGGTTTACGTTACAATGTTGACTCAGCTTTGCTACAGATTTTCTCCAATTCATTATAAAGGGTAAAATCTACTGCAAAAATCTTCAACATGAACGGAAATGTTGCATATTTAAATTTCACACTGCGGGTCAATTTTCGCTATTTTTTTTCTGCAATTTGTTGAAAACTTTTCGTAAAAATACTTTCATAAAGTTCTTTGATAGAGATATAAGAAACTTCATTATGGCCCATATTGCAGCTCTGGGGAACTCAAAGCTTTTGCAGTGCAGGGATATGACCAGATTTATTGTAATTTGGGGTGAGCAGACCCGAGGATGTTCGGATTCATTGGGTCTGGCCTAACCTTAAAAAAAAAGCTTGGTTCAAGTATCATAATGGTACCAAAACTTAATCCTGAACCTCATTTAAGACAATGTGGGGTTTGAACATGTGGTGGTTCCCACACTGTTCTCTGTGTCACAGTGAGGCAAACTGAGGGTCTGACTGGCGGTAACCTTAGAAGTCACTGCCTGTGACAGATGCTGGGTATCACGGTTCCCTTGTTGTCCCATAGATTATAGTGTGTCAGCCAGTGACTGTGACCAGTGGTGACAAGGTTACCACCTGTCAGGCGCTCGCTGATGATGACTACTACTGTCATTAGCATCTCCTGCTCTCACTGATAGCCAGGGACAAAGAAGATGAACGTGGATTACTTTGTGGGATCATTTTATTGATACATGAGTGAACGAGGGCAAGTATGGGAGAGTCTTTATTTAAATAAAGTTTTTTTTTACTGTGTGTTTATTTTTACTGCTGGCATTTCCAGTCTTTCAATATCAGCCCTTAGCTGTCTTCTTTCCCTTAGCTGGTCATTAAAAATAAGGAGGCCCCCCAAGCTGTTGTTTCATGTATTTATTTATTAATAATAAATAAGTAAATGAAAAATACTAATAAATGAAAAAACAGCAATGTGCAGTCTCCCCTTTTTTAATAACCACCAAAGGGAAAGCACACAGTTGTGAGCTGGTCTTATTAATTTGAAAATGAGTCAATATCCATGGACCTCCCCAACCTATTAATATCAGCCACCAGCTGTCTGTTTGCCTTTGATGGTTATTAAAAATGTGGAGACCCTAAAAAAATGATGTGGGGTTCCTCCTATTCTTAATAACCAGCTAAGGTAAAGCAGACATCTGGAGGCTGATATAAATAGGCTGGGAAGGTCCAAGGATATTAGCCCTTTTCCAGCCTAATAAGACCAGCCCTCAGCCGCCCCAGAAATGGACCATTCATTAAATGCACCAATTCTGGCGCTTAGCCTTGACTCTTTCCAATTGCCCTGGTGCAGAGGCAATCGAGGTAATGGGATTGTGAGATTGATGCCAGGTGTGTAATTTCCACTGATATCAAACCCACAGGGTAGACACACAGAATAAAAAATCTTTATTTAAAAAAACTCACTAATAGTTTCACTCTTTCCCCCATTTATTTGAAAAAAATAATCCACAGGGTATGCCATAATTCATAATATGGAGGTCCATCGATGATCCCAGTGTTTTTCATCCAGTCTATGGAGCTGCATTCAGAGATCGTGGCTCCATAGACTGGAACAGCAGCCAGTGCCGAATCTTGAGCTGCCATTTGCGTAACCCGGATGCAATGAACTGAGGTGTCGTCAGTAAGGTTATCTCAGTTCCCAGTTGCCAGTTCTCAGGAGAGAAACATAGCTATGAACTGAGGTAACATAACTGATCTCATCTCAGGTACAGTGGCCTGTTCTCAAGAGGGCAGCTGGAAACTTTAGTAACCTTAAAGTCTCACTTAATGGCTACCTTAAGGTTTCTGAGCCTACGAGCTTCCAGGAGACCAGATTAGGCTGTGAACTCTGGCAACCTTAAGTTTACTTAGGTTCAGAGCCACAGTCACACTCTTGCCTGCTGCTGACCATGAATAACCCTATGGAGTCTTGTTCTAAGAACGTTCTGAGAGCAAGTAGGGTTATTTGTGGTCAGCGGCAGGCATGATCATGAGAATTTCTGTGCCTGTCACTGAACAGGAGTGAACTATGAAGTCTCATTCTGAGACCTTTCTCACAGTGAGACTTCATAGGATTCAATGGGCATTCTGAGACTTTTCACTATTGGATTAACATTTGAATTTTCTGGGTTTATTTTTAATTAATAAATGGGTAAACGAGGCAGTGTGTGGGAGTCTTTATTCATGTAAAGTATATTTTTTATGTGTGTCTATGTTTGTTTAACTATTCCCTTACTAGGTTAGTGATGGGATGTCTGATAGAAATCAACCCATTACTAACCTCTGGGCTTGATATCAGCAGAAATTGCACAGCTGACATCAACTCCAAATATTACCTCACTTGCCAATGCACCAGGGCAAGTGGGAAAAGCTTGGCAAAGTGTCAGAATTGGTGCATATACTGGATGTGCCTTTTCTGGGATGGCTGCAGGCTGCTATTTTTAGGCTGGGGCAGGGCCAAATATCCATGTACTTTCCCAGACAGAGAATACTAGCCTTGGGGCTGGTATTACCTTGCCTGGTTATCAAAAATGGGGCGGACCCATGCCGTTTTTTAATTTTTTCATTTAAATAATCTAAAAAAACAGCTTGGGGGCCCCTCTGTTTTTGATAACCAGCCGAGATAAAGCAGACAGCTGAGGGCTACAGCCTGCAGCTGTCTGCTTTATCTGCATTTGTTATAAAAAATGCAGGGGACCCCACGTCTTTTTTTATCATTTTTTTTTCTAATATGGTGCGACGGCCAATAACAGCCATACCAATACTTTACATGGCTGTGATGGTGGTGGAAGTGCCCACACCCAAAAACCTTCTTGATTGGCTGCCCAGTCAGCAAGCTATTAGTGTGCAGAACCCGAACTGTAAATCGACCGCACACTAAGAAGTTCGTGTTCGGGGTTCGGGTTCACTCAACCCTAATTGTATTATAACATAGATCCATCTATTGTACTATGATCGCATTAGCACTTAAAGAGTTTTAAGGTGACCTGCTGGACTTCTGTGGGAGTCATATTTGAGCTCTAGAGAGCAAAAAGCTTTAATGTTACTGTAATATGACCTTGTGAGACAAAATATGATCTTGCACATACTTATATGACCATGTATGTTGTAATATGACTTTGAGCAGCATAATATGACCTTATGCAGTAATATATGACCTTGTGCAGTAATATATGACCTTGTGCATTGTAAAATGACTATATGTAATACAATATATCTTTATGCTTTGTGACCATGTGCAATGTAACTTGACCACATACACGAGGCTTCAGGGTAATGTATACGTTTTATTTGGATGGGAATTTTCATGAATAAGTTTCGAGCATGGAAAAAGTAAAGCCTCAATCGTACTTTTTACCTTAATATTATACTTTTCGCGTTGCTTTTATCCACAGCCGCTGTTTTTTTCAGACACGAGTCTTTGAAAAATAATCTCTATTTATTTTATTCAGATCCAAGATAACATATGTCCCATATTATTATAGGAAGATGAAGAGACCTGTGAAGTCTAGGAAGCTTATGCGCCGAGGTACCTTGTAATGTTGATCCATTAAAATGAAACATAAAACACAAAGCGACTTTCATTATTACGAAGGTAATCTTTTTCCATAACAATATAATTGCCACAAACCGCTCCATGTACAAATTCCTTGGACGGCATTTTAGGAAATTTTTTATTTGAAAAAAATCTGTTTTTTTTTTTCGCGTTGTTCTGAAGATATCTCGGCTTCGTCATTAAGATTAAGTAGTGTAAGTACAGATAATAAAGAGATAATAACTCTAAAATGCTTCGCTTTGTGATACGTAGAAATGTGTTTTCTGCGCTAGAGAGCTGCGCTCCGTAACACTAAAATGCATTTAGCTCAAATTAAAAACGCTTTCCCAATATACCGAAGAATATGAATATTGCTCATTAAAATGGCCTTGTAGATAGGAGAGGAAGAAAAAAAAAAAAAAAAGAAATTTCTATCCCGATGAGAATGTTTTATATAAAGCAATATCATTTTTATTTTACAGGTCTATTGTGGCCCGCGGGAAAATAAAAATAAAATATGTTTGATTGTTAAATTATATACACTTATTAAAATGCACTAGAACGATCCTAGAAGGCCAAATAAACAAATCAGTAAATTTTGCAATGACAACATAATAATGTGAATTTTTATTACATGTGTGTCGGCATGTTAGCTAATGCTACAAGTTCTTGAATTAAATTACCGCAGAGGCAATGTATATATGCATCTATTTATGTGACACTTAGTCCTCATGTAGTATATGGAACAGATGGATTTCGAAGCCCGGGAAAACAACTTTCTTGATTCTGCATATATCTAAAAAATATATATATATTTTTAGTTTTTTTTTTTAAATTCTGTTACTATTATTATTATTACATTAATATATTTATTTAAAAATATAGGTTATTTTTTATTTATATTAAATATACAGAATTAAGGTTTTCTCTAGAGCACATATGTCAAACTCCGACTTGCGGGCCAAATCTAGTCCGCAGGTTGAGGATATTTGTCCTGTGATAACGTAAACGGAAAACAATGCCAAAACTATTTTTCATTCATCTTCTCTGTCAAGAATCTGTAATCAATAGATCATCCTTTCCAAATAAAGCCAATTAAAACTACTACATGTATTGCAAAAAAAGCCAAAAATGAAGAAAAATATACCGTATTCTATGCATTATAAGACGCACTCCCCCCCCAAATTTGGGGGGGAAATGGGGATGCGTCTTATAATGCATATATACCTTACCGGTACCGATGCTGCAGGCTGGGATGAGTGGGTGCCTGGCGGTGCTGCCCGATGTGTCCGGTGCTGCTGGGGGCTCTGCCAACATTTTGTGAAAGGCCAGAGCCCCTCGCTGTTACATGGTTTCCTGTCTCGGTGGTCTTTCAAAAAATGTCGGCAGAGCAGCGAACACCTCAGGCAGCAGCGGCGAACACCCCGAGCAGCAATGCCGGGCACCCCAGCAGCACCGTCGCAGACACCCATAGCACAGGACACCGGCAGCACAGGACACCTGCAGCGGCACGCCCCCTTAATCCAAGCCTGCAGCCTGCAGCATCCCCCACTTCTGCCTACTCTAGCAGCGACCCTGGGACCCCGCTTCACCGCAGCCACCACCCCAGTAAGCAATAAGATGCATGGATTATAAGAGGCACCACCATTTTATTAAAAAAAAAAATCCTATTTTTCTCCTCAAAATTTGGGGAGCGTTTTATAATCCGAAAAATACGGTATATAAAAACAATTATGGCCCTCGGACTTCTGAAGTGAATTTACTAAAAATTATTTCAGTGTGCAATAAGTACCCCATAATAATGGCACTAAAAAAAAAAACTTGTAACATGGAAAATAACAAAAATTACATAGTTACATGGGTTGAAAAAGCCCTAGGTCCATCAAGTTCAACTTTTCTCCACCAATTATACATAAATTAACTATAACATTTAAAAATGTATCGCTCTCAGGACACAGTGACGAAAAATGGAAAAAAAAACACTCTTTCCTCAAGGGATTAAAAGGTTCCAAAAACAAAAAAACTACAATAAATAAGCAAAAAAGACTCTCAAAAGTAATAAAAACCTTTCTCTGAGCAGCTGTTTTTACTTGTGACATCCGACAACAGGAAGAGAATTTACCTTGAGAAGAAGCTTCATAACACAATTAGGCGAAGTAAGCAGAGTAATTCATCTTGAGGACGAGACACAAAGCAGAACAAAAATCCCTTTGTTGATTAGGTAGAAAACACAATCTCGTTGGAAATTATTTGAGCAGAATAATTAAATTCTCTATATATTTGCATTGACATAGTTGTACATCAAGGTTAAATAAAACTAACAGTCTGAGGCTGAAGACAACAATACATACTAATAAGGAGAGAATGTTCTGGTAAAGAAGACGTTCTGCAAGTAAATACTGGAAGACATCTCAGAATTCTGCCTTCTTCTTAAGCACGACATTAAATGGATAATACTGCCTATGGAAAATATCAACTCTGTCCCACCCAATGCTCAAAAAAGGGCTACAAAGAGTAGAGGTTATGCATATTTGTATAAAAGGGATCATTTTAGGTAGAATAGGGTAGAATTAAAATGTACAGTGATTTGGAGGGTAAAGGTTAGGAGATATGTATGCTCGGACTGGCTTACGGGAGAACAGGAGAATCACCCGGTAGGCCACAGTGCAAGAGTTGGTCCACCATCCTTCTATATGAGCATGTAGCTGGACAGTAGACCTCTAGAGTTGATATTACTGGTTGTTCCTTGGCACCCCAGACTAACACTGGAGGCATTCATGATGTAGGTAGAGCTGAACATTGCATAACTTTGTCAAGGTGCTGCCTTAAAGAAATGGTGTATGGTTAGGCACACAGCTAGGATATGCAATTACTTCTTGTTCAGATGCAGGGTCAGGACTGCAACTGATTTTTAGGATGAATAAAAATGGTTTAATTTCCATTTTGTGTTCACAATATCCAGCTTTTTAGTAAGGAACTGCAACACAGTTTCATTAAAAAAAGCCTGAACGGTTGTTCTCCTTATTCTTAAGAGTTGTACAACTCCCGGACAGGGACAGAAAACTCATATGTGCAACCTAGCTGTAGAGAGGCCTTAAGGATTAAAGGTGTCTGCTAGTTGCTAAAAGAAAAAAAAATTGGGGTTCATAAATTTTATTAGGTAAGTTTGTGTGACACCACAACCATATTTCCATCTGGTAACCTGTCGTGACATCACAACTGTGTTTCTATTAGATAAGGTCTGTTTCACACTTCCGTTTTTGACCATCAGTCAAAATCCGTCGTTTTTAAAAAAAACGGATCCGCCATTTTTTTTGGCGGATCTGTTTTTTTCCCCATTGAGTTGCATTACCGGCGGATCTTGACGGATGGCCATCCGTTGGATCCGTTTTTTTGCGGATCCGCCAAATTTTTTGCATCCGCCGACATGCCCGGACGGACCATGCAACTTTTTTTTGCTGCAGGATCCGCATATTAGAGTGCGCATGCCCGGAGGAAGGAAGTCAGCTGGAAATTTAACCCTGAAATCATTTCTGGCGGAAGGAAAAAATTCGGGCTACGGTTCCTTTAAAATTCTTCATTCATCGGATCCGTCAAAAAAAATGGTCCAGTGGCATCCGTTCACATCAGTTTAGCAACGGATCCGCTTTCCGCCATTTTGGCGGATTTTAACTGACACAAAACACTGAAGTGTGAAACAGCCCTAAGCTGTCGTGACATCACAACTGTGTTTCTATTAGATAAGCTGTCGTGACATCACAACTGTGTTTCTATTAGATGAGCCGCTCTGACATCACAACTAGTTTCAGATTTTTCTTATCAATACAAGAAGCAATTCCAAAAATTTAATTTAGACTTTGGCTCTAACTGCAATTATCTAATCTATATTTTTACTTTTAAACATTGCCAGGTCTTTTCTGAAGCATTGCCATTTTGGGGGGATTGGGCCTCTAGGAGGAGATCTGGTGGCTACTGCTATGAAAGAGAACAGCTGTAATAAACGGTAAATGTCCATAATCTTCAGACTTTGCATTTTCTTGTCTTTCTTTGATCTTTGCTTTACTTTTATTTCCTTTTGCGAATATTAATAATTCCATCAAGTGACCCTGTCTAAACCTCGTAAAACATATTTAAGGAAAAAGTCGACATATCATAAAATATTTGAATGATTCTGAATTATATTAGTCTGTGATCAAAATAAATAAGTGCCCCCGGGTCACCGCCAGTGGGTTTTGTAATTTCCTCATGCAAATATTATTAGCTGCTTACCTGCAAAAAAATGTACCCTTCTGCACTTGTTTTTTTTTTTGTGCTCTTAGCAAAATTTGCAATTCCGTCATTTGAAATGTAGATTGCGAATCATGTAACGATACAATGTAATGTGGCATTAGATGTGTGAGCTCAGTGTAGTTAGATATAACCTGCTGAGAAGGAAAATGAATTTCTGCACTGTTTATGGAAAGACTAAAATCATTTAGAAATATGAAATTTGGCTGTACCGTCGCACTCCCGCTCGGAGAAGTAGAAAATCTCATACTAGAAATGTGTAATAGAATTGCTCTACATGAAGCTTATGCTAAAGATGATCCTATAGACAACCCTTTGTCTGAGTGGTCAGTGGAGATGAGTGGATCGATTGGCTGGGCTCTGGTCGGTGGTGCCTAGCATCCTGACAGGAGGTCCACAAATCTCTTACCTTCTGGCATCTCCGGCATGGCTTTTGATCAACCGGTTTGGAGGTCCATCATCTGCATGTAACGTCGCACAGGTGACGTTGCACCAGCCAGGAAAAATGAAATGCTCCATCAGGGATGCCGGATAGTAAGAAATGAGTGGGCCTCTCTTCTAGCTGTCTGACCTGGATGCTGGTCTGAAGTCCCACTAATCAATCTAATCTTCTCTAGTGGCCAGTGTTAAGTTGGGGTAGATAGTGCCACCTGTGCCACAGCCAAAGTTGCTATCAAAAATCTCTCTTGCAGCTGTTATATCGCAGCATATTTCAGGCGATTGGTGCACATCACAAAAAGGCTGAAACAGTTGAAAGTTTTGGCAACTTGCTTGCTGTGGTTGCGGTACCCTGCATCTCATCATGTGATCCCACACACCTGCATTATGTTGTGATGGAGCAGCAGCACAGTGTTAATTGGCCGTGCAACCTGAATCGAAGCCAAAGTTGCCATCTTGGCAATTTTAGGGTTTTCTCAAGATGAAGCTTCTGAAGTACCCTGTTCCTCTGCTTCCTGCTTTGCTGGGGGTGGTACACTCCTGAAGACTGACAGTTCAGACCAGCGGCATGGTCATGCTTTCTCTTCCAGGGAACAACCCAACGCAGCTTTGCCTCTGCTGCATGGGAGAAGCAGAGGGGCTCTAAAGCTAGCTGGATCTGGAGCGCCCAGGGCGCGTGTGTGAGAGCATGGGCAGGCAGGGCCGTGGGGTTCTCAGTACCGGGCCTGTCGACTTCAATGGGGGATGGTGTCACGGCGGAGGTGACCTGGTCCGTGGCCCTGGGGTGTCAATTAAATAATAAATTAGGGGGGAAAAAGGGGGGAAGTTGTTTGTGATGTTGTTAGATGTTGTAAAAATGAAGATAAAGTTTAAATAAGATTAAATACGTGACGCCACCTGTGGTATTCTGGTCAGAGGTGACCAGCGCTGCGGTGTTGTTCTCCTGGGACCATTGGTATGACGCAGCTGAGGTGGCAATGGCTCTCCACAGGTAGAGCAATAGTCCCCGATCTGTTGAGTGTCGTTTCAGGGTTGATGGTGACAAGCAGATGGGAAGATGTAGCAGTGCTGAGTGTTGGTTGTAGAAAGGAGACAAGGACTCAATGTAGTTCAGAAGGGCTTTACTCACTGTCTGGTGCGCACAGACACCCACTTTGGTGCTGAGTCCTCCAGGTCAGGGGTCCAGTAAACTCCTGGGTAGATGAGTACACCCCTCCAACACTCCCTTTTAGTATGTTCCTTCCTAGGCCGTCTCACTGTGCTGGTTTCCACTCTCCTTCCTCCCTTTCCAGCACCTTCACAGTCAGTGTCCCAGGCTAGCTGCCGCGGATCCTGTCCGAATTTGTCTATCAAGCGGCTTCGTGATCCTATGTGGCTGCCTTTCTGGGAAGGTAACTGTGGGAATCACTGTGGCTCATACAGTAACCACAGCTGTCAGCTTGCTAGTTAAGTTCGTTGTTCACTTCGCTAGGCTAGGGGCTGAGACCCTTCTGTGACCTAATTTCTTCCCCCACCTGATAGCAATCAGCGTGGGACTCTAGAAATTCCACTCTTTCCTCCCGGAAGCTTTCCTCCAAGCCAATCTATCTGGCAGCTCCTCCTGACAGAAGCTGCTCCAAGCGCATCCTTCCACCTGCTCTCCCACTGAGGGAACTCCCTTCAACTCACTTCAGATCTCTCACTCTTTCTCTAAGCTCCGCCCACTCGCTGTTCTCATTGGCTGCTCTACATCACTCCACTTTCTAAGCTCCTCCCCTTTTCCTACTTTCCCCACTAGCTCCCAACACCCTTTCCTAGCCAGCCTGGGATGAGGCCATTCTCCCGAAGGGTACACCCAGGTGCCCTGACTAGCTAGTGTGTGTGTTGAGTGCAGTGTTAAGAGTGTGGTGAGGTGCCCCCACCTTACCTGGTCATGAGATACCACACCTCTGGATGAGATGCAGCACCTCTGTGGTGACTGGACCTGCAGGGGCACCACAGATCCAGCTTCAGAGTCGAGTGAACAGGCTGTAGATCATAGAGACTACTCGTGTTCCACTCTCTTTGCCTAGGTAACTGGCCACTCTGGAACTGCAGGGTGGCCAGTAAACTAGAAAATCAGCTGTACATTATAAAAGTTAAAATTCTTCCATTCTTGACAATAGAGATATTTCTTAATAAAGGGTAAAATTGCAAAGTTGCTCTTTTTTACAAGTATTTTGCTATTTTAACCATTTATGAACTTATGACACCTGCTTTAAGCTGCATTCACATGAAGGGGACTGCTCTATTAGGAATGACTTTATTTCAGCTGTTTCACCTGAATGTTTTAGTTTTCCACAAGCCTTTTTCAATATGAATTAAAGGGACTCTGTTACCAGGTCTTTGCCACCTAATCTGAGAGCTGAACAATGTTGAGACAAAGACCCTGACTCCAGCGCTGTGTCACCTCCTTGACTGCTTGCTGTAGGTTTGAAAAAAAATCACTATTTTATCAGCAGGAGATTATCACTAGAGGACTAGTAAATCTGCTGTCATGTAGTCCTCCATATTAATGAGCTCTGTATACCCCGCCCACTCTCTTGATTGACAGCTTTGTGTGTGCAATGGAACAACCCTGCTGGCATCACTGCATGGTCTCCCAGCCCCCGCACACCTACTTACTTTCTGCTTCAAGCCATGCTGTGAAATCTGTCTGTTGCCAGCCCTGTGCTCCATGTGCTATGCCTCTTGTTTTCCTGCTTGCTCTCCATATTTCCTGACTGTGTGTATAGGGGGGCGGCGCCTGAACTCTCTGGTTCTTATGCAGTCTGGGTGCACCTGGGTAATCTGTCCCTGACCAATCACCTGGAGCCCTTGACTATTTAGTTTCGCCACTCCCACTGAAACATTGCCTGTGCAATGTCTAAACTCAGTTAGCTCCTTGCTGCTGAACTAGCCAGGCCCTGTTCTGTGTATCTCCTTCTCTGGAGGTTTACTCCTAGTCTTGCTTTGTACCTTGTCTGCCTGCCAGGAGGCTGTATATTCTGGCCCTTGAGTCTTGTTCCCAGTGCCTTGTCTGTTCTCTGTCCACTTGCCAGGAGGCAGAATATCCTGGTCCTTGTGTCTTTGTCCTGGTGTCTCTGTCTGAACTCAGTCTCCTTGTCTGTGATTCCTTCTCTGCCGTGTCTTTCCTTGTGTCCTCCCTATCTGCACGGCTCCTTAGCCGCTCTGTCTGCATGGCCCCTTAGCCGCTCTGCTTTGCTCCATTCCTGCTGCCGCTGCAGAACCCCTTGCTGCAGCTTCTCTCCACAGACCTTGTGGTTCTGCTTTGCTCCAGTCCTGCTGCCGCTGCAGAACCTCTTGCTGCAGCTTCTCTCCACAGACCTTGTGGTTCTGCTTTGCTCCACTCCTGCTGCCGCTGCAGAACCTCTTGATGCAGCTTCTTTCCACAGACCTTGTGGTTCTGCTTTGCTCCAGTCCTGCTGCCGCTGCAGAACCTCTTGCTGCAGCTTCTCTCCACTCCTGCCTGCATCCATACCTGCACCTCCTGTGTGAACAGGTCCAAACCTGTTCCTTCATATTCTACGCCTGCCTGCATCCATACCTGCACCTCCTGTGTGAACAGGTCCAGACCTGTTCCTTCATATTCCACGCCTGTTGGCATCCATACCTGCACCTCCTGTGTGAACAGGTCCAAACCTGTTCCTTCATATTCCACTCCTGCCTGCCTGCATCCATACCTGCACCTGCTGTGTGAACAGGTCCCTACCTGTTCCTTCTCAAGCCGTGCCCGCCTGTCCTGTGTCTCAAGCCGTGCCCGCCTGTCCTGTGTCTCAAGCCGTGCCCGCCTGTCCTGTGTCTCAAGCCGTGCCCGCCTGTCCTGTGTCTCAAGCCGTGCCCGCCTGTCCTGTGTCTCAAGCCGTGCCCGCCTGTCCTGTGTCTCAAGCCGTGCCCGCCTGTCCTGTGTCTCAAGCCGTGCCCGCCTGTCCTGTGTCTCAAGCCGTGCCCGCCTGTCCTGTGTCTCAAGCCACGCCTGCTTGCCCAGTGTCTCCAAGCCACGCCTGCTTGCCCTGTATCTGTTGTACCTTCTTGCCCTGTGTATCAGCCTGCTTGTCACTCGCACCTATCCAGGTGTCCTGTTCCCGAGTGGGATCAGCAGCCACAGCCAGACACCACCCTGGAGTGGCACCCGGCAGCTACCTGCCGCACAAGCCTGACCTCACCATCAGAGGCTCCAGTGAAGACCAAGGTAGCTGCCGTAGTTACGCCCCTTCCAGGGTAGTCTGGTTTGTGGCATAGTGGGGCCACAACCCCCCGGCTCGCACCATTCAGCCAAGGCGCGAGCGTGACAGTTTGCACAGGCCATGGTCCCCGCTGAGTCCCATGTCCTTCCGCTCGCAGAGCGTCATGAACTCTCTCCCTGCGAGTGTGAGCCTCCGGAAGAGTTTGTTCCGCCTTGTGTGGTCCCAATTGTGGAGACTTCTGAACCACTCATAGTCTCTAAGGCCATCTATGAGCAGCTCCTGGCCTACGAAGAGCACGACCCAGCAGATCCGCCTAGGTTCTATGGGGACCCCAAAGAGTGCCAAGGGTTCCTGAAAAAGTGCCTGCACTACATCCTGCAGAAGGCAGTTTGTTTCCCCTCTGACCGGGTCAAGGTGGCATATATCATGTCCTACCTAGCTGGTGATGCCTTGAATTGGATCTGTCCCCTTTGGGAAGCAGGGGACCCTGTCGTCATGAGCCTGGGGGCCTTCCTGGTGGCCTTCCGTAAAGTTTTCGACATGCCTCGTCCAGCTGCTCTTGAGATGTCTTCCCCTTCAAGCTTCCAGATACAGACCAGACAAGAGGAACCTGTGGAAGAATCGTCTCAACCACCTATGACAGTCCAGCCATCTCCTGTTCCACAGTCTGCCGATGCGGCCTCCCGTGCAAGATCCAAGAGGTCTAAAAAGAAGAAGCGGGCCAAGTTGCAGCCGGAATCTGGCCTCTGTCCTGTGAAGCCTGTACTCCAGAACCCTGAGCCAGTAGAAGAGGCTGTCCCTGGCGAGAGTACTCCCTATCCATTAAACTCTTTAACTGTTTCTCTGCCTTCAGGGAGCTTTGGTGTATTTAAGTCGCCAGTCTTACAGAGTCAGTGTGTGGTCTCTGTCATACAGCTCCCGAAGCCGGCGTGGGCGTTGTCTCGAGGTGGCCGAGCCCTCTTGGAGAACAGTCTAGTCCTGCAAGGACAACTACAGCTCCAGGTCGGAGCCTTGTATACGAAGAAGTTCGTCTTCCATTTGCTGTCTGGTATGCCCATGGGTCATTCTGAACCAGAGATCCTGATGCCCATTTATGTTTGGAGACCCAGCAAGGCACCACACTTGAAACAACCAAGTGACAAGAGGTGTCTGGTTCCCTTGTGTCGCATTCAGTCAGCAAAGTCGTTTTCTTTGCCTGGTTTGCTAGTCGCCGAGTCAACGTGTGAGGATGCCTCTGAAGAGGGGGAGGCGGTCTCAGTCTCCTTACACATCCCCAGCGACTATACCAGTGTTCTGCTCCCAAGAGCACCCCTGCCTATTGATTGTCTTCCCCAGGATAAAGGGCTGAAGATGGATCCAGAGTGAATGCCTTCAGCTCCCCTGTGGCCTAGGGGTGTAGGTCCCAAGACAGAGCTTCACTCATCTAACCAGGAGGATGTGGTCCAGTTTTTTCAGGGTAACAGGCTGAAGTGGCTCCCCGTATGTATGCCTCCAGCTTCCATTTGGCAGGTGGGTGAAGAGGTTGGAACAGTGACCCACGTATCTCCATTTCTCATCAACCAGGAGGAGGAGGTCCAATTTTTCTGGCATGTCGGGCTGAAGTCGGACTTAGTGAAGGTGTCTGCTGTTTCTAGCTGGCCGGCTGATGTAGGGGTCAAGTCTGAAGCTTCCAGGTCCCTGCTCTCTGTCAATCAGGAGGAAGAAGTCTTTGTACCCTCTGTGTTGGAAACTGACTGCCTTAGGCACCAAGAAACCGGGCAATCTGTGATTCCTGATGGCACACATACTCCACCCTACCTGAAGGATGTCGTGTCAACCTGGACTGTGTGTGGTCCTCATTCTGGCAGGCTTGAGGAAGAGGGGACGTAAAGGGGGGGTACTGTAACAACCCTGCTGGCATCACTGCATGGTCTCCCAGCCCCCGCACACCTACTTACTTTCTGCTTCAAGCCATGCTGTGAAATCTGTCTGTTGCCAGCCCTGAGCTCCATGTGCTATGCCTCTTGTTTTCCTGCTTGCTCTCCATGTTTCCTGACTGTGTGTATAGGGGGGCGGCGCCTGAACTCTCTGGTTCTTATGCAGTCTGGGTGCACCTTGGTAATCTGTCCCTGACCAATCACCTGGAGCCCTTGACTATTTAGTTTCGCCACTCCCACTGAAACATTGCCTGTGCAATGTCTAAACTCAGTTAGCTCCTTGCTGCTGAACTAGCCAGGCCCTGTTCTGTGTATCTCCTTCTCTGGAGGTTTACTCCTAGTCTTGCTTTGTACCTTGTCTGCCTGCCAGGAGGCTGTATATTCTGGCCCTTGAGTCTTGTTCCCAGTGCCTTGTCTGTTCTCTGTCCACTTGCCAGGAGGCAGAATATCCTGGTCCTTGTGTCTTTGTCCTGGTGTCTCTGTCTGAACTCAGTCTTACCCCTGTCTGTCAGTCTCCTTGTCTGTGATTCCTTCTCTGCCGTGTCTTTCCTTGTGTCCTCCCTATCTGCACGGCTCCTTAGCCGCTCTGTCTGCATGGCCCCTTAGCTGCTCTGCTTTGCTCCATTCCTGCTGCCGCTGCAGAACCCCTTGCTGCAGCTTCTCTCCACAGTCCTTGTGGTTCTGCTTTGCTCCAGTCCTGCTGCCGCTGCAGAACCTCTTGCTGCAGCTTCTCTCCACAGACCTTGTGGTTCTGCTTTGCTCCACTCCTGCTGCCGCTGCAGAACCTCTTGATGCAGCTTCTCTCCACAGACCTTGTGGTTCTGCTTTGCTCCAGTCCTGCTGCCGCTGCAGAACCTCTTGCTGCAGCTTCTCTCCACAGACCTTGTGGTTCTGCTTTGCTCCACTCCTGCTGCCGCTGCAGAACCTCTTTCTGCAGCTTCTCTCTCCACTCCTGCCTTCACCTGCACCCCCTGTGTGAACAGGTCCAAACCTGTTCCTTCTTATTTCACTCCTGCCTGCATCCATACCTGCACCTCCTGTGTGAACAGGTCCAAACCTGTTCCTTCATATTCTACGCCTGCCTGCATCCATACCTGCACCTCCTGTGTGAACAGGTCCAGACCTGTTCCTTCATATTCCACGCCTGTTGGCATCCATACCTGCACCTCCTGTGTGAACAGGTCCAAACCTGTTCCTTCATATTCCACTCCTGCCTGCCTGCATCCATACCTGCACCTGCTGTGTGAACAGGTCCCTACCTGTTCCTTCTCAAGCCGTGCCCGCCTGTCCTGTCTCAAGCCGTGCCCACCTGTCCTGTGTCTCAAGCCGTGCCCGCCTGTCCTGTGTCTCAAGCCGTGCCCGCCTGTCCTGTGTCTCAAGCCGTGCCCGCCTGTCCTGTGTCTCAAGCCGTGCCCACCTGTCCTGTGTCTCAAGCCACGCCTGCTTGCCCAGTGTCTCCAAGCCACGCCTGTTTGCCCTGTATCTGTCGTACCTTCTTGCCCTGTGTATCAGCCTGCTTGTCACTCGCACCTATCCAGGTGTCCTGTTCCCGAGTGGGATCAGCAGCCACAGCCAGACACCACCCTGGAGTGGCACCCGGCAGCTACCTGCCGCACAAGCCTGACCTCACCATCAGAGGCTCCAGTGAAGACCAAGGTAGCTGCAATAGTTACGCCCCTTCCAGGGTAGTCTGGTTTGTGGCATAGTGGGGCCACAACCCCCGGCTCGCGCCATTCAGCCAAGGCGCGAGCGTGACATGCACTGTGCATAGGTCTGCCAATCAGTGGTATGGGTGGAGTTATACAGAGCTCAGCATTCAGAGAACTGTTAGACTTGGAGCAGATAAAACAGTATTTTTTTCAAAAGCAGCAAGCAGCCCAGTAAGTGATATATCATTGAAATTAGAATCTCTGCCCCTATAATATGCTGCTTTTACATAAGATAGCAAAAATCTGGTGCCATATTCCCTTTAAAAAAGGCTTGTGATGAGCTGAATAACTGCCATCTATTGCTGTATTGTGTGGCACACTGAATAGAGAGCTACTGTATGTCTAACCCCCCCTGCTACCCTGTGACCCCCACACCCAGCACTCATTGTACAAGCGGAGCAGGGCCACCACCTTGCTGAATTAAAACAAAATTAATTGCAAAAATATCAAATTCATGAAAATTAATTACAAAATAGGAGACTTGAATACACCTCAAACAGATTTGATCATGATCATCTCTAATGTGTACCCATCAACCTACCTTTATGTAATCTGTACTGCCACCTTTCGCTGTGCAGTTGCTTGCCATCTGTTGATCCAAGTTGCCAACCATTTCAATTTTTCTGCATTTTTTAATCTCAAAATTAAGCCTACAAAAACATAAAAAAGATCTGATCCTACCCATGTGATCTATCATTATAGCACAGCATATTCATGCCCCACAACCCAGAACAATTAATGACGTTCCGTAAAACCCCGTAAGAGAGTATGAAGAATTGTAAGATGGAAACGGGAGAAAGGGATCCTTTAAGGCTAAGTCTTGCCTGAGATACAATTTTTCACAGCGAACGTATATTATACGTATAATTAAAACAAATTCCCAACACTGATATTTAATGAAATGAACTGTGAAAAGTGATTAAAATGAACTCCACAGAAGTTTGTTTGCATAATTGGGTATGAACTATATATTTAATTACTTACACTCCATCATTCATCAAAGATCAAACACATTTCTTCTTCTCCAGCAGAAGTCCTTGGATGGTCAGAGATTAATAAGCATGGCGCAACATTTCTATTTCACTTTATTATCTTCCTCCGACTCATAGGTGGTTTTATCTGGAATACTTAACGTTCTAGAAGAAGCTCCGTCTTTAATAACTATTCTTCATCCTTTCTTCATTTCTCCACAGAGTTTTTAGCCTAAAATTAAATTTTCATTTTACAATAACTTTAACCATTAATTAAATCCAACTGGCATCAAGAGGACAACATGTCACGTCTTACCAAAAAAGTCATATTTCATGTATTTTCAAAGGGATTCTTAGATTTTAAAAGGGTTGTCTCGTGAAGATAACCCCCAGAGTATATTCCTGCACCCACTAGATGGGCTCTCGCCGGGTGTATGTATAACGAATACATACCCTCCGGTCCCAGCTCAGAAACCGACGAATCCTTGAAGAACACAATGCATTCACTGGGAGGAATCATGAGTCTGTAGTCACACAGAGTTACTGTAGATTTATCGATTTGTAGCGGTCAACGTCTTTAAAGGGGTTCTCTGTTTGTTAGGTAAATTTCCTTGTGAGC
Source organism: Dendrobates tinctorius (assembly GCF_039654945.1). NCBI lineage: Eukaryota > Metazoa > Chordata > Amphibia > Anura > Dendrobatidae > Dendrobates > Dendrobates tinctorius. Next base: position 11,691,641 of record NW_027361677.1, read on the forward strand.
ATTCATAGAGTTAAAACAATGAAAGATGGCATACTTAGTAGAGGTGAGTGAATAAATTCAAGTGGAATTGAGTTCTACTCGAAGTTTATTAAAAATCTCACATTCACCAAAATTCGACTTTTGTGTAATTCTCATCTGTGCTGATAAAGGAAAATGGCAGCTGATGGCTGTTATTCTTCTGTACCATTTTGGGCCATCAAAAGGTTAAAAAAAGTTAAAAATCCTTATACTCACCCCACCGTTCCCCAGCCTCTCTGCTTCTAATCACTAACCTTCTAGCCCTTGCCACATCTTTCGATCCCTAGTGCTAGTGATGAAAACCTCTAGCACTGTGCCAGATTTCTGGCTGACATGATTCCCAGGAGTGTTCTGTGCAAGCGAGCAGAAGGTCAACAGCATTCTCATTGCAGGCCACTACATGACACTTTTACTGGTTCTTGCCTCCTCTTCACATAATCGCTTGTACTGAAATCTTCACAAGGGCATGAAAAGGTCACTGTGTAATGATGTCACATTGTGCACTGTGACCTTGAATATACATGTGCAGAACCCTCGCGGGCCACATCAAAGCCAAAAGTTCTGGTCCAGCGTGAGAGTCTAGGGGTTTTATTATAAGTGGCGGTGATCTGAAGATGCAAAAAGTCCAAACGGGTGATGGTGACGTGTGGAGGTCCATAGAGATGAGCGTTGAGCCGAGTATAAGGATTTGTTTTACTCTATTCATATTATGTTTAGTATGCTCTGGTGTCTGACAAGACTCTAGAGCATAACAAGGGACATTATATTTGCAGAGAAGGCCTTCTCCATGAAAAAAAATTCTCCGAAACATCCACACAAACAGAAAAATTTTAATTTTGCCTGATCCGCTCGTCTGTAATACGGCTTCTCTGTTCCCTGCTCCAGAACTGCTTTTTCAATGATCTCTTCTGGACCTACCTCCAATGAACTAACCAATGTAGCCGTTGATTGGCAACAGAGTCAGAACTCCTAACTCTAAAGGCGCAGTCAGATGGTCGTATTACATGGATGATGATCACATCCCAATGCTCCGACTGGCCGGTAGCTCTCCTAACCCAAGCACAAGCTCGCACTGGCCCACAGGAGAACTGGAGAATCCTCCGGTTGGCCGCTGTAAAGGAGTGCTAATGAGTAGTGCTAATAAAAGTAAATTTGCGCACAAGGGTCAGGTTATTTTTACATGTAGCTGAAAAGTGGGCCCAAAGAATCAACGTTACCAGTGGGCCCTTGCCAATTAAGTCTGACAAACCCCACTCATGACAGCATGTATTTCCATGCAGCTGTTATGCTCGGGTCAACAGATCCACCGGCCAGTCCGCCCACTGCTATGCAGTCATCGTCAGTGATTTATGGCCGTCTTCACTGCACCCTAAATGTGTTCCACTTTCCAAAATGTCTTAAGAAAATCATTGCACCTGTGTTCTTGGTTTGAACAGGGGTCCCAAATATGGGACACACTTCAGTTATAAAGTTTTGGCATACGCTAGCAATATAGAACCACCTGCTATGACAAACATTCGTTCAATAGTCACAATGATTCTAGCATCAGAAGAAGCTGAAATAGGAAATAGCATTTTTTCCATTAACATTGTATCTATAAATGCGGGTTACATTATATAAAACACATTACAGCTCTCTAATCCTCTGGGAATTGGTAAAACCTGATTTTATTGGATTTTTAAGCAATAAAAATAAAAATGATACCATTCCTATTAATTCTGAGAAAGATCGATCACAGAGGCTTGTTTTACACAACAGCAGCATTTATAGAAGAGAAAATCCATGCAATAGATTAAAATGGACAGTGCGAATGTTAAGCAATAGTGGCGGTAATATAATGTGCAATGTAAAATGTGGCCTATTGCAGAAACAAGTAGGAACAGATCAGGCGGCTCGGCCAAGAAGGACTTTTATAGAGATTCGGAACAAATTTATTGCTAAACATAGACGGGTGATGGAAGCAAAATGGAGATTCAAGTACTCCGTTTCATATAAAAATGCTTCTTTGCTATTGAAAAAGATGTTACATTCATGTTCCTGCATTGTTACGAAAGGCAGAAGTGATTTTCTAGATCCATTTCATGGTGGAAAATTTTTGGACCTGACAATCCTCATTGGCTTACACTAAGGACCCTTGGATTCTAAGGGGATGTCCAGAACAAATAGCTCTGTAATGGAATTTACTATGTATTAAAGGGGCATTTATGATAAGTAAGGGTCCATTATTCTCCACAAAATAGGGGTCCCTGAGGTGAGACACCCACCCATCAGGCATTAATAGAAAAAATGCCTGAATTCAAAAGAATCCTTGATGTCTCGTACTGAGCTTGAGATCCATTCTAACTTGTTTTCCGATCACACTGAATGGAAATTTAAAGGGAACCTGCCAGCTTAGAATAAAGTTAAATCCACGCCATTTACTACTCCAATCCAATCATCTGTAATGCCTACTGTTACCTGTTTCATGCCCCACTGAACACATTCAAAGGGAAGGCATTGAGTACAATTGTGACTGTTATCATCTCTGGCTCCACCCAAAAGACTCAATCAAAAAAGTATGCAGTAGAGTTATTGCATTATTTTTTCACATTTTTGATTACAGGTTAAGGTATGTTAAAGGGAATCTGTCACCCTTTTTTTACCCTATCAGCTGCCAGCATTGACATCAGGGGCTTAACTACAGCATTCTGTAATGCTGTAGATAAGCCCCCGATGTAACCTGAAAGATAAGAAAAACACGTTAGATTATACTCACCGGGGGACGGTCCGGTCCGATGGGTGTTGCGGTCCGGTCTGACGCCTCCCATCTTCATACGATGCCATCCTCTTCTTCCCGTCCTGTAGTGGCTCAGGGGCAGACGCACTGCTCTGCCCTGTTGAGGGCAGAGCAGAGTCCTGCAGTGCGCAGGCATCGGGAGAGGTCCTGCGCACTGCAGTATTCTGCTCTTCTCTCAACAGGGCAGAGCAGTGTGCCTGAGCCGGAGCCACTACAGGAAGGGAAGAAGAGGATGGCATCGTATGAAGTTGGGAGGCGTCGGACGGGACGGCGACACCCATCGGACCGGACCGCCCCCTCCGGTGAGTATAATCTAACGTGTTTTTCTTATCTTTCAGGTTACATTGGGGGCTTATCTACAACATTACAGAATGCTGTAGATAAGCCCCTGATGTCAATGCCGGCAGCTGATAGAGCAAAAAAAGGTGACAGATTCCCTTTAAAGGAATATGTGCACCTGTGTAATGGAAAAAAATGCACATATATCTACATGTTTTGAGGTTTAAGTCCTACTATGCCATTGACTGATTCCTTTTTTTTAAGTTTTAAGACCTGCTATTTTTCAGATATCTGCTTATAGAGCTGCCTATTAAAGCTTCATAGGTGTTCCTTGCAAGGCGTGTTGTTGCTCACCTCTTCAGTCCTGATCAAGATTATCTGGTTTGTTTCTTCTCCTCCACCCACAACCTTCTCCAACAGCATCATTTATCCTGGTCAGCTCAGGCGGCATTAAACCACCTGAGTATTCAGGTAGTTTACATTCCTACCCCTGTGAAGCCTCTGAAAATTCAGGACTGATATTGTGGTCAACATGGTTCCAACACTGCCACATCTCGCTCTCCTGTAGATCTCTATCATTTCATGATTCCAGCACTGCCACAAAAGCAGCAATTACTTTCTCGAACGCAGCAACTTTGTATGTTTTAGCCTAGATTAAAAAAATGAACATTTCTTCTGGTGGCTTTGTTACAATGATGTATCGATTTATAAAACATTGTCATATATTCGATGACTGACTGAAATCTTTAACGTTGCAAAGATTATTTGGCGCATTATGATAGATTAAAAGGGTTTTGTTCCCGCTATTGCTTTATACTTTATGTTCCATGCTGGTTTTGTAATGGAGGTTTTAAATATATTTTTGACTACAAACTGGTTCAGATTAAATGCATTCAAATGGGAAATGCAAATCCAAGATGAAGAACATTGAATTGCTATAATTAAAATCATTAATAATAAGTGTGTTTATGTCATAAAAATAAAGAATGCAATTATACAGGTGAATACAAAATTATTCAAATTGTTTGCTTATTTTGTAACACAGGAACTGGCAGTAAATAAGAACGGATGGGGCTCGCTCGAGTTATATCATTTATTTTCCATTTATGTTCGATGTTCTTTGCAAATACAGGATTTAATCTTCGGGGAAAACAAAAAGCTACAAAACGTTAAAGAAATCAGATAAACAGAGGCTGCACATTCATTGGCCCTATCTGATGAGCCAAGCTAGACTGGTACAGTGGTTAGGGTTACTGGCACAATGGGTAATTAATATATATGGCGCTCACTATTTTTTCCCATACTTTCACGGACCTTTTTGAAAGTCAAATTCAAGCAAGTTTATTTGACCAGTTGAAGATAGATTCACTCGGTTTACTCTTATATTGCTATCTACAGTGGGTACAGAAAGTATTCAGACACCTTTAAATTTTTCACTCTTTGTTTCGTTGCAGCCATTTGGCAAATTCGAAAAAGTTCATTTTTCTTCATTGCTTAATATTTGGCGAGATGTTCTTTTTCTGAAATTCTGCTCCCTTTTTTTTCCACAAATACGAGGGGCGCCTGAAAAGTTCGAGGCCCACCCATGAAATCTTTTTTGCATGGTCTTGTTTTGCAATGCAATATGTTATTTAGTTAGTTGAATGGTCTCATGAGCAATCTGGATTTATTTAGATTTTTTTTGTTTCCGTTACAGCATTTTTAAGTTGGGTCGCAAGGCTGAAATATGGAAATGGAGAAGTTGGCAAATCGGCTGTTGCAATGGCTGCAATTCACTCCTGTGGTTTCCAAAGGCTTCAGCACCCACCCTATTCCCCTGATTTGGCTCCCTCGGACTATCACCTATTCCCACAGATGAAAAAGCACCTTGGTGGAAGTCGTTTTCCTTCTGATGAAGCCGTCATGGACGCTTTGCCAACTTCTCCATTTCCATATTTCAGCCTTGCGACCCAACTTTAAAATGCTGTAACGGAAACAAAAAAAATCAAAATGAATCCAGATTGCTCATAAGAACATTCAACTAACTAAATAACATATTGCATTGCAAAACAAGACCATGCAAAAAAGATTTCATGGGTGGGCATCAAACTTTTCAGGCGCCCCTCGTACGTTTGGTCATTGTGGCCAAAGAGATCAATTTTAACCTCATCAGTCCACAGGACTTGTTTCCAACATGCATCAGGCTTGTTTATATGTTCTTTTGTATATTTCTGATGCTTAATTTTATCAAGACACACGAGAGATTTTCTTCTGATGACTCGTCCATATTGGCCATATTTGTACAGGTGTCTCTGAACTGTAAAACAGTGTACCACAACTGAAGAGACTTCTAAATCCTTCTTAAGGCCTTTTGCACTCAAGCAAGGGTTCTGAGTTGCCTCTCTATCCTGCGAGCAGCTGTCACTGAAATTTTGCTTAATCTTGCAGACCTTATTTTGATCTCCACTGTTCCTGTTAGCTGCCATTTGATAATTACATTTCAAATTGGGGAAAGGGCAACTTGAAAACACTTTGCTATCTTCTTATAGCCTTCCCATTACTTTGTGGGGCTCCATCATTTTCATTTCCAAAGTGCTAGGCAGCTGCATAGAAGAATCCATTGCTGCTGTTTTTGCCACAAGGTGTAACAACCCTGCTGGCATCACTGCATGGCCTCCCATTCCCTGCACACCAACTTACTTTCTGCTTCAAGCCATGCTGTGAATTCTGTCTGTTGCCAGCCCTGAGCTCCATGTGCTATGCCTCTTGTTTTCCTGCTTGCTCTCCATGTTTCCTGACTGTGTGTATAGGGGGGCGGCACCTGAACTCTCTGGTTCTTATGCAGTCAGGGTGCACCTGTGTAATATGTCCCTTACCAATCACCTAGAGCCCTTGACTATTTAGTTTCGCCACACCCACTGACCTTTGCCTGTGCAATGTCTAAACTCAGCTCCTTGCTGCTGAGCTAGCCAGGCCCTGTCCTATGTCTTGCCTTCTCTGAAGGCTCTTACTGCGTATTCCTGTGTCTTGGTACCTTGCCTAGCATTTCTCTGTCCGCCTGCCAGGAGGCAGAATATCCTGGCCCTTGAGTCTTGTTCCCAGTGCCTTGTCTGTTTTCTGTCCGCCTGCCAGGAGGCAGAATATCCTGGTCCTTGTGTCTTTGTCCCTGTGTCTCTGTCTGAACTCAGTCTTACCTCTGTCTGTCTGTCTCCTTGTCTGTGGCTCCTTCTCTGCTGTATCTTTCCTTGTGTCCTCCCTGTCAGAGGCTCTGCTCCCTAGCCGCTCTGTCTGCACGGCTCCCTAGCTGCTCTGCCTGCATGGCTCCCTAGCCGCTCTGCCTGCACGGCTCCCTAGCCGCTCTGCCTGCACGGCTCCCTAGCCGCTCTGCCTGCACGGCTCCCTAGCCGCTCTGCCTGCACGGCTCCCTAGCCGCTCTGCCTGCATGGCTACCTAGCCGCTCTGCCTACTCCGTACTCCTGCGGCTCCGCCTACCTGCACCTCCTGTGTGAACAAGTCCAAACCTGCTCGGCTTCTTAGCTGCTCTGCCTGCATGGCTCCCTAGCCGTTCTGCCTGCACGGCTCCCTAGCCGCTCTGCCTGCACGGCTCCCTAGCCGCTCTGCCTGCACGGCTCCCTAGCCGCTCTGCCTACTCCGCACTCCTGCGGCTCCGCCTACCTGCACCTCCTGTGTGAACAGGTCCAAACCTGTTCTCTCATATACCACTCCTGCTTGCTCTGTGTCTCAAGCCGTCACCTACCTGCTCAGTGTCTCCAAGCCATGCCCGCTTGCCCAGTGTCTCCAAGCCGTGCCCACTTGCCCAGTGTCTCCAAGCCGTGCCCGCTTGCCCAGTGTCTCCAAGCTGTGTCTCCAAGCCGTGCCTGCCTGCCAGTGTACCAAGCCGTGCCTGCTTGCCCAGTGTCTCAGCCTGCCTGTTAGTCACACCTGTCCAAGTGACTTGTCCCCGAGTGGGACCAGCAGCCACAGCCAGACACCACCCTGGAGTGGCACCCGACAGCTATCTGCCGCACAAGCCTGACCTCACCATCAGAGGCTCCAGTGAAGACCGAGGTAGTTGTTGTGTTGCTGGCACAGTGGGGCCACAAACCCCCGGCTCGCGCCATTCAGCCAAGGCGCGAGCGTGACACAAGGATAGAGGAGGATGTGGTTTTATAAAGCTGGGAAATTTGCATCACATAGCCTTTCCCACTTAGGATAGTGAAAAAGCCATAACTCTAACATGCTAAATCCAGAACTGAAACCTTGGTCAAAGTTATCTGAGCACACAAATCTTCAAGAGTACCCAAACTTTTCCATCCGCCTATTTTCCTACTTATAATTTTTAGGTTCACAGACTATACACATAAAATCTCTATTTACTGGTATCAATTAAAATAAATGCAAAAACATACAAAAAAACCCTTAAAAATTACAATCCAAAATGGTTTAAGACACTATTTACGAGAGGCCAGGGCCGTCACCCTCTTCTGTCCCCTAGCTTTGTCCCTACCTGGCAGCGAAGGCTGGCACCCTCTTGGACGCTCCATGACGGCTCTCCCTATAGGTCTCTCCCTACAAGACCCTATTGTGATGGCATTGCAGGGACAGACCACAAAATCAAAATACAATATTAAGTTTCTCAGTTCGTAATAAAAGTTGTTTTGAACAAGGGTGCCAGAACTTTTACATGCCACTGTAGATATCCATAAATTAAGTTATGCATAATAATGAGAAATGATACAGGGAAAAGTATTGAACACATGAAGAAAGAGAGGTGCAAAAAGCCATGACACCAGCTGAAATATATCAGTAATTAGAAAACAATCCTGCCTCTTAGTGAAAAATAATATCAGCTGGTTCAACTTATGGCTTATATAAAGGTATCTCATTACCAAGGTGCCACACAAGAAACATTTCATGATGGGTAAAACCAGTAAGCTGTTTCAAGACCTTTACAACATTTTTGTTGCAAAACATATTTATGGCATTTGTTACAGAAGACTTCTAAACTACTGATGGTTCCAGCAAGCACTGTTGGGTACATATCTAGAAGTGGAAAGGACATCATTTCACCATAATCTGGCCATGACCACATGCACCCAACAAGATTTCAGACAGATGAGTGAAAATAGTTATTAGAATAGTTGTCCTGGAGCCATGGACCACTTGTGAAGAAGTACAGAAAGACCTGCTATCAGGATGTATAATTGTTTCAAAGGGAAGAATAAGTAATGCACTCAACCTTCATGGCTTGTATGAGCGCTCACCACACAAGACTCCATTGCTGAACAAAAGACATGTTCAAGCGCGTTTAAAGTTTGCTCAGCAAAATTTAGACAAGCCTGTGAAATACTGAAAGAATATAATCAGTTCAGATAAGACCCAAGCTGAACTCCTTGGATGGCATAATACACACCTTGTTTGGAGGCCAAAAGGCACTGTCTATCAACCCAAAACACCATACCAACAGTCATAATTAGAGATTGAAACATGAGGATGTGGTGCTATTTTTCAGCAAACGGCACTGACAAACTGTATTGAATGAAGAATGAATGGAAAAATATATCGAGGCATTCTTGATAAAAATCTGATACCAGGCTGATGAACATGAAACAAGGGCAAACATTTCAGCAAGACAATGATCCCAAACACAGAGTCAATGAAACTCTCAGTTGGTTTCTCATTATTACACAGATATAACTTAATTTATGGACATCTAAGGTTTGATTTATTTGCGTGTGTGAATTGGATGGGTTGTTACCGACATCTGGTGATAATTTCATGTACATAGCACCTTTGGAAATATATTTATTTAGAGAATTAGTGATGGTATTAAAATTATTTCACCTTCTGTATATTTTATTTGCAGCTGTTTTTGTTATGGAAAATAGGGTAATAGTAGGGTCTTTACACACTGCATTTTTTTACATTTTATCTTACGTGCCAATGCATAACATTTCACATATACAGAACTATTGAACCCCCATTTACTTGAAAGATGCTAATTTAATCTCTATTCAGTAGTATGCATTTGGGTTTCCATCCTTTTTTTTCCTGCATGGAATAGAATGACAGGCTGTTATATGTCATACAATTCATCCCATTAAAAACCTATATTAGGGAATGTTTTCTTTTCTAATAGATTACTATAGGTGATGAATGACATAATATGGCATTTATCACAGACTTCCAGTAAATCTATGTGACAGACAAAATGGCTGGTTTACCATGTAATACAATATTTTCCAAATTCGAATCCCGGCGACTCTACTCATCTCCAAATGTGAGGATACCAGATAAAGTCACCATGACTTTTTTCCAGTGCCAATATAGGGCAATAAATGTCAGTGTTGTCTTGGTAAATAGAGAGCATGGGAAGAGACATCAAACCATCAGTGTTTGTCTTCCTACTCGATTCTGAAGCATTGGGTCAGAAGAGGAGCCATGATGGAAAAAGGGCTGGGTGAGAGTTATTTTTTAGCTTATAATGAATTTAATAGGGTTTTCATACAGCCTGCCCAATCAATGGATTGGACATGTTTTTTTGTAAATATCTGTGTAGTTCAATTTTAGAAGAAGAGATGGTATAATAATCGAAGAGGAAATAGAAAATGAAGAAGAGGAAAAAGAAGAAGGAGAACAGAAAGAAAAAGAATAGGGGAAAAACAAGTAGACTGGAAAGAAAAAGAAGAGGATGAAGTAGAATGGAAAGAAGAAGTAGAAACAGTACAATGGAAAAAAGAAGAAAAATAAGAAAAAGACAAAGAAGTAGACTGGAAACAAGAAGAAGAGGAAGAAGAAAAAGAAGAATAAGAAGCAGTACATTGGAAAGAAAATAGAAGAGGAAGACAAAGTAGAATGGAAACAGGAAGAAGAAGAGGAAGAAGAAAAAGAATAAGAAGCAGTACAATGGAAAAAAGAAGAAGAGGAAGATGAAGTATAATGAAAACAGGAAGAAGAAGAGGAAGAAGAAAAAGAATTAAGAAGCAGTACAATGGAAAAAAAAGAAGAGGAAGATGAAGAAATAGAATGAAAACTGGAAGAAGAAGAGGAAGAAGAAAAAGAAGAATAAGAAGCAGTAGAATGGAAAGAAAAAAAGAAGAGGAAGACGAAGAAGTAGAATGGAAACAGGAAGAAGAAGAGGAAGAAGAAAAAGAAGAATAAGAAGCAGCACATTGGAAAGAAAATAGAAGAGGAAGATGAAGTAGCATGAAAACAGAAAGAAAAAGAGGAAGAAGAAAAAGAATTAAGAAGCAGTACAATGGAAAGAAAGAAAGAAAGAAAGAAGAGGAAGACGAAGAAGTAGAATGGAAACCAGAAGAGGAAGAAGAAAAAGAAGAATAAGAAGCAGTACAATGGAAAGAAAAAAAGAGGAAGACAAAGTAGAATGGAAACAGGAAGAAGAAGAGGAAGAAGAAAAAGAAGAATAAGAAGCAGTACAATGGAAAAAAAAGAGGAAGACGAAGAAGAATGGAAAGAAGAAGAAGAAAAGTAAGAAATAGAATGGAAAGAATAAGTATAAGAAATACAATGTAAAGGAGAAGAAAAAGAAGACGAAGACAAATAGGAGACGAAAAATTGAAGAAAAAGAAATAGCTGATGAAGAAGAGGAAACTGAAAAGGAAAAAGAGAAAGAAAAGGAAAAAGAAAAGATTAAATCGAATAATAAGAAGAAAAAGAGTCAAAAGCGCTTGTGGGTTAGTGAGCAGTAAATGTTGGATTTTCTTTTTCTGCTTGTTGCTTTTGGTGATATTTTGTACTAATTATCTCACTGTTTGATTTGGGTTTTCTAGAAATAAAGGATTAGAATGCTAATTAATACTAGAGGAATTATTTTGCAGGTGTCCTTGAACTTTTGCTGATTACAAGTAGCGAGAAGAAAAAGAAAACACCAAACAAAATGCTTTTGCAAAGAAGTTATTTAGAACAAAGTCTTAAAAAAAATCCCTGTTGGGAAATTTTTATATCCCCGTAAATAATATTTCACAACATGTTTGCAGAAAGCACAATCTCATAATGCTTGCTATATTTTAAAATGATTTTTTTTTTAAAAAGCAATCAATAGATACATGCGCTGAAGGAGATATTACAACAATGTATCACAGAGTAAATCAGAGTACAAATTAAAGATGTTTGTACTTGATAGAAGTGAGAGAACAGTGATTAGTTCGGGAAGGAACTTTATGCTATGAAAGTCTTAATTTTGTACTATAAAATAGTCAAATGGATTGTCACGTATCGAAATAAAACAATTGTTGTGACTTATGTCTGCGCAATGTTTACGGAGACAAAAATAAAGTCCCAAAGAGATAATCCATGAAAAGAATATCTTTGTATTCACAGTCCATATCAAACACATAAAAGATGGAGTATCACTCTTATAAGATGCAGTGATCATGTTGGTACATAATCAATCACAAACCATAACGAAAATATAATCCTACTAGCAGTAAAATCCTAATACATTGGGACTAACAATAAAATAACATACTAAACCGCATGGCTGTATCTTATCAATAAAATGCCTAGTGTATTACATTGAAAAATGCTAAAAAAAATACTAGTTATTAAATACACATTGTCCATCATAGCCTAGAGCAAGCGGTGCTAAAAGAAAGATAGAAAAAGTAAAAATAACAGAACATAAGAGCCTAAAGCACATCTATTAATGGAGGTAAAACATAAAGGCAATTGCATAAAATCAGAAAATAGATCCACTGAGAAATATGCAGCATGCTATGAGGATTCTCCGATGTCATCACGGGCACATGACCACAAGTATGTGATTTGCCTACATGTGATTGTATGCCAACTAGACGGAGACAGCCTCGCTCAAATTATGTTCATTGAATGAGGTCAGACAGGTTTAGTAGAAATGTGGTCAGAAATATGCAAATCAGATACTTGCAGTCACATGGCAACATTCTCGCGGTGACAGCACTGGAGAATTCTCACAGTGATTGCACTGTAAGGATTCAGAAATGTGCAGTCACACAGAGTGACTGTAGACTTGTAGCCTAAGGACGAACAACTTCTTTGATGACCAAGTGATGGGCAAACTCGTGGATATTCAGGTCCGGCGGGTTTGACCGAACATGTAATAAAAGTTTGGTTTGGGTACCAGAACGGTACCCGTATCCGAAACTGAACCTCATTCAGATGAATAAGGGGCCCTAACATCCGTTGCATGACAGCATGGCAATCAAAGGCTCTGATTGGTGGCAAACATGGAGTGGAAAACACAGGCTAACGATCTTACCGAGACGATCAGAGAGTTCCCATGCTGTCAGAAGACAGTGTGAGCCAGCAGCTGTGACCAGTGGTAAATAAGCTACGGTTGGTCACAGGCACCAACCGAGAGAGTACTACTTCCATCAGCCTGATAACAGCGACAGCAACTGCCACTGAAGGGAGTATTCATCAGCTGGCACCTGTGCAATAAATAAATAATAATTAAAAAATAGCATGGGGTATCTTCTATGTTTAATTATCAGCACAGGCAAAACTGACAACTAAAGGCTCCAACCCTCAGCTGTCCACTATATCATGGATGGTTATCAAGAATAAAGGCGTCCCACTCCGATTTTTTAAACTATTTAGATAAGTAATTTTAAAAAATGGCTTGGGTTCCCCCATTTTTGACAACCAGCCAAGCTAAAGCAAAAAGCTGTGGACGGAATTCTCAGAATGGTAAAGGGCCATGGACATTGGCCCCTCAGCCTAAAAATGGCAGCCCGCAGCCACCTTGGAAATGGCGTATCGCTTATATGCACCAACCCTGGCACTTTTCCTGCCTATTCTCACCTGCCCTGGTGCAATGGTAAATGGGGTAATTGTTGTGGGGTTGATGACAGTTGTTTTATGGCAGCTGGCATTAAGTCCACAGGTTAGTAGTAGAAAGGGGACTACAAGACACCCCTATTAATAACCCCATAGTTAGATTGTAAAAAAGAAATAGCTAGAATAAAATCCTTTAGTTGAAAGTAAGACATAGACTCCTTTATTTCAAATAAAAGAAAAGAATAGTTATATTGACCTTACGCCTATTCAATTGAAGCCCTTGTCACCTGCAAAAAACAGGAATAAATAAACAACCATATCCCTCACGTGTTTGACATGAAGATATTCCATACTGCCCCACGATGATTTGGATAATTTGTAGAGCAGTCACACCAGTGACGCTCTCTCTGTCAGCCGATACACAATGACAGGAGCCTAATTGCTCCTGCAGTGTCTAGCGCTGATCTCTCGTGAGAAAGTTCTCCAGAATTCATAGTTGAAACCTGGTGACCTTATTTATCGCACCGTGAGCAAGAAAGGGGCCAGGAAAATTGCCCCCCCTCCCAGGCTAAGAACATCAGCCCTCAGCTGCCAAGAAAAGGTGCATCAATAGGATGCACCAAATCTGGCACTTACCCTCACTCTTCCCACTTGTCCGATGGTGAAGACAAGTAGGGAAATATTTGTGGGGTTGATGTCACCTTTGAATTGTCAGGTAACATCAAGCCTAGGGGTTAGTAGTGGAGAGCTGTCTATAAGATGCCCCTATTACTAACCCAATAGTAAGTTTAGAAATAAACACACAACATAAATAAAATCCTTTACTTGAAATAAAAATCAACACTGTGTTTTACACATTTATTTAAAAATAAAAAACAAAGTTATACTCACCTTCTGCCTTGAAGCCCTTGCCCCTGTAAAATACAGAAAACAATAAACAACCATTATACCTACCTTATGCCTAATCAACTGAAGCTTTTATCCCCTGAAAAAAAAAACATGGTTCACAACCTGAATGCTCTCATGATGCAACCGCCCAGGCCGAAAAGCAGGATGCAGCTTCAGTGACGAGCGGTGATGTCAAAGAGGTTACCGCAGGTCACTGTAGGTACGCTTCCACTGTCACTTCATTGTGAGCAGGGACATTGAACTCTTTCTACTGGAATGAAATAAACTATCTTACAACAACCACCTAGAAGAGGTAGCAAGTTGAGATGAATATGTACAAATATGTACAAAAATGGTATTCCTCTGCTCAGTTGCAGCACTGGTCTACTCTTCACTCAAGCCCTAGCTGGTGCCATAATCACTGGTAAAAAGAGAAGAGGAGACTGGCGCAGGAGTGAATCATGTGTCTTGGAAGCCAACAGAACACCAAAGTGGAGCTGCAGTGGTTGTGACAGATGATTGGCTGGATGAGTACTTTTATTAAATTGTGTATTTAAACTCTTTCCTGCTCATATAAATTCAGCAAGCTTGGGCTCTATTTTTCTTTAGTCACACAAATCCCAAAAATTCAGTTCCCATAGAATTGACAAATTTTGGGAAATTTTACATTCAATTTTTCTTGCTAAGTATAGATTTGCTAATCTTACATATGTGCAAAGATCCATGGGAGACAAGTATGTAAACCAGCTCTCTTTTGGAAAGAAACAATTCCACGAGTACCACCTAGGATATGACCCGAGTATCTGAGCAAAATCATAAGTGCACGTCTATGGGTCTGTTTAAAAATTGGACTTCACTTGCATGACATTCATGTGTTGCCCTTTTTCACGAGCTGTTTAATAGGAAAGAACTTTGATCAGTTTATTTTTCATCTGAGAAAACGATGAAATTCTGATACATACCAAACTCTGATGACACTCTGATCAAATCAACTTTTTAATACAAGATCAATCACTGATGTCCAAATGAGCCCTAATGGTGATTAAAGTCACATATTCACTCAGGGTGCTCATTGTTACTTTCACACGCATACTTTGAAAGAGGCAAGATTAGTGTGAGGTGTCGAGTAGCCACCACTGCACAGGGGGAATCTCAAGCCATGTCCTCTGTGGTCTTCCATTTTTCTTCAGCCCCAGAGGTTCCTGCTCAGCAGAGATGTTGGTTCCAGCGTCTTAGAATCATAGAATCGTAGAGTTGGAAGGGACCTCCTGGGCCATCTGGTCCAAACCCCTGCTCAAGGCAGGATTCGCAAAATCATCCCAGTCAGATGATCATCTTGCTCAGGCTAATGCCATGTGTCTGGTTGCTGCTGCTGCCCCAGGTTCAGCTATAGCCTTCAGCATTAGTTAGCGGGGAGCAGACACTCCTGGGACTAAGTCCTGCTTTTCTCCATCTGAGCATACCCGTTAGATGACCGCTCATTGGTGGTCGGAGGTCACATGCTCAGGTCCTCAAGCAGCTCAGATTGGGCCATCAGCAAGGTCCTGGAAGGCTGCGGTTATAAAAGGATCGCCGTGCGCTAGTATAGACAATGTGGAGTGAGTGTTGTATGAACATATGAATGTCTCTGGTGACTGACTCATTATGAAACCCCTATCCTTGGTACGCATGTGTTGATCAGCCTTGCCAGTTAGTGCCTATGCTGATAGTGCAGGTAGGAGGCAGAGTCAGGGTCTAGCTTTAGCGTTTTGCAGTGGCTTGCTTGTACACCACTGTGTGCTTTGCACTCCACAGTAGCCATTGTCTATTAGTGGCGTTCGCAGGTGCGACGCTGTGCGACTAGTAGGTCTAGAGAGGCTCTTACCCTGCGTCCTTGGGGCAGAGTCTTGTGACCGTACACTAGCGCTGACTCAGCTGTGCCCTTTGACAGTCAACAGGGTACGGCATCTGTGTCGTGTGCTACCTTGGCTCTGTGAAGCAACATAGCCTGTCGCTACTACATACGGGGTGGCGTTTAACTCACGTGTGTCCAGTGCGATACTGCCATTTAGTGTCTGCCATTACCAAGCAGCAGTTAACATCTCTGCACGGTGGACCCCGGGCTGTGAACGCACCTTATTACCGTCTTTATATTAACTGGGTGGGTTCCGCCAGCCCTAACAAGTAGCTATAAAGTGGAACAAGCTTTACATTTACACATAGAGACAGAGTGCGATAAAGTTTGTAATTATTTAACACCAGAAAATTCTACCCTTAGGTCCCAATTCATCAAGACCAGTATTTTTCTCACCGGTGTTGCTGAGGGGGTATGTAGAAGTCTAATGCTCCTGATTAATTAACAGGGGCACGCCTCTTTATATATTAGGAGTATTGGATAATTGGAGTAGGCCTCTTTGCTCCACGCCAGGAATCTTACTGTCAAACTGTGGTCACACAACCATTTTTCTCTCATCTGAGAAAATCGGTCTGATATGCTCATCAAACTCTGATCACACTCTGATCAGAATTTGATCATAGTTGGATACGATTTTCTCAAACGTGGTGAATAAAACCCCAAAACTTTTCTCCATATTGTCAGTCACTGAAAATTTTTCCTCGGACCCATAATGTTGAATGGGGGAATGCCATT
This sequence comes from Dendrobates tinctorius, assembly GCF_039654945.1. Lineage (NCBI taxonomy): Eukaryota > Metazoa > Chordata > Amphibia > Anura > Dendrobatidae > Dendrobates > Dendrobates tinctorius. The sequence continues at coordinate 11,707,987 of NW_027361677.1, forward strand.
CAATTGTGCATGCTGCAATTTTTTCCTTGGACTGCATTGATCCAAGGAAAGAATTGAACATATGCACAGCCCCGTAGAATAGCACAAGGATGAGTGCTGTCACAAAAACCACAGACAGCAGTAATTCAATTTTTATGGTCACCACCTTGAGCCCTTAATGGAATGGATTAGATGAGCTGTTCTATCACACCCCTATTGCACCCTTGCCCTGCCCTAGCTACACCCATTTTGTCAGAACTGAGTGAAACTGTGCCTGAAAAATAGTAAAAGTGGCAACTATTTTGTGCAACTTTGCGTTTGCAAAAGTTTGGCAACTTTTCCAGGTGTTTTACGCCAGAATTCTTGTGTAATCACTTAGATGAATGGGGATTATAATATCTGGTTGTAGCCTGCCACTGCCTAAGACTAGGTGCAGACAACCATGTATTCTCCAAATCAAGAGAATCTGGTTGATTATGCAAGTCACACAGAGTTGACCAGAGTTTGATCAGAGTGTGATCCAATTCTCTTGGATGAGGAGAAGATGATATAAAGCAATAGGTGAAAAAATAAAACATAACCTTTAATCCGTCAATTAAAAAAACTACTAACATATATTACCCAAATGTGAAATAAAACGCATACAAAATGCCAATCTGATGGGTGGGCCCTAAAAATAAGGGAGGGAAACCACACCTAGATGCAGTGAGGACGTAGATTGTCACCTAAAAATCAATTAAATAGGAAGACAAAAATCTAGAAGGTACAGCAGTAGAAACATATTCCACTCATAAATGCTATAACCTAATTGCACATATATACATACACATCATGCAGAAATCACCAAAATGGTCTTTCAGGACCGCATAAAACAAACAATCAAGTGAGATGGTAATGTAAAAGGAACAATCTCACCAGGTAAAATGATGGGTCGGGAGTCTCGAAGGATCCTCTGTTCAGTCCAAATGGAGAATAGATAGGGGAAGACAATACCCTGTCACATCCCTAAGGGGCTAACAATCAGCTAATCCCCCAACTCCCACCCTAACAAGGGCAGTCCACAGCTAGCCCTAAATTGCACATGCCCTGCACTTTCCCTAAGGGGGTGTCCCAACGCGTTTCATCCAAGTAAAATCTTCAGGGGACTTAACTTGTAAAGTGCCATAGTGCTAATAATGAGAGGAACAAAAACCTTCCACTCCCTTTGCTACCCACAAGCGGTGGAGGAAGAAGGGCATATCTATAGATAAAATCACTTCATGTGAGATCACACATAGTTGGTAACACCTGAGAGGGATGGCTCTCTTCAGATGTTGTGGGTAGTGGCTACCCCAATGTAATAAGGAGTTTGTGGACGTTGGCTTCCTGTATGTGGAAGTCACCAAGTCTCCTTTTTCATTTTTCTCGATAAGAATGTCAAGAAAGGGCAATCTCGAGGTCTCAATTACTGATGTAAAAAATAAACCTACATCATTGCAATTGAGCTTAGTCACAAATTCACCAAATTCCTCAACTGAATTTTTCCAGATGATGAATATATCGTCTATGTACCGTGTCCATATCTCAGGGGCATGGCACATAGACGAACCATCCAACTGGTCACTCCCGAATACCACCGATTCCTCCCAGCAGCCGAGGAGGAGATTTGCATAAGCCGGCGCACAGGGACTCCCAATGGCGGTCCCCCTCAGCTGGTGGTAGAACTTATGGTTAAATATAAAAAAATTGTGTTAGGCTGGTTTCACATTCGCGCTTTTTAAGCGCACGCACGGCCGGGGGTAGCTCCGCCCCCGAGCCGGCTCTCTGCCCGGCGTGCCCGCCCCTTCCTTGTAGCGCCGCCTCCTAGCGCACAGCGGCGCCTGCGATCGGCGCACCCTATCTTTAGCATAGGGTGCGCAGATCGTGCGCAGGCCGTGCGCTAGTTGCGCTTTGACCTGCGCTGCGCACTTTTGACGGTGCGCCGTGCGCGCCAAAATCCGAAAAGTTTGATTTTGGCGCGCACGGCGCACCGTCAAAAGTGCGCAGCGCAGGTCAAAGCGCAACTAGCGCACGGCCTGCGCACGATCTGCGCACCCTATGCTAAAGATAGGGTGCGCCGATCGCAGGCGCCGCTGTGCGCTAGGAGGCGGCGCTACAAGGAAGGGGCGGGCACGCCGGGCAGAGAGCCGGCTCGGGGGCGGAGCTACCCCCGGCCGTGCGTGCGCTTAAAAAGCGCGAATGTGAAACCAGCCTTAGACAAAATCGAAGGAGCTTTAATACAAAATGATTAAACATAATTATTTTTTCACCTATTGCTTTATATTATGTTTAATTACTTTTGGGTGAGATTCCAATTGTCAATTTTCAACAGAAATTGTCTCATGCTTTATTGGATGAGGAGAAGATGGAGAAAAAAATGTCTCCACCTTCTTTATTGTGTCAGTCTTGGAAATCGGAGTTATTATGATGTCATCCAAGTCCAATATTTTCCACGGACTCATTGACTTGCCTGGCCGAGTGCGATCTGAGCGTTGGATGAAACTCAGGCATGTAGTTTGATCCGAAGTGGTTGGAAGAAAAAATCTTAGAGTAACAATGGTCCGGGTGTTTTGTGGAATTGTCATGTTCACAAGCCCTAAAGATAATTTTTTTAGATGGCAAAAACTAAATTTTCCATAGATCCATTAATAACTTTTGACTCTGTCATTCTCATGATGAAGATTTTTGGAAGATTCTCTTGCAAATTTTTAATGGGCATTATTAGAATTACAATGCATACTGTAGAAGCACAGTCAGGCAAAAACAGCCCGACGGACTGTAGCAGACAAACAAAGCTTAAGGGCTACGGTAATTTTGTCATTCGGCGGAAAACCTGTCATTTCCAATGGCGCTGTCTGACTGGTTTCAAGCTTCTCGCAAGGATATATCGATGTGTTCGATTTTCACAAATGGCTTTTCCTGTGGCCATTATAGATTATTATGCACATTTTAACCCGGCATCGACAAAACACAAGAAAATACATAGCGCTAACCTGTCAATGAATGGTATCCCAAGAGAGAATCATTGCTTCTTATTCATTTATCTAGGCAAGTGTAGAGGCTTTTTGACCTAATTTAGCATAGATAAATGACCCATGATGTGAAATTTCCCAATAGTTTAATAATGCATTTAACTCAAAGTGACACTTGCTCGCAGCTGCCTTAAAGCTGTTTCCAGGCTATATATGTCTTTTTGAAATGATGCATGACTTGTCAGTAAGCCTGCTTGATAGAAGCAAAAACCTCATGGGTAAATAACCAGAAAATGTTTTTTTAGGTTATCAGCTGCATTCACACTTTGGCAGTGTTTAGTTAATTAAAATAGAGCGAATAGCTATTATGATTTCATTCTGAAAAGTAATTATTTTTATATTTTGTTAGAATAAGAAGCTTTTTATTGAATTTTAATTTCAGTCAACCTGTAGGACAAAATGAAACTTTTATGGCTCACCTGGTGAGGTGGATTTTCAAGATCTAAGGCCTGGATGTGCAGCATGGAACAACGGCATTGGTGGAGTGAGGAGCAATAGAGCTGGAAGCCACTTGGAGCAGCAAGAAATAGCAGAGCTGGAGTCGTGGAACTACATGGAACAGTAGAGCTGGATGGAATGAAAAGCAGCTGAGCTGGATATAGTGCATAGTCATAGAGAAGCTTGGAACAGCAGATCTGGATGTGCTGGACAACATGTAAAGAAACAGAGCTGGATATATTTGATGATTGTAGAGCAGCTTGAAACAGCAATGCTGGATATGCTGTATATAGTGGATAGTTGTAGACTAGCTTGGAACAGCAGAGCTGAATGTGCTGAACAGCATGTAAAACAGTAGAGTTTGATATAGCGGATAATCATAGAACTGCTTGAAATAGCAGAACTGGATGTGCTGGAAGACATGTTAAGCAGTAGAGTTGGATATAGTGGATAGTTGAAGAACAGCTTGGAACAGCAGAGTTGGATGTGCTGGATGACATCAAAGCAGTATAGCTCAATATAGTGGATAGCATAAAACAGCTGGGAACAGCAGAGCTAGATGTGCTGGATGACATAAAAAGCAGTAGATCTGAACACAGTGGCTAGTCATAGAATAGTTTGGAAGAGAAAAGCAGGATTTGTTGAATGGCATGTAAAGCAGTAAAGCTATCTATCTAATATATAAAGCTGAATGTGTGTATGTATGTGTGTATGTGTGTTTATCCGGGATTGGCATCTGCACTGTCGCAGCTACAGCCACAAAATTTTACACAGTCACACGTCTGGACCCCGAGAGCGTCAAAGGCTATGTTGTGAGGCAAAATTTTAACCCCGTGCGTTCCAATTTACCAAACAATTTGGCCTATTATTCTTATCATTTCTATGGTGTTATCGTCATTCTGTAAAGCTGGAAATAACACAATTTATTACCATGCCAACACAGACCACCCTCTGACACAGACTGCAGGGGGAGCCCAGTATCACACAGGATACGATTAGATACACAGCTCAGCAGTCAGTATCACACAGGATAGGCTTACATACACAGCTCAGCAGTCAGTATCACACAGGATAGGATTACATACACAGCTCAGCAGTCAGTATCACACAGGAGATGATTAGATACACAGCTCAGCAGTCAGTATCACACAGGATAGGATTAGATACACAGCTCAGCAGTCAGTATCACACAGGATAGGAATAGATACACGGCTCAGCAGACAGTATCACACAGGATAGGATTAGATACACGGCTCAGTAGTCAGTATCACACAGGATAGGATTAGATACACAGTTCAGCAGACAGTATCACACAGGATAGGAATAGATACATGGCTCAGCAGTCAATATCACACAGGATAGGATTAGATACACAGCTCAGCACACAGTATCATACAGAATAGTATTAGATACACAGCTCAGCAGTCAGTATCACACAGGATAGGATTAAAAACATATGTGACATGCACAAATGTGAACAAGTCGGTCAGACAGTGTTCACACCACCCACTGACTGAAACACAAAGCGAAAACACAGAATGACAAATGTGCAGAAATACCCTGCAGTAACAAATATGACAGTAATCAGCAAGTGCTGGTAAAAAGATGACAACAAATACAGGGTATTTAGTCGATATGTTTTTTTGCAAAAAAATGTATACCAAGTTACTCCACCTCATCAAGGTAACCCTTAATGGAGCGTCCCTATCTAATGTATTAAAACAGGATAGGATTAGATACATGGCTGAGCAGTCAGTAACACACATGATAGGATTAGGTACACGGTTCAGCAGTCAGTATCACACAGGATAGGGTTAGATACACGGCTCAGCAGACGTTATCACACAGGATAGGATTAGATACACTGCTCAGCAGTCAGTATCACACTAGATAGGATTAGATACACGGCTCAGCAGGCAGTATCACACAGGATAGGATTAGATATACAGCTGAGCAGTCAGTAACACACGATAGGATTAGATACACAGCTCAGCAGAAAGTATCACACAGGAGAGGGTTAGGTACACAGCTCAGCAGACATTATCACACAGGATAGGGTTAGATGCACAGCTCAGAAACAGGATGTGGCAAAGGAGAGGACATTTTCATTCCAAGAATTCCACTCTTTCCATCTGATTTGTTTTTTGATTTTAAACGTCTCCAGTTTCCAGTTCAACTGCTATTTGCAATGTCCATTAACAATGCAAAGGGACAGTCCTTGAAAGTAGTAGGGATCGATTTGCAATCTCCATGCTTTTCTCATGGTCAACTTTACGTGGTCTGTTCAAGCGTTGGAACTGCCAAAAATCTGTTCATCTTTGCACCGAAAGGAAAAACCAAAATTGAGTTGAAAATAAAATGCTATCAATACTTGGGTAATCGTTTAGTTAATTTGTGTTGCAAATCTGTAGTGTTGAATATATGATGTGAAATGTTTTTATGTGCAATATAATCATTATAATTTGTTATAACTAACCACAGTTGGTTACTATGCCCAGGCAACGCCGGGCTCTCCAGTTAGTAGTGCATAAGTGAAGAACAGCAGATCTGAATGTGCTGGATGAGATATAAAGAAATAGAGCTGGATATACAGTAGCTGATAGTCGTAGAACGGCTTGGAACAGTAGAGCTGGATGTGCTGGGCGGCATATAAATCAGAAGAGCTCGATATAGTGGATAATTTAACATCTTGGAAAAGCAGAGTTGAATGTGCAGGACAACATGTAAAGCAGTAAAACTGAACATGGTGGATTGTAATAGAATGGTTTGGTACAGCAGAGGTGGATTAACTTGACGACATATCAAGCAGTACAGCTGGTTATGCGGAATGGCATCTGGAGCAGCACTGACCAGCTGAGCTGGATATGGTGGACTTCACCTATTGGAAAATGGAACAGTGCTGGATATTGTAAACTTTGCATGGAACAGCTGAGCCTAGCAGTACAGCAGAGTTTGGGTTTGTCAGGAAACCCATTTGGAACAGCTAAGCTGGTTAGGTTAAGAAACAAACTTGGAGCTGATGCAGCAGAGCTGGGCTTGACAGGAGACACACTTAGAACTAATGCAGCAGAGCCCAGCAGTATAGCAGAGCCCACTTAAACTGATCAAATGAAGCCCAGTGTTTCATTAAAACTGGGTTTCTCAGGAGATATATTTTTTTAATCAGATAACTTTTTTATTAAGGTTTTGTTTAAATAATACAACAAAAGCAGAAAAATACCCCCCCCCCTCAGATTTTTAAATCTCTGGACATTATACAATCCCACCATACATGAGCCAGATCAACATTACGATCAGTAGATACAGAGAATAAAGGAGCAAGGGAGTAACACCAAATTGTATTAACTCACCCTCATTTTGCACCCTCATAAAACAGACCAGTAACTAAGTGCTTATTTGTGCATTTTCGGAAACCTGGATGTCTCCGTAAGAGGCGGATCGGACATTGGAATACACATAGAGTTCAGCACCAATATAGACATTCTGTGGTAATTTCTTCAAGCTTCCCATAATAATAATAATACTAATAGTCTTTATTTATATAGCGCCAACATATTCCGCAGCGCTTTGCAGCTTAACATTTTCAAAACACAAGTCATAAGTAACAACGTTAACAATACAATAATTAAAGCAAAATAAGAAGATCCTGCTTGTGAGAGCTTACAATCTACAATGAGGTGGGGGAGATACAGAGTACAGGTGTGTATTTACAATGGTGTACTTACAATGATGGTCCAGCCATCTTGAGGGAGTGAGGGATGGATGGAGATAGTGAATGGGCTACACACGCACACTTACACATAGAATGACTGTGATTAGTGAACGTGATAGGCCGCTCTGAACAAATGTGTTTTGAGGGAGTGCCTGAAACTATGCAAATTGTGGATAGTCCTAATTTCTTGGAGTAGAGCATTCCAGAGGATTGGCGCAGCACGGGAAAAGTCTTGGAGTCGGAAGTGGGAGGTACGGATTAGTGCAGAGGTTAGTCAAAAGTCATTTGCAGAGCGCAGTGGTCAGTTAGGCCAATAGACAGAAATGAGGGAGCATATATAGGGGGGTGCTGCACTGTGGAGAGCTTTGTGGGTTCCCATATTTTATAATATACTTAAAAGAAACAGCAAAGTCCAAGCAGACAAGATGAATAGTCAGGTAACATGACTTAGATGGTGATATCATAGATGCTTGCCTAGGTATCATTTTAACCCAACACACACAGACACATAGGGAGCTTACCACTGGAGGAAGAAGATGGGCAGCTCATTGCTGGAGCCAGGGCAGGTGAGTAAATGGAATATCTTAAAACTAGAGATGAGCGACTTTGCCTTTTTTAGGGTCAAGTCGGGTTTCATGAAACCCGACTTTCTCAAAAGTCGAGTCGAACGAAATCGGCCGACTACAGGGAAAAGTCGTGAAACACGAAACCCAATGCAAGTCAATGGGAAGAAAAGTGAGTGGAGGACTGTAAGCACACCTGGCATGAATTTTAACCCTAGAGGCGGCGAAATCTCTCTCTCTTCTCTCTCTCTCCCTCTCCCACTCCCACTCCAGCTACGCTCCGCTTCTCTTATTGGCTGAAAAAAGTCACGTGCAAGCATTCAGCGAAACCCGACTTTGACGCTTAGGTCACCGACCGCCTGGCCAACTTCACACTGTGGTCGGGTTTCGTTTCATGAAACCCGACTTTGTCGAAAGTAGGCGACTTTTGAATCTGACAGACCTGTTTCGCTCAACTCTAATTAAAACTAATATTCAAAAATGTTCATATTATCCAAAATCCAAGAAGTATCATTTCTCCTTGCGGAGAGTGACATGTTAACCCCTTACTGAAATCGGATGGAATAGTATGTCCGATGTCAGTATTGCCCGATTTGATGTGGGCTTGGGCAGTGAGCCCACCTCAAAGCTGGGACATGATGTCAGCTGTTTTGAACCACTGACATGTGCCTGCAATAGCCGGGTGCGGAATCTCAATCCTCCCGTGGCTATTAACTAGTTAAATGCTGCTGTCAAACTCTGACAGCGGCATTTAACAAGTGCTCCCTGTGATCCAGCCGGAAATGCGTTCACCGGCAACTCATTTCACGTGATAGCGGGTCACTAGTGTGTTGGCATGACAACCAGAGGTCTCCTTGAGACCTCTATGGTTGTTGATGCTGGATTGCTGTGAGCGCCACCCTGTGGTCGACGCTCATAGCAAGTCTGCAATTCAGCTACGTAGAGGCGATCTGATCATCACCTCTATGTAGCAGAGCCGATCAAGTTGTGGCAGCTTCTAGCCTCCCATGGAGACTATTGAAGCATGCCAAAAGTAAAAAAAAAATATTTTAAAAAATATGAAAAAAATATAAAACACATAAGTTCAAATCACCCACCTTTCGCCCCATTCAAAATAAAATCACACATACACATATTAGGTATCTCCACATTCAGAATCGCCCAATCTATCAATAAAAAAAAGGATTAACCTGATCGCTAAACGGAATAACGAGAAAAAAAATCAAAACGCCAGAATTACGTTTTTTTGGTCTCTACGACATTGCATTGAAATACAATAACGGGGGATCAAAAGAACATATCTGCACAAAAGTGGTATCATTAAAAACATCAGCCCTGCACACAAAAAATAAGTCCTCACCCAACCCGAGATCACAAAAAATGGAGACACTACGGGTATCGGAAAATGGCGCAATTTTTTTTTTAGCAAACTTTGGAATTTTTTTTCACCACTTAGATAAAAAAGAACCTAGACATGTTTGGTGTCTATGAACTCATAATGACCTGGAGAATCAAAATGGCAGGTCAGTTTTAGCATTTAGTGAACCTAGCAAAAAAGACAAACAAAAAAAACAAGTGTGGGATTGCACTTTTTTTGCCATTTTAACGCACATGGAATTTTTTTTTCCTCTTATCTGTTACACGACATGCTAAAACCAATAGTGTCATTCAAAAGTACAACTTGTTCCACCAAAAATAAGCCCTCACACAGCCATATTGACTGATAATTTAAAAAGTTATGGATCTGGGAAGAAGGGGAGCGAAAAACGAAAATGTAAAACCTTCGGTCATGAAAGGGTTAAGCATGCCGAGATGAGGAGACTTAAACCAACAATGCTCCTCTGGGAAATATGCAAATTGTCTCTTCAGAGAGGAAGAGTACTAGAACTCTAGTGCCACCTATTGGAAGTAGCAATCCTAAAAGTCGATGTCGACCCTTTAACGAGCCTTGTTACACTTAGGATAAAAGCCAAACCGGAATCTCAGTTTGCAGACACTGTGTTTTGGTGTACTGCCCTTCATCAGTGTAAACTGTGAGATCTGGTTTGGCTGTATGAGAGGTGTCTGACTGGGATCCAAGAAGTATCATTTCTCCTTGCGGAGAGTGACATGTTTAACATTGCAACGGGCATCTACGAGAAGTCCAAGTTTGGCATTTAACACCAGACATTAACTGTCCGGAACGAACTTCAGGTTCACTCATTTCTAATCATCTCTTATTGCCTTTTTTATAATTATTCACGTTACTTTTTACTTATTTTTGTGAATTCTTGTTGAGTAATTAATTTGACAAAAATATATTTGATTTACTGCTCTATAATGCATCCTTTCATGGTCCAGGCTAAACTCTCTAGTTGAAATTTAGAGAAAATGTCTCGGTTTGAAAGTCTTACACAACGTCAGTATCCCAGTTGCATTAGCGAACTCCACGGTTGTAAGAACTTTCAAAATCTAAGCTTTCAATTGAACCCTAATATGCCACAGAAGACCCGCTTCTGAGTATAAGATCTAAGAAATGTCAATTCCATGCAACAAAGCTGTGTATCTCACAAGGGCAACTCCTGGAAATGCTTTGGCTCAAGATAAGTAAGAAATAAAATCTGAAAGATTTGCAGAGAAATAATATCCAAGAATGAACGCATTTGCCAGCTGTGTTCATCCGAGGTTTGTAAAACGTGAAATAGTATAAACACCGGAATATTGAAATCTTTGCTCATAATTTTAGCTTTGCAAACATTTTATTTATGGAAAAATCATATTTTTTTTTTTTTATTTTTATTTTGTAAAAGTGAAACAAAATTAAAAAAAATAATTTTATTCAATAAAAAAAAAATGCTTAAAGGGCAAGAATCAGTTATTGGAAATTTTGATTTATTGGGATAGGAAAATCAGAAATGCCATAACTATTATCCCAAAGAGCTGACATTCAAATGTAAAATATTCTGGTTACTCTTCACATTTGAAGGTATTTTTTATAATTTATAATTTCAATGCACTTCTAAATTATATTGCAAATGTTGATTTTTGTATCCAGAGCTGAAAAAACTCTACAATATCAAAAGAAAAACCTAAATAATAAAAAAGAAAGATTTTTGTATGTATAATGTGAACAAACAAGTATAAAAAAAAACATTTAAGAGAATAAATACCGTACCTCCTTGGTCTCCTTACGGAAATAAATGGGGAAATCCAACCTTTATCCAAATAAGCAAATCTCAGCAAACAGTTGTCAAGATGCAGGGGTAGATAGCAAATTGCCAAAAAAATACAAAATAGAAGCAAATAAACTTTATACTAGATGTAATAAACCGAAAGGACACCGAGAGTGAGAAATTGTAAAAATAAATGTATATGAAGTGTAACACCCATGCCCGTGCCCGTACCTCTGCAGGGTCCCCATTGGGGTCCCCGCTCTCACACTGCTCCCTGCTGCTCTGCCATGGTCTCTGGCCTTTCTCCTGCTCCCTGGCGCGTGGCCAGCACTTCCCCAGGTATGGTGCTGAGGTCACGCACGCACTCCCGTTCTCTTAAAGATACAGCGCATTTTTTGAATATGCTAGTAACCAATGATGTTAAGTTGTGTGCTATTTCTGGCCCCTCTGCCATAAGGGAGGGCGCCGGAGCAACAAGTGCTAATTTCCGGTTCAGTGTTCCATTTGCTCGGAGCTCTGCTGTGCTTTGCCTGTACCTTGCATGAATACGGCTAACACTGCTTCCTCAGACTACTGGTGACTCCATACTTGGCACCTGGGATGATACCTGCTCTGTCAGTATTACTGTTACCTGGACCAGCCATCTGACTGACCCATATCCAGGACTAGGACAGTATTGCCTGTTCCAGCTCTGTCCCTTGCTCCTGTCTCCCTTTGTCCGACTTTATCACTACCTGTTATCCCTGCCTGAATTCCAGCACAGCTGGGCCAGCTTCCACATGTCCGGGCTCTGACTGTAGGTAGCACTTGTGTCCCCTGTGGTTTCCATTCTGACCCTGTACGAGGGGTCTTACTATGGTTATCTGGGGTTCACATAGTTACACCCACTGCAGTTAACTCTGGTCGTGGTTCCGTGGTTCCACAAAGAAAATTGAAATAAACGAATGTGCGCTGCAACCTGTGCCTTTGCTTCCTTTCGTTACATGAAGGTCATAAAATACCAGATCGCAAAAGGCGTATGAGCAGATGGTACTACCCAAAGGAGTATGCTGTAGATGGATTAGCTGTGAACCCCACATGTTTCACCAATAAGTGTGGCTTCTTCAGGGGTGTCTTTTTATTCCCTATTATTGATGCACGGACGACCTTATCCAAACATGCTCGGTTGTTATCTGAGTACCTCGAGCATGCTCATACAGTGGGGCAAAAAAGTATTTAGTCAGTCAGCAATAGTGCAAGTTCCACCACTTAAAAAGATGAGAGACGTCTGTAATTTACATCATAGGTAGACCTCAACTATGGGAGACAAACTGAGAAAAAAAAAATCCAGAAAATCACATTGTCTGTTTTTTTTTTTCATTTTATTTGCATATTATGGTGGAAAATAAGTATTTGGTCAGAAACAAGCAATCAAGATTTCTGGCTCTCACAGACCAGTAACTTCTTCTTTAAGAGTCTCCTCTTTCCTCCACTCATTACCTGTAGTAATGGCACCTGTTTAAACTTGTTATCAGTATAAAAAGACACCTGTGCACACCCTCAAACAGTCTGACTCCAAACTCCACTATGGTGAAGACCAAAGAGCTGTCAAAGGACACCAGAAACAAAATTGTAGCCCTGCAACAGGCTGGGAAGACTGAATCTGCAATAGCCTACCAGCTTGGAGTGAAGAAATCAACTGTGGGACCAATAATTAGAAAATGGAAGACATACAAGACCACTGATAATCTCCCTCGATCTGGTGCTCCACGCAAAATCCCACCCCGTGGGGTCAGAATGATCACAAGAACGGTGAGCAAAAATCCCAGAACCACACGGGGGGAGCTAGTGAATGAACTGCAGAGAGCTGGGACCAATGTAACAAGGCCTACCATAAGTAACACACTACGCCACCATGGACTCAGATCCTGCAGTGCCAGACGTGTCCCACTGCTTAAGCCTGTACATGTCCGGGCCCGTCTGAAGTTTGCTAGAGAGCATTTGGATGATCCAGAGGAGTTTTGGGAGAATGTCCTATGGTCTGATGAAACCAAACTGGAACTGTTTGGTAGAAACACAACTTGTCGTGTTTGGAGGAAAAAGAATACTGAGTTGCATCCATCAAACACCATACCTACTGTAAAGCATGGTGGTGGAAACATCATGCTTTGGGGCTGTTTCTCTGCAAAGGGGCCAGGACGACTGATCCGGGTACAAGAAAGAATGAATGGGGCCATGTATCGTGAGATTTTGAGTGCAAACCTCCTTCCATCAGCAAGGGCATTGAAGATGAAACATGGCTGGGTCTTTCAACATGACAATGATCCAAAGCACACCGCCAGGGCAATGAAGGAGTGGCTTCGTAAGAAGCATTTCAAGGTCCTGGAGTGGCCTAGCCAGTCTCCAGATCTCAACCCTATAGAAAACCTTTGGAGGGAGTTGAAAGTCCGTGTTGCCAAGCGAAAAGCCAAAAACATCACTGCTCTAGAGGAGATCTGCATGGAGGAATGGGCCAACATACCAACAACAGTGTGTGGCAACCTTGTGAAGACTTACAGAAAACGTTTGACCTCTGTCATTGCCAACAAAGGATATATCACAAAGTATTGAGATGAAATTTTGTTTCTGACCAAATACTTATTTTCCACCATAATATGCAAATAAAATGAAAAAAAAACAGACAATGTGATTTTCTGGATTTTTTTTTCTCAGTTTGTCTCCCATAGTTGAGGTCTACCTGTGATGTAAATTACAGACGCCTCTCATCTTTTTAAGTGGTGGAACTTGCACTATTGCTGACTGACTAAATACTTTTTTGCCCCACTGTATATTAATATAATATAATTTCTGGCTGTGATGTAATATGAAGGCAGCAACAGATCAGTGGCTGCTGATCATTTGCCGCACTCACAATGTAACGCTAGTCACTATTTACAGACAGGGTTAAATACCAAGAGAGAACACAGTAAACTAAAGGGAAAAGGCAAAGGTTAAGTCAAAGTCACTGTCTGAGGTCAGAATACCAGGGAGAAAGCAGATCAGAGCAAAGGGACAAGGCAAACGGACGATCAGAACAAGGTCCAAGGTCAGGAAGCAAAAGATCAGCAAAGAGAACAGAAATGCAAAGCAAACCACTGAGCAGATGCTACTTTTGGCAGAGGTCTGGGACTGACAGTTCAGCTAAGTAGCTGGATAATCATCTGGGACAGGGAACACCTGAAAAAGGCTCAGCACCTCCTAGAATAAGATTGGACAGCTGAGCTGTCCATCAAAACTCCAACAGCTCAGCAAATCCTTGCACCATATTAGATGACCGAGCTGTCAGTCACCGCGTCAGGGACACACGTGATGTTTTCCACTAGAAGATGAAGATAGAAATGCGTTGGGACCTAACAGTTTTAAAAAAGAAAAGGTTATTATTCTCAGATCATATAAAAGTGCCATTTATCAATGCTCAGTTATAAATCAGCAATGGCCAAGTTGCTTTGTACAGTAACAAAGTGAGCGGCACATTTTCAACAACAGCTGGCTGCCTTTAGATGTAAATTTCCACTAGAGTAAAAAAAAAAAAACCACCTGATCTGTTCTGTTCTCACAGGTACATTTTCATCTCAATGAATAGTGAAACTCTATCTCCTGAATGACAAGAACATCATTATGAGCTTCCTCTGTTTGCACGTCCAGATTCACGGTCCCCATCGCACCCAAAGGCAGCGATGATTAAATGAAATCCTCTGAAAGCTATTATATGGCCCAAGTGGCTACAACAGATCATTAAACTCAATACTTCGCCATATTTCCCCTGTTAATATAGAAGAAAATGTTATATTTGTAATTAAAGTGGATACAAAGAAACCTTCTGTATGCTGTAATATGTAATGAATGCGCGCCCCAAATCCACCAGCCGCTCCACGTCCTGCAGAGCCATCTAGATATCACACAGAATTTATTGATCATGGTGTCTTCACTAATTACGTATTGATTTATTTATTGCAAATTTATGGGCAATGATTTTCCAGCATCATATAATATGATAAAATGAGACTGATCACAAGCATTGCCATGCAGTTAAATGAAGCTTATAGGAGACGTGTAAAATATTCTAAAATTAGAGATTAACAAATCTGCCGAAATTAGTTTTTTTGTCCAATTTGCTCGAATTTGGAAATTCGATTTTCATTGTATATATACAATAAAAATCTGACCTGCCTCTACCCTCACCCTGATTGGGGGTCCTTTCAACTCCAACTTTCTTCTCTTAGTTCTTCACTCTACAACTTTTTTTTGTTTACTAGGCCTCACGCAATGTTGGGTCAAGTCTAGTTAGTCAATGCACTAAAAAGGGTTGTCAAGGATATGTTGCATTGATGGCCAATATTTGGGCTAGGTCATCAATGTCTGATCAACAGATATGAACCTAGCACTCAACTTAAAGGTATTTGTAAGACGTTTCGGTCAATGTGACCTTCATCAGTTACGTGTGGCCAGAGATGGCCGGTGGACACCGCATCTGGAGACACGTTTGCCCCTCTCCTATATACTGACAAGCTCATTACCTTAGAGAGATCATTCTCCTCAATGCCTAAAGCACCATCGTCCTTTCTGAATAGATGCCTATAAGCTCTACACAATCTATATACCACACGTAACTGAAGAAGGTCACATTGACCGAAACGTCTTTTTTCGTGTACTACAATAAACCGCCTTACAAATACCTTTACGTTGAGTGCTAGGTTCATATTTGTTGCTTTAACGGTTTGGGAACCTAACTTTAGCACCATCTTGAGTTGTGCTCACGGTGTTCTTTCTATCAATGTCTGATCGTCATTGATGGCCAATATTTGGGTAGGTCATCAATGTCTGATTGTGGGGGTGTGACATCCGACACCCCCACCTTTCAGATATTCCCAGTGATTAATTGTAGAGATGCACATCACAGCATAGTCAACTCTATAGTGGCCCGAGTCAAATACTGCTCATCGCTCCCCTGTTGATTGAAATCGGGCGCAAATATGCAGTATCCAGCCGCGATCACTATATAGCTGATGGACAACTGCACAACTGAGTACTTCTGACCACCAACATGACTGGGAACAGCTGATCGGCAGGCCTACCAATCAGATATTGATGACCTATCTTTAGGATAGGCCTCAATGCAAAAGTCCCGGACAACCCCTTTCAGTCTGTAAATAAGAACACTGGAGCTGTAGAGAAATGGGACAGAGGAAGACTGAGCTTAAAGTTGCAGTGGTAGATCAGGTGAGGCAAAGGAGTTATAATAATTTTTTGTAACCCCTTTCTAGTCCTAATAAGAAGCCAGAAAAGTCATAACTAGTGATGAGTGAGTATGCTCGTTGCTTGGGTTTCCCTAAGCATGCTCGGGAGGTCTCCGAGTATTTGGAAGTGCTCGGAGATTTAGTTTCTGTCACCGTAGCTGCATGAATTGCGGCTACTTGGCAGCCTGAATACATGTGAGGAATGCCTGTTTGTTAGGGAATTCCCACATGTATTTAGGCTGTCAAGTAGCCGCAAATCATGCAGCTGAGGAGAAGAAAACTAAATCTCCGAGCACTTTCAAATACTCGGAGACCACCCGAGCAACGAGCATACTCGCTCATCATTAGTCGTAACCTGTTGTAATTTTGCAGTAAATCAAATCACAATGACTTGTATTCTACCTTTTCACCAGTTTCCCCTCTGCAGGTTCTACCAGAAATTTTTCAATTTTATCTAAGCCGGTGAGTGAAAACTTTGTTGTTATGAAGTTTCTCATACAGAATGCACCAGAGACATGAGTGATTCCTGCTCTCCTGACACATGTTCAGAAATTGCAGCAGCATGGATGAAATTTTACAGCAACACTGAGCAGTGTGGCTGTGAATCCAGTTCTCATTGAGATAAACACTTACTAGAAAGCTGCAGCCTGTGTGTCTGTCTTATCTCTGCTACTCTCTTCTCTTGTGCTCTCTATCAAATGACATCTGTCTCTCCTGACTCCCTCAGATTCATGAGTGTTGAGCAGATGGGAGAAAATCACTACCACAATCTCTACCAGCAATCTTTATCTGCCCCAACATAATGCATCAGGGAAGAGACTGGAAATATCAATACCCATTCAATTGTTGGCTGATCTCACTGAAATCAGATGGTTTGGCTCTTTTTTACCCAACGTGTAATGGGCAACCTTGGCTCTGTTGTATCTTTAAGCTCCATGCATGAGAAATAGAAATATCCTGCTAATTATTATTTTCAGATTTCTTATTATAGCCAAACTTAAAGTATTAGAAAAAAAAATAGAAAAAAAATAATATAAACACAGGAAAAGCAAAATTACTAACATTTTACAGCAAGGAATGAAAGCTGATGCATTTTAAAGATCCCCTTTCACATGAATACTAAAGAAGTACAGTAAATTAAAATTATTTTATATTATACCCAAGAAACACAATGCCGAGGAAATTTATGCCACTGAGCTAATAGATCCGTAAATAAATTGAAGTATTTCATGATTATATGTTTCATGTGAAATGTTATTATACCGCTACCATAACAAAAATGTCAAATTTCTTTTTTAATTGGCCCTTATTTAAAATCTATGATGAAATAAAATGGTATAAAATTCAATAATAAAAACATTGCGAAGATACACTTACCATAATATACATAATGTTCCCGGATTCTGACAAGGCTGGATATCATTACGTTAATGCGGAAAGGGATTGACACAAAACTTGCCAGGTTATTTTTGAAGGACGCATTCTGATTTATGACCAACGATGGGTTAGACAAATAATATTTTTATTGCCTCCTTGGCATTCCTATCTATCTGTATGAATCCTTTAGAGCCTAAAGCTTCCACTTATCTGCCAATCAAATTAGCAAAGTTTCTTAGGCCAAATTTCTGGCATGAGTAGACTTGAAAGGAAAGTATGAAATGTTCTACAAAGTATCTTCTGACCAGAAGAAGTCCAAAAATTTGTAAAGACAGAAGAACATTAGGGGTAGGGCTTGAGATTGGAAGAAAGGTCTAAAAATTATTAGCACACCATCTAGGTGGAGAGCTATAAAGGGCGCAGAGCAGTAGAAAATAATAACGGTCCTAGGAGCGCTGGAAATGAGACCAAGACAAGGATTTTAGTGTTGAACCACAATGCATTTCAACGGTTAAACCGTCTTCATCAGGTGGAAGTTATTATTTTCTACTGCATCTTGAAAATGCTAACACAGCCAGTGGTGGAGGTGCGGCTGGTAGGTTCCCAAACCGTGGAGTATGGTATAGAAGACCGGGCACACTCTCTTAAATGCAGTGAAGAATTTTAATGTGCAATACATACAGTAGTCACATCACAAACGTTTCGGTCTGTCAAGACTTTCATCAGTGTGCTAAAGAGAATAGCCTTAATATAAACAATGTGCACAAATAGAGTGGTAGGCAATAGAATCGGTATGGTGGAGGCACAGCGATTTCATCATATGGAGGATCAGAGAAAATGTGAGGGGGCGTATCTAGCCTTAGGACGCAGTATCCACTACTTGTCACAGAGTCTGTGGGAAGCAGTGGATACTGCGTCCCGAGGACAAAATTCTTCACTGCATTTAAGAGAGTGTGCCCGATCTTCTATAACATATAACACTTTATGGAACATTCAAGTCTGAGAAATTCTGTCTGGGCATCTGAGGCTGATTCTGAAACTATAAAGAAAATTAGTCCAAAAATTATCCAAAGAGAATAATGTATGTTTTGCTTGGTATTGCAAAGCATACCACAACAAGTTACTTGTAAATATTGCTGTTTCCCCCATTTTTTCCGCTATCACTTTGAGAAATATACATACACTCAGACAAGTAATACGTAAAAAGTTACTTGCATGTATAGTAGTAAACACTATATCAACAACTTACTGCTTTTTAACAGCAAACCATACAAATACTATGTATGCACAAAAGTCCTTTGGGAATACAAGATTCAAATTTCTTCTCTTGTTATCTGGGGACTGTGGGAAGAGATAGAAGTTGTTTATAGTGTGCAGATAGAGCCAAAAATAATAATAAAGTCAACAACAATGCTGCTTCTTCTATTACACACGATGATCAAAAGATTGGCAGGTGACCTAGATCAGCTCTGCCAATTATACCGGTGATGACAAGAGGCTTTTTCCTGGTATGGTGGGCATTTATTATGGTTTTTTGCAAGAAAAAATATTATATATACTGTATATATACTAGTAAACAGGTTCCATAAAGCTGTGGTTGGAGGAGTTTCACATAGGAAAAGAAAAACATACTGTAATTGGCAGCACAGAGACCGGACCTCAACTCCATCCAACACCTTTTGGATGAACTAGAGCCGAGGCTGCGAGCCTGGCCCTTTGACCTCAAAAGTAAAAGTAATGTGTAAAAAAATAAAAAGGTTTCCTTAGCATATACAAAAAGTATACACTTTCTTGCACATATTTTAAAAAATACAATTATTCTCTACCCACACAGTTATAGTAACCTGAAAAGTAATTTGAAAGATTTTTTTATTGTGAAACATTAAAGGATTGTGCCAAGTAATCCCATACTGTTGGAGGCCTGACTGATGGGAGCCCCACCAATCCCAAATGCGGGGCTCTGTCAGAAGGTTGTGGGGATTAAACATGAGCCTCTCTGCTCGATTCACTTTCTTCAAGATTGCCAAAAGTTACTGAGCCATGTACTGGCATCTACAGTAATGAGACTTTGTAAATCCTTGTTTTTAGCACCATTAACGGTGTGATTGGGTCTCCAGCAATCAATAAGTTTTCCCCTATCCTATCTATCTTTTTTGATCATTTACATATGTGATACCACCTCCTTAAACAAAAACAAAAAAGCAAATGACGGCAAAAATGTTTGCTTTTTTGTGCTGTCTTAGGCTACTTTCAGACTTGCGTTAGGAGGCGTAGCGCAGGGCCGCCACTAAGCTCCACCCCTGGCCGTGCCTCCTCCAGTCAGCTCCTTCTATGGGCGCATGACTTTGCATGTGATCAGCGTACCCTATATTTAATATTGGGTATGCTGGCCGTGCGCTGGTATGATTTTGCCGGCATGTGCGCCCTTTTGGCGCTTGGCGTTGCACCAAAAGGGCACACATGCTAGCAAAATCAAACTAGCACATGGCCAGCATACCCAATGCTAAATATAGGGTACGCTGATCGAATGCAAAGTCATGCGCCCATTGGAGGAGCTGACCGGAGGAGGCGCAACTGGGGGCGGAGCTAAGCGGGGGCCCTGCGCTGCGCCTCCTAACGCAAGTCTGAAAGTAGCCTTAATGCTTGCGCCACAAAAAATATGAACTGAAAGGAGTTGTGTTTTTTTTTTGGGTAATACATTCATCTTTGAAACAAAAAAATCCCCCCAAACCGCCATAAAGTTATCGCTTTGAAACTATAGCAAAGCAAAAAAAAAATGAAATAAAAAAACACAACTCCTTTCATTTAGGGGTTTGCTAGTGAAGAGTACATAAATACAATATATTTGTATTTTTTTAGCTATTAAGTAATAAGTCCAACACAAAGCTGCTTGGCTTGATAATATTATCATAACTTGCATCTGATAAATATTAACACCTGATTTAATAAATCCCCCATAATCCCCCTTTTCCTAGAATGCGGAATATCCATGAATCATCTCCAGCAATAATTAGAAGAGTCATCTGATAATTTGTTTTGTCAGCCTAAAGGGATTATGAGAAATGACTGAGTTGGGGAAGGGTGAGATGTTAATATACATCTGGGAGCTCATTACAAAATAGATATGTCGAAAACAGGAAAAAAAAAATTAATACATTCGGGATTTTTTTTTTTTCTTCACTTTGTCTTTATCTCTTTGTCTGAAATTCATAAAGATTAAAATGAAATGATAAAGGACGTGTCTCCATGCTTCTGGGGTTGTACCTTTGATTGAAGAAAGATGAAAGGTCGGAAACCTTTTACGTTTGGAAAATGAAAAATATGCTCTTAGCGCTCTGGCTGACATTTTCTAATGTCCAAATATACTCATGTGTGAAATGTTAATAACAACATAGTGAATATTAAAAAACCCACGCGCAAGAGAACTGCTGTGCGTAGTGGGACTTTTTCGAAAGAAATACGGCATTTTACAGGTAATAATTGGGTTACCGGCAACATACAAGGTGAGCTCTCTGTGTAAGCAGATAGATACTGGTAAATTTAAATAAATATATTGGCTATGGCTGTTTGTTACTGAGGTCGGCCTAAAGGAGTGAAAAAAATCCTGACTCTAGTAGTATATCATTAACTTTGTGATTTCAAATAACTTTCGTAAAACATGAGATACTGAGGCCTTTTAAGATGGTTTTGAATTCTTTGGACTGTGCTTGGTGAATACTAAGTTCTTTAAAAATGATTTTGTACCCTTTAGACTGCTTGTGCTTGATGATATTGGTCAGCCAGATAATTTTGTTAGCAAGTAACAGGGAATAAAATTGATCTTTTAAATCATCAAGACAGCATTCTTTTAATTGTATATATATGGCCCCCTATCCTGGAATACTATACATGACCCTCCTCCCTGGCATAAATATCAACCCATGCTGGTATACATGATTCCCCATCCTGGTATACGTAACCCCCATCCCCATCCTGGTGTACATAGTCCCCATCTTGGAATGAATGTCCCCCATCCCCATCCTGGTATACATGGCCCCCATCCTGGTATACATATGACCCCCATCCCCATCCTGATATACATAACCCCCACTCCCATCCTGGTATACATGGCCGCATCCCCATCCTGGTATACATAACTCCCACCCCCATCCTGGTATACATGGCCCCCATTCCCATCCTGGTATACATAACCCCCATCCCCATCCATGGTATACATGGCACCCCATCCTGCTATACATGGCCCATCCCCATCCTAGTATACATGGTCCCCATCTACATCCTGGTATGCATGTCTCCCATCCCCATCCTGGTAAACATGGCCCCATCTCCATCCTGGTATGAATAGCCCCATCATGGTATACATGGCCCCCATTCCCATCCAGGTATACAATGCACCCCATCCTGTTATGCATGGCACCCCATCCCAATTTTGGTATATATGGAAACATCCCAATGCTGGTATACATGGCCACCAATCCCCATCTTGTATGCATGTCCCCTATCCCAATCCTGGGATACATGGTCCCTTCATCCCCACGGCCCCCATCACACCGCACATGTAAAAAAAATAAACTATTCTACTCAATTTCCCTTTGCTCCTTTGTAGTGTTGCATCCTGTTCTGATCCCAACAGCTGATTTCAATGTGTAAGCAGCACTTGACGTCACTGCCATGCCCACCCAAACGCTGACGTCAGCAGTCGGAATATTCACTGATCCCCATGCCTGGGATTTTGGAAGCGGAGATTAGTAAATATTAATTTTCTTTAATAGCGTGCACACTATTAGCCGCAGGCGTCAGCTCCTCCAGTGGCTGGGCGATCATGTGTGCCCACTGTTGAAGAGAATGAATATTAACTGCTTTCCACCCTCATGGGTGTGGGGAGCAGTGAATATTAATTCTCTTTAATAGTGGGCACACATGATTGCCTAGCCAATGTAGGAGCCGGCAGTTGCGGCTAACAGTGTGACCGCTGTTAAAGAAAATGAATATTTACATGTCCATAGTGCCTTCCACCTCTCGGCACTGGCTTCAGTGCATAGAGGTGGGTGGCATTATGGGTGTGGAGAGCAGTGAATAATCATTGTCTTTAATAGCTGGCACACATGTTAGCTACAGCCTCCGATTCCTGCCTCCTGTGACCCACTCCTCCACCGCTGCCACTCCCCTCCATCCACAGCTAGACTATAGGTACATCCGGACAATAAGAAGCACCCTCACTTTCCTCCAAAATGTTGGAGGAAAAAAAAGCATCTTATAGTCCAAAAAATACAATAATACTTCTTTGGCTGATGCAATCTTCTGCAATGAGTAAAATGGTTGTTGCCATTTTTGGCGATTCGTGCAAAAAAAAATTGCAAATTGTTCTACTTCACCAGGAAATTTGTACAGATTTGGCACAAATTTTATTTGCATTGCTGCTTTCTATTGAATGGTAAAGTTGGACATACACTTTAGACAGGTGTCAAAACCTAAATGATACTCCATTGGTTTTTCAATGTCTAAATGGAAATTAGACGCTGCCAGACCTTTCGGGCAAGAGTTTGCCTCGAGCAGAAAACCCAACATTCTGATCCAGTTCTCCTCTAACATCTTTAGTCAGGAGACCTTCATAGACATTATATAGTTATCCAATCGTGACAAAATCGTCAGGGTAGAGCAACTATTATCTACAGTGTATGGCTAGATTAAGATAGTATCTTTCAGCCTACATGAGCCGCTCCGGGAATATGTTCCTCAACCGGTCTTTTACCGCCCAACTGAGATATATTCAGTGTGTTTCACATTCAGAATGAGGGATGGATCATTTTCTCTGGCTGATCTAGAAATGTGAGCAGTCTATTTGTGTTCTATTTAGTGGCGTATATTGAAGATGTATTTCTGCCTGATCCTTATTATATTCTGCTTGACTAAAAGTGACTTGCTGTAAGTAAGAATAAAACAGGGATGATTGCCTCCATGCTTTCACATATCTTCAGCTGGCATAATACTGCACAAAATTCATACGGGATTAGACACAGACCACCTACTGCTCTACATGAATCGGTTAAGGATGAATCCATTTTCCTGCTGACATGCCTTATAACTGTGGTTGGATGATCATTCATTTCAACCATGATTTTACTCTAAATAAAATGGAAAGTAAATATTCATTCTTAGGTTTTATCGAACATGGAACTGAAATGTATAAAAAAAAAACTATTTTTTGCTTTTTATTTTGTGTTTAGTATTATTTTTTTCATTAACAATGATATTATTACATCTGAATGTTTATACCAGTCTATCTTTAAAGGGGTACACATCATATTTTTGCAACATCTCATGTGCATATGTGTATTTTATGATTAGGATTAGGATTAGGATTAGGGTCTTATCTGGGTTAAAATGAGGAACAGAGGTAGAGAAAATGCTCACCTGAAAAGGTTGTGAATGTCACAAAAAAATTAGCTGCAGATCCGCAAAACGGTATATCATATGGAAACTGGAGAAAGGTGGTGGTAAATCTGAGCTGCCGAAAGTATCAGATGCAGTCTCCTACTGAGAATGATACTTTGGGCAGCTCGGATTTACCTCCATCTTTCTCCATTTTCCATATGGAATATTTTATGTTCTATCCTATGGACAAGGATTGCACTATTTCTTGGTAAAAAAGAGAAAACAAAAAAACAAATGTGTCGCAAGCTCCGTTTGGAAACTGATGTAGATTTTATACATGAATCCATGAATATATCCATAATACCAAACAGAGAAAGAGGACAGCACCGCCGATCCCGCTAACAGTCTGTGCACATGGTGTTATAAAATACCGCAGGCAAATACCTCAAAACTTCTGGTGCTTACCCAGAAAATAAAAGTACAGTAGATCCAACTTTAAGAAGAAAGGATGGGTAGAAGCGCCACAGCGCCAAACGGCCGTCGTCAGCACCTGCACACTCCTTTATTCACTCTCCCGGTGAAGATATTTTAAATATTTCCCATAAAGCGTGGAACTTTTAAAGATTGATGAGTAGAGTTGAGCGACTTTGGTTGGATCGGGTTTCATGAAACAAAATTCATTTCAGATGAAACTGGTCCGACTAGAGCAAAAAAAGTCGGAGTTTCGTCCGAAACCCGACCCCAATGCAAGTCAATGGGGAATAAAAGTCGGCATTGAGTGGATGAATGTCATCCGCTCAATGCCGACTTTTATTTCCCATTGACTTGTATTGGGGTCGGGTTTCGGACGAAACTCCGACTTTTTTTTGCCCTAGTCGGACCAGTTTCATCTGAAACTAATTCTGTTTCATGAAACCCGATCCGACTAAAGTCGCTCAACTCTATTGATGAGTGCTACCCGTCCTTTCTTCTTAAAGCTGAATCCATGAATATATCAAGTTCCAAATGAACACTCATTGTGCCGAACCAACGTTCATTTTGCACTACGGCACCACATGCTTTTTGCACAATCATAATAGAGAGCCAAGCAATACAAACATCAAAAATGGGAAACAAATGTTCAGAAAAGATTTACGTGCTACATCTGTATACAGTAAGCTTTTGATCAAAGGCAAGAAGATATCCAGCCATATTATGCATAAAAAGTGGAAGCTTTATTCCAACAAAAGTTAAAAGTTGACATCCCCAAGTGCATCCAAAAAATAATGGTTTTCCTTTTCCTATGCGTTTCAGACTGTAACTCAGTACTTTATTTAGAAGGCGACACGGCACTTTTGGTGTCATTGGTGCTCAAGT
This sequence comes from Dendrobates tinctorius, assembly GCF_039654945.1. Classification (NCBI taxonomy): domain Eukaryota; kingdom Metazoa; phylum Chordata; class Amphibia; order Anura; family Dendrobatidae; genus Dendrobates; species Dendrobates tinctorius. The sequence goes on from NW_027361677.1 coordinate 11,733,244, forward strand.
AGGATCCAATCGCATCAACCTCGTGCTTTCCACCCTGTTATCCCTCAATCCAGAGGACAGATGAAGGTCAAGTTATAGACCGAAATGCCTCTTTACTGTTTGTATTATATCACAATAAAAAAATGTAATCTCTATTGATCACATCTGAGTGCCAAGTTTTCTTACATCTGTAACACAGTACTGTTTGAAATGAATAGGAAAAGAAAACCAAAATTATTTTGGATGTACTTGGATTGTTAAGGATATATATTCAATTTCAAGATATCCAAAATGGACGCCTGCAGATTAAATGGACGCTTAGCTGAATATATAGATGAATCACAGATACTGATTAATGTGTGCTCGTGCTCAAAGTCATACCTGTCAACAGGTTTTAGAACACTCAGGTGAACTTTCGTATGCCAACGTGTCCACTGAGCTAGTATTGCCTAAGACTAGAATCATAAAACACATCCTGAGGGAGGAGGATTTAGTGGGTTTAACTACAAATTTACATTGATAAGTGATAACCTATGAAAGGATGTGCCTTCCGATCAATAAAACAGATCTTGCTACTAGTGATGTGATTTGTCTCAGTGTACACGTTACATCTCTCCGAGAGATAAAATTTAGCCACAGACAATTAAGATGATCCCTCATTTAGGGTGACCGCTAACATTTTGGCGCATCAACGAGGGGCCAGTGGGAAGCATCCAGATGACCACAGCCGCACCACACTTCTTCCCAGGACGGGTGCCGTTTTTGGGCCAGGACACTGGAGCTACGCCACATTAGATAAGAAAAAGCTCTTAACTTTTGTTGGAACAAAGCTTCCATTTTGTAACCAGAATATGACAGGAGGACCTTACGTTTGATCTTTGCTTCACCACACTGAGCAGGAGTGGTTTCTTCCATGTCAAAGACTGGAAAGTTTCGTCCAGTGTGTGCCTCTTCTTTTGTTATGTTTGTACAGTAAGCTTTGGCAGCAATGATTTCAATGAATACATAGCCACACATCTTTCTTTTATGTATTTTTTTGTTTTAATTTATATTTCTGGTTTAATTATTGTAGCTTTATATCCTTAAATGGGAATTCATAAGATTGGAAGTTATTTCCCCATCTACTGTATGTGGTAGGAAATAACTTGGCATCTGACAGATGGTACCAACATCGATATGGAGAACCAGAGCTCTCTAAAGCCGCTAGTGTATAGTGTATCTCAATCTAGCCTTAGTCACCTGATGAAGCCTGTCAAGGCAAAACATATTGGGAAGGCTATGAGCAAATCTAAAATTATGCAAAACCAAACAAGAAAAAAGGAACCTAGCACCACTGCGCCATCCCGACCTCAGTCCGAGATTGCAGAGGTCAAATCACACACAAACACTAACGCCAAGAAACCCCATTCAGAACGGGTGCTCAATCCGTGAAACAACAAATAGGAAATCCACATGTAAAGAAACGAAGGATGGCACTCCCCATTCAAATGCAAAAAAGGCTTTATTCAGGAGTAAAAAACATCGGCACGGGAGACACGTGTAGAGTACGGACTATGGCCGTTTCGTGCTGCTGCGCTTCGACGGGTCCTGATTAGTTTATTAAATTATTCTTTTAGAAATCAAGTTTTAATCACAATAGCCCTTAAATTGGGTTCCTAAAATCCTGCATTATGACATCATTCACTTAATTAGGTCAAGCTGCAACACCGGGTACAACCTATGGAGAAAGGTGGCACTCATCAGATCCTTTTTTCTAATCTCAAACAACCCCTACTTTAATCCAACATTTATGGTACAAGTAAGATGACTTATTTATTGATCTCCAAGAGACTGTACAAGTCATCACATACAGAACTGTAACATGCCAAATATTAACGTCAGGTAATTACAACCTCAAGGAACAAAAAGAATATAGACTACATTGAATGACTTTGTATCAAAACAAACAATTATTGTTCACACGCAACAAAACTATTCTTGGTAAAGAGGTAATGATTCATAATGTGTAGTTTCAACCATATATTTGCAAAATTGTACAGTCTCTGCTTTATCTGAGTCGCTGCGTGATCGATTTATCCACATGGATCTCTCTTGGGTTTTTATCATTTTATTTTTCCAGTAGAGATGACATCTATAGGGCTGAAACATTAGAAAACCACAAAATACAAGACATCCACGAATACCTGGGTAAAAGGAAACATAAAATCGAATTAATATTTTCAGTACGTCATCATTCTTATCTATACATATACAATATGTAATTGTAAAATTTTAAAAAATTTGCCACATGGAAAGATACGAAAAGAGGGAAGAAACCAATTCATTTATGAAAGTTAGTTATTTTGTGTTCATCCTTGAATTACAAAGTGATAGGTCTCGATTGCTCTGCTGATTTGTAATCTGGAAATATATTCTTCAGCCAGACCGTGTATTATTTTTATAAACACCATATGAACAAAAGTATTAGAGCAACACCTTTAAGACCTTTTATGACCTTCCATTCTACATCCAAAGACATTAATATGGAGTCGTCCCTCTGTAGACATAACAGCTTCTACTCTCCGTGAAAGACTTTCTACAAGATTTTAGAGGTGTCTGTGGGAATTTTTGTCCCTTCATCAAGAAGATCATTTGTGAGGTCAGATACTGATGTTGAAGTAGAGATCGAGCTCATAATCTCTGTTCTAGATCATGCAAAATGTGTTGGATGGGTTTGAGATCTGGGCTTTGTGCAGTAAGTCTTGTTCTTCCACCAAACTCCCACAACCATGTCTTATGGACCTTGCGCACTGGGCACAGTCATGGAAAGCAGAAAAGTGTCTCCTGAAACTGTCCAAAACTGGAAGCTGCAATTGTCCAAAATGTCGTACATCGTGAAGAATTAAAATGAACACAGAGATTCTATAAGCTTAATAGTGAGTACAGCTCTGGAGTATAATTCAACATGTAACTCAGGTGCAGTACAGGATAAGTAATGTAATTGTTCTGAATATATAGCAACTCACTCAGGAAAAATAAGTAACACACTAAAAACTGCAACTGACCCTCTCGATCCTTGTACAGACTAGAGATCCTTACACTGCAGTCCCTAGTGGTTTCTGTGTGAGCTGAGATAGCCCTAACCTGAGACTAGATGATGGCAACTCAGACCTAAGCTAGTACTTCATGTTCCTCCTAAAGAACCGAAGGGCGAAGCAGAGTGTAAATTACCTACAGAAGGGAAATGTGCTGAGATAGAAAGCGATCCCAGAGTGAGTAAAGCAAACCATAAAATACAAAATAAGGGATACAGTATGTCCTGTTAGAGAATATGATACTTACTACCTTAAAAGAAACAGAATAAAGAACATAAACAGCAGAGAGTTAAACCCTAGCTGGTCTTTCACCATCCAAATAAGGCTATCATCAGCAGGAAATACCAGCAGGGGAAACGTTTCTAAATTAGGTGAAAGGTGATATATAAGAGAAATGAGTAAATGAAAACACCTTATGTCCTTAAAACAATGCAACAAGGATAAGAGAAACTAAACACCCAGAGAAAAGATGTATCTGCTGTGGCTTGGCTGACAGAGCAGATGACCCCAAAGCACAGGCTCAAGTGTTCGAACCTAGATATATAAGGCTGTGTGCACACGCTGCGGATTTTGCCGCGGTTCCGCAGCAGTACCATGATTCCCTATGGGAATCAAAAACCGCAATGCAGATGGTGCGGAATTTTCCGCTCGGATTATCTGCAGTTTTCAATCTGCAGAAAGAATTGACATGTCAATTCTTTCTGCGGATTCTGCTGCGGTTTGCCATCTCCTCCATTGAGGAGATGAAAAACCGCAGAGCAATCCGCAGGTAAAACCGCAGGTCTTTTGACTTGCGGTTTCACCTGCGGATTTTACAAAATCCGCGCGGATGAATCCGCACCCAATCCGCAGCGTGTGCACACAGCCTAAGAGTAATGTAGGTGCATAGCGAGCGCACCATCAGAACCGTGAGTGCAGCCCTAGAGTATAATACAGGATGTAAGTCGGGATCAGTACAGGATAAGTAATTTTAATGTAAGTACACAGTGACTGCCAATCACTTGCCATTAGGGTAATTTCTTATATTCACACATTTTGTACAGTGCAAATTTCTTCATATTGACTGAGGGAATCTGAGGTCTGATGTCAATGGGGGACGTATTAATATACTTGAGTATAAATTTTGTACCTTTTCTACTAGTCAAAATTAGTGATGAGTGAGAATACTAGTTACTCGAGATTTCCCGAGCATGCTGGGGTGGTTTCCGAGTATTTTGGCGTGCTCGGAGATTTAGTTTTCGTCGTCTCATCTGCATGATTTGCAACTTGTAGACAGGCTGAATACATGTGGGAATTCCCTAACAAACAGGCATTCCACACATGTATTCAAGCTGTCTAGCAGCTGCAAATCATGCAGATGAGACTGTTATGATTGAGTCACCGTAGGAGGCAGACACAAAAATACAAGCTAAGTCCAGAAAACCAGAGAAGTTGGCAACTATCAGATTGCAGACCCCTGAACCTATCAACACAACTAGCAGTAGCCGTGGGGGGTTCCTACGGTGCCCTAGACTCCTCGATCACAGCCGGAGAGCTAATTAGCCTAAAGACAGAAAAGGAAATCTAACCTGCCCCAGAGCAGACCCCAAAGTAAAAGGCATCCCCCAACATATAATGACGGTGAAGCAAGATGAAAAAACACTTACACAGATAGAAGGATAGGCTGAGCAAACGATGGGGCCCAAGCTAACTAAACAGAACAGGAAAGGAAGGTTGCTGTCTGCAATCTGCCAAAACCCTATCAAAGACATAAGCCAACAAGCTGATATGGAAAAAGACCCTGAAGCAGCTAGGCTTCAAAAACTAAATCAGCACTCAGGTATTTTCAGAAGACAGAGCTAAAGGAATTCAGCACACCCCAGCAGGGAATGGCAGAAATCCAGAAAAAACAAAGCAAAACAAAGTCAAAGCAAAAATGCAAAAGGCCGAGCAGAAAACTTAGCTTTAGAGGAGCAGGAATTCAGACTGGTCTCCAAGGATCCCACAGAGAAATCACCCGCAGGGCAGAAGGGCGTCGGCAGCCTTATATCCAGTCAGTAACTCCACTCAGCCAGTCATCATCATTAGGCCCAGGTGTTTGACAATCAGGCTCACTACCTTTCTTCACCAGAAGAGGGAGTTCCTCGGGCCTCAGTAGTGAAGGGGAAAATGAACTCACAACATGAGACTATGAAAACTAAATCTCCTAGCATGCCAAAATACTCGGAGGCCACCCGAGCACGCTTAGGAAATCTCGAGTAACGAGTATACTCGCTCATCACTAGTCAAAATCCTTTGTTGTTTGCCCTTTGATGATTGACATATTCTTGTGACTGCATTCTCTAAGCTCTTAAACTCTGTATGCCCAAATGTCTTAAATTCTTCCTTATGTTTAGTAAATCTTTGAGGAAACCACTGAAAACTACATGGTAATTGACGTTCCATTCTATATGGTTGATCATCTCAGAAAACATGACCGATATGCAGAACTTGTGATAGAATTGAACATTTAGTAGCGAATATCTTGTCTAGATAAAGTGGTGGTTTCTCTAACAGTTTGTCCTTCCGAGAGGTTTATTGTTGAGTGCCTCCATTTTTTATTATAAGCCCCTTAATGCACATTTAATTCCTCTTGGAAATGCCCATAAATGTGTAGAAAATAAGACGTTACTGTATGCTTACATAAGCTATTTGACAAAGTAAATAAAATAAAAGGCCACCGAGAAGAGAATTCATTGTTCCCCAAAGCGATGAGTGCTCGTTGAAGCCGAAAATTACTCTATTCGTCGAAAAAAAAAATAAGCCAAGTCCTTCCCAACAGAGAGTGAGGTGTCTTGTATCAGCTGAACCAAAATGAAATACTGATATTGAACAGACAACTAAATTCAGCATATGATTTCAGAACTAGTTTACCTCCCGTAGTGTCAGAGATACACATACCGGCCTCCTACCATAAACCATCACCATTCGTCATCTATTAATCCACCATTTTACATTTATTTTCTATGGCAATGCAGTATGTGGAAATATTTAATTCTTTCTTTGAGCTAAAGAATATCATTTCTCCCCACAAAAATTCATAGATATATATATTTACATCAGAAGTTTATTGCAGGCAGGATGTGTGACCCCTGGCTACGGAGTCATAATTGTTATCCATTATTTCCCGTCTGTGTATTTACAAAATCATTTCCAAGAAATTCTCTATTTTCACAAGTCTCAAGCGACATTGCGGCACTATAAAATGATATAATATCCAGGAATAAATTATATATCCACAATCTGAAAATGAAGTGAGGCAGCGGATCCATCTTCTTAATGGAAAAACACCCTTAGTAGCAAAAATGCGTATTGTAATTTTTTTTTATATGTGTAAAGACATGCATCAGTATATTAAATGGTCACTAAGGTCTAACCATAATATTCTTGAGTAGGGATGAGCGGGCGCATGGAAGTTTGGGTTCTGGTACACCACCCAAACTTTAGTTCAACGTTCAGGGTACAAAAACTACTCAAACTCAAACCTGAGCCCGATTGAAAACAATGGGGACCCGAACGTTGGACCTGGAAAACTCTCTTGCCTCCCGGACTTCCCAAGGAACTCTTAACATTAGTAGGGAATTCCAGAAGAAGTCTTTGTTCGAAGATTAGCACCAGATACTGAATGTTCGGTACTAACCCCGAACATTGACGTTTGAGTTTGCTCATCTCTATTCTTGAGGACTGATTCATTATTGCATTTGCAACGTGTTTCATCTATTTTTTCGGTGGTTTTCACCTGTTTTTTATTTGCGCTTTATACTTCTACTAATTTGTGCCTTTTTTAAAGTATTTTACTTTATTAACTAGAGTTATCATACCTAAAGTTGATCATTAGTGTCAAGATATGTAAAATGGGCAACTCAAAACATTATTGGAATCCACAGAAAACTGAGTTCAAAAACAAGCCCAGCCAATACAAACCAAGTATTCAGCACGAAGACAAAAGAGTTTTGTTTTAAACGTGCAAAAATTATTTTTATTCAATTTTAATAAATACATGTATACTAAAAGGTGAACATACAAATGAGTATATGTAAGGTGCTAGAACCAAGGCATGGAACACCCAACACATTAGTTGATCACATTGAGAAAAGTCTCTTTTCAGATAAGGTGAACAGTAACAAAAAGGGGTTCATGTAAAGTCAATGCAACCCAAATATCAGTAAATTAGTAATAAATTTCATATCATATCATTAATTCACCTTAATGAACAAGGAGAGGGTACATATAGTGGTTAGGCCTCATTGCCTGCTGTCTACTCCACGTCCGCTCCCTCAAATCCATGAACAACTACCAATGAGACAACATAAACATCATCTTACCCACGTGGGTGGTCGGATCGTCATGTCAATGCCCTGACGCGTTTCGCTATAGGGCTTCCTCGGGGGGCTGTGTCTTCGTGCTGAATACTTGGTTTGCATTGGCTGGGCTTGTTTTTGAACTCAGTTTTCTGTGGATTCCAGTATTTTACGTTATGCAGTTTTCTCTTTTTTTAATGTTCATCGTTATGGTTGGAGCTTGGGGTCTCCAGATGCTTTCTGCTCATTCATCAATTTCTACTTTTTAAAAAGTCTCAACTTTTTGGGAACAAATGTTTTTTAGCCCACTTTTCACCCCTGAATGATGTATGCCTGAAATTTTTGTGCAAATTTTGAACCATTTTAGCAGAATATTCAACTTCCTTGCGCTAAAAAGTAGGAAAAAATGTGAAAGACAAAAAATTAAGAGCTTTTTTTGGTTTTGCACAAAATTCATGAAACACTGGTGCCAGTTTGAAAAATTTGGCATAAAATACATCAATAAGTGCCACATGAAATAAGGAAAGTAGCATTGTGAACTAAACAGGCTGGACTTGAAATTGATACGTTTTCATTTTACTGAAGCTCAGCAGTAAACTATAAGGACAGAACATAATTTGTATTGTATTTTGTTTAAAGACTGGATATCAGGTAACAAAACAGATGAGGCTTATTAAATCATGCCCAAAAATTAGCATTTTGGGGGCATTAATGATGTTCATTTAAGGGGCAATCCTGAGCATGATTTAATTGACCATGCAATGTAATTATTGCTAAGGCTGCTTTCACATTGCGTTCTGAGTCCCCTTTGGGGCATACATCTGAAATCCCTTTCAAAATGGGGTCCAAATGTGTACGTCGAAGGGGCCATAGACTATCAAAGTAAGCAATTTTTTTTTTGGAGTGTACGCCTTCTGGAGGCAGACACTCAGACGTAGTACAAGTGTCAAAAGACTGATTGTAACTTCCAAACAGAAAACTTGTGTAGCCATCTCTTATATCTCTTATATATAACCAACAAGTAAGGTAGCCCTCTGTAGCACTATAGCATGAAAACATTAAATATATGAAATATGAATTGCATTACTGTTCCAGATAATATGAAAATTTGAGAATACTTAGCGCATAAATTGGCCAATTCAGGAATACCCAGCAGCTGCGATAAGGCGATTCTCATTGCTGGGAACCCTTCTAATGTGAATCCTCTCCTAGACTGAAACCTTCATTTATATTATTATAATATAATTAATGTTTGTATGCTGTAACGTTACAGAGTTCAACTTTATTTGTTGATTATATATAGAGATGGCCACTCTTAGTTTGTACGCCTACGTACCTGTTTGGAAGTGATGGTCAGTCTTTTCTATCTGCCTACATTAGCTCTCTGACTAAACACTCCACCCATCAGCGAACAACATGGCCTAGTGCTATCTGATGTCTTGTAGGTTAGCACTCTGCCCAATATTTTACTATACCAACAGGTCTGACGAACCCACATGGTTAATTAACCATATAATGGTAGGATTATAATGGCCTATCATCGGTTACCACATAGAATACATATAATATAATATTTCTTCATTTTATTCCAGCTATGGGTCATGTTATCCTGGTGTATCTGGTGACTATGCCGTCAGGACATTGTGGGCCCCTTATTTCGATCAATGGGAAGAAAATTACGTAAAATCTTCAAGATGCCTTCTGTGTACATTAATAAAGATATGTGATATACAGTTATGTAATATGTATTTGTTATTATATCCTGTATTATGATTTGCTTTTTGCATCTGTGTACTAATATTATGCTCCGTAAGACATGTTTGGTATCTGTTATGTTTATGTGTATATTTGAATTTTCTCATTAGAATTTTTCTATACCTGTTAATGGCATATGCATAATATGATTAATTAATGTATTCTATCTTCTTAATTGGTGGGGTGTTTTTGGGTTATATTTATGCCAGCACAAGTATGATGATATGCCTGCAGTTTGTCCCCACGTCATCGGATTGTTTTTAATGATTTAATTATACACATGGTTTACATATGTTTGGGAAATGATGTCCCTGCGCTCCTGTCCTGTACGTGCATGATGCCCGTTTGCTGCGGTGCCTGCTGGCTTTCGGCATCTAATCCTGTGGGCTGGGCCTGCCCCGGCTCCACCCAGTTGTGACGCCGACGCCGTCCGGCATTGTTAGTGACCTGGCGTCATAGCGCATCACTTCTGGGCAGTGAGTGCTACTTCTGGTCCGGTGGTAATTGACGCCACGGCCGGGGATTATGAAAAGCTGGGACATAGTCTGAATGAGAGGCCCCTTGAGGAAGGAGTCCGAAACGCGCATCGGGGCGGACCCGCTGGCCCAGGAATCACGCTCCCTGGTACCACTGACGTTACTAGGTAATCATTATGGATTATATTGTGAAAGACTTTGATTGGGTGATGTTGGCACTATGTATGTATGCTAAGTATATTGGGCAGTGTTAAGTAGTTAATACTGGGACATATTGTGGTGGCATTAACCCCATTATAGGGGATTGCTGGAAACTTATTTGCTGCAGTGTTAAATAGTTAATACTGGGACATATTGTGGTGGCATTAACCCGATTATAGGGGATTGCTGGAAACATTTGCTGCTACTCTATTGTCCTAATATGGTGACATATGCGGCATTAACCCCATTATAGGGGTATGTTAGTGATTTATTTTATGCCATTTTGCCGCTCTAATATGGTGACACTTGTGGCGCATTAGGTGGCGCTAGGTGAATAAAAATGTTATAGGTCTATTCATGAATGCCTGCTACTTTATGCCCAGCAAAGAAAAATATTGTGTACTAATATCTGCATACTTCATCTGTGAGATCCTTCCTGGACTTGCGCGTCCTTGAGTGTTGTAAGTGATAGACATCTTGCACTTTTCTATTTCTCACTGGTATTTGACTATGTGTTTTTAATTTTTGTACTAATAAAAATTGTATTGTCTGCGCATATATTGCCTTTCGGTCATCTTTTTTATATGTATTCCAATATTTTGTTATTTAGCAGTACAGACCAGCGGTGATTTTTTTCTCATGCAATTCGGCATAAGAAAACAATCGCAGCAAGCGAGTGGCTCTGCAAATCGGACTATGCATCCTCATATAGTCTATGGCGTGTAAAACATCAGACAGCATTCAATATCATCTGAGTGCAGGTCAATTACCATGGACTCAGACAATTAATTTCTCCATCTTCTCTGCACCTGTCCTACAATTCTCTCACGTGAGAGCATCCGATCTCACTAACATGAAACTTGGCTCAAACTCTAACAGTTTGAGCCAAGTGTCAGTAGCATAATTGGCCCAATTCTTTTTATGAGAGTATCAAAGCTAGTGTGAGCTTACCCTTAGGCTGGCACAGGTCCGGAAGTGTTGAGTATTCAAAGACCATAGAGAATCAGTTATGTGAGTGTCTGGCTTCAATTTGCTTCCTTTCCCCAGATAACTTTTACCCCCTATTTTTCTATAATAGAATTAAGGTCTAAAAACATGGCTATCCAATAGTCATCTCTTTGTATCATGATATCAGTACACCTGTCATCCTGCAAGCATTCTGGCATCCAATTTGTCATGCTGCCCGGCACAACTGAGAGTCCCGTTGGATAATTTTTATGAACCGGCTGCAGTGGATGGTTTTCTTGTCCAGCATTGTCATCAATGTGGTCGAGTTTACTCTGACTGTCAGTCACTTTCCCTGAGTGATCAAACACAATGACTTTCTTCACATTCACCTGCTGCTGGTCCTACTCTAAAACTTGCTGCCTGTAATATTGATCTTGAGGATTTCTAACAGACAGAGGATAGTGATGAGCAAGGGAAATTTGATGTTTTTCATTTTTCCTAGCTTGCTTTTTTTTCACCTCTTCAAAGTTCTTCTGTAAGTGACACGTATCCCTCACTAGCTATCAATGGCAGACCTCAAAATAACTCATGCTCCAGAAAGAAATATTCCACAATTTAATTTCAAGATGGGTGTCACACAAGGAGAGTAAGTTACTTTAACCAACTGTAAGGCAGCTGTAAGGGGAAGGAACTAACTAGGCATGTCTCCTCCATGAAGGGTCCGGAACCGTCAGGGCTGTCACTTATATTGCAGGGTAGAAAGCTTGAGACTCCTGACTGTACTCTGTGTTTGAGAAAAGGGGGCGTGGCTAAGCGGACAGAGCTGCAGCGCGCGAATGACCAGACAGTTTGGGCGGGAACTTCGGGCGCACGGGACGCCTGTGAGGTAAAATCAGCTGAGAGGTGTTATGATGAGTCACCGAAGGAGGAAAAAACAAAATACCAGCTAAGTCCAGAAAAACCAGAGAGGTAGGCAGCTATCGGATTGCAGACCCCTGGACCTATCCACAACAACTAGCAGTAGCCGTGGGGGGTTCCTACGGTGCCCTAGACCCCTCGATCACAGCCAGAGAACTAAATAGCCTAAAGACAGAAAGGGGAAAAACTAAACTGCCCCAGAGCAGACCCCAGAGCAATAGGCAGCCCCCAACATATAATGACGGTGAAGCAAGATGAAAACACTAACACAGATAGAAAGATAGGTTGAGCAAATGATGGGGCCCAAGCTAACTACATAGGACAGGATAGGAAAGCTGCTGTCTGCCAGCCGCAAAAACCCTATCAAAATGAGCCAACTGACTGATAGGAAAAACAAACCCTGAAGTCGCTAGGCTTCAAAAGACTATATCAGCACTCAGGTATATTCTGAAGACAGAGCAAAAGATCAACAGATCAGAGACAAAAATGGAATTCAGCTCACCCCCGGCCGGGGATGGCAGAACTCCCAAAAAACAAGGCAAAACAAAAACAAAACTGAAGAATGCAAAGAAGAGCCGAAAAACTTAGCTTTGAGATGCAGGAATCAGACTGGTCTCCAAGAATCCAGCAGGAAAATCACCAGCCAGGAAGAAGGGCGTCGGCAGCCTTATATCCAGTCCTCAATTCCAGCCACCCAGTCATCATCTAGCTGCCCAGGTGTTTGATAATCAGCCTCACTACCTTCCTTCACCAGAGGAGGGAGTTCATCAGACCTCAATGGTGAAGGGAAAAATGAACTCACAACAGAGAGGCATCTGGGGCGGGTACCTGGTCCTTTGACTTGTCGCTGTGCACGGGCACTTGAACTGGTAATGTAGGACAGATTTATATTTCCTTGTCATGACCCTGTGCAATCCACCCTGAGGGCACTATTGTTATATGTAGTGGGCCATCTTCCCACACTACTCTTTGTGTGTCATGACCGTGTGCCATATTATATGATGATATCACTGCTACACTGAGTGGGTTTTTTGTTCCCACTTTATACTTTGTGTGGTTGTTATAACATCTTTGTGTTTTTTCTTTCTGTCCTTCCCATTTGGGTTATGTTTGATTGACATGTGTGGACTTCTGGTACCTTTTTTATGACAAGTTACCAACTGTTGCAATTTTTAATGGTATAGTCCTTTGCCCTGTATCCTTTATAAAGCAATTTTATTTATTGACCTGTTTGTTGTCAGGAAGTTTGTTCCTTTCTTCCTTCCCCTTGTTTGTATTTGTTTGACAAATGGTCTCTACTTAGTCCATAACATCATGTATATTATGGGGTTATTATTATTTGCTTAGTTGGCAACATATACTATACTCTATACCCCACTACGACAGTTATGTTCTTGTTTGCCATTTTTATTTTTAGAGAGGCATCTGGGCAGAGCAGAGCAGAGTCTTGGACGGCAGAGCGCTTTGACAGGAGAACGTCGACTGAGTACCGCTCAGACACCGCAGTCCCAGCCGACATCACTGCCCTCGCTGAGACCGCTGACACAGCTGACAACGCTGACACAGCCACCCCCGCTGACAGTGCTGACCGTGAGAGACAAGGTCTGTGAACAGGACTTAGGCGTGTGTAGATTCGGCACAGCGAACCGGGCTGTCCATTCTAAACTGTGCTTGGGCAGTGCTGCAAGTCTCCGTAGTGTTGGGACACTCACCACTGAGGATAAGGATGTTTCCCTCTTCATCTCCTCATGTGCGGGACCCAAGACCCGCATCAGAATCCCAAGGATTCGCCGCCATCATCAGGAGCACGGGAGGACACCATCAATGTCAAAAGATACTACATCATTTACTTCAGGATTGTGACAGACCCCCACTGCGACGCAATCTAGGAAGCACCAGTCACAGACAGAAGTTCAACCGTGACTGGCACCTGAGTGACAAGTTATATTTTATTGTATTGTCGGCTTTACTTGTCCCTGTTCCTTAAGTTATCCCCATTAGCCTTTTGTTATATTAGGGAATATTATCCCTCCGTTTTCTCCCTGTGTGGAGTTTCTACTGTATAATAAACCCCTTTTACTCTTCGTCTGTGTACAGTCCATTACTGCATCCTATGTGCCTGCAGTCTCCTCACACAGACATAATATTTGGGCATTGTCGTACACAACAATAATGATTACAGGAACTCGGAACAAAGGGGGCTTTCCTTGGAATACAGAGGTGTCAAATATGACACCTCATCTCTGTAACTCTGAGCTTCAAAGAGCTAGCAGATGACCTGTAACCAAGCATAATATTTCCAATTTACTCCATGGAGAAGGGGTGAGGGAGACACGAGGTTTAATATGCAACGTACTTTTTCCTAATTAAACTACAGTCCAATTACAACACAGCGATTTTATTATTCCAACATAGGCCACCCTGGAAATACAAGCCAAGAGTCAGGTATATAAAAGCTGGGTTACACAAAGATAGGGTTTCAGATGTGGGGGCCTGCCTATGCTGATTGTGATCAATTATTCATTTTATCCTGCCCCCAAGGAAGCAGAAGAACAACTAGACATTTTCTGTTATTTCTCCCTTATTATTCTACAAATGTTTTTTTCATATTTATGTGTTGTTTTATTTTTAGCTTTTTATATCTTTTTCTGTAAGATATGCATTTTTATATTAAAGCTTAAAAACTTTAATAAATCTGGTCCTTGTATGCTCTAAAGATTCCATAGCCTTTTAATGAGTTTATGGCCTTTCTTGATTGTCTGCTTGTAACATACATTTCAGGGACTCGTCACCCCGTGTGTTTGGTGAGTGGTGGCAGTGTGTTGTGTATCCGGGGTGTGTAGTCTGTGTTGGGGGTGTGATATATGCTCACTTTCAGGTTAATTGGTGGATTGAGTGAGAGGAGATAAATTATCGCATGCAGGTGCACCCTCGTCATGTGATTACAAGTGAATATGTGACAGACTGGTTGGCAGAAAGGCAATCGTGACAAGAATCGGGAGAAGGACATCGTTAGGTTTGCTCTGATTCCTGACTGGCTTGATTTTGCCAGATAAGTAGGTGGTGTCTCTTCCTGTGTTGATGGAAAGCCAAAGTTCCTAGTCTACAAGGGTTGGGAAGTCCATGGCTTATTTTCTTCTTCCAGAACCTGCAGATTGCCAAAGAATCATCTGGCGGCAACAATCCATTTAACTTCTACATACGAGATGTATGCACATTGAACTTGCCACTACCACGACTAGACCTTTCAGACCTGTTTACCTTCTGCAACATCACATGCGCACACATCTCCTAGTCTAGAACTAAATGCAGAGCAAGCAGAATTTGTCTCAGAGGATCTTTTATCTGTATGTCGCCTGTGCTGTGTATAGCTGAGGTTGCCACCTGCCTCTACTGATGACACTACCTCCTTGGACCTATGTCTGGATCCCACATCTTGTCCACCACAGAATCATAATCATTATCAGCCTTGATTCAGCCGACACATAAGCTTATGGAAAGTAAGTTTGCTTATTTAATTACACTAATAAAATAGTTGTGTAAAACCTTAATCCTTTTTATATTTTCTATGTATTTTTTGTTCATTTTCCCCCCTTAAGGGCTCATACTGACTTGTAAGAGACTCGCATGATTCTCGTGCGAGTCTCTCGCAAGAAAACCTGGCACAGCTGCCGGCACAGGTCGAGAGTAAGAGTCCACCTAGGAGTACCCTCCCCGACGCACGTTTCAGCTAGATGGCCTTCATCAATGAAGGCCATCTAGCTGAAACGTGCGTCGGGGAGGGTACTCCTAGGTGGACTCTTACTCTCGACCAGTCTAAAAGGTAAGATCATGCAGTGATTTCATTTGGTGTGACTACTATACCTATCCTCAACGGTCGCAGGTTCCACCATATGTGATGGCCACAATTGTCCTTTTATCTTGTATACCTTGACTGGTTGCTTTATACTATTATGGAATAAAGTTGAATATTTAATTCTTGTACTATGTATTGATAAAAGTATTTATATCCCCTTGTCCATTACCTGTGGTGTACCCTATGTTTTTTGCCCATGTGCTATTTATGGTCATAACTGACTTTTATACCACTTTTTTCCTGTATCCCTGTCATATTCTAATAAAATTATCTTGGTAATTTTGAAAAAATTGTTGTATGGGACTTTTTTCATGATTTTTTTCTCACATATTTTCTATATATATATTTGCGATTGTCCTATGATGTCCAAAGTAATACCCATTCATGTAGTGATACACTTGTATGTTCTTATCTTACTTATATAAATGGGGTGGTTTTTCATGAAACTATTATGAGTCATGGTGTGCTGCAGTGTATGTGGTGCTTCCCACTTACCTATGGCCAGAAGGCCTTTTCTGGGTACAGGAATTCCTCTTCTTGAATCAGGACAACAGTTCAGAAGACACGTGGTTAATAAAAAAACAAACTTTTAGTTAGTGAATGGCAGTCTGCACACTATTTACAAGCAGGTTTAAAAGATAAGGCCAACGGTTTGTCATCTTTCCTACAGGTACCGGATACAACTTTAGCCCTAGTTCTCAAGATAGGTGGCTTATCCCCTTTTCTGGCTTTCCTAGCCCTTGGGGAACTTCTTCACATCTAGCAGCATTTTTGAATTGCGATACCTTCCATCCCATGTAGTCTGAGTCCATCCTTTCATCTAGTCTCGCAAGCTGAGTGTGCCCCTGGCCCCCAACATCCATCTCGAGGTTGCCCTTGGCCATTAGACGGAATCACAAAGAAGGTATTTACTGCAATCTGCTGTCCCCAATATTGAGCTCACATCGCCCTTAGCAGCCCACTTCTCCTGATGCATATGCACTCCTGCCCTTGCATTAATTGAACTGTCACCTCCTGCCTCTGTCTCTAACACTCAGTTCCCCCCTCCCATCAGAGTTGGCCACTACAGTTAACCCTGTCCCTGCTAACTGCAGCCCCATGGGGGATTCTACCTGTACCTCATACATGTATGTAAAATACATTTAACCCTCAGGGTTCTGGAAGCAATCCATGGGTTTCCACCACCGTTACGGCACTAATACAACACAGTCAGATTAGACTTTTTTTTATCCCTTTGTGGAAGGTGCTATTAACCTCCTATCCCTATGCTGGAAAAACCTAAAATGCTTCTGCTTTCCTGGCACTCATCTTCTATACTGTCTGTAATATGCCTCCTGATTGGCTACGCTTGACGATGTGATGTGATAGATGCAGGGCATTATCAGGATGCCCTTGTGGCTGTACCTTACATCATTAGCTCACTCTCTGAACCTTCAGCGATGTTGAATGGCTTCAGGAATAATTTTTTTTATGACCCTCACAAATGTAATAACACAGTGTTCACATTCAAGGGGACCTGTAGATTACAGAAAATTTTACTCGAAGTCTATCCTCCATGGATTGATCGGCTCATCTCTACACTTGAGAGCTCCACTTGGTCTGTGAGTCACAGAAGAGGAAACATCTGTACTTGCATTTAATATATCTTCTATCGTCAGATTTCGGAATGCAAACTGCATAGATGGTGAAATATATCTCTAAGACCTGATGAGGCTGGTGTGCTTACTTTTTGGATATTTCATAAATTTGAAATGTTTTCCGGGCTGAAATTAAGATGAGTATCTTATGAGATTAGCTCTAGTTCTAGCTAGGCTCATAAAATGCTCAACTGGACTGGACAGTCATTTGGTTATGGATTTTCAAAGTAAATACACCAGGCTCATCAGATCCAGATCTAAGAGATCAATTTCATCACCTGTGCAGCTTGTATCAGATCCACTTTAATATGGACCTGATGAAGCATTTTGTGAGTGTACGCATAGTTAAAAATGTTTACAATGATTTCCTGGATCTGTTATCTGCTCACTTTCATCTCTTTCTTGCCCATTAAATTCCTATTTTGAATAAAAATAAAAAAGTCCAATTATGGGTGTTTATGGCTTTCCTTTCTGCTTCCAACTCTTCTACTTCAGGTTATGTTTGCTTACAAAGCTTCTGAATGCAAAGTCAATTATGTTCTCAAATAGAAGACCATCTGCACTCCGGCATTAACTGCGTTCTACCAGAGATTGATCACCTGTGTCCATGACTTTCATTCTGTTTACAAGATATTAATGTTATTCTTCTCCTTCTAACAATGCTAACAAGTATCCCATTATCCACAGTTTATTTCTGTCGCCATATGAGGATTTCAAGAGCATTTTCGTAACAAAGGCAAAAACGTGTTCTCGGCAAGAATGCTGCGGCTTCATACTAGTTTAAAAGAGGTGGTCCGAAATCCAAAGTAAGTTTCTTCCCAAATCTCTATCTATTTAGTGCTATAATCTAAACTGTTTGCTAATGTATTTTAATTAGTATCCAGTTCAAATTACTAATTATTAATACTGACCTACAAGGCCATCTATAACCTGTCTCCTCGATATATCTCTGAACTAATCTCCCGATACCTTCCCTCACGTAATCTCCGGTCCTCCCAAGACCTCCTTCTCTCCTCCACACTTATTTGCTCCTCACCCAACCACCTCCAAGACTTCTCCCGAATAGCCCCCATCCTCTGGAATTCTTTGCCCCAACACGTCCGATTATCAACCACACTCAGATCCTTCAGAAGGAACCTGAAAACCCACCTCTTCAAGAAAGCTTACAGCCTGCAATGACCCTGCTGCCTATTCACCACTACCAGAGTTATCACCTCAACCAACACGGGAACTGCTGCAACCCACCAACCTACTGTCTCCTTCAACACCATCCTGTAGAATGTAAGCCCACAAGGGAAAGATCATCTCCCCTCTGTATCAATCTGTGATTGTTAATTTGTTTACTGTAAGTGATATCTGTAATTTGTATGTAACCCCTTCTCATGCACCGCACCATGGAACCAATGGTGCTATATAAATAATAATAAGAAGAATAAAAATTAAAAATTACATATCCTTCCCTAACTACACTATCTAACTGGTTTTCTATCTTTTTTTCACTTCCTTTTTGATGGCGCTTCATTTCAGAATACCAGTGCATATCGGTATCCTCAAACAAAGCATCGTTAGGAGTGGAAGCTGCGGTCACTGTCGGAGCACCTGCACCCTCCATGAAATGAAGTGTCCTCAGTGATGCTCATTTTATGGGCTGGGCTATTCCCAGTAAGCTGTGCACTGTGCGATGTGCACAATGACAGCGCACTCTCTGTTGCCAGCTCTGATCAGCAGTAACAAGCCAGTAACAAAGCACATTGTCAGAATCTCCAGAGTGCAGAGACCAACACTGGCCTTGCAACTGACATCACTGGTCTCTGCTCGCTGGGTATTCCGAAAACGTGCTCTGTTGTCATCTCCCTATTACTAATCTGAGTAGGCATAAGAAAGCATGCTGTCATTGTGCAGATCGCACAGTGCACATTGCACAGGGAATAACCTAGCCTATGAAACGGGCATCACTGTTGACACTTCTTTTCAGGGAACAAGCAGATGCTGCTGCAGAGACCACAGCCTCTGCCCATGATGGTGCTTGTTTCAGCATCTTTGATTATCAAAAAGGAAGTGAAAAAAATAGAATTGTAGATAAATAGTGCAGTTTGGGAAGGATAGGTAAGTTTATGTTCAAGTATATCAGAAAATAGTTCAGATTATGGCATTAAAGAAGCACTCCTATCAAAGTTGTCATCCTCTTAATATATGGCGGTCATCATATTATACAGCACAGTGTACTTACAATTGCTCATTTTGCCTTTCTACCCAGTTAATTCTTCTCTTTTCTCTGCTCAATTTAGAAACAGGAAGTCTCTTGTCCCTGTATTTATCATTCCTGTCTTCAACTCCTGACTGACTTGTTCCCTCTTATTTCCACCAGGGACTTTTACAGTGATGACTCATGCAGGGAAAATTGACCTCCTGATCCTACTTAGATCTTAGAAGGATTCAGCTAGTCTGTTTTTAATCACGTGATGTCATAGATCTAATGGAAAAGAGAAGAATTAGATGGGTAGAAAGGCAAAATGAGCAATTGTAAATCCACAGTGACTGCAATATATTAAGAGCATGGCAAATTTTATGGGAGTGCTTCTATAATTAGATAGGGTTGTAGGAGGAAAATTACTTTGCCCTTCAGAACAACCATTTAAAGGATATTCCAGGATGAGAACATTAATGGTCTTTCCTTGCGATAGACCATTTCATTTTCCCTTAATGCCTCATTCACGCGTCTATTTTTTTTCTGAGTTTAAGGAAAAATGAAATGTTTTTCATCAGTGAACAGGATTTTCACCTGTTTTTGGCTCACTTTTACCAATAGGGCGCCATATATTTTTCCAAATCTTAATGGTTCAGCATAAAAATTGCATTTTTCAAATTTATCCTACTCATTAAATGGCAGAAATTAATGGACAGCACTCAGACGACACATGAAAGGCATCTGAGTACTACAGCACACGGATAGCACTCAGGCCAATGGTATTCAGAGGTTGTGCAGATTAGGATTTCTTTATGGACCAAATTTGCTTGTGAAAAAAATCATTGCATTCACTAGTTTCTTCTGTCGCCCATTCAAGTCTATGTGTGCGCGGAAAACCGGATCCCATGCAGAACATCCATATAGTATTCTTGCCATAAATTTTGCCTTTCACACAGTTTTGTTGCTTCTTTGGTCAGATGTTTTATGGTTACTGAAGTACAATTAAAAGCACTTTATAATCCCTTAACCCCCATAGCTTTTTTCGGTATTGCGTTTTCATTTTTCGATCCCCTCCTTCCCAGAGCCACAACAGTATGTCTGAATTTTTTATTGCTTTATTTTGAATGTGGCAAAACAAAACATGTCAAAACAGCTGACATGTCCCGGGAAAGATGTGGGCTCACAGCCGGAGCCCACATCAAAGGGAGGGAGTCCGACATCGGCGTACTATTACGCCCGATGTCGGAAAGGGGTTAAACTTTTATTGGCAAATTTACCAAAGTTATGCAAAAACTCAATACTTAGCATTGACCCATAGTTTTCAAGACTTTGCCTTGACAGCTGAATATCATATTCTGGGCCAAATCCTGACTGGTGGCCACCCATGTTTGCCTAATCAATACATGGAGTTTATCACAATTTCTGTGTTTTTAATTGTCTCCCTATTTTTGAAGAATGATCACTGGTTCTCATTGTGACTGAGATCAAAGGATTTTTCTGGACACCAACCCAAAATTTCAATGTTTTGTTCACCAACCCATTTAGTTAATGATTTTGCCTTGTGAAATGGTCTCCAGCATGCTGAAACAAAGCATTGTTCATCACCAAGTTAATTCTGGATGGTTGGAAGACGCTGCTCTTGGAGGAAGTTTTGATGCCATTCTTTATTCATTGCAGTGTTCTAAGGCTGAAATGTAAGTGAGCCCCCTCCATGGATGAAAATTAATGGTCTCAAGATACTTTACTATTGGCATGACACAGGACTCATGACAGCACTCACCTTTTCTTTTCCGGCCAATCATTGTTCCAGATGTTCTAAACAGTCTGACGGGGGCTTCATCAGAAAAAATACCTTTACTCCAGTTCTCTGCAGTCAAATCTCCCTTTACATCTTGAAAAATTATTTTCTCTGATGAAGCCCCCTTCAGACTGTTTGATATATCTGGAAGAAACTGAATTTACAGAATTGCATAAGTCTTGAAAAATAATGAGCACTGTAAATAATGAGTCTTTGCATAAAGTTGATGACTTTGGCAATAAAAGTTGAAAAACTTATGAAATGCTGATATCTCTACTTTAGTAACCATAGATGCATCTAAGTAAAACATCTAAGAACACTGAAGCAGGAAACTTTGTGAAAAACTAAATTTTTGCCCTTGAATAGTGATGAGCGGATCTGGGACTCCATTTCAGCATCCAGGTCAATAGTACCTTGTGACTAGATGGGAGGCCTGTGAATGTCTTCTGCCGTCTACTTTATTACTTCACTTGCATGGCATTTTTTACATCAGGTCTGGGTCAATGTTATCTGTAGTACATGACACATAAATAACTTGGTGCCAGCCCTGACTAATCAAAAGCCGCTTTGGGGATGGCCATAAGGTAAGGGTCATGCTGTGATGGTCTTCAGTAAGGGAGAGGGGCCTCAAACTGTCCCTGGAACTAGGACCCTAACTTTCTCTGTCCCAGGGATACTCTTGAAGGTAGAGATGCCTGGGTCTCCGACGTTGCTATGCTCCTGCTAAACTCTAATGTGTCCCCTCCGACATCCCATGAGGCATGGTAAAGAAGTGTAAGATAAACAAGACACAATGACAAAACAGAGACAACAGAAAACCAACCTTTATAATACAAAAGCACTAACCAACAATAGGGAGGAGGAAAGGGAGGAATAAACTAAATGGGAATAGGGACCAGGAGATAAACACACACGTAAAACAACAAACTACAGATCACTACTATAACAACTCCACTACAACCTCTTAGCTTTAGCACTCAGTACAGGAAGATGAATCTTTCAGCGGCAGGGACTAACTGCCCAGAGCAAGTATATATGTAGGGAGTAAATGATAAGCAGTTGCAGCTGAGAACAACCAGGCTTCATGGTCTCAGCCAGCATGGAAAGCGTCCTTAACTCTCTTAGCACCAAAGGAAACCAAATAAATTTAAAATAGGATATGAATCACACCATCACTAAAGAAGACCTTTGACTCATTACCCGACATGACCATCTAACGCCAGGTCTTCCTGGGGGACAAGACACCTTCGTGACTTTAAGACATTTGCGGGCCTCATGACATTGCCTGGTGTCACTGACCTGGATGCTCATCACTAGCTGTGGCAAAAAATTGTTTTCACACAATTTGCTGCTTCATTGTTTACACGAGGAACAATGGAGAAACATCACGACTGACTGTTCCAAGAAAAGATGCTTCAGAATTGTTTTATGAAGAATACAAGTATGTACTTAAATATACACGTCAAAATAAGTGATATTTATTCTTAGAGGGTGAAATATTGTTGAGATAACATTGTTGTAGCCAAAGCCTGAAGCAACATCTCCATGAGCCATGATGTTTATTTGGTCCTACAAATAGAGGTGTCAGTAAGAATGGCCACATCTTCATAATGAGATTTAGGATTCCTCTGAAGTTGAGCCCATAAAGTTTTCACGCATTACTTATTTTTATGTTTCATATCAGGCTTTTTTCTCCAGCAGTTTTCAAGGTTAAATTCTAACCAACGAGAAACTCATGCCAGATCACGGCACAAAGTACCATTTTTCATTCTTAGGTTCCTGATTTATACTTTGAGTGAGATACATAATAGCTTGGATACAATCTTGGAAACAAAAAAGTAAATGTCTGATTGAATCAAAAAGACATTCTATTTGCACAAGACTGCAAGAAAAAAAAAAGCTGTTTGATTCTGGATGTGTTTAGCAATTTGGCAAAGGCTCCCGGTCACTTCTGGTCTCGGACAAATATTTCTAATGGAAGACATGGAATTTGGAAGACAAATGAGGATGAATGATTGAATGAAAATAAGAGGCGGTGGATACTTTCTCCTTGCTAGGGTTTCACTGTCTGGAATAATATATTTCAATGGAAATCTTTAATATGCTGTAAAAAGACAGTTAATTAAATAGCAAAGTAAAATGACTCAAAAGATTAAAATATTGTTTAATATTTTTTTTAACAAAAAATCCAGCATGTTCTAATATTGAAAAAAAAATATATATATGGTCACCTACCAATCCCTCACCACATCCTATTGATCTTCTTGCTTTATCTTCGAATGTAAACGATGCATGACCACTGCAGTCAATCAGCATCATCAGTGTCAGACAGAAAGGAAAATAGAAGAGGCCCCAGGAACATTAAGAATGAATGGGATCCATATGTTTTCACTTTTAGACCATGCTGGGCCCAATTTCTTTTTTAAACTAGGTGGACAACCTATTTGAATAGCATTGACCAAACGGAAACTTGGTTCACGTTGTCCATTTCCTACATTTCCATTTTTCAACACCTCAAGCATCCTGAGCGCATCATTTTGATTTCATAAAGAGAATCCTTGTGATAATTCCTAAATGGGCTTGAGCACAAAGTGTCACAGAACCTTGGTCCAGGGACCACATCAATAGTCCAGACCAGAACATTCCTACTACCTTCCCTGGTGGTCCCCATTACAACATGGAGCAGAAGGTCAGACACTCTATTTATTCTCTATAGGACCGCTGGAAAAGCTAAGCCCAGTATTCAGCAGCTCCACTGGGAATGAATGGAGTAGCTGTCAAGCAGGCAAACTTTCTCACCATTCTAAAGGTAAAAGTATCCCATTCTGCCAATTGGTGTTGGTCCCAGTGGTCTGCCCCCCACCAATCAACAAGTTAACCCCTATCTGATGGATGGGTGACAGCAATAACAAAAAAATTCAAGATCAAGACGTGACCTTTTGACAGAGTCAGACTTACATTTCAGGAACTAGAGAAATGCCCCAGGATCCATTCCCAAACCATCTCCTTCCTTAGTCAATCACATCACTTCTTAAAAATAATCTGTCAACACATTTTGTCTATTTAATCTGAGAGCAAAATAATGTAAGAATGGAGACCCTAATTCCACTGATGATAAGATTATCACTGCCGGACTAGGTGTCTCATGTATCCTAGTCTTTAAGCTCTGTGTAACCCCGCCCCACCACTGATTAGCAGCTTTCTGTCTACGCGCAGTGTACACATGAAGCTGCCAATCAGTAGTAAGTCACACACACCACAGCATTCAGTAAACTGGTAGATCTACAGCAGATAAAAATGTGATCATATCAAAAAGGCAGCAAGCAGCTCAGTAAGTGGTACATCACTGGAATCATAGTATCTGCCCGTACGTCATGCCATTCACAAATAACATGGCAAATACTGTATCTGGTGAGAGATTTTCTTTAATGATGGAGACCTGATTGACTTTCTGCTTGCTTTTGCCTTTTTGGGGGACACTGGAAGATGGGATTGAACGTACAGTATCTTACTATGATGCCTTATTTTTCACCAATAGAAATGGAGATTGATGCTTGTCATTGCTAAAGATTAAAAATAGTATAGTACTACATTTGTAGGGCATTGACATGTAAGGAGGTGGCGGGGAACCTCACAAACCTCATCTCTCTTGAACATTAGTTGTGTGTTCCATGGGGCACCCATGTGTTTATTACTATTATGTGTGGTTTTTCAATGTTCTTGTATTGTCCTGTAATGTGTTATATACTCTGTGTCATGTTATAAAGATAGTTCAGGGATAGAAGGGGTTTGTGACATCGGCGGCTATGCCCGCCGATGCCCCTCCTGCGGCTGCACGCGCCGCAGCTTCCCTTACCTGCGCGCGCCCGTCCGGGCGCGTGCCCGTCGCACGTTCGTCCTCACTGCGGCTCCTGGCACCCGCCCCCTACCACGTGCACGCCCCCTCCCGCTCTCTCTCTCCAGCGGTGGGCGGCGCTGTGGGGCTGGACTGTGGACGCACTTCCGGGGGTTAGTATATTTCAGGCGTCCTCGCTGTTAGGAGGACGCCTGATGATTGTGTAGTATCTGCACCCTCTGGCCACTACAGTATCCCTGTAGTTCTTTGTTCTCTGCCTTGTTCTCCGCCAGAGCTCTCAGGCTCTGCCTCCCTGCCGTACTCGGCCCCCTTGTCTTGCCCTTCCTCGGCCTGTCCAGGCGCTGCTTCCTTTCTATCCTCTGTGCCCCTCTCCTCTGGCTTCTGCCAGTCCTGGCCCGTCCTTTTGCCATTTCCCGTATTGTGCTACCCTCTGTGCCTCCGGTCCCCGTTTGTATCTCAGTCCTCCGTCTCCCGAGCCCCCTTAGGTCCGTGGAGCCGACCCTCTTGGTTCCGGCTGTCGCGCCTCCGTCCTCTGTGGCCCTGCCCCAAACGATCCCTGTATAGGGGTCGGTCTTCACCTGGCGTGCTCAGCCCAGGGGCTCCGGATCCACGATCCAGAGGGTCCACTCTCTGACGTAGTTTCACCGTAAACACTATAGTATCATCAGGCCATGGACCCCGCCGGTGCCGCGGCTGCCACCCAAAAAGAACTGCTTTTCTTAAGAGAGAATCAGACCCGAATTATGTCATTCATGAAGTCCATGGACTCCCGGCTCTCTGCTCTGCAAACCGCTGACCCAGCGCATGCACCTCTTTTAGTCAGCCTCCAGCAGGAGCTCGCGCAGCAGCACGATGCGCAATCTCACATTTTGGGGTATATGGCGTCCGTGGATGATCGGCTGCTTTCTTTGCAGTCCTCTGCGGCCGTTTCTACCCAAGCTCGGGACGCCGTCTCATTCCCTCCTCCTCGTCTTGGAAAGCCGCCTAGGTACTCTGGGGACCCAAAATTGTGTAGGGGATTCTTAAACCAGTGCAGATTGCACTTTGATCTTCTGCCCCAACAATACCCCACGGACCGTGCTAAAGTGGCTTTTATAGTGTCCCACCTTGAGGGAGAGGCATTGGCTTGGGTGAATCCGTTGTGGGAGAGGGATGACCCGGTGGTGACTAATATCCAGAGTTTTTTGGAAACATTCCGTAAGGTGTTTGATGAACCCGGACGTCTTGCTTCCTCTACAGAGGCCCTTTTTAACCTCTGTCAGGGGTCCCTTACGGTAGGGCAATACGCCATCCGGTTCCGGACCTTGTCCTCGGAGCTGGGGTGGAATAATGAAGCCCTGGTCGGTGCCTTTTGGAGAGGTCTTTCTGGTAAAATTAAGGATGAGTTGGCCGGGCGTGATCCCCCTACTACCCTAGAAGATCTCATCTCTCTGGCCACTCGTATTGACCTGCGTTTTCAGGAACGCGCGAGAGAGTCAGCCAGGGAGAGGAGGCCATTTAGATTATACCAAGCTCCCATTCCTCGCGCTGTTGCTCCCCCTAGTAACTCTGCTCCCGAGCCTATGCAGGTGGATCGCATCAAGCTATCCGAACAACGGCGCAAGGAGAGGATGACTAAGGGACTCTGTTTATATTGTGGAGGGGCCAATCACTTCGTACGCACTTGTCCTGAGAGACCGGGAAACGCATCCGCCTAGGCCAGGTAGGAGAGGGCCCCCTAGGTGATCAGACCCCCTCTCTTCCACTCACCCTTTCAGCTCTGCTTATTACAGGTCGGGGGCGTGGCTCCGTGGAGGCGTATGTGGACTCGGGCGCAGCAGGCAACTTCATCCGCCAGGAAGAGGTTGACAAACTCCGGATTCCTGTGGTCGTTTTAAGTAATCCCCGAGCTATCACCTCCGTCGATGGCAAACCTCTGCCTGGACTCATTACCACGGTTACCACTGAAGTAAAGCTACAAATTGGCGCACTTCACTCCGAGAAGATTGCCTTTTACATCCTGCCTCGACTTTCCCACGCTATTCTCTTGGGACTACCTTGGCTTAGGCGGCATGAGCCAGTTGTCGACTGGCGTTCCGGGGAGATCTTGCGCTGGGGGCACACCTGCCATGCAAACTGTCTGCGTACCCTTGTTCGTTCCCATTCTCAGCCCAGACCCACGGATCTCCCGGGTCTTCCAGTCCCATACCACGCCTACGCTGATGTTTTCTGCAAGAAGGAAGCGGATTCCCTGCCTCCGCACCGGTCCTATGACTGTCCAATCGACCTGATTCCCGGAGCTGTTCCTCCCAGAGGTAGAACGTACCCTCTTTCTCCTGCCGAGACCTCTGCCATGACGGAATATATCCATGAAAACCTGTCCAAGGGGTTTATCCGGAAGTCCACCTCTCCTGCGGGCGCAGGTTTTTTCTTCGTCCGGAAGAAAGACGGATCACTGCGCCCTTGTATTGATTACCGGGGCCTAAACAGTATCACCGTTAAAAATCGATACCCGCTTCCGTTGATTCCGGAGCTCTTTGACCGGCTGAGAGGAGCTCGAATTTTCACAAAGTTAGATCTGCGAGGGGCCTACAATTTGGTCCGGATCCGTGCTGGGGATGAATGGAAAACGGCCTTCAATACCCGTGACGGGCATTACGAATACTTAGTCATGCCTTTCGGCCTTTGCAATGCCCCAGCTGTGTTTCAGGAATTTATCAACGAGGTGTTCCGGGATCTACTCTATTCCTGTGTGGTCATCTATCTAGACGACATTCTCGTTTTTTCGCCTGATCTGCCCTCCCATCGCAAGAGCGTACGCTTGGTCTTGCATCGCCTTCGAGAGAACCAACTTTACTCCAAGATTGAGAAATGCCTTTTTGAGCAGACGTCGCTGCCCTTCTTGGGTTATATCGTCACCGATTCCGGTCTGAAGATGGATCCCGAAAAACTCAGTGCGGTTCTCAAGTGGCCCCGTCCAGTGGGGATAAAAGCCATCCAGCGGTTCCTTGGCTTCACAAATTATTACCGGCAATTCGTGCCTCATTTTTCTTCGGTTACCAAACCCATCACGGCCTTGACTCGCAAGGGAACGAAGCCCAACAGCTGGTCCCCCGAAGCGGAAAACGCCTTCCTGGCACTGAAACATTCTTTTGCATCGGCACCCATTTTGCATCGGCCTGTGACCAGCAGGCCCTTCGTCCTAGAGGTAGATGCCTCCTCCACTGGAGCGGGGGCGGTCCTGTCCCAGCAGGCTTCATCTGGATGGCTGGTTCCTTGCGGCTTCTTTTCTAAAGCCTTTTCGCCTGCGGAGTGCAACTACTCCATTGGAGACCGAGAACTACTTGCCATTAAGATGGCCTTGGCTGAATGGCGGTATTTACTCGAGGGGGCTGTACATCCCTTCACCATCCTCACGGACCACAAGAACCTGGCTTACCTGCAGTCTGCCCAAAGACTCAATGCCCGGCAAGCCAGGTGGGCCCTGTTTTTCTCCCGCTTCGACTTTCAACTTTACTTTCGACCTGGTAATAGGAACTTCAAGGCCGATGCCCTTTCCAGGTCGTTACAGTCATCGGAGAGGGATGAAGTCCCATCCTATATTATCGAGCCTACCAAGATGATCACCGTGGCCCCTGTGAAGTTTTCTATTTCTCCGCCTGGTAAAACCTTCGTTCCTCAAGGCAGACGTACAGAGGTATTGCGCTGGGGGCATTCCTCCAAAGTTGCTGGACACGTTGGGGCTAAGAAGACTCTCTTGCTGCTGTCCCAGTACTACTGGTGGCCCACGCTTCGCCAGGATGTGACGGACTATGTAGCCTCGTGCACAATCTGTGCCCAGAACAAGGTGGCTAGGGCTCTGCCCGCCGGTCTTCTCCACCCTTTGCCAGTTCCTGAGGCCCCCTGGCAACAGATCGCCATGGATTTTGTGACTGATTTACCCTGCTCAGCGGGATGTACCACCATCTTGGTCGTAGCAGATCGTTTTTCCAAGATGGCCCACTTCGTTCCCTTACCGGGACTGCCGTCCGCCCCGAAGTTGGCTGAGATCTTCATCCACCAGATCTTCAGGTTGCATGGTCTTCCTCAGAGGATTGTGTCGGATCGGGGGGTCCAATTCACCTCTCGCTTCTGGAGGGCCCTCTGCCGGCTTATGGGTACATCTCTCGACTTCTCCTCCGCATACCATCCTCAGACCAACGGGCAAGTGGAGCGAATTAATCAGGTGTTAACCACCTTCCTACGCCACTTCTCCAACACCCATCAGGACAATTGGGTCGCGCTCCTACCTTGGGCTGAATTCTCACACAATAACCACCCCAGCGAATCTACCTCCAAGTCTCCTTTCTTCGTGGTAACCGGTCAAAACCCAGGTATTCCGTTACCATTTTCCACGTCTACGGGAGTGCCCGCAGCTGATTCCCTCGCAAAGGAGTTCTCCCGGATTTGGAGGGAGACCAGGGAAGCACTCAAGGTTGCCAACAACCGAATCAAGAAACATGCAGACAAAAGACGAAGGGATGTGCCTCCATACCATCCAGGTGACAAAGTCTGGCTTTCAACTCGACATATCCGTCTGAGAGTTCCCTCCTACAAGTTGAGTCCTCGATACATTGGGCCGTTCGAAGTGATTGGACGCATTAATGAAGTGGCTTATAAGCTGAGGTTGCCTGCTTCGCTCCGGGTTCCCAACGCTTTCCATGTCTCGCTCTTGAAACCCGTAGTCCTGAATCGGTTCCAACCAGTTTCCATCGTCCCTCCTTCACCTGTTATCTCGGACAACGTCTTTGAGGTCAAGGACATCTTGGCTATGAAAAGAGTCAGGGGTAAGACCCTTTTTCTTATCGATTGGGAGGGTTTCGGCCCCGAGGAGAGGTCCTGGGAGCCTCGAGAAAACATCAACGCTCCCCGGATTCTGAAAAGATTTTTGGCCAATTTTAGTAGAGGAGGACGTAAGGGGGGGTACTGTGACATCGGCGGCTATGCCCGCCGATGCCCCTCCTGCGACTGCGTGCGCCGCAGCGTTCCCTTACCTGCGCGCTCCCGTCCGGGCGCGCGCCCGTCGCACGTTCGTCCTCACTGCGGCTCCTGGCACCCGCCCCCTACCACGTGCACGCCCCCTCCCGCTCTCTCTCTCCAGCGGTGGGCGGCGCTGAGGGGCTGGACTGTGGACGCACTTCCGGGGGTTAGTATATTTCAGGCGTCCTCGCTGTTAGGAGGACGCCTGATGATTGTGTAGTATCTGCACCCTCTGGCCACTATAGTATCCCTGTAGTTCTTTGTTCTCTGCCTTGTTCTCCGCCAGAGCTCTCAGGCTCTGCCTCCCTGCCGTACTCAGCCCCCTTGTCTTGCCCTTCCTTGGCCTGTCCAGGCGCTGCTTCCTTTCTATCCTCTGTGCCCCTCTCCTCTGGCTCCTGCCAGTGCTGGCCCGTCCTTTTGCCATTTCCCGTATTGTGCTACCCTCTGTGCCTCCGGTCCCCGTTTGTATCTCAGTCCTCCGTCTCCTGAGCCCCCTTAGGTCCGTGGAGCCGTCCCTCTTGGTTCCGGCTGTCGCGCCTCCGTCCTCTGTGGCCCTGCCCCAAACGATCCCTGTATAGGGGTCGGTCTTCACCTGGCGTGCTCGGCCCAGGGGCTCCGGATCCGCGATCCAGAGGGTCCACTCTCTGACGTAGTTTCACCGTAAACACTATAGGGTTGATAAGGGGGCCGGTCCAGCAGGCTGAGAGAACAGGAATTTCCTGTTCCTGGAGCAGAGCCCGGGCAGGCTTGCCCGAGGCGGGACATGCTTCACTGTGAGGATCAGAGGGTACCCCGGTCAAGGGGGGACACTAGCTGCCAAGGACTGTTGGGCAGCGTGGATGGGCCTTTGTGTCATGGGACCATTAGCAGAAGGACTTTTTGTGGCTCCCAAACCTGGATGGGAGCTGGAGAAGCTGGACCGGCTCATGAAGTTGCAGGGACAGATCAGAAAGAATTATATTATCTACAGTAAAGTTTTCCCATTGGAACAGAACTGCGCCTGTGGTGTCTTCCTGCCTGTTTAGTCCCAAGCAGCTGAAGTGAGCGAATAAAGAAGGTAACTGACTGTACTGCAAGACTGGGACTTTACTTGTCTGTTTGTGTGCATGGGGTCTGGGTGCTCACTGACTGTGTCTTAGTAATGTCGGCCATGACTACCACCACGTGCCACCTTGTTACAGACAAAAAACAAAATAGGGGTCTACGACAATAGTTTCATTAATATTTTTTCCTTAAAAAAATAATATAAGAATAATCATCATCATCTTAATGTAATTCATCTTTATTTTTTAATATTTTTATTCAGGTGTCCGTGAAATAAAGTAAAAGTAGGATTGTGATATGATGTGGCAAGTGTAGAGAATCACTTTGGGTTTTTCAGTACTTCCAGATAATGCAGTGTATATTTGTCATTTTACAATTACTAAGTCGCGTCTTAACAGTGTTTTCTTAACCATGTAGATATTATAAGTGCACTCGAAAAGTACATTTCCAGCCTTGATTGAAGGATCATTATGACAAGAGCAGGACATCTGCTTTTATTCTTTCTTTAAGATCTGCTGTGCTAATATGGGCAACAGAGAGAAAAATGTGTAGACCATTGGATGAATGTCAACATCATAGAAATAATTCACATGTAGAGATAAAAGATCCACATTACCAGTAGAAACCATGACCATATTAGGCAATCCCATCTTTGTTACTTTTAACCAATCAGAATGAAGAGCCCCCAAAGGCATAATATGAAGCTGTTTGACCCCCTGCAGTTACACCATCATCTCCATACTATTATTATTATTATTATTATTATTATTATTTATTGTTATAGCGCCATTTATTCCATGGCGCTTTACATGTGAGGGGGGTATACATAAAAACAAGTACAATAATCTTAAACAATACAAGTCATAACTGGTACAGGAGGAGAGAGGACCCTGCCCGCGAGGGCTCACAATCTTCAAGGGATGGGTGATAATACAGTAGGCGAGGGTAGAGCTGGTCGTGCAGCGGTTTGGTCGATCGGTGGTTACTGCAGGTTATAGGCTTGTCGGAAGAGGTGGGTCTTCAGGCTCTTTTTGAAGGTTTCGATGGTAGGTGAGAGTCTGATATGTTGTGGTAGAGAGTTCCAGAGTAGGGGTGATGCACGAGAGAAATCTTGTATGCGATTGTGGGAAGAGGAGATAAGAGGGGAGTAGAGAAGGAGATCTTGTGAGGATCGGAGGTTGCGTGCAGGAAAGTACCGGGAGACGAGGTCACAGATGTATGGAGGAGACAAGTTGTGGATGGCTTTGTATGTCATGGTTAGGGTTTTGTAATGGAGTCTCTGGGCAATTGGGAGCCAGTGAAGGGATTGACAGAGGGGAGAAGCTGGGGAATAGCGGGGGGACAGGTGGATTAGCCGGGCAGCAGAGTTTAGAATAGATTGGAGGGGTGCGAGAGTGTTTGAGGGGAGGCCGCAGAGCATGAGGTTGCAGTAGTCAAGGCGAGAGATGATGAGGGCATGGACTAGGGTTTTTGCAGATTCTTGGGTGAGGAATGAACGGATGCGTGAAATATTTTTGAGTTGAAGTCGGCAGGAAGTGGAAAGGGTTTGGATATGTGGTTTGAAGGAGAGATCAGCATCAAGGATTACTCCGAGGCAGCGAGCTTGTGGGACTGGGGAGAGTGGGCAGTCATTTACTGTAATTGATAGGTTCGTAGGGGGGGTCACGTGAGATGGGGAAAGATGATGAATTCTGTTTTGTCCATGTTGAGTTTCAGATATCTAGTGGAGAAGAAGGATGAAATAGTGGACAGACATTGAGGGATTCTGGTTAGTAGGGAGGTGATATCTGGTCCAGAGATGTAGATCTGTGTGTCATCAGCATAAAGATGATACTGAAAGCCATGAGATTCTATGAGCTGTCCCAGGCCAAAGGTGTAAATAGAGAACAGCAGGGGCCCTAGGACTGAACCTTGTGGGACTCCGACAGATAGGGGGCGAGGTGAGGAGGTGGTGTGTGAGTGGGAGACGCTGAATGTCCGGTCTGTTAGGTATGATGAGATCCAGGAGAGGGCCAAGTCTGTGATGCCGAGGGATGAGAGGGTCTGTAATAATAGGGAATGGTCCACTGTGTCAAAGGCAGCCGACAGGTCCAGGAGGAGGAGGACAGAGTAGTGTCGCTTGCTCTTGGCAGTTAAGAGGTCATTGGTGACCTTAGTAAGGGCAGTTTCAGTGGAGTGGTGTGACCGGAAGCCAGATTGTAAGCGGTCGAAGAGGGAGCAAGAAGAGAGATGGGAGGACAGTTCAAGGTAGACGTGTTGTTCCAGTAGCTTGGAGGCGTATGGGAGAAGTGATATAGGGCGATAGCTAGATGCAGAGGATGGGTCAAGAGAGGGCTTTTTGAGGATAGGTGTGATGGAGGCATGTTTAAAGCTTGAGGGGAAAACACCAGTTGTTAGTGATAGGTTGAAGAGATGGGTTAGGGTTGGGATGAAGACTGTGGTGAGGTTTGGGATGAAGTGGGATGGGATCGGGTCGAGTGCACAGGTGGTGAGATGTGATCTTGAGAGTAGAGTGGAGAGTCGATCTTCTGTAATGGTGGAGAAGTTGGTTTTGAAGGTGGAGGGCTGGGAAGTCGGGAGGAAGGGCTCTGGGGGTTGTTGACCAAAACTGTCCCTGATGTTATCAATTTTCTGCTTGAAAAATGAGGCAAAGTCTTCAGCTGAGATGAGTGGGGAGGGAGGAGGTGCTGGGGGGCGGAGGAGAGAATTGAAGGTGTTGAATAACTGTTTAGGGTTGTGAGACAGGGAGGATATGAGAGATGAGAAGTAGGTTTGTTTAGCTGTGGCGAGTGTGGTCTTGAAAGTAGTGAGGGACTGTTTGAATGCGATGAAATGCTCGTTGGAGTGGGATCTTTTCCATCTGCGCTCAGCAGCCCTGGAAGCTCGCCTCAGCTCTTTGGTCAGGCTGGTGTGCCAGGGCTGTCTGTTGATTTTGCGAGTTTTGGTATGTGTAAGTGGGGCAGCGGATTCCAAAGCTACAGCTATTGTGGTGTTATATAGAGCGGCAGCGTCATCCGCATTGTGTAAGGAACTTATATCTGTAAGAGGGAGGAGGGATTCGGAGAATGAGTGTAGGTCAAGGTGTTTAAGATTCCTGCGAGGGTGTGAAAGTTTGTGGGGTGGGGATTGTAGACATGGAGTGAAGAGGGAAGAGAATGTGAGCAGGTTGTGGTCAGAGAGAGGAAGAGGTGAGTTAGAGAGGTTAGATAGGGAGCAGAGGCGGGTGAAGATGAGGTCCAGTGTGTGGCCATCTTTGTGGGTGGCTGTAGAAGACCATTGAGTGAGGCCGAAGGAGGAAGTGAGAGATAGAAGTTTAGTGGCAGCTGAGAGGGAAGTGTCAATGGGGATGTTGAAGTCGCCCATGATGATAGTAGGGATGTCCGCGGAAAGGAAATGAAGTAACCAGGTGGTGAAGTGGTCAAAGAAGGTGGTGGCTGGCCCTGGGGGGCGGTAGATGACAGCCAGTTGGAGGTTGGAGGGGGAGTAGATGCGCACAGAGTGCACCTCAAAGGAAGGGAGGGTAACAGAGGGTGGCAGTGGGATTGGGGTGAAGGAGCAGGTATCTGACAGGAGAAAACCAACTCCTCCACCATGTTTGCTGCTGGGGCGGGGGGTGTGAGAAAGGTGGAAGCCGCCATACGAAAGTGCAGCAGGAGAGGCTGTGTCAGAAGGGGTGAGCCAGGTTTCGGTGATGGCGAGGAAGGAGAGTTTGGTAGTAACAAAAAGATCATGGATGTAGGAAAGCTTGTTGCAGACAGAGCGAGCGTTCCACAGAGCTCCTGTTAGTGGGACTGGGGAAGCGGGGGCTGGGTGAATGGGTATAAGGTTGGAGAGGTTACGGAAGGTTGTGATAGAGCGTGGATGGGAGGTAGAAATGACTGTGGGAATGTGGTGAGGAGGACCAGGATTTGGAGAGATATCACCAGCAGTGAGAAGGAGCAGAGAAAGTGTTAGCAGGTGGGAGCAGGAGAGGGCATGAGGGGGCTGTCTGTGTTTGGAGACAGAGGATTGTATGTTAAGGAACAGTTTTGAGGCGGAGGTGAGGTGGATGGGGAGGATTGAAGAAGAGATGAACAGTTCCTTACTAGGAGTAGGGATTAGGGGAATTAGCAGAAAGTGAAGGATTATTGGGGTGAAAGTGAAAACAAACAGAAACATTGTTTACAGTGACTGTGTCCAGTTACCTTCAGTTCCCTTCTGGTTCAATTCTGGTTTTAATTCTTAAATTAATCTTCACACTTCTAGCACACACTTATAGCAATCACAATGCAGACTGAAGTCTATGCAGACTTGTACTCTGCAATATATGTACAACTAAGTGCAGTCAGGTGTGAAGCAGAGAGGAGTGGTCTTTGCTCATCTTGGCCAGACAATTAAGAGTGGACCAGATGTATATGATCAAGCCAGAGTAAACAAGGTCATAAATAACACTGGGGTAAGCTGGGGTTAGCTGAAAGGCATACCATGTGAATGCTAGGTGCAGAGGCAAGTCTATGTGCAAAGCTGGGTGACGCACTGTGTGTCCTTCATAGACAGACAGCAGGAGAGCAGGAGAGCTGGGTGGATGGACATACCATGTGAATGCTAGGTGCAGAGGCAAGTCTATGTGCAAAGCTGGGTGACGCACTGTGTGTCCTTCATAGACAGACAGCAGGAGAGCAGGAGAGCTGGGTGGATGGACATACCATGTGAATGCTAGGTGCAGAGGCAAGTCTATGTGCAAAGCTGGGTGACGCACTGTGTGTCCTTCATAGACAGACAGCAGGAGAGCAGGAGAGCTGGGTGGATGGACATACCATGTGAATGCTAGGTGCAGAGGCAAGTCTATGTGCAAAGCTGGGTGACGCACTGTGTGTCCTTCATAGACAGACAGCAGGAGAGCAGGAGAGCTGGGTGGATGGACATACCTGTCGGAAGAATAGAGATGCTTGTTAGAGTGCGATGGTGGCAGGTAGCAGGGCACAGTCTGTATTCATCCTTCATACTATGATTCTTGTTTTCATAATTAAATTAAGGCAACCATGATAAAATTAGTATATGACTTCTAAAATACTTTAAAGGGGTTGCTTAGTACTCGAACAACATTCTCTAAGTCTCTGTGTTTCCCCCAGTAGAACAATACCACATATGCTCACATCTGATGCTGGCGCCATTTTATTTTTGTCAGCTATGGCTCTCCCAAAGCTTGCATCAAGTCTGCAATCTATCAACCCTGGCTTTGGTCTCCCCTTTTTCGGACAAATAAAGATGTCCAGAGGAAGTGAGAGAGCATCTTCCAGATGTTAATTGCGTTTATAAGAGAGGTTAGTGAAGCCAACACTGATTGGCCTCAGGGATTGCGTGGCATAATGTCATGGAAGCCCCAGTAGAGCTAGTGCCAACACTGCTGGAACAATGCCGGCACCAGATGTGAGTAAACATGTTATTATTTTTTTTAATGGAAATGTAGGGAATCAGAAGGGGTAGTCTGAGTACCGGACATCCCTTTGATAGAAATTTCTCCTTTTGATCATCAAGTGCAATCTAAAGCTGACACTTTAGACGTATTTTGGCCATAACCGCGATACTGATGAAATTGACTAACAGTCCAATGTGTATGGGGACGCTGGCCACATGATGGTAGGGAGTGATGTGGATTAGACATGTCTGATTTGGGACTGCAAGTTGCCTTGTTCTCTCTTAGATAAGTCACCATCCATCTAGTCAGTGGCCTTCTCATCAAGAACACTGGAGCGCTAGTCTGACTAAAAGCTCCTGTGTGTGTGAGAGTCGGCTGCGATGGCTGTTGGCTGAACATCAACAGCATCTAGTGTGTATGGACAGCCTAAAGTGGGACTTCTCATCTCTCTCTCTGTTATTATCACCTTTTATCAATGAGTGGAACAGGCTGCCATGAGAGGTGGTGAGTTGTCCTTCAATGGAAGTCTTCAACCAGAGGCTGGACAGACATCTGTCTGAGATGGTTTCGTGAATTCTGCAGAGTGTTTGACATGACGTCCCTGGAGGTCCCTTTCATTTCTAACAGTCTATGATGCTATGATGACCAAAATGTAATACTTAAACAAATATTATTTTGAAACTTGGTAACGGAGCCTAAAAAAAGATGCTTCCAATATCCAAAAAAACAATATTGTCCTCTTATAGCTCCTGCCGCCTCATCGTGATGGCCAGTTAATTAAAATACGATTTCGGAACTTTAGCTGATAATCTCAAAGCTTCGATAGATATTACAAAACATGATATTTACACATTTTAGCAACATTGTCCACCTGTTCAGATGTTTTTGTTTATCTATATTAGGTTTGCATTTTCATATCTTTTTAATTAACGTGTTTAATTAGAGCAGCTTTGTGAGACTTTAGTTTGTTTTGATAATTTCTATTTTTATATACGGAAGCTTTTTGTACAAAAAGCTTTTATAAGATTACATTTTGGACAGGTACCAATTAAATCAGGACTTTATCTTTCTAGCTTCTGTAAGAGTTTGAATCCCATGGTGTGGATGCCACCTAAGGCGAGAGCTAGAGTTGAGAGAAACGGGTCGAAAAATTTCAAAAGTCGCCGACTTTTGGCAAAGTCGGGTTTCATGAAACGAAACCCGACCCTAGGATGAGGTCGGCCACGAGGTCGGCGACTTACGCGCCAAAGTCGCGTTTCAAAAGTTTGTTTTGCGCTCTTTTTCAGCCAATCAGGATCCACGGACACCGTGGGCAACGTGATGACATAGGCAGGGGTCACCACCATCTTTCAGAAGGGCATGCAAGTGATTGGCTTGCTTTGGTGGGCGTCACAGGGGGTATAAAAGGGCGTGCACGCCGACCGCCATCTTACTTCTGCTGATCTCAGTATAGGGAGAGGTTGCTGCTGATTCTGTAGGGAGAGCGTTAGGCAGGGAAGAAGACAAAAACACTGCTTCTGCTGCTAGCGATTTGGCCTGCACAACACACCAGTCACTGTGTGTGCAGTGCAAGGGGAGGCTATATAGTGGTGTGTCAGTGGTGTTGGTTGTTGGGCTGCCTTCTAAGGCTTCCTGACATTCCTGCATTGCTGTTTACCCACTGCTCCGCAAACTGCTTTTTTAAAAGCAATCCCAATTTTTTTTTTTGTCCTGCTGAGAAGACAAAAAAACTGCTTCTGCTGCTAGCGATTTGGCCTGCACAACACACCAGTCACTGTGTGTGCAGTGCAAGGGGAGGCTATATTGTGGTGTATCAGTGGTGTTGGTTGTTGGGCTGCCTTTTAAGGCTTCCTGACAGGCTGGCATTGCTGTTTACCCACTGCTCTGCAAACTGCTTTTTCAAAAGCAATCCAATCTCCCTTATCCTCTAGTCACTTTTGTCACAGCTGTGCCATCGAGCCTGTGACATAGCGCTCAGATATCAGTGGGCCTCACACAATCCAAAAGTGTCCAGTGTCCACAAGTGTCTGCAGAAATTCAAAATCTCCCTTATCCTCTCGTCACTTTTGTCACAGCTGTGCCATCGAGCCTGTGACATAGCGCTCACATATCAGTGGCCCTCACACAATCCAAAAGTGTCCAGTGTCCACAAGTGTCTGCAGAAATTCAAAATCTCCCTTATCCTCTAGTCACTTTGGTCACAGCTGTGCCATCGAGCCTGTCACATAGAGCTCAGATATTCATTGGGTCTCACACAATCCAAAAGTGTCCAGTGTCCACAAGTGTGTGCAGAAATTCAAAATCTCCCTTATCCTCTAGTCACATTGGTCACAGCTGTGCCATCGAGCCTGTCACATAGCGCTCAGATATTCATTGGGCCTCACACAATCCAAAAGTGTCCAGTGTCCACAAGTGTGTGCAGAAATTCAAAATCTCCCTTATCCTCTAGTCACTTTGGTCACAGCTGTGCCATCGAGCCTGTCACATAGCGCTCAGATATTCATTGGGCCTCACACAATCCAAAAGTGTCCAGTGTCCACAAGTGTGTGCAGAAATTCAAAATCTCCCTTATCCTCTAGTCACTTTGGTCACAGCTGTGCCATCGAGCCTGTCACATAGCGCTCAGATATTCATTGGGCCTCACACAATCCAAAAGTGTCCAGTGTCCACAAGTGTGTGCAGAAATTCAAAATCTCCCTTATCCTCTCGTCACTTTTGTCACAGCTGTGCCATCGAGCCTGTCACATAGCGCTCAGATATCAGTGGGCCTCACACAATCCAAAAGTGTCCAGTGTCCACAAGTGTCTGAAGAAATTCAAAATCTCCCCTGTCCTATAGACACCTTGTACCTTGTTTTACATTACTATATAGTTTGCTGGATTTTGTCTACATTTCTACCAAAAATGAGGAAGGCT
Source organism: Dendrobates tinctorius (assembly GCF_039654945.1). NCBI lineage: Eukaryota > Metazoa > Chordata > Amphibia > Anura > Dendrobatidae > Dendrobates > Dendrobates tinctorius. The sequence goes on from NW_027361677.1 coordinate 11,772,604, forward strand.
GGTGGAAGAGGCCGTGGAATTGGGCGGGGGTTGGCAGCTGGTAATGATGGTGTTGGTGGTGGATCTGATGGTAGTGGCAAGAGCAAAATAGGACCGAATGCAGGAGGTGTTGAGCCTGCGTCATCGTCTGGCTACATAAGGCCTCGAACGCTTAGTTTTCTAGGAGTTGGCAAACCGCTTTTAAAGCCAGAGCATCAGGAAAAAGTTTTGTCTTACATTGCTGACTCAGCCTCCAGCTCTATCGCCTCCTCTTCTTCAGTTGTAAAAAGTAAAAGCACTGAGTCGTCATTGGAGGCTCATGTTCATGAACCACACCTTTCCTTGTGTCCTTCACCCCAACCAAGATTGAAGGATGACGCAAGCCATATTACTGATTACTCCATGGAGCTGTTTTCACATACCATGCCTGGATTATCAAGTCAAATGGTGAATTACCCAGGTCAAGATGAATCTGACATGGAGTGCACTGATGCACAGCCGCTGATGGATGATTCTGCTGGTACATTCACTCAGAGCACTACATTGTCCTCGCAGTGTACAGAGCCAGATTCTGACCCTGATGAGACTCAGGTGCCCCTTCCCGCACACTATACCACCATACACGGTGACACAGAGGAAGGTGCACATGACATAGAAGAGGAGGTGATGGATGACCCAGTTGTTGACCCAGATTGGCATCCATTGGGGGAAGAGGGTGCTGCTTCCAATAGCTCAGATGAGGAGCATCCACAGCAGACATCGACATCGCAACAGCTGTTATCTGGCAGGCCCGGAGCACTCCAAAGACAGGTTCCAAACATCAAAAGAGTTGCTGGACAGCTTGTCCAGAGGGACAAAAGATCACAGCGTGCTAGGCCGCAAAATGTCTGCCAAAGTAGGAAGAGTGCAGTGTGGCACTTTTTTGACCAAAATCCTCATGATCAGGCCAAGGTTATCTGTAAGAAGTGTGCAAAGACCTTTAGCCGAGGGAAAAATCTGAAAAATTTGAATACCAGTTGCATGCTTAGACATTTAACCAGCATGCACTTGCAAGCGTGGACACAACACCAAACCTCAAGTGCCACATGTGCAACTGATCACAACGAAGGTAGTCAGCAACGCTACATTGTTTCCCCCACTGTAAGCCCACCGGTTAGCACAGCAGCAAATGTTGAGGTGTCGTTGCAAGGCCACAGCAGTCAGGGAATCCCACTGTTATATCAACGAAAGACTGATTCTAGGCCATCAGAAAGAACACCAACTCCATCACCATCATCAACCCTCTCTCAGTCCGCCCTGTCCACCGCTACTTCCACCATATGCAGCTCTCAAGTCCAGCTCACCCTCCCAGACACTATGAGTAGGTCAAGAAAGTACTCAGTCTCTCATCCGCGTACACTGGGTTTGAACGCCCACATTGCCAAACTAATCTCGTTTGAGATGATGCCCTTTCGGTTGGTGGAAAGCACAGCTTTCCGCGAACTCATGGCCTATGCAGTACCACGCTATGACCTACCCAGTCGCCACTTCTTCTCTCGCAAAGCCATCCCAGCCCTCCACCATCATGTGAAAGACCGCATTGTCCATGCACTCAAGCAGTCAGTGAGCAGAAAGGGGCACCTCACAACTGATGCATGGTCCAGTCGGCATGGCCAGGGCCGTTACGTGTCCATCACTGCGCACTGGGTTAATGTGGTGGATGCAGGGTCCACAGGGGACAGCGGTGGTGGGACAGTGCTGCCTAGCCCACAGTATAGGAAACAGTTGGCTGTAGGCGTTCGACCCTCCTCCTCCTCCTCCTCCAGAAGCGAAAGCTCGTCCACAGAGCGCAGTCGTACGAGCACTCCATCTGCAGCTGCCACTGTTGCACACGATGTGTCCCCCTATCGAGCAGCTAGTGGAAAGCGTCAGCAGGCTGTGTTGCAGATGATGTGTTTGGGCAACAGACACACCGCCGAGGTGCTGGCCGAGTACTTGAAGCGACAAACTGAGTCATGGCTGGGCAGTGTACATCTTGAGGCAGGCAAGGTAGTTAGTGATAACGGCCGTAATTTTGTGGCAGCCATAGCCCTTTCAAAACTCAGCCATATACCTTGCTTGGCTCACACCTTGAACCTGGTGGTGCAGTGCTTCCTCAAAAATTATCCGGAGTTAACAGCCCTGCTCCAGAAGGTGCGAAGACTGTGCGCGCACATCCGCCGGTCGCCTGTACACTCCGTTCGTATGCAGAAGCTGCAGCGATTGCTCCACCTTCCCAACCACCGCCTCATTATCGACATTGCAACAAGGTGGAACTCCACCCTGCACATGGTGGAGCGGCTGTGCGAGCAGAGGCAGGCCATAATGCATTTGTGGGAGGATACACGGCCAGGCACTTTGAGAGCAGACATGGAGTTGACAGGTGTGCAGTGGTCGAAGCTGAAAGACCTCTGTAAAGTCCTTCAGTGTTTTGAGGAATGCACACGGCTGGTAAGCGCAGACGACGCCATCCTAAGCATGAGCATCCCACTTATGCGTCTGCTCATGCAAACTTTGACGCACCTTAAGGAGCAGGCGTCTGCAGCCAATGTTGATAAGGAGGAAGAGGAGGAGGGAATCCTTGATGACATTCAGCCATTGTCTGCTCAGGGACCTCTCCTGGACGAGGTGGAGGAAGAAGAGGAGGAGGAGGAGGATGATGGGGATGATTACTTAGGGGAGGAGGATGCATCTCGTGGGGCAAGTGAAAATGTTGGCGTGGCAAGGTCTGGTACAGGGTTTGTGCGTGACTGGAGGGATGTGGATTTGCCAGAAAGTGCTCCTCCAACCAGCACTCGCAGTGCATCATTGACACCGGGAACATTGGCCCACATGTCAGATTATGCCTTGCAGATCCTAAAAAGGGACCCACGCATTGCCAAAATGATGAACGATGACGACTACTGGTTGGCCAGCATCCTGGATCCATGCTATAAAGGCAAATTACAAAACATCATGCCACAGGAGAACCTTGACCTAATATTGGCTAATAAACAAGCAACTCTGGTAAATCGGTTGCTTGAGGCATTCCGAGCACACAGCAGCTGTGATGGTTCTCACACGAGCCGTACGGGCCGGGGGGCAGCTTGGCAGAGGTGTTCGTGGTGCACACAGCAGAAGTGGCGTTGGAGACAGGGGTTTCATGACAATGTTGTGGACTGATTTTTCAAGTACCGCTCACACAACTGGTAATACTGCATCGATGGAAAGTGACAAGAGACAGCAGTTGTCAACTATGGTTACAAACTACTTTGCCTCCCATATCGATGTTCTCCCACACAGGTCATTCCCCTTTGACTATTGGGCCGCTAAACTGGACACCTGGCCTGAATTGGCACAATATGCCTTACAGGAGCTCGCTTGCCCAGCTGCAAGTGTGCTATCGGAAAGAGTCTTCAGTGCAGCTGGATCAATCCTGACAGAAAAAAGGACCCGTCTGTCAACCCAAAATGTGGATGATCTAACCTTCATTAAAATGAACCACGCATGGGTTTCCAAGGATTTTGTCCCACCTTCCTCTGATGACACATAGGGTGACAGAAAAATGGCTTGCTTTGGTCCACCTCTTCCTGGGACTTGACCTATTTCACCTTTTGCATCAGCTGAATGTCCAACATCAACATATGCCACTTTCTAAAACTCCCTAACTGTGCTGCCTCCCACCCCCATGGCCGGGGTCACCACCTAGCGCACGACACCGTGCGAGTGCCGTTGCCCTGTACAGGTGGGTAGGCCGACTCTTGGGCGCGGGCACTGGTACAGGGTCCTTCATAGTGCAATCAAGTGTCTCTGACGGTGGTGGTGCACACCCGCCGTCAGACACACCGCCATACTATGAGGGGCCCAGTGCCAGTACCGACGCCCACGAGTGGGCCCCCCTTGCTTGGGCAGGGCCCCAGCATTTGCAATCTTTACCTCTCCCTGCTCCTCCGCTGTGTAGTCTGGGCCGTCAAATCCACACTGTGCCTGACACCGTCTGAGCCTGCCTCCTGATGTATAGACATATATTTTGAATGTGTACGCTATCCATACATGTTATCCGGGGAAACGGTACCCTTTCTAACCTTTGTGCAATCACGTGCAATCCATACTGGGCCTAACACCGTCTGAGCCTGCCTCCTGATGTATAGACATATATTTTGAATGTGTACGCTATCCATACATGTTATCTGGGGAAACGGTACCCTTTCTAACCTTTGTGCAATCACGTGCAATCCATACTGGGCCTAACACCGTCTGAGCCTGCCTCCTGATGTATAGACATATATTTTGAATGTGTACGCTATCCATACATGTTATCCGGTTAAACGGTACCCTTTCTAACCTTTGTGCAATCACGTGCAATCCATACTGGGCCTAACACCGTCTGAGCCTGCCTCCTGATGTATAGACATATATTTTGAATGTGTACGCTATCCATACATGTTATCTGGGGATACGGTACCCTTTCTAACCTTTGTGCAATCACGTGCAATCCATACTGGGCCTAACACCGTCTGAGCCTGCCTCCTGATGTATAGACATATATTTTGAATGTGTACGCTATCCATACATGTTATCCGGGGAAACGGTACCCTTTCTAACCTTTGTGCAATCACGTGCAATCCATACTGGGCCTAACACCGTCTGAGCCTGCCTCCTAATTGTATAGACATATATTTTGAATGTGTACGCTATCCATACATGTTATCTGGGGATACGGTACCCTTTATAACCTTTGTGCAATCACGTGCAATCCATACTGGGCCTAACACCGTCTGAGCCTGCCTCCTGATGTATAGACATATATTTTGAATGTGTACGCTATCCATACATGTTATCCGGGGAAACGGTACCCTTTCTAACCTTTGTGCAATCACGTGCAATCCATACTGGGCCTAACACCGTCTGAGCCTGCCTCATGATGTATGGACATATATTTTGAATGTGTACGCTATCCATACATGTTATCCGGGGAAACGGTACCCTTTCTAACCTTTGTGCAATCACGTGCAATCCATACTGGGCCTAACACCGTCTGAGCCTGCCTCCTGATGTATAGACATATATTTTGAATGTGTACGCTATCCATACATGTTATCTGGGGATACGGTACCCTTTCTAACCTTTGTGCAATCACGTGCAATCCATACTGGGCCTAACACCGTCTGAGCCTTCCTCCTGATGTATAGACATATATTTTGAATGTGTACGCTATCCATACATGTTATCCGGGGAAACGGTTCCCTTTCTAACCTTTGTGCAATCACGTGCAATCCATACTGGGCCTAACACCGTCTGAGCCTGCCTCCTAATGTATAGACATATATTTTGAATGTGCACGCTATCCATACATGTTATCAGGGGATACGGTACCCTTTCTAACCTTTGTGCAATCACGTGCAATCCATACTGGGCCTAACACCGTCTGAGCCTGCCTCCTGATGTATAGACATATATTTTGAATGTGTACGCTATCCATACATGTTATCCGGGGAAACTGTACCCTTTCTAACCTTTGTGCAATCACGTGCAATCCATACTGGGCCTAACACCGTCTGAGCCTGCCTCCTGATGTATAGACATATATTTTGAATGTGTACGCTATCCATACATGTTATCCGGGGAAACGGTACCCTTTCTAACCTTTGTGCAATCACGTGCAATCCATACTGGGCCTAACACCGTCTGAGCCTGCCTCCTGATGTATAGACATATATTTTGAATGTGTACGCTATCCATACATGTTATCTGGGGATACGGTACCCTTTCTAAACTTTGTGCAATCACGTGCAATCCATACTGGGCCTAACACCGTCTGAGCCTGCCTCCTGATGTATAGACATATATTTTGAATGTGTACGCTATCCATACATGTTATCTGGGGATACGGTACCCTTTCTAACCTTTGTGCAATCACGTGCAATCCATACTGGGCCTAACACCGTCTGAGCCTGCCTCCTGATGTATAGACATATATTTTGAATGTGTACGCTATCCATACATGTTATCTGGGGATACGGTACCCTTTCTAAACTTTGTGCAATCACATGCAATCCATACTGGGCCTAACACCGTCTGAGCCTGCCTCCTGATGTATAGACATATATTTTGAATGTGTACGCTATCCATACATGTTATCTGGGGATATGGTACCCTTTCTCATCTTTGTGCAATCACGTGTAATCCATACTGGGCGTGAGAACGGCTGGCGAGCTGTTAAGCAAGCTACAGCACCTGTGGTTTGCACACGTAAGTTTTTCATTTTTTCAGGAATGACGGTTAGGCCTAATTCCGGAACTGCGGTTGACCTGCACTTACTGGGAAATCATTGTTCGCGGGTAATAATTGTAATCAGTGATCCCCATCACTAACGTTGTTCAGCGGGTTATCTGCACCTGTAAGCGACAAACGCTGGCCTTTTCAGTGTAGCGCACATGCAGCCACGGACATGTAAGGGCATGACACACCAGTTATTGGCCAATCTCATGTGCCAGAGCCTCACGTGTCCCTCTAGTAAGCCGGACTCGGACCGCGGGGCATGACGGAGTCTCGTTCGTTAACGGAATTAAGCTTGCAATTTGTGCATCTGTTCTGTAGCTGGCATGGTTGAGGTTTCCCAGGTGGAGTCGAATTTAACCGTAGGCTCCACTCCTGGTGGTGCCCTTCTGGACATTCCTTTAAGGTTCAGCTTTGCAACCATACTGCCCACGTAAAACAAACACTTTGCCTTCATGAACGCTGTTTGGAGGGTCATGACTCGTGGGAATAACGCCGCCCAATCAGTTAACCTGCTAGAGAGATCCTTCGTTGCTCCCAAGCATGACATCACACTCCCTAGGAGGAAGGTAATGCCACTGTGGCGACCGTACTCCTGGGGGCGACACAAGTGCACTGATGCCCAGCCACTGCTCGATGAATCTGCTGGTACATTGACCCAGACCACTACATTCCCCTCGCACGCTACACGACCTGAATCTGACCCTGATGAAACTCAGGTTACCCTTCCCATATACAGTTCCATCTTACACGGTGACAAAGAGGAAGCTGCAGATGAAAGTGCAGGTTCGGCCCACCCGCCATCAGACACACCACCGTACTATCAGGGGCCCTGTGCCAGTGCCGTCGCCAATGAGTGGGCCCCCCCTGCTTGCTCAGGATCACAGCACTTGCAAAGTTGAAATACTGTGCAGTGAGATGGAAGATGGGGACGACGAGGAATCCAGACAAGTACAGGGCTTCCCTAGTGAGGAGACTTATTTGATTGTTTTCAATGTTGGGACAGCAATTTTTGGGGAGCACTATACTCTGGAGAATGATAGATGGGGCCCACCATACACTGGAACATTCCAAAGGTGGACATCAGACACTGGAGCAGCATTTACAGGGCCCATTATACACTAGAGCATTAGAAATGGGGCCCATTATGTTTGGAGCATTATTTGGGCCCATAAGACAGTGGAGCTTCATCCATGGGGACCAACATATACTGTAGCATTATGTGGAGCTCATCATATACTGTTTCAAACATTATATGGGACCAATGATTCTGTATGGAGAAATAGATGGGCCTCGTCATGAGATGTAAAAAGTGAGGTATTTTTCATTGTACTATACCGCTATTTCTCTGCCGTATCGGAGCATGATGAGTTGTGGTATGTGTTAAAGGGGCGCTCTTTCGCCCAGGGCACATGAAAACCTGCAGCCAGCCCTCCCCCCCCACAACTTTAGCCAAATAACCCCCATTTTTCAGTGCGTAACTTGTATTATGAAGTTAATTAAGGTTGACAAGCTTAAGTAAGAAGAATTGATGCTTTTGGCATTCAAATGGGCACTGTAGGTGTGTTTCCTGTCCTCCTCTCACTGCCGACTTTTATTCCCCATTGACTTACATTGGGTTTCGTGTTTCGGGACGACCCCGACTTTTCCCTATAATCGGACGATCTTGCTCGACCCGACTTTTGGAAAAGTCGGGTTTCACGAAACGAAACGCGACCCTAAAAAACCAAAAGTCGCTCAACTCTAGCGAGAGCTATGTCCTTCACCAGGGGCAAATAAGCTCATGAGTTTGCAGTAATGCTAAGAAGGTGCCTGAAAATTTATGCGTTTATATGGCCCGGCTCAAAGTGGTTGCCCTTGGCCTCATGCGTCAGCTGCATCATAGAACTCAACCCTAAATTTCTGCGCGTTGAAGGTGAAGGGGCCTCACATTTAATGTCATGGTGAATGAGAGGGTAAATTATATCTATGACAACCTCCATCTGTCAATAGTTGGATACCATTGCTTAAAGATTTATGAGGTTCACATTAAAGGGCTTATCCCACAACAAAAACTGGATAGGAGAAAAATATATGATTGTTAGGACTCTTAAGGGAACTCCACACATAGCGAGATCGTTAGTGAGATCTCTGAAATGTCACAGGTTTTGTGACGCAACAGTGACCTCGCCAGCAATCTCGCTACGTGTGACACAGAGCAGCGACTGGCCCCCCACTGCAATGTCGCTGATCGTGCTCGAATGTCAGAGGCCATTTTTTGATCATTGGTGTCCCGCTGGCCAGCATGCATCGCTGTGTTTGATGCCATAACGACGACGAGCGACCTCGTTAGCGACTCAGAACTCAGGGACGCAAGCGTGAGCTGTCAGAATAGCTGCTGTGTGACAAGATCCCAACGACCGCCAAGGTCGTTATACGGATCGCCGTATCATTGCTGCGTCATTGAGTAGATCTGCCTGTTTGGCAGCTTACTAGCGACCATGTAGCAATGTACCAGCGATCCTTACCGGGTCGTATCGCTGTCGGGATCGCTGGAGCAACGCTATGTGTAAGGGAACCCTTACACTCATAAGCGTGGAGGTGCCCATTGTTCCCCTTTTTCCATAGAAGTTTGAAAAAAGTGGTGGTCATCCAGGTACCATGCCACTCCAATCAATGTAAAGTGTTGTACTTAGCTATCCTATTCAGTCCCAGAGATTTTGAGTGAAACGGTCATGGACATGGGTGAACAATGCTCTCATGAAACACCTCCCCATCCTAGTGATCGGTGAGAGCCCCAGGAACCAATAAATGAGAATAGAACAAGTGGATGGGTTGTCAAAGTTTTTGTAGGATATTCCACAAAGGGCAAAGCTAGCTGTATAAATCCATATATTTATTACATATAAATTGAGATAAAGGCATTCCATTTGGCTAAACTTTACTTCTATAAAACCATCTAATTGGCTTTTTCTTGACCAACCTACTATGATTCTAAGACTACAAATGACTGTTAAACTTTTATTCGGGGGTAGCTAAAAATTTTGTACTGCTCAAAATAAAAAAACCCTCCTTTGTGCCATTTTTTAGCAAATACTTGTTTTCTCAGGAAGGAATTGTGACATTCATGTTATTTCTCCAAGATACGAATGAATAAGTTGACAATTTGGCAATTCCTCTACCCTTGACCCTAAAGTCGGTCTTCATGACGCTCTAAGGCTTGGTGCCAACTGCTATATTTTTTATCATCCGAGAAAACCGCATCAATTATGCTAATCACACTTCGATCAGAGTTTGATCAGAGTGGGATCATAGTATGATCCGGATGAGCAGCAGATGGAGAAAATTATTTCTCCATCTTCTCTATTGTGTTACTACGTGGAAATCCAAGTGCAGTCCAATTGTTTCCTCAAACTCATTGACTTGCATGACTTAGTGCATTCTTAAAATTAGATCAAACATGGGCATGCAGAAATTTGTTCCCCATACAGACTCTGTCTGAGGAAAAGATCAGACATGTGCACTGCCTCATAGAATAACAGTTGTCTGAGTGCAATCTGAAGTTTTGCCAAATCTCACTCGGACCGATAATAGGGTAGTCTGCACGAGCCCTAGAGCTGATCAGTAGTGATGGGTGAACGTGCTAGGGTTACGTCTTATCTGAGCACTCTCGGATGTTTTCCAAGTATCTTGGACATTCTCGTATATTATGCTAAAGTACTCAAAGCTGCATAATTTGCGGCTGTTAGACAGCCTGAACACATGGGTGATTCCCTAAGAAATCCCCACATTTGTTGAGCCTGTCTAACAGCTGCAAGTCATGCAATCGCAGGGACTTGAACATAATATGCGAGCACAGCCAAGATACTCCTGAGTATACTCTGATAAGACATTATCCAAACACATTCGTCCTTCCCTACTGTTAAGTCTTTGAGTAAAAGACAAAAACAGGCCAAATCTTACTGACAAAGCAAAGAGTAACATCAAGGTGTTGTTTTCCTTAAAATTCCTTTAAGAATTGAACAATGCAGAGAATTGCTATTTTGTGGGTAATACAAATCTATATATATATATAAAGCTGAGTGTATGAATGTGTGTGTATATGTATCAAGCCATACCCACTCTACATAGCCCCACCCACCACATTGTTAGCGTCCAGTCCGTGCTCTCTCCGCAGATCATACTATTTGTTTTGGAGGGTTATAAAAAGCCTGGCTGTCACTTCACCTGTGAAAGCACAGTACCAGATCACTATAGCAGAGGCAGAGGACGCACATTATATATGGTGGCAAGCCAGGGAGGGCTCTGAGCCGCACACTGCCAGGCTGTTAGATTTGTGTGGGTTTCTGGAGTGGCACCCACCTGTACTTGGTGTTTATGCTGCGGGCCTGGATGTGGCAGATCTCTGGGCCGTGTGATACAGGCTGTAGGAGGCAGCTCCTTCTAATGGGATCCTGGGCTGAAGAGGTGGCGGGGAGCAAAAATCACCAAGGCGGAGGCCACGGACCAGGAGTGGGGCATGTGAGTAGCCAATGAGTGATCGTCCGCCTGTGGTGTAATCCATGCCTCTATCATTGTATTGAGCCTCATCTGTCTCCTGCTCCCACATCTGTCATCCCCCATCCTCACCCCGCACTGATTCCTCCACACTCTGCTGTCATCGCCAGGATTACCCTTCAGCCATCACTACCACCATCATCCTCTTCATCGTTAGACTTCCTCCTTCTCTGGGATGTGTGATACAGGCTTTAGGAGGCCGTTCCTTCTAATAGATCCTGGACTTCCTCATTCTTCTCCTCCTCCCTGACACTTTCCATCTCCTTGTTTTTTTTTTCGTTTCCCTTCTGCATTTGCTCTTCCATCTGTCGCCATCCCTTACCAGATCCCCATCTGTGCCCAGCCCTGGCTTTGAGATACAGTGAGGCCCTGTTATTTGGGTGCAACACATCTTGCCTGGGGGGCTGTGTCACGCCCTTGGGGTTGCACCCCTGCAGCTTTGTGCGACTGATGGGCTGTCTGGAGGACTCTTGAATCCTGGGATTGGCCGCTGCCAGGACCGTTTTGTTGAAGCTAAATTTTAATTTTTTTGAAGACCACAATATTACATACGCAGGTGCAGAATTTAAAATAAGAAACACATCACTGAAGGTTCAGTGACAATCATTTAGTTAATTTGTGTTGCAAATAGTGTTGAATATATGATGTGAAATTTTTTTTGTGCTATATAATCATTTTAGTTTGTTATAACTAACCTCATTTAGTTACTATACTCAGGCAACGCCGGACTCTTCAGCTAGTATTTAATGAAAGAAACTTTGTAGGAAGTAGACAAGATCATCTTTTATTTGTTAGCCCACATATCGCAAGTTGGTAAAGTTTGCCATCTGAGGCTCAGATCTAACTTTGCCTCATGGATAATTCTTTATCAAAAGTCAAAATGTTTCCTTTGACTCTGGTAATAGATTCTGATACTCTTTTAGTATTTACTTTGAGGCCAGTAATATCCCTTGGAAACAATGAGAAAGATCTCGACGGAATAAACTAATCTACATATATCAGTATTCGGTGCCAGTTCTGAGTGAAAAATCAATTTAGGAAAGCAAACGCGCAATTTTATTGTTGTGATTAATCATTCAGCAAACTCAATGTTGGTGTGCACAGACTAGCTTATCTCCATGGAGAACAGTTCAAGTCTTTTACAAACACTATTTCAAAGGATGCAACGATCTTGGTCATAATCTTCAATATCTTTTAAAGCAGCTAAGTAGACTGCGGCTGTTATAACGCAAAATAAAGTTGGAATGATCCCTACGCGCACATTTCTCCAGTTAACTACACATAGGTCCCCATTCATCAAACACTTTTTCCCGGGACTTAGGCTTCAAACTGTTTAAAAAAATTTTCAAAATTTTTGCAACTTTTTGTGTTTTTACGCAAGCTCTAGCAACTTTTTCACGGAGCCCGATTGAGCGTGACTGACAAATTCGTCACAATGAATTGGCCTAAAAATCTCATAAATTTCAACAGAAACGTTCTCCAGGGACTGGAATATATTTTGTATTCTGGCATAAAATGCTCCATATTTATTAAGAGGCACACACTACTTTATAAATTTGAGGCATCTTACTGCAGCGCTTCCTTTCCGAGACTGTCATGCAAAATGTCATTCTTGATTAATTGGGGCCATAATATGTGTTATATTCATTACATTCATTTAACTATACATAGAAATTTTAAAACTGGTGGAAAATAAGGATGACTTGAATTACTGCAGCCCTTTACTTCCTCCCTGCAGATGTCAACTACAGCAAGAGATAGATAGATAGATAGATAGATAGATAGATAGATAGTCTTTTGCCCAAACAGGTAAAAAGAAGATGACCATATATCTTTGAAAAGCCAACATAGAGATAGCTACTAGAGTCCTGTGATCACAGCAGCGTCAGCATTAAAATGTTACAGCATGAGAGCTAGAAGCTTGCTGAAATAGTAACTATGACCGTTTGCCACTCTCCTGACTTTGCTATTTAAAAGGATGAAGAGATTCAGCAGTTTCATTTGTTGGTTTTGCTTTGTCCTGAAGAAGGCATCTGAGTGACTCTGAAATGCGTTGACATTACACCGATAATTCCTCATTTCATTGTGGCTTGTCATTTAATCAGCAGGATAATTCCATCACCCTTGGCACATTGCATTGTATATATTTCCTGTGAAAGTTGCAGTGGCTATTATTTATGCATTTCTAAGTGTTGTGCCTCACACAACCCCTTAAAGAGGTGGTCCTTAAACCTTTCAAATAAGACTCCTCACTCAATCTTGATCCCATGACTCCCGACTACAGCTGCCGCTGACATCCGGTGATGTTTCGCCAACTTCCGGACTCTAGAAGTTGACTGTGCATCACAGAGGCGCGACCTAGTCTCACACACTCTCACTGATTGACGGAGTTATGGGTGGTGTTTCACCGCATGTCACAGCACAGTTTCGAGGTGCAGTTTCGGGTCTCTGCCAAAGAAAGCAGAAGAGAAAGGAAAAACTTCTACAGCTCACTTGATACTGGGCTTTGCTGTCCAGAAGTTGATGTGACATCACCCGATGTCAGCAGTGGCTGAAGTCACGTAATTGGGACTGAGCGAGAGCATAGTGAGAGATTTCATCAAGCTATTGAGGCTATGGAGAAAATATATCAAGGAAAATGGAAACCATCAATTCTTGCAGATTACTGTTGCACAATTGTAAAAGATGTTCCGATGCAGGAGTACAAGAGACAAGCAAAAAAGAGTCACCAAATGTTGTAGTTCAATTTCTGCAACTGTGTTTATAATTCACAATAGTGTTTAGATATGTTTAGTTAATGGAATTGTTGATAAGCTTCCTCTAAATAAATATCAGAAAATTGGCATAGCAAAATATTTTGCATTTTTATACTTGCCAATATTAATAATGTTTCAAAGTACTGAAACGTATATGCATTTATTATATGTAGCAGTAAAAGGAAAACTCTTCAATATCATAGAAACAAGAGCCAATTAAAAAATGCGAATGTCAAATTTGAATTCAGGAGGTCAAAATCATTAAGAAATGGCTCATTTCATAATTGAACCTGACAACTTTTGAAAATATGTAAAACAGTGTAATGTGATAATAGGGCAACCTCATAAATATATAATGTGTCATGCGAAAGATAATAATTTTAGATAGAGGGAGGAACGTAATGTAGTTGCAATTTTTTTTTTCGAATTATTTGTTCCGGTGACTTACAAAAGCAAGCGATTCTTAAAAAAAAAAAATTAAATAAATACATGAAAATGTTTCAATAGAAAGGAAATATTTCTTAACACACTTCTGTGAATACATATTTCAAATGAAACAAAAAAAAAAAAAACTGAGAAATATCGCTATTGATGTCCAAGTCTGAAATACAGAAAAGGAAATATTATTTAGTCTATTGAAGATCTTAAGAAACTTGAAAAAAAAAGTATTTTCCTTTCATTATTCTCAATGGGGAAGAAAAAGCAAAGTCATATATAATAAGTTCTAAATTCCGAGACTTTTAGGTTTCCGAGGAGAGGATAATGGTGAGGACGACCTTTTCCTCTGAAGGTCAAGAGTATTCTTTCCAGAATGCCAGATAATGATTCATTTTCGAGATGATTAGATTGTAAAGGCTAATTATTCAAGTTGAAGCTGAAAATTAGTTAAATAAATGTTCTTTATGCTCATGTTTTAAAAACAGGAAGACTTGGTACAAAATGGACTGATATATCTTTTATTTCTGTATGTATTATAGCAGATATGTATTTAAAAGAGGTTTCCGGTCAATAAATATTAAAGGCATATCTTTAGGTAGTTGAGGGTTGACTCATTAAAAAAAAAAAGGACTGCAGAAGCTAGAGAGCCATGACACCTTCAACTACAGTAAGAAACATAGCACCCTCCTTGTTTATATGGCTGTGTCTGGTATTACAACTCAGTAGAATTGAAGGGGAGCTACATTCCCAAGCACAACCTTGTTGACTAAGCATAAATTAGGGTCAGGTGTAGCAGTGGTCAGGTTTTTACTAGTGATGAGCGAGTTTCCTCGGTACTCGAGATTTCCGAGCATGCTTGGGTGGTCTCCTAACAAACAGGCAATCCCCACATGTATTCAGCCTATCTAGAAGCCGCAAATCATGCAGCTGCGGCGACAAAAACTAAATTTCCAAGCATGCCAAAATACTCGGAGGACATCCAACCATGACTAGATTTTACTAATCCCACATTGATGGTCTATTCTGGAAAATCACTTTAATGAGGTTATCTCATAGACATTTACGGCATATCCAATGATTTGAATCACTTCAAATGAGGATACATATAGGGTCTCAAACCAAAAAATCATATATAATCCCTATTAAAATTATGCTTTATAAAGTTCAGAATTAAAACAACCAAAAAATGGGTTCACACCAGAGAAAAGTGACAACACAAGAAACAAAAACGTGCTTAAAAAACCATATAAATAAAACTATGGGGATAGTCTAGAAGTCCCTGGTATGTCAGCTAGGCTCACACCTTCCTGACTGCGGAGGTTGGCACCCTAGGGGGGAATGTTGTGGCGCCCCTGCTACACGATGTCATTTCAAATGATTTGTCATAAATGTCTGATAGGTGCTTTCGCCATCCTGCATCTCTCGAAGTTCATCCAACTTATCATTCTAGCCGGAATTCATCCACCTGTTGGCATAGAGGTTCTTGCACCATCTCTCTCCATCCACCATTATAAGAGATCCAAAGCAGTGCAAATAGTACCAAAGATATTCAGAACTCCTTTAACAGTTTTATATAATGATATCCTCACTTGTGAGACAACCTTTACATAAACTTGACCTTAGTGTGAACTTAAAAGAAGGTCTCCACCTACGGTAGGGTGTCTGTAGATGAGGACTTTGTAAAGGGTCTACTCAACATTTGTATCTCGCTAACTCACTGTTAGAGTTGAGCGAAATTTTAAAAATTTGGTTCCGATTGTGATTGGCACAGAATATTGTATTTGCAATATTTGCCGAACACAGCCGAACGTCAATGGTGTCAATGGAAGTAGAAATGAACGAATATGTTCACAACCGTTCATCAAACATAAATTCGGCATGAATAGCTTACAAATATAGCAAATTCAGATCCGGTGACCGATTCCGAACATTTTCCCTCAACTCTACTCACAATCTAGCCAAATATCATTGGAGTCAATTGAAGTACAAATGAACAAATATGTTCGGAACCGATCATCAAACATAAATTTGGCACGAATATGGTAACAATATGGCACATTCGGCTTTGACCATCGGTTTCCGAACATATACGCTCATCTCTACTCATTATCTCTAAGGAGAAGCTGCTCTATGAGATTGTTCTGACAAGCAGAACACTCATAAGAGGAGACAGGTGCTGACCCATCACTGCCATCATCTGTACTCCAAATGAGGACATTCTGTTATCAATGTAGCAGAAATCAAACAACTAGACTGGGATAAAGCTGAGGTTTGGAGACCACTTCTACTTCCATTTGTCTTTAAGAAATTAAGGTAAATTCTCTCAATAAATATTTTTCCATAGTTTCGTAACTTTCCATGCTGGACAAAATTATAAAAATAAAAAAAATAAGAAAATGTCGCTACTCTTTAAGCTTAACGATACAGTAAAATAGACTCTTTTAGATGTACACTAGTTTCTCTGTAGATAAAAAAACAGACTTGCAGGATCAAAAATTGCACATTTGTTCTTGGAATACAGTTTGCATTGCTTTAGGGAGAGATGTCACCTTGTACCTTCTGTGCGGTAAAGATCATACGATATTTCTAAACAATTAAATTATTCATCTGTATCTTTTTCAAGTATAACCTGCAGTTCAATGTCTGCAATCTACAGCGTAATATCAGAAAAACACAAAGACAAGAGCAATTCCAAATGCCAACTCTATAAATGAAATAACATGGTTGCAGGGGTTGTCTGGTTTAGAATGAATGGAGATCAACGACAAACTTGGGGGTGACTTTTACGCACAAATAAATGATATTTTCCAAGTTTCTTATGTGTTTTAGACAATTTTTAGACAGTTTAAAAATTATCCAGAAGTGGGGTGTCACTTAACAAGTGCCAAAATTGTAAATAATGTCGCTATAATTGTATAAAAGTCTATCCAGGGGTGGCATGAATGCTGGAAATAACACTTGAAAGAAGTACTCACATCAAAGTTTTCATCCCCTTAATATATTGCAGTCATCATATTATATAGTACTTTGTCTTTACCATTGCTCATTTTACCTTTCTACCCAGATAATTCTTCTCTTTTCCATTAGGTCTATGACATCACATGATTAAATACAGACTAGCTGAAAACTTCTAAGCTCTATGTAGAAACAGGAGGTCAATTTTCCCTGTATGAGTCATCACTGTTAAATTTACTGGCAGACGGGAGGAGAAAACAACTGGGTCAAGAGTTGATAAGGGGTATGACTCCTGCATGTAAAAGAGATTTCCTGTTTCTAAATAGAGCAAAGAGAATAAATAACTGAGTAGAAAGGGAAAATGAGCAATTGTAAGTACACAATGCTGCATAATATGATGATTGCAACATATTAACTGCTTGACCCCTTTGAGATTTTCTGTTTTTTGCATCTTCATTTTTTGCTCCCCTTTTTCCCAGAGCCACAACTTTTTTATTTTTCAATCAATATGGCCGTGTGAGGGCTTGTTTTTGTGGGACAAGTTGTACTTTTGAACAGCAGCCTTGATTTTACCATATAATATATTGGAAAATGGTTAAAAAAAAATCCATGAGTGGTGAAATTGCAAAAAAAGCGCACTTTTAGAATTGTTTTTGGATTTTTTATTTACCATGTTCACTAATTGCTAAAAATGGCCCACCAATATGATTCTCCAGGTCAGTACGAATACACAGATACCCAACACATATAGACGTTTCATTATTTAAATCAGGGGTCCCCAACCTGTAGCTCGGGAGCCACATATGCCACATGGTCCCATGAATTGTGGCTTGTGGGTGTTTGCCAGCTTGGTGCATTAGCTGCAGGTCTAGCAAACAGGTATGAAGAGAACATCTCAAAATGGTGAATTTTGTGAGTGGCCCTGCACAGAAGAGCAGATATGGATGCACATTTACTGGTCTTAGGGATTTAGAGATAATTTAAGTATGGTACGCTGGAGACAGGATGATACTACCTGTCAGAGAAGGTGCCTGAAGGTGGATGTGACAGTGTGTTGAGAGTGCTGGATGGGAGAATACTGAATGGGAGTATTGTGGGGATCTTGTTATACTGCTTCGGTGTGACTTCTGTGGAAAAGCTTTGGTTATCATTATACTCATAATGGGGGCTCTGGTTGTGACTACTGTGAGGGGGAGGGAGCTAAATGTGGCTCGTGACACCCTCTCAGAGCGGAATGTGGCTCTCTAGATCAGAAAGGTTGGGGACCACTGATTTAAATGGTGAAAAAAAATCCAAAATTTATAAGAATTAGCGTCTCCATTTTTAGTGATCTGTAGCTGGATGAGGGCCTGTTTATTTGTATGATGAACTGACGTTTTGATTTATACCATTTTGGGGTAGATATGATGTTGTGATCTCCTATTATTGTGTTTTATTACAATGTTGTGGTGGCCAAAAAAACCCTGTATTTCTGGCTTTTTGATTTTTTTCTCAGCAGAAATGTGGGCTTCAGCTCAAGAGAGGATTCACATTAGGCAGGTTCCTAGCAATGAGAATCGCCTTATCGCGGCTGCTGGGTACACATGAGTTTGCCAATTTAAGTGCTAAGTATTCTCAATTTTTCTAATTTTCTAGAGCAGTAATGCAATTCATATATCATATATTTCATGTTTGCATGCTATAGAGCTACATATATGGAGCTATATATGGAGATGTCTACTCTTAGTAACCACCTTCACACATCTGATTTCTGCTTGGAAGTGATGGTCAGTCTTTTGATATTTGATTTTTTTCTCATTACACAATTTACCTATTTGTTTTAATATTTTTTGAAACATTTGTTTTTACTTTTTACTTTCTTCAATAGTCTGGCATTCATAGGAGATTTACAATGACAGGCATGGGGGTCTTCTGCACATCTAAAGCTGTTATGACAACCCATCAACACCCTGCAATCATGTGTCGGGGCGCCAATGGGCGTGTCTTATGATGTACTTCCGAATCGTGTGAGTTTTAGAGATTGAGAGTGGCATTTAACATGCTAACAGCCTCAGGTGGATCGCGAATCCACCTGTGGCTGTTAGAGGCACATGACAGCTGATCAGATCATGTGCTGGGATCAATGGGCATTAAAAGCAGGGAGACGACCTTGGACGTACCTATACGTCCAAAGTCGTAAAGGGGTGAAAAGGAGAAAACTTTGATGGGAGTGCTTCTTTAAGCTCCTTCTAGTGGCAGTGGCAGACAAACCAAATTTTATGTAATTTTATCAGTCCACAGGATTTTGAGCTCCATATCATTAAAGCAGATCTCCTATTATTATACAAAAAAGAAACCAAAGCAGAATTTTGGACCTAGAAGATGATATTGAGCTAAAATCTAGACATTCACTTTAAGTACATGGAAACTTACCAGCGTAAACGGTTATCTATCTCAATCCATTATCTGGTGTCTTGACACGCTAACAGATGGAGGAGGATACATATTGATATGGTAACAATGGCGGTGAAGACATCAAGTGATCTTTGATTTATGATTGCTAAGGTCCTCTCCCACAACTCAGAAAAGACTATCTTAAAGACGTAAAAAAAGAGCTTTTCGGGAAAGAAGGCTCACAATGCGCATTATCTCCGGCTCATTTTAAAGCAGAGTTTAGGACAGATGGTGAAGGATAATGAAATATAAAGCCATTGTAACGTCAAATTGTAGAGTCCATCATCTTTGAAGTGGCTGCACAATACCCTGTCTCTTGTGATTGAACTACAAGAATGTTAGCAATGTTAAACTATGTGTTCTGCCATGTAAAGACCAGAGAAAAGCAAGACGGTACAAAAAAAAAAGATATAAGGAATAGTAGAAAGTAATAGAGCGCGTTCCTATGGAGGAGCAGTTGCACTCGTGGGAGAATTATCTGCTGGAGTTACAACACAGGTCAGCGGCTAACCTGTATCAAGGCCACCTCAGATAAACTTAGTCCACATCACTGATGTAGAACATTTTTCATGCTGGCAATGAATCTGACAGTTAAATCAGATTTCCAAGCAGTGCGAGGAGCACATCCCATAGAACATACATCAATGACTCGATAATTGTACAAAGTCCAAATGGGCAAATGCCAGTAAGGTATGGGTAAAGAAAACGAAATCTTTTATGAAATGTTAATGGGAAAGCATTTTGCTGATGTCATCATTTAATAAAAATCTGACATTCAAGATGTAACTGGAAACAAACGGAAACATGGAATCCTGTAAAAAATATGGAAATAAAAAATACAGTCGCCCACACTATTTGATGCACAACGTTGTCGAAATTGTGGAGTAAAAAAATGGATTACTCTCTTGCAGATAATGCTATATCTGTCAGTCAGGGCCGATGGCACGGTTAAAGCGGTTGCTCTGTATTCTCAGAGCAGTGAATGAATCACGAATCTTGCCGGTGGGGAATAAATTTCATTCTCTCCCTGCAGCATTCAGCTAAGTGTGGGAATTGGGCAGCTTAGGCTAGGTTCTCATTTGCGGATGGCCGAGCTGCGGAGGGATGCGGTCTTCCTGCATGAAGCTCCGCCCACTAATGCACCTCCTCTGGTCAGCTCCACCTACATATGCATGCCGCCTGTGTACCTATCTTTAACATTGGGTACGCAGGCAATGCAGATGTATGCAGATGCCTCTGCATGCGTTGCTTTGACGATATGGCGACCCGCGTCGAACGCAACATGTTGCAATTTGATGAGGTCGCCACATCGTCAAAACGATGCTTCACAGAGGAAGTCCGCATCCCTCCGCAGCTCTGCCATCCGCAAATGTGAATCTAGCCTTAGTGACGCTAGTAAACTTCAAATTAATCCCATATCTTCAGGTTAATAGCATTTTTTTGTGCTGATAGTTTCCCTTTCAAAGCCCACTGTGCAGGCGCCACCTCTTCTGATTCAGCGAACTCTTTCTATATAAAACCTTCACAGGCAAGGCAAGTCACTGATGGAAGAGGGACCTGTCAATCAACAACCAGAGGCTGGTAGTGGGCAGAGAAATAAAGCAGAACTGAGGTGTGAAGAGCCTGTTCAGCTGCAATTGAGCACAAAATATCAGGAATGGAATAGATTTCTGAAAAATGCCCTAACAAAATTCTACTAGCAAGATATCCATCATTGCCAGGGTTCATTTCATAAGAAGGGGTGGCACCCACACAGTGAACTCCTAATAATTTTGTGAGATCAATGAACCGGCTCCCACAATGTCATTCCAAGCTCGCTGTTACCCCTTCTGTCGAAACACAGGCAATGATGGCACCTGCCCAGTAGAGACTGGTCAACGAAGGAAGGGTGACTTGTCAATCAATTAATCGAGACTGGCCATGGGCAGCAAAGTACAGCAGAGCTGAGTGGTGAAGTGTCCACCCTGCTTCACTTGAGCATAAGACTTCAAGAACAGATTTCTTAAATATTATCCAATGCAACTCTACTAACAATATATGAATGTAATAGGCATTAAAGGGACTTTACACATAGACCTTAGGTTTGGGATACAATATCCTGCTGACAGGTCATCGTTAAAGTTTCTGTACAAGCATGTGTAAGGTCATGATGTTATGACATCTACAATGAACTTGCACAAACCATCCCGGGGATTGAGCATTGATAAAAAATGGGATGAGGACCAGATGGATGAGGAGAGGAGGGTCCAGAGAGGTGAGAGATAAGGTGAGTAAAAGTATTATTTTTTTATACCTTTGGATAGCCCTGTACAGTAAAGCCACGTTCACACGTTCAGTATTTGGTCAGTATTTTACATAAATATTTTTAAGCCAAAAGCTGGAGTGGGTGAAAAATACACAAATGGTGATGTGTTTTTATTATACTTTTCCTCTGACTGGTTTCACTCCTGATTTTGGCTTATAAATACTGATGATCGATCCTGACCAAGTATTTACTGAACGTGCGAACATGACCTTTAGCAAAGGAAGAAATTACAAAAATCTGCATTTTGTCATATGTAAATTTTTGCAATATTCAAGTAGAATTCAAGCCAGTTCAAAGAGGTTTTCTCCTTTCCAGTCCTTAATAACTTTTAATTTCAACCCATTTTGCAAATGAGAGCTAATATTTTTCCACAAAAAAAATATAAAAGAAAAACAGTTTTCATAAAATAAAGGCCAAAGGAAGTAACAATAGGTGTCGTTGAAGCCTCGATGTGTCTGAAGTGTTTCACTGCTTGTAATTCCATTTCCGTAGAATGACAGAACATGAACTGATATCCTCCCCACATGGGAATATCAAAGACCAATGATTAAATTGTCCCACAACGGCTCGACAAATGAAGATTTAATGAAGAGCATTTGATAGCACGCATGTTTGTGTCTATCATAACATAAGTAGAGGAAGAGGAGAAATTGTCATCACTTCTAGATGACAGTATAGTGTCAGGTGAAGAAGAACGGGAGAATAGTTAGAAAGCAATCTTTGTCATCCTGTCCTGATTCATGATAGTATATCACAGGTTGACAAACAGGAAATCCTAGGAAAACCAACTAGTACATGAAAATCAGAATTCTCTGTACTACTAGGGGATAAGTACAATTTTTCAAGTAATGTTTTGCTCGTTTACCTATGGTATACTCATTCTTTATTGGCACCAGTAAGGTTGAATGGACTGTTACATACCCACTTACTTGCCAACATCTGGATTGGCAAAAACATTATTCTTAATGGGGTTGTCCATTGTTCTTAACGGGGCTGCACTTCATCCCGGACTTCCTCTTCATGTTCAGTTTGTCAGATGGTGGAGAGAGTGACGCCATCACTGATTGGGCACCGGGCACCATACGTCATTCCACCACATCACAACCCCAGGACCGCGAGCACTGACACCTTTGGAAATGAGCAGTTACAGGAGGTGAGTACTTGCTTTATTATTTTATCTGGGCCTAACATTTAGATTAAGAAGGGTTTGTCCTAGTAGTGTGCAGCCACCACTTTAAGCCCGCTCCATCAACCATCCAAACACAAAAGGCAACAATCACTTTTCTTATTTGACTGCACATTCTCAAATTTGCAAGCATTGTTTGTTAAAATTCTAGCAACTATGTTGTTATGTCATATTTTAATTTTTCCAGTGCTGTAATGTAATGTAGTGGTGGGCATTATAGACTAAGCAATAATCTCTGATCATGTTAGTGTACGCAGTGGCATAGCACCACTCATGCTCCTTAAAAGGGTGCTGCTAGGCTTTTTAAGGAATTGTTTGGCACACTGGAGAGAGTAGTGTGTCAAGTCCCTAACAGTTAGCGATTTGACCTCTTCTTGGGTCCTGCTAGTATTCATTGGTGCAAGCCGATTGCTCCAATGTATCTTGGGTGAGGGGTTTCACAGCACTTCCAGCATCTTCAAATTGTCCAATATAGCTCCAGCTCAGACTGAGTGCCTTGTGATTGTGGTTGTCTCTGTTGTAAGTGCACCGATGATGAGTTTAAGCTTCATCACATGCCACCAGTCTGACCAAAGACGGTGTTGAACTGAGCCTGCAACCACCCAATGATTGCCTTATATTTTCTGTGAGTTACTTGAAACCACCGAGCATATATGCCAATATACTGCACTCATATGTGCTAATAGACTATAACTGCCAAGCATCTGTGTAATTACAGTGGGGAACATAAGTATTTGATACACTGCTGATTTTGCTATTTTTCCCACCTACAAAGAATGGAGAGATATGTAATTTTTATTTCTACTCAAATTTTTCAAAAATCAGCATTTTGCAAATATGTGGATTTTTAGTCATTCTCTCCTGCCAACACTGCCCCCATCCCGTAAGTGCTCTAGAATTACTGCGTTGAGAAACACGTGATGGTGTCTCCGCAGTGTTGGATGTTGATCTCCATGAGGTCAATCATCCTCATTTTACACAGTCTTCTACTAGGCATTGCTCCTACTAGCCAGTTTCCTACTCCACACTGATGAGGGGTAAATACCCTGAAACAGCTGTCTGTGGATGGATACCATGTTTTGGCATAGGTGGTTTCCTTCATTGGAGACTGCCCTTCCCGTGGTTGTTCCTTCCCGGGGAAAGACCTGGCTAGTCATTGCTTGCGTTGAGAAACATGTAATGGTGTCTCTGCGGCTTCTGTTTTGCATATTTTGCATATTTCCCATAAGGAATGGGGGCAGTGCTCTAGAATCACTGCGTTGAGAAACACGTGATGGTGTCTCCGCAGTGTTGGATGTTGATCTCCATGAGGTCAATCATCCTCATTTTACACATTAAGGTTTGTAGAGACCTCAAGAGAATAGCAAGGAACATTAATCTTGTCAAAAATAACTTCTATGCGAAACCAAGTGAACAAATGAATTTGAATTTTGCCTGATCCACTCAACTCTAAAATCTACAAGACCGATTTACTAAAGCTTTTATGCCAGTATTCTGGAGTACAAATCTTTGAAAAGGTGCAAAATTTGGATGTAACCGATGACTGCGCTATAATTATGTGACTTTGCGTACTCAAGCCATTTTCGCCCAGCTCGGATAAAGTGGGAACAGCTTGGGTGTGATGGGGGCTGGAGAAGGATTTGTGGTACTCTTAGAGGTGTACAGCACTCATCCAGCGCTCTTGATTCATGAAAATGTGGAAACCAGTCTTGATGAATCGGGTCCAAGTCTATGGCTAGTTTCACACTAGCGTTTATTCGACGCAGCGCACGGCGCCACTAAGCTCTGCCCCCTGCCGGCTCCCTGCCCACCCCATCCAGTCATCTCCGCCTGCTATCGCACATGGACGCTTGCGATCTGCGCACCCTATCTTTAGCATAGGGTGCGCAGATCGTGCGCTGGCCTTTTGAAGGTGCACCGTGCGCGCCGAAATGCAACATGCTGTTTTCGGCGCGCACGGGCGCACCTTCAAAAGTGTGCAGCGCACACCAAAATCCTACTAGCGCACGGCCAGCGCACGATCTGCGCACCCTATGCTAAAGATAGGGTGCACAGATCGCAAGCGTCCATGTGCAATAGTAAGCAGCGATGACCGGACGGGCAGGGAGCCGGCAGGGGGCGGGGCTTAGCGGCGCCGTGCATTGCGTCGAATAAACGCTAATGTGAAACTAGCCTATACTGGGAATTTGGAGTTTTGGATCAGAAAATAGAGCTCAAAATGCTGTAAAAGAAATATTAAGAAAGAAATCAGTGTACAAATCTTTATACAGTTATGGCCAAAAGTATTGATACCCCTGCAATTCTGTCAGATAATACTCAGTTTCTTCCTGAAAATGATTGCAAACACAAATTCTTTGGTATTATTAACTGCACTTAATTTGTCTTAAATGAAAAAACACAAAAGAGAATGAAGCAAAAAGCAAAACATTGATCATTTCACACAAAACTCCAAAAATGGGCCAGACAAAAGTATTGGCACCCTCAGCCTAATACTTGGTTGCACAACCTTTAGCCAAAATAACTGTGACCAACCGCTTCCGGTAACCATCAATGAGTTTCTTACAATGCTCTGCTGGAATTTTAGACCATTCTTCTTTGGCAAACTGCTCCAGGTCCCTGATATTAGAAGGGTGCCTTCTCCAATCTGCCATTTTTAGATCTCTCCACAGGTGTTCTATGGGATTCAGGTCTGGACTCATTGCTGGCCACCTTAGAAGTCTCCAGTACTTTCTCTCAAACCATTTTCTAGTGCTTTTTGATGTGTGTTTTGGGTCATTGTCTTGCTGGAAGACCCATGACCTCTGAGGGAGACCCAGCTTTCTCACACTGGGCCCTAAATTATGCTGCAAAATTTGTTGGTAGTCTTCAGACTTCATAATGCCATGCACACGGTCAAGCAGTCCAGTGCCAGAGGCAGCAAAGCAACCCCAAAATATCAGGGAACCTCCGCCATGTTTTACTGTAGGGACCGTGTTCTTTTCTTTGAATGCCTCTTTTTTTCTCCTGTAAACTCTATGTTGATGCCTTTGCCCAAAAAGCTCTAATTTTGTCTCATCTGACCAGAGAACATTCTTCCAAAACGGTTTAGGCTTTTTCAGGTAAGTTTTGGCAAATTCCAGCCTGGCTTTTTTATGTCTAGGGGTAAGAAGTGGGGTATTCCTGGGTCTCCTACCATACAGTCCCTTTTCATTCAGACGCCGACGGATAGTATGGGTTGACACTGTTGTACCCTCAGACTGCAGGGCAGCTTGAACTTGTTTGGATGTTAGTCGAGGTTCTTTATCCAACATCCGCACAATCTTGCGTTGAAATCTCTTGTCAATTTTTCTTTTCCGTCCACATCTAGGGAGGTTAGCCACAGTGCCATGGGCTCTAAACTTCTTGATGACACTGCGCACGGTAGACACAGGAACATTCAGGTCTTTGGAGATGGACTTGTAGCCTTGAGATTGCTCATGCTTCCTCACAATTTGGTTTCTCAAGTCCTCAGACAGTTCTTTGGTCTTCTTTCTTTTCTCCATGCTCAATGTGGTACACACAAGGAGACAGGACAGAGGTTGAGTCAACTTTAATCCATGTCAACTGGCTGCAAGTGTGATTTAGTTATTGCCAACACCTGTTAGGTGCCACAGGTAAGTTACAGGTGCTGTTAATTACACAAACTAGAGAAGCATCACATGATTTTTCGAACAGTGCCAATACTTTTGTCCACCCTCTTTTTTATGTTTGGTGTGGAATTATATCCAATTTGGCTTTAGGACAATTCTTTTTGTGTTTTTTCATTTAAGACAAATTAAATGAAGATAATAATACCAAAGAATTTGTGTTTGCAATCATTTTCAGGAAGAAACTGAGTATTGTCTGACAGAATTGCAGGAGTGTCAATACTTTTGGCCACAACTGTAGATAAAAAAGTGAAACAATGGATTTGAAGAGAGAGAAGACATTCATTTTAAAATTCTACAGATATTAATTATAGATAGTAATGAATAGAAAATCCCAGATGTTAAGTTTTCCTTTTAAAGAACTGGCAAAAATAAGTAAAAAATAGTATGAGAATTCAAATCTTTTGATCCCAAAGTGTCAAAACTACTGCAATACTAAAAAAAAATGCATAATGCAACCCAGAAACATGGGTCAATATTAACTAATTTGGTTTAACCTTTGAGTAATTTAAAATTGTTCAATTATCTTAATGTTAATTAGTATCAAACCCGTGAAGGGGTTCTCTGCTTTGGACAATCTCGACTTGTTAGAAAAGTCCATAGACAAATACCTCATCACCAGTGATCAGCGGTGGCCTTGGGTGGAACCTGGAATTAAGTACAGGGGAGATGTATATCTTTGTACCGTGTTAGCCAGTAGATAGAAAAATATTCAGGATTGAGAGTCCTCAGTAGTTGATACCTTTTAATGGCTAACTGAAAAGATGGTAACACATTGCAAGCTTTCGAGACTACTCAGGTCTCTTCATCAGGCTTGTCTTATCTATTGCATTTTTTCTAGGCTGTATTGTGCATAAATATGTGACTCTTCAGATTTTGTATTAGTCTAGCCTGATGAAGAGACCTGAGTAGTCTCGAAAGCTTGCAATGTGTTACCATCTTTTCAGTTAGCCATTAAAAGGTATCAACTACAGAGGACTCTCAATCCTGAATATTTTGGAATTAAGTATACAATTTTACTGCAGTGCCCCCACAGGGGAAATTAGGTATTACACAGCGCTCATTCATCTTTATGGATTGTATGTGTAATGGAGGACAGGACATGAGAGACATCCATTGTAGACACTCTTTCTGGCCAAGATATTCAGTTATTGAACAAGGAGTCATTTCTATTAATGTCAGATTTTGAAAATAAAAAAAATCTATAGGTTTTCTGAACAGGGAATGTAGAATGAAATTATATAAATCCTTTTAGATCCAGCAAAAGGAATGAACTCAAACTGTTAAAAACATGCACTTTTATTAAATCTTATAAAAACTTTTTAGGGACTTCATGCAAGTCACAGAGAAAGACTTTATGGTTTTGGGGTTGATTCCTTTACCAGGCTATACACCTGTAAAAAGGGGTAATCTATCCCATCAAGAAATCACATGATTACTTAAGTAAACTGAAATTCATATTAGATAGAGAAGAGAGCAAATCTCCCAACATCTATTTTGGGCAGAATTGCTGGAAATGGCAGGAAGATTAAATTTAGTATAAGTAAAATTTGGGTAAATTGAAAAATCTTCAAAAGACATTTGCTATGATCTAAAGTTCATCCAAACCCCAAAAGTAATAACCAGTGGACTAGGAAGGGGTTGGTTAAGAAATGATAAAATACTCATTTTTCCAATGCCTGCTGCTTAGTCATCTTGCTCCCCATCCAGTTCCCTGCTCGGTTCCTCTAGTCTTCAGATCTTCTGATATTAACAAAGTGGGACATCTGTACCAGTGCCTGTCCCCTCTATTTCCTCTTCGATTGATAGGCGTGTGAGATTTGTGGTTCTGCCGAGTCAGGAAGCTTAGGAGTTAACTCTTGGCTAGTAGTTCTATTGCTGAGCAGGGCTGCTACCTACTTAAAGAAGCACAAAACTTGTATCCTCTTAATATATTGCAGTCATCATATTATATAGCACTGTGAACTTACAATTGCTGATTTTGCCTTTCTACCCAACTAATTCTTCTCTTTTCCATTCGACTTATGATATCATATGATTAAAATCAGACTAGCAGAACCATTCTAAACTCTATGCAGAGGCAGGAGGTCAATTTTCCCTATATGTATCTCATGATTTTTATATCAATGATGAACATCATGCACCACTTGACCGCATGCTGGCTGCCATTTTTCTTGACTCAGGCAAATTAAATTTGATTTCTTACAAATTGATACCAATCTCTGGTAACAAACCCGGTGGCTCAGTGCTTAGAACTGTTGCTTTGCAACGCTGAGGTCCTGGATTTGAATCTCACCATGTACAACTGCTAGAAGTTTGTGGGTTTACCTCCGGTTCTCCCACCCTCCAAACATACTGATAGGGAGTATTACATCACCGAATCGGTCACCGAATCTGAATGTGCCATATACGTAAGGTATCTTGTTATGAATGAGTCACCGTAGGAGGCAAAAGCAGAAATACAAGCTAAGTCCAGAAAACCAGAGAAGTTGGCAACTATCAGATTGCAGACCCCTGAAACTATCAACACAACTAGCAGAAGCCGTGGGGGGTTCCTACGATGCCCTAGACCCCTCGATCACAGCCGGAGAAATAAATAGGCCTAAAGAAAGAAAGGGGAAATCTAAACTGCCCCAGAGCAGACCCCAAAGCAATAGGCAGCCCCCAACATATAATGACGGTGAAGCAAGATGAAAATACTAACACAGACAGAAAGATAGACTGAGCAAAGACGGGGCCCCAAAACTACCTAGATAGGAAAGGACAGGAAGGCTGCTGTCTGCAATCTGCCAAAACCCTATCAAAGACATAAGCCAACTAGCTGATATGAAAAAGACCCTGAAGCAGCTAGGCTTCAAAAACTGAATCAGCACTCAGGTATTTTCAGAAGACAGAGCTAAATGAATTCAGCACACCCCAGCAGGGAATGGCAGAAATCCAGAAAAACAAAGCAAAAACAAAGTCAAAGCACAAAAGCAAAAGGCCGAGCAGCAAACTTAGCTTTGGAGGAGCAGGAATTCAGACTGGTCTCCAAGGATCCCACAGAGAAATCACCCGCAGGGCAGAAGGGCATCGGCAGCATTATATCCAGTCCGTAACTCCACTCAGCCAATCACAATCATCAGCCTCAGGTGTTTGACAATCAGGCTCACTACCTTTCTTTACCAGAAGAGGGAGTTCCTTGGGCCTCAGTAATGAAGGGGAAAATGAACTCACAACAGTACCTCCCCCTTGAGGAGGGGTCACCGAACCCTCAACTACGCCACCAGGGCGATCAGGGTGAGCCAGATGAAAGGCACGCACCAATCATTTGGCATGAATATCAGAGGCGGAGACCCAGGAATTATCCTCCTGACCATAACCCTTCCACTTAACCAAATACTGGAGTCTCCGTCTAGCCAGACGGGAATCCAGTACTTTCTCTACCTCATACTCCATGTTACCTTCAACCAATACAGGGTCTGGAGGTGCCACCCCCGAAACAACAGGTTCAACAAACCTCTTCAACAAAGATTTATGGAACACATTATGGATTTTAAATGTGACAGGAAGAGCCAAATGAAAAGAGACTGGATTAATAATCTCCACAATCTTGTAAGGTCCAATAAATCTAGGCTTAAACTTAGGAGAAGCCACCTTCATAGCAATATTTTTTGATGATAACCACACCATATCACCAACCTTGAACTGGGGACCAATGGTCCTATGTCGGTTGGAAAACCACTGGGCCTTCTCCTGGGAGAGAGATAACTTATCCACCACTTGGTCCCAGATCTGGTGCATTCTCTCCACCACAGTGTCAACACCTGGGCAGGCAGAGGGCTCCACCTGCCCTGAAGAAAATCGAAGATGAAACCCAAAGTTACAAAAAAAAGGTGACATCAAAGTGGCAGAACTAGCTCTATTATTCAAAGCAAATTCGGCCAAGGGCAAAAATGAAACCCAATCATCCTGATCAGCAGAAATAAAACATCTCAAATATGACTCCAAGGTCTGGTTTGTTCTCTCTGTCTGCCCATTGGTCTGAGGGTGAAAAGCAGAGGAGAAGGACAACTGAATTCCCAGCCTGGAACAGAAAGTTCTCCAAAATCTAGACACAAACTGCACTCCTCTGTCAGATACAATGTTCTCAGGAATCCCGTGCAAACGAACCACCTGTTGTAAAAACAGGGGCACCAACTCAGAGGAAGACGGCAACTTAGGGAGTGGTACAAGATGAACCATCTTAGAGAACCTATCACAAATCACCCAAATAACAGTCATCCTCTGAGAGACAGGCATATCAGAGATGAAATCCATTGAAATATGGGTCCATGGCCTCTTGGGGACAGGCAAAGGCATCAACAACCCACTAGAGCGAGAACACGATTTAGACCGGGAGCACGTCCCACAGGACTGCACAAAATTACTGACATCACGAGACAAGGAGGGCCACCAAAAAAACCGACTCACCAGATCTCTAGTACCAAAAATACCTGGATGACCAGCCAAAGCAGAGCAATGAACTTCAGACATCACTCTCTTCTTCCACTGGTCAGGAACATACAACTTTCCACTGGGACAACGCTCAGGTTTGTCCTCCTGGAACTCTTCCAGAGCACGTCTCAAATCGGGCGAGATGGCAGAAAGAATTACCCCTTCGCCTAAGATGGTTGCAGGCTTGGTCACCACAGGAGAATCAGCAAGGAAGCTCCTAGAGAGGGCGTCTGCCTTGACATTCTTTGTTCTAGGAAGAAAAGAAACCACAAAATCAAAACGTGTAAAAAACAAGGCCCACCTAGCCTGGCTAGGGTTCAAGCGCTTAGCCGACTCTAGGTAAATCAAATTCTTGTGGTCAGTGAGGACCACGACTTGATGCTTAGCTCCCTCCAACCAATGTCTCCACTCCTCAAATGCCCATTTCATGGCCAACAGTTCCCTATTCCCCACATCATAGTTACGTTCAGATGGAGAGAACTTTCGGGAAAAGAAAGCACAGGGATTCATTTTAGATGTTACAGGATCCTTTTGGGACAAAACATCTCCTGCACCAATCTCAGAAGCATCCTCCTCTACCTGGAATGGAAATGAGACATCAGGTTGCCGCAAAACCGGGGCGGAGGTGAATCTTCGCTTCAACTCCTGAAAGGAAGAAACAGCCTCCGGAGACCAATTTGACACATCAGCACCCTTTTTAGTCAAATCAGTCAATGGCTTGGCAATACTAGAAAATTTTGCTATAAATTTCCGATAAAAATTAGCCAAACCCAAAAACTTCTGGAGGGCCTTCAAAGAGGTGGGCTGAACCCAATCGTGAATGGCCTGTACCTTTGCCGGGTCCATTTCAATAGTTGACGGGGACAAAATAAATCCCAAAAAAGAAATCCTCTGTACTCCAAAAAGGCATTTAGATCCCTTGACATACAGGGAATTCTCACTCAAGATCCGGAACACAGTCAGAATATGTTCCACATGAGAATCCCAATCCTTGGAGAAGATCAAAATATCATCCAGATAGATAATCAAAAATTTATCGACAAAATCTCGGAAAATATCATTCATGAAGCACTGGAAGACAGAAGGGGCA
Source organism: Dendrobates tinctorius (assembly GCF_039654945.1). NCBI lineage: Eukaryota > Metazoa > Chordata > Amphibia > Anura > Dendrobatidae > Dendrobates > Dendrobates tinctorius. The sequence continues at coordinate 11,804,699 of NW_027361677.1, forward strand.
TTAGTGAGCCCAAAAGGCATCATCAGGTACTCAAAATGTCCCTCCGGAGTATTAAACGCCGTCTTCCATTCATCCCCATGCTTAATGCGAATAAGATTATACGCCCCCCTGAGGTCATGCTTGGCAAACCAGCAAGCACCTTTAACTCTGGAGAATAGATCCGAAATCAGGGGTAACGGATACTTATATTTAACAGTAATTTTGTTGAGGGCACGATAATCAATACTAGGTCTTAATGATCCATCCTTTTTGGCTACAAAAAAAAAACCGGCACCAAGGGTGACGAGGATGGTCTAATATGACCCTTCTCCAACGCCTCCTTAATATAGGATCGCATAGCCTCGTGCTCGGGTACAGATAAATTGAAGAGCCGACCCTTGGGAAATTTACACCCCGGGCTCAGTTCAATTGCACAGTCATAACTCCTATGAGGAGGCAGAGACGCAGACTCATTCTCACTAAATACATCATAAAAGTCCGCCAAATAATCAGGAACATCATGCGACTGAGGAGAGGTGGAAAAAACCGGAGCCTCACTAAAGGCACACAGACAACCCCAACTCACCACAGACACAGATTTCCAATCCAAAACTGGATTATGAATCTGTAACCAGGGAAACCCCAGAACAACAGTATCATGCAGATTATGCAACACCAGAAATCTGCAATTTTCTTGATGGTCTGGGGCGACCCGCATTACCACCTGGGTCCAAAACTGGGGTTTATTTTTAGCCAAAGGAGTAGCATCAATTCCCCTCAAAGGGATAGGAGTCTGCAGAGGTGTCATCGGAAATCCACAACGTTTAGCAAAATCCAAGTCCATTAGGTTTAGGGCTGCTCCCGAATCCACAAACTCCTTGGCGGAAAATGTGGACAGGGAGCAGATCAGAGTAATAGCCAGAAGAAACTTAGGTTGAACACCCCCAACAGAAAACGTGTGTGCAAAGCGTTTCTCTCGTTTGGGACAGACAGAAATAATATGCGAGGCATCTCCACAGAAAAAACACAACTTATTACGCCTTCTGAACTCCTGACGCTGCTCTCTGGAAAAAACTCTATCACATTGCATAGGTTCAGACATTTGTTCAACAGGTGGCAACACCTCTCGTGTAGCTTTGCGTTCGCGCAAACGCCGATCAACCTGAATGGCTAATGACATAGAATCGTCAAGACCAGAGGGAACAGGAAATCCCACCATAGTATCTTTTACGGCTTCTGACAACCCCTTCCGAAAGAGAGCAGCCAAGGCATTATGATTCCAGGTAGTAAGTACTGCCCACTTTTGGAATTTTTGACAGTACAATTCTGCAGAATCACGACCCTGGCTCAATGCCAGCAGGGTCTTTTCAGCCTGATCAATGGCATTAGGTTCGTCATACAACAACCCCAAAGCTTGAAAGAATGCATTCACATTAGTCAGAATAGGATCATCTGGTTTCAAAGAAAATGCCCAATCCTGGGGATCGCCACGCAGCAAAGAGATGACAATTTTAACCTGCTGCACGGAGCTCCCTGACGAGTTAGGCTTCAAGGCAAAAAATAATTTACAATTATTTTTGAAATTCAAAAATTTAGACCGATCCCCAAAAAATACATCAGGTGTAGGAATCTTTGGTTCAGCAGCATGTGAATGAGCAAGGTAGGTGGAAATTCCCCGCACTTCCACAGCGAGCTGCTCCACACGATCAGACAATTGCTTTATCTCCATTGAGAGAAAAAAAAATTCCCCCTACGGCCTCAGAGATATAGAGGAAAAAATATACACACTTTTAACTTTTTTTTTTTTTTTTTTTTTACAATTCTTTCCTGCTATTGAGTACCCTAGAATCTGAGGTATGGCGGGTGATTCTGTTATGAATGAGTCACCGAAGGAGGCAAAAGCAGAAATACAAGCTAAGTCCAGAAAACCAGAGAAGTTGGCAACTATCAGATTGCAGACCCCTGAACCTATCAACACAACTAGCAGTAGCCGTGGGGGGTTCCTACGATGCCCTAGACCCCTCGATTACAGCCGGAGAAATACATAGGCCTAAAGAAAGAAAGGGGAAATCTAAACTGCCCCAGAGCAGACCCCAAAGCAATAGGCAGCCCCCAACATATAATGACGGTGAAGCAAGATGAAAATACTAACACAGACAGAAAGATAGACTGAGCAAAGACGGGGCCCCAAAACTACCTAGATAGGAAAGGACAGGAAGGCTGCTGTCTGCAATCTGCCAAAACCCTATCAAAGACATAAGCCAACCAGTTGATATGAAAAAGGCCCTGAAGCAGCTAGGCTTCAAAAACTGAATCAGCACTCAGGTATTTTCAGAAGACAGAGCTAAATGAATTCAGCACACCCCAGCAGGGAATGGCAGAAATCCAGAAAAACAAAGCAAAAACAAAGTCAAAGCACAAAAGCAAAAGGCCGAGCAGCAAACTTAGCTTTGGAGGAGCAGGAATTCAGACTGGTCTCCAAGGATCCCACAGAGAAATCACCCGCAGGGCAGAAGGGCGTCGGCAGCATTATATCCAGTCCGTAACTCCACTCAGCCAGTCACAATCATCAGCCTCAGGTGTTTGACAATCAGGCTCACTACCTTTCTTTACCAGAAGAGGGAGTTCCTCGGGCCTCAGTAATGAAGGGGAAAATGAACTCACAACAGTATCTGTTATGAATGAGTCACCGGAGGAGGAAAAAACAAAAATACAAGCTAAGTCCAGAAAACAGGAGAGGTTGGTAGCTAGCGGATTGCAGACCCCTGATCCTATTCACAACAACTAACAGTAGCCATGGGGTGTTCCTACGGTGGTCCTAGACACCTCGTTCACAGCCGGAGAACTAAATAAACCTAAAGAAAGAAAGGGGAAATCTAACCTGCCCCAGAGCAGACCCCAAAGCAATAGAAAGCCAACAACATGTATTGACGGTGAAAACAGATGAAAACACAAACACAGACAGAAAGACAGGATGAGCAAACGATGGGGCCCTCACTAACTAGATAGGACAGGAAAGAAAAGCAACTGTCTGCAATCACGCAAAAACCCTGCTAAAAATAATGTCCAACACGTCTGATAGAAAAGGCCCTGAAGTCACTAGAACTTCAAAATCACTATATCAGCACTCAGGTTTATTCTGAAAAGAGAGCAAAGAGATCAACTGTTCAGAGACAAAAATGGAGTTCAGCCAGTCCCAACCAGGGCTGGCTGAACACAAACACTAAGTAAACAGACAAAATCTCATGGAGGAATAGCAGAGCAAAAACTTAGCTTTAGTAGACAGGACTAAACTGGAGGCCAGAGCTCAGAGCAGAGAGGATCACCAGCAACCCAGCAGGGCGTCGGCGGCCTTATATCCACTCAGAGATTCCGGATGTCCAATCACACTCCACCTGTTCAGATGACAGGTTTTTCCCATCCAAATCAATTTCACTACCTCCTTTCACCAGCAGAGGGAGTTCATCGGACATCAAAGGTGAAGGAGAAAATGAGCTCATAACAGGTATCCATGCCAAATTTATGTTTGATGATCGGTTCCAACATATTCGCTTATTTCTACTCCCATTGACTCCACTGACTTTCTGCTGTATTCGGCGAATGTTGCAAAAACAATATTTGCCGCCGATCACAATCGGAAGCAAATTTTGAAAAATTTGCTCAACTCTAATTGTGAGCCCCAATGAGGACAGTCATCATAATGTCTGTAAAGAGCTGGGGAATATGATAGTGCCATATAATCAAAGCATAATAATAATAAGTGTCCTCTACGACAGTCCAATTTTTATCCCCTTAAAAAGGACACCAGGTGGAAATCTCGAAAACTGTGAAAAATTTATACAGAATGTATATTCCAAAATTGTTCAACCATTTCTAGTACATATAACACCTTTTTTTTCCCTACGACTGTAATACCCCTTTAATTTCAGTGCCCCTGGATCCTTGCAGAACCTGCTGCTTTATTTCTTTATAGCGACACAAATATCCTCTTTGGTTTATTGCAAATTGTGCAACAGCAGCAAAAAGGTTAAGTACAAAAGTCTGATGGCAACCTGCCATCCAAACTGCACGGCGAGCTGGCTCTGTGCCACCTCCAAGCGGAGGATTACCCATCGGTATATTAAAGTGTCTCCTTTTTTAATTTACCACATTATCTTCCAGATGTTTGGGCAGAAAGGGACTTCAAGGCAAACACACGCACAGAGGCTCGCAGGAGATCAGCAGATTTTCTTCGACGCTGTAGTCCTCGCCTTTTCAAATTAATGATTGCTGGAGTGCGCGGTAAGACAGCTTCTTAATCCACAGAAATGATGCTCATTAGGACCTGCTATATATTTTATGTCTGATCATTAAGAAACAGAAAAGTGGCATCTTGAATGCTGAAAAGCTTGGAAGTGTAAAAATATAGGATGGATGTCCGCCGTACTGGAAATGCAACGCAAAAACTCATTAATAGTGATGAGCGAGCATTATCCGAGCACGCTCTTGACCCAATCAAGTATTTTCGGCACGCTCAAAAAAATGCATGCGTTGCGGTGCTTGCATGTCTCGTGGCTATTGGACTGGCACAATGCATGCAAGGATTGCCCAACAAACAGGGAATCCCTGCATGTGCCGCAGCTGTCAAACAGACTCGGCGACGCGAGCATTTTTTCGAGCATGCTCGATTAGGACACGAGCATGCTCGGATAACACCTTACCCGTGCCCGCTTGCTCTTTACTACTCATTAACCCTTTCAAGTTTCACATAATAATCTCTAACTGGTGAAATCATGGGGGGTTACGTAAAAAAAAAAAAAAATCAGCTCGTAGGTTTCTGAGGGTTAAAATAGGCAAAAGTCCCTGCTCCAGTGCAAGCTGATGATTACTTACAGGCTGCACATGAGCATTGAAGCCAATCGTGTTTCTTTTTAGCCAGGTATATCCTGAGATAAGTGATGTCAAAAGGCCAGCTTTGAAAATAAACAAAACTGTTACTATGTCGGGAGTTGGTTATGCTATACGTGGCCATCCAGTGGATATGATATTCGTTACAGCTCACAAGTTTCCAAGGGCTAAAAATAACAAACGGAGGTTTATTCCGCAGTCTCTGTTCCAGTGCCAACTGCTCATGGTGATGGTTTACAGACTGAATGTGACCACTGCAGCCATTCACTTTTCCTCTTATCTAGGTATGTCCTGAGGAAAGTGTTGTGCGAAGACTATCTTTGAACAGAAACTATTACAATACTCTGTTGGAGTTGGTTATGCTATAGGTGGCCAACCAGTGGATAAGATGGTGGTTGCAGCCAATGGGCTTCAAAGGGTTAAAAATAACCAACAGAGGTTTATGTACCAGCCTCTGTACCTGTTCCAACTGCTCCTGGTGATTGTTTACAGGCTGAGCATGACCACTGTAGCCAATCACTTTTCATCTTAGCTAGATGTATCCCGAGATGAGTCATGTAAGAAGACGAGCTTTGTAAAGCAAAAAATGTTACATTACTCTGTCGGGAGTTGGTTATTTTATATGTGGCCATCCAGTGGTTATGATATTGGTTACAGTTCATGGGTTTCCAAGGGTAAAAAACAAACAACACACATTTATTCGCAGTCTCTGTTCCAGTTTCAACTGCTCTCGGTGATTGTTTACAGGCTGCATGTGACCGCTGCAGCCAATCACTTTTCCTCTTAGCTAGGTATATCTCAAGATGTGTGCGGTGAGATTAGCTTTGAAAAGAAAAACTACTATAGTAGTCTGTCGAGAGTTGATTATGCTACATGTAGCCACCAAGTAGTTATGATCATGTCTGCAGTTCTTGTTTTAAACAAAGTGGGGCACTAGTCAAAAGGTGAAAATGGGGCCCAAATGCTCACATATTGCATCATCACAAAGAAACGTTTCAATTGTATTCACATGTGCTGAGTTCAGGCCGCCAAACGAGCGTGAGCGACAATATTGAAGGCGCTTGACACTTGCTTCCCGACCTCTTTACACTGGCTGAGGAAAAATGATGGGACAGAACGATCACTAGTAGATCAATCTGTCCCCATACAGTATCATGTTATCAGCAGCATATCTGCAGGTTACATCGGGCGATGAGCTGCCGAGAACAATGATTTTTGTTCTGGAATAAACAATCCAATCACTCCATGAATAGGCAGCATTTTGCTTATTTAGTATATTATACCCCATAGTCCTCCATATAGTATAATACACCTTGTAGTCCTCCATACAGTATAATGTTCCCCATAGTCCTCCATATAGTATAAATCACTCCCAAAAGTCCTCCATATAGTATAATACACTCCTCATAGTCTTCCATATAAAATAATGCCCTCCCCATAGTCCTCCATATGGTACAATGCACTCCCCATAGTATATTGCACTCCACAGTTCTTCATATAGTATAATGCATTCCACATAGCCCTCTATACAGTATAATGCAGGTCCATAAAGTATAATGCACTGCCCATAGTCCGATAGAGTAGAATACAGTCCCATATAGTACAATGTACCCCATAGTCCTCGATAGAGTATAATGCAGCTCCCCATAGAATATAATGTAGCCTCCCCATTAAGTATAATGCAGCCGGGGGGGGCTCTGTCATACTCTGTGTGGGGTGGCATTATACTGTATGGGGGGGATACAGTATAATGCCACCCCACACAGAGTATGACAGAGCCCCTTCATAGAGTGTGATTCAGCCTCCTCATAAAGGATAATGCAGCCCCCTCATAAAGTATAATGCAGCCCCTATAGAATATAATGCAGACCCCCATAAAATATAAAACAACCCCACAGTCCTACAGTCTCATGACCACAATGTACTCACCTTTCTTCTTTGTACCCCCGCTGCTCTGGTCTCTGCAGAGCATCTCAGCTGCTCCATTACCCGGCACGCAGCATGGTGAGCAATGAAGTGATGTCATCACACACTCGCTGTGTCAGAGGCAGAGGGTAATGAAGGGGGAGGGAGCATCATCTGATACTCTCTCCTCCATTATTGCTTTCAAGAGTATCGGCATCTATGATGCTGATACAGTTGAATGCGGGGGGAGAAGTGTTGCTGGTGCTGGGCCCCATAGTGGCTGTGTGGTGTGCTGCTATTAGTGGCACGCCACTAGCTGGGGGCTCCTGAGGGAGCAGGGGCCATAGGCAGCTACCTAATCTGCCTGCCCCTAACGCCGGCCCTGGTTGGCTGCAGCCTATATGCTTCCAAGTGTTAATAATAACCAACAGAGATCTTTTCACTAGTCTCTGTTCCAGTGTTAGCTGACCCCAGTCATTGTTTGTGGGCTGCATGTGACTGCTGCAGCCAATCACATTTCCACTGGGCTAGGTACAGTATATCCGAAGATGAGTGGTATGAGAGCAGCTTCAAAAAGAAAACAAAAAACATGATAAAACTCAGTCTGGAGTTGATTAGTCTAAACCCAGCGCTTATGACGTTGGCTGCAGATTGTTGATGGATTTGCCACCATGTTGTGATATTAAGACACTAAATTTATATCCCAGCAATCGCGGCTCACAAAGCCAATATACCATATATAACACCAAAAGAACAGACTAAGATACTGACAAAATAGTAAAAAATTATTTTATTATTATTAATGTGCGGGTAATAGATTCCATTTTATTTTGTTATTACGCATATGAATTATCACGTTATAAAAGGGTTAGCGTTGATAACATGACCATATTGGTACTGGATGCTGTAGTTTTTCTTTCTATGCCTGTACTATGCTGGTATCACTGGATACATTTACCTATTCTTTTATTTATTAGATGCACTTGTATTTGCATAGAGTTGTGTGATGGATTTATTATTGAAGGGGTACTGCAACCCTAATGCCAATATTATGGACTACATATGACGTAATTGTATCAGTCCCGATGTTCTGTGCCTGTCTTATAATAATATGGAACTATCTATGATATTACCCGGGTTACCCACCTATTGATACTGTACCTGTGGTATCTTTCCTTTTTTTAAGTAATATTTTAATGAGTTGTTAATAAAAAGTAACTTTTTACTTTTTTGGCAGTATCTTAGTCTGTTCTTTTGGTGTTATACATGTTGTGATATTATATTGAATTTTTTGTCATGAGAAATTGAAGTCTTTAAAAATATAGTAAAACAAAAACAAAATTCATCAATTTTTAAATGGACTTATAGGAATAGTCCCTATTGCAGATGTTGGATTCCAAATTAGCTTAAAGGGAACCTGGCCCACATTTTTGCCATCTAATCTGACGTAGCATGATGTATAGACAGATATCTTGTTTCCATTGATGTGTCACTTATTTTGGCACTTCGCTGTAGTTTTGATAAAATCAGTTTCATCAGCATGTGATTATCACTAGAGATATTGTTAGATGCTGGGAATTTCCTAATGCACGGGATGGATCCCAAACCTTGTCTTGCCCAGCGGTCTCCCATTCGGGTCCAGCTGCTGAGACTGCTTCTCAGCACAGGCATCGGTCCCAGTGTCTTGCTCAGGTCTATGCCATGTGTTTGGTTACTGCTGACTCTCCAGATAAGCCTTTAGTAACCAGTGGCATACAGGTGCAGTCTTGCGCTTTAGAGGCTGGGTCCAGAGATCAGCTTACTGAGCATGTCCGTGATGTGGCGTCTTCCTATTGGAGGTCGGACGTCAGCTGCTCTGGTGATGTGGCAGCTCCGGATTGGTTCACGGGCAAGGTCCTGTCTGTCTGGACATGAGCCTAATGTATAAAAGGCTCTCAGAGGCACACGGCGGTGCACTATTATCACTGATGTGTGTTTATGTGTGACACTATACCATTCTGCCTGCATGTGCTATTCATCCATCTAGCTTGGGCCTGAACTTGTTGGTAGGCAGCTAGCGTCATGGGGTAATTAGGCTCTTGGCATAGGATCTTAAGTTTGCAAAGCATGTCCAACCCATAGTTAGGGCTCCATACTCAGCGCCTGTTTCGTGACCATGTGCTACTGACAGAGTTCTGCTGCAGACCAGGTTCAGTCCACATGCTTTGTCCTGTGTGATGGATAACAGGACTTAGCACTTAGCTCTCGTTTGTACCGTTCCTCTCTGTGGAGTAACAGAGCTTGGAACTCTGCATTTTGTTCATACGGAGTGGTGTTATCTCTGTGTGTATGAGCATTCGCTCGCCATGTGCACCACCATTGTTCACACTAGCAGCAGTTTCACATTTCTACATGGTGGACCCCAGGTTGCAATTGCACTTTTATTTTAATTTTGTGTAATCCGCCAACCCTAACAGATGTTATGATTCTGGTGGAGCACAGGTTGCCGAAGGAGCATGAGCGAGGCACAAGTGGTAGTTGAAGTTCTTGGAAGTAGCAATAGTAACAATCCCGAGAGTAGTGCGAACAGTCTGGGTAAGGCCTCCTTCACAAGTCCTGATTATTGATCAGCGAGTATACTCATTGCTTGGGTTTTCCCAAGCATGTGGAGTACCCCACAGGGCCTTAGGGTATTCAGTACCAGGCCTATTAACTTCAATGGGGGATGTCACGGTGGCAGTGACCCGGTCCGTGGCCCTGGGCGTCCAGTAATTAAATAGAGGAAAATTGTGTGATGTTTAAGTGTGACGCCACCCGTGGCGTTCGGCAATGAGTGGCCGACGCTTCAGTTTTGGTCCTCTGGGGCTGATGGTGATGCAGCAAAGAATGGTTCAGCTCCCCCCAGGTAGAGCGGGGGCCCCAGGGCAAAGATATTTGATTAGTTGTTCAGATGGCGGTGAACGTTGGGGTGCAGAGAAATAAAAAAGGGACACAGAAAGGTGCAGGTTTCTTTACCTTTTACTTGCAAGTCATTGCAATCCGGGGTACCACATACAGGTGATGGATTGAGTCCGCTCGCCTGGAGGCATTCAGTGGATCCACCCTGCCAGGTGGGGTTTGGGACCTTCCTTCTGCGCTTTGTTTTCGGGTCCCTGCTGTTTGTAACTAAGCTGCGACCCTCTCTTGCGTGATGGTTTCTAACCTGTATGGCTGACAGCGTGAGCCTAAATCACGGGTACTATCCTTTTCACCGTCAGACCCGGGCTCTTGATCTGCTGCTGTGCCTTCAGGTGTTCAATGTCGCCGAGGAACTTGCAGTCTCCTGTACTTCCAGATTCGGCTATCAGGGCGTACAGCTCTTGTCAGCCTAGGACTCTGGCGTCCACTTTCTTTATCAGCGCTTCACTCTGGGGTCAGCTATACGCAATTTTAGCTTCCCCAGAGCCTCTTGTCTCCGCCCTGTCTTTTCCCTCTTCACAGATCAACTCCCCGTCTCCCACTGACTAACTGTCACGTCATGAGCTCAGCTGCTCTCGTTTCCATGACAACTCCCTTGTTTGCTCTCTCAGCTGACTTCATGCTGACTCACTAACCCCATCTGCTGGCCAGAAATTATAAGGAAGCTCCCGTTTCTGACCTGCAGCAGGAATTGTCATGTAATCTGTGTTACCTGGCATGGGGGCCCCCCTCCTGCCTCCAGGCATGACTCTACCCCTTAGAGGGAGGCAATGTCACTGTGACAACCGGACTCTGGGGTGTCACACATGCTCGGGTGCCTTCCGAGTATTTGGGCGTGCTCTGAGATTTAGTCTGTGTCGAAGTAGCTGCATGATTTACAGCTTCTAGTCAGCCTGAATACATTTGGGGATTCCCTAACAAACAAGCATTCCTCACATGTATTCAGGCTGGAAAGCAGCCATAAATCATGCAGCTACTTCGACACAAACAAAATCTCAGAGCACACCCAAATATTTGGAGACCACCCGAGCATGCTCGGGGAAACCAGAGTAACCAGTATACTCGCTCATCAATAGTCCTGATATTCCTGGTATTGGAGAAACCAGTACTGGTGCTAACCGTGTCCATGTGTTACATACGTGTGGCATCCATGTGCCGGTGACAACCTTAATGATATCAATGCTGGTCACAGGCAGCTGTGTTTTCATGCTGAGCTCAGTATCTTCCAGCCAGCATGGTGAATGGTACCATGACTGATGCCTCCGCTCACCACAACATCTTATTGTAGCTGATTGGAGATCATCTTGGGACATGAGCATTAGGGATTATAACTTTGCTTTTTTTGGGGGGGGGAGTTAATAAATGGGTAAATGAGGGTTGGGCAGTTTTTATTTAAAGTAAAGGATTTTACTCTGTTTGTGTTCTTATTAAATTTGAATATGGGGTTAGCAATGGGGTGTCTGACAGACACCTCTCCGTTACTAACCCCTGGGTTGATGTTAGCAAACATAAAACAGATGACATCAACCGCACAACTATTACATCACTTGCCACTACACCAGAATCCGCACATGTAATGGATGCGCCATTTCTGTGGTTGCTGAGAGTAGTCGCTTTTAGTCTGGGAGGGGGTCAATATCCATGGCCCCATCCCAGCCTATTAATATCAGCCCACAGCTGTCTGTTTAGCCTTTCCTGGCTAGTAAATATAGGGGGGACCCCATGTCATTTTATTTTTGATGTATCACCTATAATAGCTAGCAAAGGTTAATCAAACAGCTGTTAGATGATATGAATAACCTAGGAAGCTTCATGGCTATTGGCTCCTTTCCAGAATTTTAACACAAGCCCCCAGCTGTCCACTTTTCCACAGCTGGTTATGAAAATTACATGGAAGCCCAAGCATGTATTTTTATATAATTATTCACTTTATACTCACGATGCACAAACGGCACTGCTGAATACAAGTCTCATCAGCTTCGCCTGGTTCCATTGATCATAGGGAGGCCAGGCAACATTGATAAGAGCTGCATTCACCACCGGCAACAGGGAACAGTGCTATCTGTACTGCTTTTCCCAGGGGCCGGTACATGTCACATGGATGTCATCTGCGTGTCATCATTGTGTATGTGTACAGGACGTTTTGCGGACCATACTGCCGGCAAAAAATGGACATGTGAATGTGTTTTGCACACGGAGACAGTGTCTGTGGAAACACACTGACGTGTGCAGACGCATACATTTGAATGGGTCTACATGTGTAAGTGTCACCACATGTACCAGAGAAACTGATGTGTGAAGGAGGCCTAGGACAGTTTTGTGGTGCTGGAGACTTTGGAGACTAGAAATAGACTAAAGTCTAGACACACTGCTCAAGCAATGTGTGAGCTTGCCATGTGGCTTTAAGTAGGCCCTAACAAAAAACAAGATGACTTCCTCAGGTTCAATAACAGCCATCTTAGTAAAAGGCGATTGCCGAACAATAAAACAGCCTCCAGTGGTAAGAAATGGAAAAGCAGGACAATTTATTAAAGTATTAGTAGCTACTAGTGGTCAATCTGAAGAGCAATAGAATCCTGACAAGAGGACTGATAAACCTGCTGCCAAGTAGTCCTCTAAATTCATGAGGTCTGTGTAACCCTGCCCTCACCACTGATTGGCATCTTTCTGCCTATGTACAGTGCAAATCAGGGTTGTTCAGAGCTCAGCATTCAGAGAACTGGGAGATATGCAACAGATAAAACAGTGATTTTATCAAAACTGTAGCAAGAAGGCAAAAACAAGATGAAATCTAAATTCCTGCCCTTACATTATGCTGCTCTACATTGTGGTTCCTTTTGAATTTTTTAGTGTGACTTGTCATTAGAACATGGGCTTACCACGGTCTTGGAGGCCCTCTGATTAGGTAGTCAAACCTAGATTTATAGAAGGATTCCTTGGGTTTGTCCACCACTTATATAGGAAGTAGACTTATTATTCCTGGTCAATTCAAGGTGGAAAGATGGATTCTGAAGATATGGTAAGATTTATTTAGTGATATTGCTTCACATTAAGGGCCCAACGATGAGGAGGTGTGATAGAGCCTGTTAGGTGTCAGATTTCTGTCGCTGCACAGTGAGAATCCCAATCCTTACTTCCAGTGGTCTCCCATTCTGCTCCAGCCACAGAGAAGGTTGCTCAGCAAACTCATCAGTCCAGGCGCTCTGCCCAGACCAGCTCCGTGGGTTTGCTTGCTGCTGCTACCTCTAGCACATCTATAGCAATACATGCTGCTCAGGAGCGAGATTCTCCAGGGACAAAGTCCCCATGTCAGGCCACTGAGCATGCCCGTGGAGTGATCTCCCATTGGAGATCGAAGGTCACGTGCTCAGGTCCTGCTCGTGTTCAGATTGGCCCATCCGAGAAGCCAGGAAGGTCCCGGACGCTCGCGGCTATAAAAGGTTCGCATGGCTGCTCGGCCATGTGCTAGGATAGACTGTATTTACAGACTATGAGGAGTGAGTGATGTATGCATGTATGAATGTCTGTGGTGAATGACTCATTAAGAAACCCCTACCCTTGGTACGCATGTGTTGTGCAGCCTAACCTGCTAGCAACCAGGCTTAGGTGTAGGTAGGACAGAGGTTGAGTCAGGCATCAGTCCTCACCAGGGACTCGGCACTCCTCAGTGCACGTGCTCCACTTCATAGCCAGCGTCTATAGCGGCACTCGCGGCAGCGACGCCATGAGCTAAGTGGGCCTAGAGGGACACTAACCCCGTGTCCTTGGGGTAGAGTTCTGTGGCCGTACACTATGCGCTCTTTTGGCCGGGCTCTGTGAGCTAAACAGGCATCGGCATTTACATTCAGCGGTTGTGCGACTCTGTGCATTAACAGAGTTCGCACCTGTTCACATTGGGTGACGTAACCCACGTGTGACTGTTTTTACACCGCTCTATTCTTCCGCCATTACTTAGCAGCAGTGTACCACCTCTGCACGGTGGACCCCAGGCTGCGAATGCACCTACTATTATTTTATAATTTGGTGCGTTCCACCAGCCCTAACATTATCCTAGCGCCAGGGTCTGGCTAGTAATGGCGGACGAACAGCGACTGCTGCAGTACATCCGGCAGCTGCAGGGCAGGTTGGCGGCTCTCGAGCGTCCAGCCTCAGCTGCAGATGTTACTACGGTCGCTGTTCAGGCAGCCACTGAGGCTGTCTCCCGTGTGACCACTGCCATCCCTGCCCCGACTTTGTCCCGCCTCCCACTGCCCGAGAAGTTCTCGGGTGATAGTAACTCTTGTAGGGGTTTCGTGAGCCAGTGCTCGATACAGCTGGAGCTGCTGGCAGAATGATTCCCCTCCGAGCAGGCCAAAGTGGGATTTATTATTTCCCTCTTGTCGGGCAGGGCTTTGGAGTGGGCTACACCGCTGTGGGAGCGTGGTGATCATGTGGTGCAGTGTGCCTCTCAGTTCCTGGACACTCTGAATCATGTCTTCCTGGGACTGCGAGTCACCCATGACACCACGCTCCGGCTGCTGGCATTGTCACAGGGTTCGTCCATGGTCAGCCACTTTGCCATCCAGTTCCGGACGCTGGCCTCGGAGTTAGAGTGGCCAGATAAGGTCCTTATTCCGGCATTCTGGAGAGGTTTGGCTGGCCATGTGAAGGACGCTCTGGCCACCAGGGAGATTCCTGCTACACTGGAGGAGCTTATTACCATCTCCACCCATATAGACCTTTGCTTTGCCAAGTGAAGGTTGGAGCGGACCCAGTGTAGGCAGAGGTTTAGGTTGGCATTCAGTTTTGTTAAACCTCTGGAATCTCCCGATCGGGCGTCCGAGCGTCAGGAGGCTTCCCGCGAGGGATCCTGGCCCCGGCCCGCTCGAGCCTCTGTGATCTGTCATGGTTGCTGGCAGTCCAGTCACTTTGCCAACCAGTGCCCACAGCGGCTGGGAAGATGCTCGCCCCTAGTGGCCGTAGGAGGCGGCTCACTAGAATCCACGGCATTTTTCTCCAAGTTGTCCTTTAAGGGGACACTTGGGTTTGGTTCTTCCACTCTTGCGGTGGAGGTTTGCGTGGATTCCGGAGCGGAGGGCAATTTTATGTCACCTGCCTTCATTCAACGGCATGCTATACCCCTGGTTATGGTGTCTACACCAGTCACCGTCAGAGTAGTGAATGGCGCGACTCTGCCCTCACAGATTACCCACCAAACCGCTCCACTGTTGCTCTCGGTGTCTCCATCTCATCAGGAGATGATATCCCTCCTCGTCATGCCCGAGGGTTTCGACCAGGTCCTCCTTGGGGTCCCCTGGTTGCGGTATCACTCTCCCCATATAGAGTGGTCCTCGGGGAGAATTCTTGGTTGGAGTAAGTCATGTGAGGGTAGATGTCTGAGGGAATGCATCCAGGTTGCCTCCACTGAGGTCCCCGCAGATCTTTCCTTGCTTCCCAAACACTATCGACAGTATGCGGACGTGTTCTCCAAAAAGTCGGCAGAGACACTTCCACCGCATCGCCCCTATGACTGTCCTATTGACCTCTTGCCTGGTGCTGAGCCTCCTAGGGGTCGAGTCTATCCCCTATCTCTCCCAGAGACAGAGGCTATGTCTCAATACCTCAGGGAGAATCTGGCAAGAGGATTCATTAGGAAGTCAATGTCACTAGCGGGGGCGGGATTCTTCGTCCAGAAGAAGAGTGGGGACCTACGTCCTTGCATCGATTACAGGGGTCTTAATGCCATCACTGTTAAGAATAAGTATCCTCTACCCCTGATATCGGAGCTGTTTGATAAGGCTACGGGGAGCGAGAGTGTTTACCAAACTTGATCTGTGGGGGGCTTACAACCTGATTCGCATCCGTGATGGGGACGAATGGGAGACGGCATTTAACACCAGAGGCGGGCACTATGAATATCTGGTGATGCCCTTCGGGCTCTGTAATGCCCCAGCCGTCTTCCAAGACTTTGTGAACGATATCTTCCGGGATATGCTTACCACCTTGGTAGTAGTCTATCTAGATGATATTCTCATCTACTCTCCAGATATTGACTCCCACCGGAGAGATGTTTGCAAAGTTTTCGACCTCCTGCTGGCAAACTCCCTCTATACCAAGTTGGAGAAGTGTGTGTTTGAGCAGGAGTCCTTGCCTTTATTGGGCTGTATCATCTCAGCCCAGGGTTTGGCCATGGATCCTGCCAAGCTACAGGCGGTGATGGATTGGCAGAAACCCCATTCTCTCAAAGCGGTGCAGCGCTTTATGGGGTTCATATATTACTATTGCCAATTCATTCCCCTCTTCTCAACTTTGGTAGCGACCTTGGTTGCCCTCACCAAGAAGGGTGCAAACCCCAAGTTGTGGTCAGAACCTGTCTCCAAGGCCTTCTCCTCTATTAAATCCCATTTCGCTAGTGCTCCCATTCTACATCGCCCCGATGTGGATAAACCCTTCATTCTGGAGGTGGATGCCTCTTCCGTCGGTGCTGGAGCGGTCCTGTTCCAGAAGGACTCGCAAGGTCGGAAGCACCCATGCTCCTTCTTCTCCAAGACTTTCACATCGGCGGAGAGGAATTATTCCATCGGGGACTGGGAGTTGCTAGCAAAGAAGTTGGCCTTTTCAGAGTGGAGACACCTCCTAGAGGGGGCTCGCCACCCTTTCCAGGTGTTCACCGACCACAAGAATTTGGTCTATTTACAAACAGCCCAGCGGCTGAATTCTCGCCAGGCCAGAGGGTCCTTGTTCTTCTCCCGTTTCCACTTCACCCTGCATTTTCTTTCCGGGGAGAAGAACGTCTGGGCTGATGCGCTCTCTCGCTCCATGGTGTCATTGGAGGAGGAGGAGCCTCGGCTGATAGTCCGGTCTGAGAGCCTGAGGACCGTGGCTCCGGTCGCCGTCGAGTCTGTACCTCCGGGCAAGACTTTTGTCCCTGCCCATCTGCGACCGGAGGTCCTCTCTTGGGCTCATTTGTCCAGGCTGGGTGGACACTTTGGGACCAAACGGACCTCTGAGCTTCTGGCGAGGACATACTGGTGGCCGCATATGGCCCGTGACGTCAGGGACTATATACGGGCGTGCGTCTCTTGCGCCCAGAATCTGCCCTCCCGGCAGTGGCCCGCTGGGTTACTCTACCCTCTGCAGGTTGCTGACAGGCCCTGGGAGATGGTCGGTATGGACTTTGTGGTGGGTCTGCCCAAGTCCAGTGGCAGCACCGCCATCTGGGTGGTCACCGATCATTTCTCCAAGATGGTGCATCTGGTACCACTCTCTCGGCTACCTTCGGCACGGGGCCTGGCAGCGTTGTTTATTAAACATGTTTTCCACCTGCACGGCATGCCGGATAAGATTGTCAGCGACCGGGGTCCTCAGTTTGGGTCTCGGTTCTGGAGAGAGCTCTGTTCTCTGCTCAGCATAGAGTTAAATCTCTCCTCGGCCTATCATCCTGAGACGAACGGGTTGGATGAGAGAGCCAACCAGACCCTGGTGACATATCTGCGACATTTTGTCTCGGCCAGGCAGGGTGATTGGGCACCCTTGCTGCCGTGGGCAGAGTTCGTCTTGAACAACGCTATGGCCAACTCCACTGATCAGACCCCATTCCTCTTAAATTACGGCCAGCATCCGCGCATCCCCGTGCCCATGCCCGTGTCATCCACCGACTCTAGGGTGGCAGACTGGGCGGTGGAGGCATGTGACATTTGGGATCGCATGCAGGATGCAATCCGGGCCTCCAAGGAGAGAATGAGGTCCTCCGCTGACACTCGCCGGCGCCCGGCTCTGACCTTCGCTCCTGGCGACTTAGTGTGGCTCTCCGCTCGAAACAACAGGCTGCGGGTGGAATCTGCTAAGTTTGCACCACGCTATATTGGCCCTTTCAAGGTCCTCGAGCAGATCAACCCTGTGGTCTACTGCCTGGCTCTTCCACCACACTTGGCTATCTCGGACACATTTCATGTGTCTCTCCTCAAGCCGGTGCACATGTCCCAGTTTTCTGAGCCATCTGCCAGAAAACCGGGTGAGTTTGAGGTCAATGCCATCGTGGGATGCAAGATGATGCGGGGCAAAAAGTTTTACTTGGTGGATTGGAAGGGTCACGGTCCAGA
Organism: Dendrobates tinctorius; assembly: GCF_039654945.1. Classification (NCBI taxonomy): domain Eukaryota; kingdom Metazoa; phylum Chordata; class Amphibia; order Anura; family Dendrobatidae; genus Dendrobates; species Dendrobates tinctorius. The sequence continues at coordinate 11,822,488 of NW_027361677.1, forward strand.
GGCTCGGACCTGGGAGCCTGTGGAGAACATCCACGCTCCTCTTCTCATTTTGGAATTTGGGCAGTGTGAGGCTCAGAGGGGGGGGGGGCCCTAGGAGGGGGGTAATGTTAGGCATCGGATTTCTGTTGCTTCACAGCGAGAGTCCCGAGCCTTACTTCCAGCGGTCTCCCATTCCTCTCCAGCCACAGAGGAGGTTGCTCAGCAAATTTGTCAGTCCAGGTGCTCTGCCCAGACCAGCCCCGTGGGTTTGCTTGCTGCTGCCACCTCTGGCACATCTATGGCAATACATGCTGCTCAGCAGCGAGATTCTCCAGGGACTAAGTCCCCATGTCAGGCCACTGAGCATGCCCGTGGAGTGATCTCCCATTGGAGATCGAAGGTCACGTGCTCAGGTCCTGCTCGTGTTTGGATTGGCCCATCCGAGCAGCCATGAAGGTCCCAGAGGCTAGCGGCTATAAAAGGTTCGCATGGCCGCTCGGCCATGCGCTAGGATAGACTGTATTTTCAGACTATGCGGAGTGAGTGATGTATGCATGTATGAATGTCTCTGGTGAATGACTCATTAAGAAACCCTACCCTTGGTACGCATGTGTTGTGCAGCCTAGCCTGCTAGCGCCCAGGCTTAGGTGTAGGTAGGACAGGATGATTTACATCTTAGGTGGTCACTAGGCATGCTCTACCTGTCTTCAGTATATTATAACCTGTGCAGTATGAGTATAATAATTTTGTAGGGAGATATTTGTTAGTCATTATGATGTTACATGAGATATAATGTGATATTCCCTACTGGTAGAATATTGTTGCCATTTACAATTTTTTCTGTATGAAGTTATACTAATCTGTATACTGACCTTGTCTGGCCTGTTTGAACCGGAATCTCCTTTTATTGTGGTTTTTAATGTTTTAATATTTTATGGCATTACTTCTTTGTCTGTTATGATATTTGTAGGTAGGACAGAGGTTGAGTCAGGCATCAGTCATCACCAAGGTCTCGGCACGCCTCAGTGCACGTGCTCCACTTCATAGCCAGCGTCTATAGCGGCGCTCGCGGCAGCGACGCCGCGCACTCAGTGGGTTCTAGAGGGACTCTAACCCCGTGTCCTTGGGGTAGAGTTCTGTGGCTGTACATTGTGCGCTCTTTTGGCCGGGCTCTGTGCGCTAAACAGGCACCGGCATTTACGTTTAGCGGTTGTGCATTAACAGAGTTCGCACCTGTTCACATTGGGTGACGTAACCCACGTGTGACTGCTTTTGCGCCGCTCTTTTCTTCCGCCATTACTTAGCAGCAGTGTACCACCTCTGCACGGTGGACCCCGGGCTGCGAACGCACCTACTATTATTTTATAATTTGGTGCGTTCCGCCAGCCCTAACAGAGTCACACGTGCCGCTTGATAAATTAGGAGCGTTGGATAAGTGCTGTACACTAGTGATAAGCGAACCCCTGGATGTTCGGGTCCGGGTACCAGAACAGTGCTCGAATCCAAACCTGAACCTGGACTCCATTCAGATGAATGGGGGGGCCAAACATCCATTGTGTGCCAAGCTGTCAGACCCCATATAATTCTTTTGTACTATTTATTTATTTATTTATTTAGAATGCAGATGCTGGCTGATGATTACTCGAATCAGCCACTCCTGCTCTCACTGTTATTAGCAGCAGCAAGCGAAGGCTGATGAGAGTAGTATCCACATCAGCTGACCTCTCTGTGACTGGAAGTAAACTTTTTACCACTGGTCACAGCTGCTGGCTGTCAGGTAAACCATAGCTTTCTGATAATCTTACCGCTGATCAGAGCTACCGGTGCTTTTCGAGCTATCATGCAGATGACAGCATGGGAGACAAATGAAGTTTGGGTTGCTAAACTCAAACAGTACATTGAGTCCCTGGAGAATTTCCTGTTCCGGGTCCATGCCTGAACAGTAGGTGTTCGGTACAGACCCAGAACTTTACTGTTCGGGTTCGCCCATCACTACTGTACACATCTGTGTGCACCTTGCCATAAATCTAACACCAGTCCATACTGAAGTAAGTTTTCTGGCATACTGAATGCTGCCACTCATCATGAATTTGACAACCCCCTCCTGCTTCATGCTCGAAGAAACTGGCGTGAACACACCAGATGTTGCAAAATTTAGGCGCAGCTTCGAGTTCTGCCTAAATTTTGTGACTTTACAAAGCTTTTATAACAGATTCCTGGTGTAAAAACCTTGATGCATTTGGCCGTAAAAGTTTTATCCTAGTATAAAAACTCCAAAAGCCACTTAGCAGTGATGACTTTTCGAAATGTCCAACCAAGTGGTGATGATTATTATAGTCTGTCTCACAGTCGGAAGGTCCATACAATCAATTATTCTCTTTTCTAGCCAAACAGGGAGGACCCAACAAACGACAATTACCCAAAGCTTTACAAACTCTTTGGCACAGTAGAAAATCATATGTGCTCTATAAATAAAAAAAAAAATAAAGGCTTATTTTCTGCTGCCAAACCTAGAGTTACAAATTACCATCATCAAACCTCATTCCGGCCAAAATATATCATAGAAAGAAACACAAAAGTTAAATTATATATTGTGTATAATTTGATTTCACCAACTCTTCTTTTATACAGCCTCATAAACATGAAACTAAAGTAATCATAGACCGACATGGGATATTACAGTTTTCCTTCAACATTTCCCCGGACCATAGTTCTCGAATGTGATTAAAACCCTTTGACCGGCAGTGAGAACTTTTATGACGGCAATTTTATATAAAAGGGAATAAAAACTTTTCAGGTGCAAAAAAAAAACATTATAGCTAAAATGAACTGCACAAAATGGTTGTATCCATTATCCATTTACACAACATTCTTAATGACCCAGCAAATTGCATTCATTGTCTGTGACAGAAGTCTCAACCCAAAGGTAATCATGCGTGAACGGGGGGCGGCCATGTGTAGTCCATCCCTAACTGCTTACAAACTGTTACTTAAAAACAAAATTTACGCTAATGTATAATAAATTTACGCCGTACTGTATCTCTGTTGTCCCGACTCGCATTCTGCCGTACTGCAGTCTGCTCGAATATTGAGGAAACCGCTATTAACTGAGCCAGTGAAGTAAGGAAGCTGCTCGCGAGGCCTCTTGATAGAGATTTCCTGGGAGAACAGGAGGTTTCCAATTCAGAACTCATTTCCTTCTGTTATTTTCAAGACCATTAATATGGCTGTAAATTTGCTGTGTAAAATTGCTGCTAATGTGATACTGCTTCTGCTCTGTGGTTTTTCAAAACATCTTGAACGTATTGTGATGCGATGTGTGTTCACTGGTTTTACAATTCTCGGGGAAAAAAATATGATATATTTAATAGATATAACAGTTGTGGCTTGATGACTTTCATACCTGAATTTATTATCATCTTCGGTTTCCAAAGGATTAGAGACGGTTTATCATAATAGATAAAAGTAGCTAAATGCAAAGTGGCAAATTTATGCTTTTGTTTGTCTTAATAGAGTCAAGAAAATATATAGCTGTCGTTATCTTGATTATTTCAGCTGTCACTCTACACTGTTTAATGATAAAGTTGATGCAAAAAAAGAAATAGGAAATACCTGAATTAAAGTCACAGGTGCAGCTTTATCCTTAGAAACATATTTCTCCTAAACAGCACACCATGTGGCTCGGCATGGAATTGCATTTAAAAGTTCACAGAAATTTTTTTAGAAATAGTTTTATGTTGGATGAATAATTATTAAAACATACATATATTCAGAAGATCCTTCTTATTATCATTTAGATTTTTCTGTAACCAATTTTCACTTCAAGGTAAATTATCCTTCTTTGAGAAGGCCACCCTGATTCCTAAGTACATAATGATCTTTACAAGGGTGGTCTGATACCTATAATGCCCTTTATAAAAATATATATTTAAGCCCTTTCCCATTTTGCAATTAGATTCATTTTAAAATTCCCCAAAATTCTTCCTACACAACTCATAGTTTTTGATTTTTCTTTAATTTGCTTTCTGTGATGTCTCTATTCAAGGGAGTCTCAAACAGGACATCACAGGAGGATGACCCTGCAGTAACCTCCCTGGAGCTTCTGTCAACGCTGTCCCATGATGGTGTTTTGTTTCAGGGGTCGGCACTGCGCTCACTTTGCACAACTTCTCTCAATTCCTTCCCCTGATGATGTTCTTTTTCAGGGGGCGGTGCTGTGGTCACTTTCTCATCTTCGGTCACCACCTTCCCCTGATAACATCCTATTTCAAAGGGCTGCTCTATAGTCACTTATAACAACTCCCATCACCACTTTCCCATGATAATGTCTCATTTCAAGAGGCAACGCTGCAATCACTTATCACAACTTCTATCGCCACCTTCCCCTCATGATGTCGTGTTTCAGGGGGAGGTGCTGCAGTCACTTATCACAACTTCTGTCACCATCTTCTCCTGATGAGATCCTGCTTCATGAATAAAGTGATGGAGAAGTGACCGGAGGCTCTATCTAGACCACCTTCATCTTCAGTCGCAAACACTATAGTCACTTCTGCCCCCACTGTCTCATTTACTGAAACAAGACATCGTCAGAGGGTGGTGAGAGAAGTAGGATTAGTGACAGCAGCATCACCCCATTGCCCTGAAAAGAATCGTCAGAGGGTGGAAGTCATAGAAGCAGGGTAAGTGACAATAGTGCCACTCCTTGATGATTCATTTCAGGGTGATGATAGAAGATGTAGGGCTGCACTGCTGTCACTTACCCTTCTTCTATCACCACCCCCTGATGTTGTCTCATTTCAGTGTACTAAGCAGCCAGGACAGAACCAGTGACTGTGGTGGTGGTGGTGATTGAAGTTGAGGGCCATGATGAGAGAAGCTGCAATCACGTCTCCATCACCCACCTGAAACAGGATGCTATCAGGAGATGGTGATGACAGAAGTAGCGGGGAAGTTACTCTAGGGTCATCCTCCTGTGATGTCCCATTTGGGTCTGCTCTCAAACAAAACATCTCAGTAAGCAAAGAAAGAAAACGCATAAAGGGGTGATCTTTACTGGGAGAAAAGTTGGGAATTTTACAATAAAGCTAATTACAAAAGTGGTTTGGGCTTCAAGATGGATATTTATAAAGAGTATTATAGTATCATACAACCCCTTCAAACCCTACACATATTTTCCTTTTAAATTTGGAAAATTTTAACATATTTGTGTCATCACTTAACTTTCCTCTGTGGTCATCATTTCAGGAATTATATGTGCCATATGTGGCTACCCAGTGATTGTGATGTAATTTGCACCCTGTCTGGGGCTTTGTATTGTGTGTCCTGTGAGAAACTAGAGTTCTTAACTCAAATTTTCAGAAAAAAATATATAGTCATGAACATAGAATTTTGACTGTACATGCAGCACTTTTTTTTCCAAGTTAGTACAAAAATATACCATATAGCTTTAATGACACAGAACATCAAATTTCTTCAGTACACAGTGCCGTAAATATTGAATTCACCTCTAGTAATGGCTAAAAACATCCAGATTTTGTTTCTTAACGTATACCTGTCATTTCAAGAAAGTTTTCAGAATACCCTGTCATGTGTACATGAGGAATAACACTATTTCTGACCATTATACAACATGGGGTGAGGATTTTTACCAGTTTTCTCCTTTGCAGTTGTCTCTGAGCTGTTGGGTACTGTAATCCAACAGTGTTATGATTGAGTCACCGAGGAGGAAAAACAAAAACAAGCTAAGCCACAGAAAACCAGAGAGGTTGTTAACTAAGCGGATTGCAGACCCCTGATCCTATCCACACAACTAGCAGTAGCCGTGGAGCGTACCTACGATGATCCTAGATGCCTCATCACAGCCAGAGAGCTAAATAAGCCTAAAGCAAGAAAAGGGGAAATCTGAACTGCCCCAGAGCAGACCCCAAAGCAATAGACAGCCCCCAAACATGTATTGTCGGTGAGACAAAATGAAAACACAAACATAGATAGAAAAATAGGCTGAGCAAACGATGGGGCCCACACTAACTAGAAAGGATGGGAAAGGAAAGATGCTGTCTGCAATCATGCACAAAAACCCTGCCAAAAAATGTCCAACACTTTCTGATAACAAAAGCCCTGAAGTCGCTAGACTTCAGTTCCCTATTTCAGCACTCTGGTGTATTCTGAAGACAGAGCAAAAAGAGACCAATCTGATCAGGGACAAAAAGCAAACTGGCATAAACGAGACATAAGAATGGAGATTCAGCCCCAGCAGGGGCTGGCTGACCACAAAACTGAGTAAACCAGACCAATTCTCAAGTGAAAAATATCAGAGCACACTTAGCTTGAGAAGGCAGGAACAGAACTGGAAACCAGAACCTCAGGGCAGGAAAATCACCAGCACAATATTAGGGAGTCGGCTGTCTTAAATCCAGTCAGAGATGCCTGATGCCCAATCACAGTCCTCCTCCTCAGGTGGCAGGTCTCTGCGATTTAGATCAGCTTCATTACCTACTGTCACCACCAGAGGGAGCCCGGATGGAGAACTCACGACTCCTCTATCAACACAGAAAGCTCCACTATCCTCACCAAAAACCAGAGGTAAACCAGAAAATGAGTTCACAACACAACAGTGTGCTAAGGTTAAACATTCACTAGAAACCAGTCACATCAAGCATCTCTGTGAATCTTTGTCTCACTCTGCTTCTTACTCTTCCTCCCCACTGCCCTCTTCATAGACTTCAACTGGCAGTGGTAACCTGACCCATCAGTGAGCTGGCAGTCTCCACTTAAACTGATTTAATGGGAACCTGTTGCCAAGTTTTCCTGATATAAAATAAAGGCATCACTTTAACTCGTCTATTGCACAGTTCATCAACCTGTATATAAGTCCTTAACTCCACTGCATATTCCAAAAATCACTTTTATACTTTTATAAGTCTGCGCGCGCGCATGCTAGTCAGCCCCGTCTGGTCCAATAAGTGTCAATGGTTTGGTCCTCCTCTACTGGCAGAATCGCCATCCTCCCGCATTGAATAATGTGGAAGACATGTCCTATGTTATCCACAGATCGGTGAGAATCTTGCACCTGCGCAATTGAAGCACAGTCTTGTGCAGTTGCACTTGATTCTGCCATACTAAGTGCAGAGAAAAGTCTTAAAATGTTTTAGCACCAGTTAACAGGAAGTGAAGTCAGCGCCGTTGCATGTGCATTATAGAATTTTTTTAAGCCCTACTAACTGGAATTAAAGTTGGTGCATTTGCATTACAGAACTTTGCTCTTCCCTATCTAGAGCAATGTTCTGTAATGCACATGCGCCGACACTAACGTCAATTCTAGTTAACCTTTCAACGACCAGGGATGTTTCAGTTTTTGAATTTCTGTTTTTTGCTCCTGTTGTTCCCAGAGCCATAACTTTTTTTTTGGTCAATATGGCCATGTGAGGGCTTGTTTTTTTGCTGGACAAGTTGTACTTTTGAACAACACCCTTGGTTTTAACATATTGTGCACTGGAAAGCAGCAGGAAACAAATTCTAAGTGTGTTGAAATTGCAAACAAAGTGCAATTCCATAGTTTTTTTACCATGTTCCCTAAATGCTAAAATTGTTCTGCCACTGTGATTCTCCAGGTCATTATGGGATCACAGACACCAAAAACATCTAGACTCTTTTTTATTTAAGCATTGAAAAAAAAATTTGCTTAAAAGAAATGGCGCCATTTTCCAAGACCTGTAGTGTCTCCATTTTTGTGATCTGGGGCTGGGTAAAGGCTTATTTTTTTGTGTGCTGAGCTGACGTTTTTATTGATACCATTTTGGTGTAGAAATTATCTTTTGATCGCCCGTTATTGTATTTTATTGCAAAGTAGCGGTGAACAAAATAGCATAATTCTGGCATTTTTAATTTTTCTCTCATTACGCCATTTAGCGATCAGGTTAATTCTATTTTTATATTGATATATTGGGCGATTCTGAATGCGGTGATACAAAATATGTGTATAGTTGATTTTTTTATTGCTTTATTTTGAATGGGGCGAAAGGGGGGTGATTTAGATTTGAACTTTTAACATTTTTATTTTTTTACATTTTTAAAAACTTTTTTTTACTATTTGCATGTTTCAAATGTCTCCAATTGAGACTAGAAGATGCAGTACTCTGATCATCTCTGCTACACACAGGCAATGATCAGATCGCCTGTGTGTAGCTGAAATCCTCACTTGCTATGAGTGCCAACCATGGGGCAGCACTCATAGCAATCTGGCAATGACAATCCAAGAGGTCTGCTGCAGACCTCTGGTTGTCATGCTGACCCATCGGTGACCCGCGATCATGTATGGGTGTCACCGATGGGTGGGATTAGCGACACGCTTCCAGTAAGCGCGAGTTAAATGCCACTGTCAGAGATTGACAATGGCATAAAACTGATTAACAGCCGTGGGTGGATCGTGATTCCACTCACGGCTGTTGCGGGCACATGTCATCTGTATAGATCAGCTGTCATGCACCCGGAAAGTTGCAGGCTCAGCGCCGGAGCCCACACTAGACATGGTGAGTCCGACATGGGTGTACTATTATGCCCAATGTCAGAAAGTGCGAATATACAGATATTTGCTTCAACTAACAGGTGCAAGCTTTGCAGGGATTACATAATATGCGTTATTCACATCAAATCAAGGCCATTCTGTGAGTGGAGGAAGTGCAGATCACAGTCCACTGACACCCATCGGACCAGACCATGCTGATTAGCACAGAAGACTAATACAATTTTTGGGGGGACATGCATGGGGAATTGGTGGCTTTTACCAAGTGAGTGCAGTGGAAGAGTAGATACAGGTGATGGTTTTTGCTTATTTTGTGACAAACTGGTGACAGGTTACCTTTAAGCTGGGTTTTTTTCAGTGAGAATGGCGAGTCAAAGAGGCAGGGAAATGCAAAGAATTGGCTCATAAGTGGAGAAGATTGGCTCCAAAATGGCTGATAATATATAATAAAACCCTTATATTTGCTTGTGCTAATGATCTATGCGAAGTTTGTTGAAACAACCTTGACCATGAAAGCTACGATGAACACAAAACTCAGAGCCGGCTGTGGTACCACTCTTATTGCGGACCCTCTAACAGTGCCTGATTGCCCACACAGAGAGTCCAGCCCTGCGTAGAGTGAAGGGTCAGGCTGATTACTGTGCATCTCGTGAATCTGTCAGCGTGATGAAGCATTGCTCTACCTTAAAAATCACTTGCATAAAGAAGAGCCAGATTTCTGACAGTGGTCGACATGTGTTCGAGGGCTACCGTGCACTGGCTTTTCTCATCAGATAAACTTATCCCACAGGAATAACGTAGCATAACCTGGCATCAAGCCATCTATTGATTTCTTCACATGGCGTTTTTAAGCTGCTGGCCGCCCTGGGATTCCGGCTAAACACTGTTATGAAATAAGCATCATTTCACCAAAATATCAGCTCCATCCAATCTTCACATAACAAGACAGCTGCGATTCTCATTCTATTAATATCTAGATCATTTATTTTTGTAATTTCTTTCTTTTCAAAAACAAATTTTATTAATAGCAACTTAAGCCCAAAATATGTATATTTTTTATTATTTAAAATGATTCCGTTTGCAAAAATAGATTAATATTTAGAATATATTTAGAATAAAAAATGAAATAAAAATAGTCTCATTATTTAAGCAAAATGATCATTACAAAATCTACAAAATATTTTCTGCAAAATTAGTTTGAGCAGAACAAATGCAACATTTTTTTTTCTTTTTAATGCTGCTTGTGAAGAAGTCAGGCTGTTGAGACGGGTGAGTTACAGTTGCCCAATTTTCTTTATCGAGCACACAGGAAGACGCCTGTCGGCTTTCATTACATCACAAAGACAGATGGTCTGGACTGAAAGACAGCCAATTAATGTACAATGTGTTCTTTTTCTTTTTTTCCTTGGCACTCGTTATAAAAGTAGGATTCTGTAAACATCTTGAAATGGTATACGGGTTGGATTCGCGCACCCGGCTTTTCTTTCCTTTAACGCAGAGTTTTAATTAGTCATTCATATGGAAGACTGAATTAATTGCAATAATCGGAATGTAATTTGGCAAAATTCTCAGCTTTACCTTAAACATTACAGGTTGTTGTAAAGGTGGGTTTGGGAGTCTGGACTAAAATTCTGCCAGTTTTTCATTTTTACTCCCGTGGGTGCAAAAAAAATGCTTTCTGAATATTTACCAAGGATCAAAACAACTGAACTCATAAACAATCATGCAGATGGAAAGCTTGCTTGAAGAAATATACGGTCGTTTTTTTGGAAATATGTTTGCAATTCTTGATTAGTCCATACCCAATTCATGCTGTCAATGGCGTGATTAGTCCATACCCAATTCATGGTGTCAATGGCGACTCTGGACAATGGTGCACCGGAACCCAAAACCAAAATGTTATTTTCTACATAGCTTTGGGTATTTTATATGGTGCTCATATCATTGATGTGTTCTCTTCTAGAACCATGGATTCCAGAAGAGAAAACCTCCATAGTACAGCTCCCCAAAGGACTTGCCACAATTATTTTTGACTAAGTAAGTATGAAAAACGTTCATATGCTACTCTGTGATATTGGCGGCATATGAATGTACAGTGGGACCCCATTCAATTCTGTGTGTGCCAAATTACCACTTTGGAATATTTAGAGTAGTATCAATGTACTGTAGATATAACAGGTATCGACTTCCAAGTGTCACGGTCGACGTGTGACTGGACACAGCGCCTCCAGCAGGGCGAATTTATGACACACGTGACCCTGGATACAGCGCCTCCAGCGGGGCAAATTTAAATAATACCGGGACGTGCAGCCGGATACACCGCCTCCAGCTGGCGAATTTAAAAAGTACACGTAAAACTGGATACCCCGCCTCCAGCTGGCGAATTTAAATAATAAGGGGAAACACAGGAACAATTACAGTGGTGGGCCCTGTAATAGGAAATAGGGACGTGGAGACCTCCTGAGCTTCCCTGAGGAAGCGTCCCTGCACTCCTTACGTTCCCTATACAGGCTCCGCACCTGTCGCCGCACGCAAACCTTATGCCCTGACTCGCCCTCAACCTAGTCCCTCGCTAGGGCATTGGCCGGTGCGGAAACTAATCCCACCACTGCACTAGATCACACATAAGGAAAGTCACAAACAGGGGAACTAGAAAACTTAGCTCTCTCTGTGCAGATGCTCCAGCACAGAGTCCAGCAACCGACTGCAGCCTTCCTCCTGAATAGCTGCCACCAAGTTCAGTAAGCGCTGCAAAGAACTCCCTTCAGTGACTCCTTCCACACCAGGACTCAGATTGAGCTGAGCAATCTCTCCAGCTCCTTTCACCACCAAGGTTGGTTGCAAATGAACAACTATCACCAACAATGATTGAATACCCTGAGACTCATTTATAGAGCCTCACACCTGATTTATAATTACAAATTAAACCTACCACTAAGGTGCGATACCACTCCCAAACACCGGGCAACTTAGAATGAAAGATACCACGTGTGATAATTCCAATGGCCACCGGGGGCAATCACGTCACACTTTGCACTTGACAAAGTAAAAAAAAACCACTTTGTCAAATTTAAAACTGTCAGATCATGACAGTACCCCCTCCTTAATGAGGGGCCTCTGGACCCTCAAGACCACCCCTCATCAGGGAAACCCCTACAGCGGGGACGCCCAGACCCTGAGTTCACCCACCATCACCTGAATTCAAATTTATGACAAACACACAGCTGGTATTGGCAATAAAGTTTATTTTGGAGGCATCACTCATCTCCCCAGCGCCAACCTGGGGAACGAGTTTATGTATGAGTATCTTTGTTATGAGCTGATCAGGCTCCACAACACTCTTCCACAAGATGTTTTTTAGTGGCCACCCATACATGCTCATTCACACACAGGTCCGGACCTGAACGTTTATTGCACACATTCGTTTTGTCATAAACTAGGTGAACTCATTCTGGACCTGATAACAGAGGCATCCCCCTGTGTCACCACACTCACACCCCCGCACTACACCATAAGGTACACCACACTCCAACCCTTTCCACCACGAGGTCTGCCTCTCACAGGGTTTGCTAGCGGCGAGGGCTGAAACTTGCCCCTACTCTCCCGCCGCACAATCGCTGCTCTCACTGGAGAGGAAGGGGTCCCCTGAAGAGAGACGGCAGAGACAGTAGTCCCAAGGCAGCAGCCCTCACACGACTGCCCCCAGCTGACTACTTCCCTTGCTCGCCAATCTATCCCCGGGTTGTGTTTTTTCAGCCAGGGGAAGCCTAAAATGATAGGTACTGGCATTCCCTCCAAGACGTAGCATGACAAGGACTCCTCATGATGTCCTATACGCAGATGGATATTTTCTACGACTTGGGTAAGGCTCCCCTGGCTCAGTGGAACAGAGTTAATGGCCTGGAAGCTTATAGGTTGGGCCAGCGTCCTACACTTCAGGCCATGAGTCTGGACAAAACGAGCATCCACCAGACTGACTCCTGCTCCGCTGTCCACAAGCACCGGTACTACCTCCGGTACCCCGCCAGCCAACACTTCTGCTGACATAATACCTTGGGAGGGCAAAATGGAGGAAATGTACACTCCCTGGTTGCCTTCCTCCAAACGACCAGGGGTCTGCGGCTTCTGAGATGACACAGATATTTTGGCACGTAATGGGCACGCCTTAAGGAAATGACCTGTCTGCCCACAGAAAAAACATGCCGACACCACTCCCTGAACCGTAGGCAGGCCTGAACACAACCTAACACCTCCTACTTGCATAGGTTCGTCCGGAGACTTGGCACGCCCTGGGCAGGCTCCCATGAAATGGCCCAGCTTCCCACAGGAAAAGCATACCCCCCCACCACGGCGAACCCCAGGCAACCCCCTATTTGTACCAACAACACCGGGCTGCCTGGGTTCCACCAACCGTACCGGGGGGTCCTCCCGCCCGGAGAGGACTACAGGGGGCACAATTTGTGTATGTCTTTCCCTAAGGCGTCTATCCACCCGGATGGCGAGGGACATGGCGGCCTCCAGCGACCTGGGGGTGGCGTACTGCACCAGAGTGTCCTGCAATTTTGGAGACAGACCCTGCACAAATTGACTCCTAAGTGCAGGGTCATTCCACTGAGTGTTAGTGGCCCATCTCCTAAACTCAGAGCAGTACTCCTCAGCAACCCGGGCTCCCTGTTTACACCTACGGAGTCGGGATTCCGCCAGAGAGACGCCATCAGGATCCCCATACACAAGCGCCAAAGCCGCAAAAAACTCGTCCACTCCTAAAGATAGTGAATCGTCCGGCAGGGAGAAGGCCCAGGATTGGGGATCCCCCTTCAAAAGGGACATAATGATTCCCACCCGTTGCTCTTCGCTCCCTGAAGAACGAGGACGCAGCCTGAAATATAATTTACAGACTTTCTGAAATACCAAGAATTGATCTCTCCCTCCAGAAAACCGGTCTGGGAGAGATATCTTGGGTTCTGGCTGAGCCTGTGCCTGAATCAAACCTCCAAAGCCCACCAACAGCTGCAGTTGCTGCACCATCTCACCGCGCAGCCCCCTGATCTCTTCAGTAAAGGTCTGCAGTACCTGGGTAAAGGTTTGTATTAGGTCCATGGCTCAGCAGAAAAAAAAAATATTATGGATGGTGATAATGTCATGGTCGACGTGTGACTGGACACAGCGCCTCCAGCAGGGCGAATTTATGACACACGTGACCCTGGATACAGCGCCTCCAGCGGGGCAAATTTAAATAATACCGGGACGTGCAGCCGGATACACCGCCTCCAGCTGGCGAATATAAAAAGTACACGTAAAACTGGATACCCCGCCTCCAGCTGGCGAATTTAAATAATAAGGGGAAACACAGGAACAATTACAGTGGTGGGCCCTGTAATAGGAAATAGGGACGTGGAGACCTCCTGAGCTTCCCTGAGGAAGCGTCCCTGCACTCCTTACGTTCCCTATACAGGCTCCGCACCTGTCGCCGCACGCGAACCTTATGCCCTGACTCGCCCTCAATCTAGTCCCTCGCTAGGGCATTGGCCGGTGCGGAAACTAATCCCACCACTGCACTAGATCACACATAAGGAAAGTCACAAACAGGGGAACTAGAAAACTTAGCTCTCTCTGTGCAGATGCTCCAGCACAGAGTCCAGCAACCGACTGCAGCCTTCCTCCTGAATAGCTGCCACCAAGTTCAGTAAGTGCTGCAAAGAACTCCCTTCAGTGACTCCTTCCACACCAGGACTCAGATTGAGCTGAGCAATCTCTCCAGCTCCTTTCACCACCAAGGTTGGTTGCAAATGAACAACTATCACCAACAATGATTGAATACCCTGAGACTCATTTATAGAGCCTCACACCTGATTTATAATTACAAATTAAACCTACCACTAAGGTGCGATACCACTCCCAAACACCGGGCAACTTAGAATGAAAGACACCACGTGTGATAATTCCAATGGCCACCGGGGGCAATCACGTCACACTTTGCACTTGACAAAGTAAAAAAAAAACACTTTGTCAAATTTAAAACTGTCAGATCATGACACAAAGATTGCCTCTTCAAAGAGAAAAAGGACTTGAGCTACAGAGCCACATATTGGAAGTAGCAATCCTAAAAGTCAATATCAACCCTTTACCGAGCCGTGCCACATGACAGGATAAAAGCCAAACCAGAATCTCTGTGTCCAGACATGTGTTTCGGGGTGTTGACCCTCCTCAATAGAAAGTACATTATTTTAAGAAACCTTAAAAACATCACATTTTATTAGATAAGCAAGAAAAAAATGGACGACTAAAGAACAAAAAAAAATCTAATTTAGAGGAACAAATTTTCTGATACATAAAATAACTCTGTTTGACCCTAAACTGCTAACTTGAGGTACTATGCCTGCTTGACTATGTAGGTTGGCACTAGTGATGAGGGAATGTGCTCGGATAAGGTGTTATCGGAGCATGCTCGTGTGCTAACCGAGTGTCTTCGGCATGCTCGAAAAATATGTTTGAGTCCCCGTGGCTGCATGTCTCTCAACACATACAGGGATTGCCCAACAAACAGGTGATACATGCTTTTGTTGTGGCTGTCGAACAACTGCAAGACATGCAGCCACGGGAACTTGAACATATTTTTCGAGCACGCCAAAGACACTCAGTTAGCAGACGAGCATGCTCGCACATCGCCTTATCCGAGCACCACTAGTTGGCACCCTAAAGTCTATTATAAATGTCTGCCCCACTCATCAGCGATTGTCACTATATGCACCTATAAAGGGAGGAAATGAAGGATTTAATCTGGCACACCCATTCTGGAAAAATATATATATAGTTTAAATATTCAAACTAAAACATGTTAAATTAAACCTGACGTGTTTCTGGCACAAAAATCGTGCCTTTAGTCATGACTTTTGCATACTAAAGCTGTGCTTGCACTTAATTTGTTCACAATAGGATGCCATATATTAGTGCTGGCGTCGCTGTCCCCGCCTTCGGACAAATCGAACATAAAGAGGAAGTCCGAGCTGCAGCTGATCTCTGTCTTCCTCCTCATGCTCAATTCAACAGGAGTCAGGGACAGTGTCGCTGGCCCTGATTGAGTGCCGGCGTCACATGTCACAACAACAGCATGGGAGCATCAGGGAAAGTAAGTGCTGACACTCCGGTAACAACGTCAGCACAGGAGGTGAGGATAAGCTTTATTATTTTATGGAGGCCAAGCAAAGAGTATGACAAGAAGTTGTCCAAGTAGTGGACAACTTCTTTAAGATATTCCAAATCTTCTCTCTCCTCCTTGTGTTCCAGCCTCTAACACATAGGCAGCTAGTGAATGTTTCCAGGGTGTGCAGACCTCTACCAGGATACAGCATAATCACCTGTCCCATCTCTAAGATTCCAAGTCTGTCATAAGGCCAAGCTATGACATCAGTGAATTCTCCTCTGAAAAATAGCATCACTCTGTGAATTACAGTGTAATACAAGTGAAGGGGAAAGGGATGTTAAAATATTTTCCTTATCAGATCTTTTCATCTTTAGAGATGAGACAATATTCATGAGTGGCACTTTACCCACGAAGCATAGGAACTTTACAACAGTGCACCACACTAATATGTTTTATGAAAGACTGATAGAGTGTAATGAACAGAGATGAGCAAATCGATTTGTTATATATTGAATTCGTCATGAGTTTCCAAAAAAATTGTATCCAATTTTTTTCAGAATTCAAATGGCACAAATATAGCAAAATGGTAGCTAGTCAGCCCCCAGAAAAGGGGTTAAAAAATATTAAACTACTAGGCCTGCCACTCACTTGTCCTACCACAGCATCTCCTGCCTGATCCTCCTCTCAATCCCCTCTGGTCTTCCAATGCTCCACATAAACTAGTCCTGGAGCGGTCACGTTGAGCACGATGCATGACACTGACTTCAGAAGAAGGACCGAGTGGAGGACCAAGCTGAGAACTGGAGTGGTGAGTTGCCCAGGAAAGGTGAGTATAATATATTTTATTAACCTCTACTCTTGCTTTATCTATTAAGCTTTGGGGTCTGGAGAGATCTCAGCGCATGAGGAAAAATGTCTTTCTGTGACACATTCGTTTACAGACTGAATGACAAAACAAACCAAATTTGCCCAGAATTGATCTTCGGAGATTCACTAGTAATGACCCTCTGAAAAAAAAACCCAAAAGAGCCCTGGCAATGTTTTGCATACTGCTACTTTTGGACACTATTGTTATGAGCTTCCCAGGAGCTTAAACAGGAAAAAGCTCCAATCAAACATTTTTACAAGTGAATAGCAGGTTGCTACTGAATTTTCTGAGCGTGCAGAGAGTTATTCCTGCCAACGCTGATCGATGAAGGTCTCCACTCAATCAGCAGTGATCATGTGATCACCATTTGAGAAGTTGAGATATATTCACACATTCTCAAGTGGTTGTACTGGATTATGCAAATGAAGATGGTTTTGAAAATTTTAAAAAATATATACTATGGCAAAAGCCACAGAGATCCTGCTTGCATTTTTGAAACCTAATAAAACTTTAAGTACTAAACAAAGGAAAATGTTGATATTTTTTGTTTAGATACCATGCGCTTGGAGGAACCTCATGGCTGGAGGAAAGCTCTCTGCAATATTCTCTATGTATATTCTTAATGAAGTAGTATTGATAACAAATTAAATTATGCCTTGAAGCACAAACTGATGTGACATTGAAGGTCGACCGGGAAAGCAGTTTGCCATCAATGATAATGAGACACAGAAGCTTACGGTGCTTGATAAGCAGAATGATTGTAACCTTAAGATTTATCGCTCTTCTCCATTGTTTGCTTAACTCCAGTCAGCAGTATTCATTTAAATTCAGCAAATACTTTTGCACCCATAGGCAAAAATGTTATTGCTTCCAAGAGGTCTTCAAAGTGACATGATTGCGGTTATGGCATCCTGCTCTTCAGATTGGCTATGACATGAAGACTTTGAGGAATAGGGCGCTTGGTATCTCTTCAGTTGCTAGTAATGAAGATGTTTAAAGTAATTGTATTCTATAAAAGAAAGTCTACATTAATCTTTCCAGAATCAGCTCCAATCTTGGCTGCGTCTTATACTGCAGCTCAACCACTTACATTAAGATAAGGCTAAACATCACATATCCTGAGATAAGTGATGACAGATTTGAAAAAAAAAAACCCCACAAACATGATTTGTGATTACTTTATTTGGAGACAACTCAAAGGTTGTGATAAGTATTGCAGCTTGTGGAGGGTTAGTTTGCATGTTGTGATGACAATGTATCGCATTTGTATAGGAGAAACTGGTGTTCCTATGGACTTCTGCGCAAAAAGAGAATCATGAGTGAAACCGCGGAGTTTCAAAATTGTGGAATCGCCCAAAATCAGTTGGGATTTGCATCAAGGTTATTTGATGTCAGTTAAGTGTGATTTATTATGTTCACAGCAAAGGGTTAAAAAAATACAATCACCTGTCCCCATCCTTCAACTTTCCCTGCATGAAGCTTCCCACCTGGTCCTGGATCCACTTCCATCTTCTCATTGGTGTTGTTCAGGACCGCCGACACCTCTAGGCATGATATCACGAAGCTTAGTCAGCTCCATGACTATTACGGGGATGGAAGAGGACTGGAGGCACCTAAAAGAGGACCAGAAGACAGGGCCGGGAGCTTTGCATCATGTGAGGGTTGGGAAGAGGTATTATATATTTTTTAACCCATTCTCATCCTTTCCAGAATCCAGAAAAATGTTAACCGGACAATATTTTGTTGGATTCACCCAACGCAAACTGCAAATCTTTCAGATTCTGATGAGTCCTAAAACTGTATGTCGGGCTGTATGCAGACGATGTAATTGTTTCTGTGACAAATCCCGAAAACTCTCTTTAAGCTCTTTTATCTATTGTCTCTCAATTTTCTAAGGTATCATTTTCAAATTGAACTCCTCAAAGTCGATGGCCCTTCCGGATTGATTACTAGATTAAAAAACTTCTTGCCGTTTACTTGGGCTAAAAACTCTATTACCTACCTGGGAATTCACCTGGTTTCCCCTTCCAATGACTTAGTATCCAAAAACATTGCAGAATTAATACATTCCATTAAGCCTGAATTAAATAGAGTAAGCGCCCTAGAAATCTCATGGATGGCACGCATACAGACTTGTAAGATGATATTTTTACTAAAAATGTTATACATTTTAAGATGTATCCCACTGCCCATACCTAGAAAATTGCTGGATGAGATCCAGTCCCTGCTACTCCGCTTCATTTGGGGTGGTAAAAAGTCTAGATTTCAGAGTTCTTTGCTATTTTATAAGACGGGAGAGGGAGGTTTGGGACTGCCGAATATCCATCTTTATTATAAGTCATGCATGATTGACACCCTTAAAGAGTGGTGGGATACTACATCCAAACACTGGGTGCTAATGGAAAAAACCAACACCAAACTCCACTCTACTAGACTAATGATGGAGGTGGAGTTCTTACACCCGGGATCACAGACTTGCTCGCTTCTCAAAATGTGGAAAGAGTTGATCTCTAGAAAGCTGATACACATCCCGTTGAAATATGTCTCATTTAAAAGCTTTGATTTGGTGGTCCCATTTTCCCTATTCAATCGCTGGGATGATTATGGTGTGCCTAATTTGTAAGCCATACTTTCAGGAGTCTTACTCAAAACTTTTGAGGATCTAAGATCATCATACCGACTCCCTGGTAATTTTTATTTTTCCTATGTCCAAGTGAAAAGTTTCCTATCTTCTCATCCAGCAATTTTTTCCCAAGTAGCCCCGTCTTCAATTCAACATTTTATCCTGGGGAAAAAGGATTTTCTAGAGGGGTCTCAGTCGCCTATAATTATCTTAACTCTCCCACAAATGATAAGCTTCAATACATGGTCAAGTGGGAAAATGACCTAGGCACTTCATTTACCCAAGAACAATAGCAATTAGCCATATCCTTGCCCATTAAAAGCTCATTGTGTATTAACCACATGGAAATTGCAAAAAAAATTCAACTTCGCTGGTACCTCCCCCCAATCGTTTAGTCCATTTCTTTCAAGGAACTTCCCCTCTTTGTTGGAAAAAACTGTGGCGAAATAGGCACGCTTTTACACTCTTGGTGGTCTTGTTGTAAATTAAAACCCTTTTGGGATGATATATTTCAGATCCTATCAGTTTGTACTGGATGTGCAGTTCCAATGAGCCCTGCATTAGCTTTATTAAACATAGGCATCACTGGTCTTCCTTATGCTAATAGATGGCTCTGTTCTTTTGTACTTACTGCTGCAAGACAAGCCCTCTCCTCCAATTGGAAATCACAATCAATCCCATCACTGGATGACATTTGGCGGAGAATGGACTCATTCTATTCACATGAACTAATTCTATCATGGGACATTTCTAAAAAGGATAAAACTCAACAAAGATGGAGCGCGTGGCCTGACGAAAAAAAATTATTCTGTACTAAACAAATCTATGTATAGCAAGTACACCTTCCACCAATGAGGGAAACGATCTGATAGTCTGTGGAGTTTTGAATTAGCCAATTTACTTGGTGGATTCCTATAGATTTTCACACTTGGAGATTATACCCTTTCATATGTTTCCCCCCCCTTTGTTAACTACTGTTTATATTTTCCTGTTCTTCCCCCTACTCCAGCCGAGAGGAAAGTTTCAACATGTTCAGTTTATCCTCTCTCATTCCCTGGTTCATTGCTTCAGTGTTTTTTTATGTTATTTTTCAATGTATCGACACTGTACGCTATATTGTACTTATGATGAACCTGTTAATCCATCCTCCCCCTTTGTTATACCTGTTATTTTCAAAAATCCTTAATAAAAAACTATTGATTAAAATAAAAAAAAGGTGGTCAAAGGAGATGAGACAATGATGCAATTCATGTACATCAGTGGAGCTTTTTTAGCAAATTTAAGCAGACCCTTTCTTTAAATTTACACAATCCTTTATATATCAGGCTTCATATTCATAGTAAAACTAAGTGAGCTGAGCCTTTATAGTGGCACACACATTTTCTTCCACTATGTGGCTCTATTGTTGACTAGAAAGATAAAAAGAGCATAACCATGCTGTAAGACATGCAATGAACTCTTTCTTACTCCGATTTTGTACAAAGTCCCCAAAAAACATGGAAAAATATTGATGCGTTTCGAGTATGGCTGACTCATAGATTAAGAGTCAGCCACACCAGAAACGCGTCAGTATTTTTTATGCCCATGCTACTATTTTAATAAAGTCACAATAAAGAAATTTTCCTTTTGTTTTGCTTTCCTGGATTGAAAAACCATTCAAGTCAATGGGACAGAAATATCGGATTTAAAAAAAAACTGTTTCTTTCCTTGTACATCAAGTTCGGGAGGGGGGAAGAGTGTGGACGGTGCGTGGGCGGACACTGTGCGTGTCTGTGTGTGCAGGCGGGCTCTGTGCGGGCCTCTTGGGGGTCTGTACGGGCCTAACAGGGGTCTGTGCCGGCTGCCGGCGGTGTGTATGGGCCTGCCAGGGGTCTGTGCAGGCTGCCGGGGGTCTGTACGGGCCTGCCGGGGGTCTGTGCCGGCTGCTGGGGGTCTGTACGGGCCTGCCGGGGGTCTATGCCAGCTGCCAGGGGGTCTGTGCCGGCGGTCTGTACAGGCCTGCCAGGGGTCTGTGCCAGCTGCCGTGGGTCTGTGCCGGCTGCTGGCAGTCTGTATGGGTCTGCCTGGGGTCTGTGCCTGTTGCTGGGGGTCTGTACGGGCCTGCCAAGGGTCTGTGTGTGTGTGCAGGCATCATCCGATGGGACTACAAGGAAGCGGTGACGTGACAGTACCCCTCTCCTTATGCGCCTCCCTCCCAAGGCTGGAGAGAAATCCTACCAAAATCTGGGGAGCTTGAAAGTTCTCCTGAGGCTCCCAGGATCTCTCTTCAGGGCCAAAATCTTTCCAATCGACCAGAAGCAAGGTCTTTCCCCTTAGCCTTTTCATGGCGAGAATGTCTTTAACCTCAAAGACATCATCGGCGGAAACAGGCTGGGGGGTGCAGGTGGTAGTGGCATGGAATTGGTTGAGGACCACAGGTTTCAGAAGAGAAACATGAAACGAATTGGGGATGCGAAGCGAGGCCGGGAGCTTTAACTTGTAAGAGACGTCGTTGATGCGAGACAAGACCTCGAAGGGTCCAACATACCGGGGACCCAATTTGTGCGAAGGAATCCTAAGGCAGATGAACTTGGAGGATAACCACACTCTGTCGCCAGGATGATAGAGAGGTGGGTCCAAGCGCCTTTTGTCTGCGTGTCTCTTCATCTGAACCTGCGCTTGTTCGAGAGCTGTTTTGGTCTCCTGCCAGATCCTGGAGAACTCCCCAGACAGAAGATCAGCGGCCGGCACACCCGAGACAGGAGGAACTGGTAGAGGCACGCCTGGATGTAGCCTGTAGACGATAAAGAAGGGAGACTTGGCAGAAGATTCGTTGGCGTGGTTGTTAAACACAAATTCGTCCCATGGAAGCAAGTCAGACCAGTCGTTCTGGTGAGCGTTGGAGAAGTGACGGAGGTAATTAACCAAAATTTGATTAGTACGCTCTGCTTGACCGTTGGTCTGAGGGTGATAAGCGGAGGAGAAATCCAGCGCGATGTTCATAAACTTGCAGAGCGCTTTCCAAAATCGGGAGGTGAATTGGACTCTATCGTTGAGGGAAGCCATGGAGACGAAAATTATGGTGGATAAAAATCTTCGCCAGTTCGGGAGCCGAAGGGAGTCCAGACAGGGGGATGAAATGGGCCATCTTGGAGAATCTATCTACAACGACCAAAATGACAGTACATCCAGAAGAGCGAGGTAGGTCAATGAAAAAGTCCATAGCATTGTACTGCCAGGGGGCCGAAGGAACTGGAAGAGGGTGCAAGAGTCCAGAAGGTAATTGCCTGGGAACCTTGTTTTTGGCACAGGATGGACACGAGGCTAAAAAGCTACGAGCATCTTGGGGAAGAGTAGGCCACCAATAGTAGCGTGAGACCCGACAAAGGGTCTTTTTCAACACAACATGGCCTGCAATCTTGGAAGCATGACCCCAATGCAGGACTCGTTTCCGGTTGGTCACTGGGATGAAGGTCTTACCCGGTGGTAGGGTAGACAACCAGAGGGGTGCCACTGTGATGATCTTGGAGGGATCCAGGATGTGTGTAGGGTCTTCCACGGCATCAGTCGCAAGAAAGGATCTGGACAATGCATCAGCCTTGAGGTTCTTACTACCCGGGCAAAAGTGCAATTCAAAATCGAACCGAGCGAAAAACAAAGACCATCTTGCTTGTCGTGGATTTAGTCTCTGTGCCGATCGGATGTAAGCCAAGTTCTTATGGTCCGTGTAGATCTTAAAAGGATGCACAGCTCCTTCCAAAAGGTGCCACCACTCCTGCAATGTCATCTTGATGGCCAAAAGCTCCCTGTCACCAATGGAGTAATTGCGTTCCGGAGAGGAGAACATCTTCGAGAAGAAGCCGCAGGTGACCAGTCGCCCGGACGGGGATCTCTGGGAGAATACAGCTCCGGCCCCGATGGCAGAAGCATCCACCTCCAAAATAAAAGGTTTGTTAGTCTCCGGGTTGTGAAAAACTGGAGCAGAAGCAAAGGCTTGCTTCAGGGCAAGAAAGGATTCTTCGGCCTCTGAGGTCCAAACATGCGGGATGGCCCCCTTACGAATCAGAGAGGAGATGGGTGCGGTCAAGGACGAAAAATGAGGGATGAATTGCCAGTAGTAATTGGCAAAACCCAGGAATCGTTGAATTGCCTTGACTCCATGAGGTTGCGGCCAGTTGAGCACGGCTGACACTTTCTCTGGATCCATGCTTAAGCCTGAATCAGAAACAATGTACCCCAGGAACAGAAGAGAGGTTTGTTCAAAGGAGCATTTCTCCAGTTTCGCATACAAGCGATTCTCCCTCAGGCGTGAGAGAACTAGACGAACACTCTTCCTATGGGTAGCCAAATCCGAGGAAAAGACAAGAATGTCGTCCAGATACACTACCACACAAGAGTACAGGAGATCTCGGAAAATGTAATTCATGAATTTCTGGAACGCTGCGGGAGCATTGCACAAGCCAAAGGGCATGACCAAATACTCGTAGTGGCCATCCTTGGTGTTGAACGGGGTCTTCCATTCGTCACCAGGGCGAATGCGGATGAGATTGTAGGCCCCACGGAGATCCAGTTTGGTGAAAATTCATGCCCCCCGCAATCGATCGAACAGCTCAGGAATAAGGGGAAGCGGGTACTTGTTCTTGATAGTGATATCATTGAGGCTTCGGTAGTCGATGCACGGACGAAGAGACCCATCCTTCTTCTCGAAAAAGAAGCCCGCGCCTGAGGGTGAGGAAGACTTCCGGATAAAGCCTCTAGCCAGATTTTCCTGGACGTACTCGGACATGGCTCGAGATTCGAGAGGATTCAAGGGATAAATTCGGCCCCGGGGTGGTGTAGAACCTGGCACGAGATCGATGGGGCAGTCATAAGGACGATGTGGGGGCAGGCACTCTGCCTCCTTTTTGTTGAAAACGTCCGCGAAGGACCAATAGGCTGAAGGCAAACCCACGGGCGCCGCTGGAATCCTAGGCGACTTGATTGGCTGAACGGGAAGAAGACACGAAGAGTGGCACGACTGACCCCAGCGAAGAATGTCCCCAGATCACCAATCGAGGACGGGCTCATGGGTCCTTAACCACGGAAGACCTAAGAGGAGTGTGTGGGATAGCGAGGGCCATACCAAGAAGGCTATCTTCTCCCGATGTAGGGCTCCGACTTGTAATTCCACCTCTTCGGTGACCAGGGTAACGACCTCCTGCAGGGGAGCGCCGTCGACAGAAGCTAACTGCTGAGGAGACTCCAAGGATCTGACAGGTATCCGCAACTTTTTGACCGCCTCGACCGGGATGAAATTCCCGGCAGCCCCTGAATCAATATAGGCCAGCTCAGAGACGCGGGAGGAACCAAGATTCAATAGGACAGAAAGGGTCAGGTTGGAGAGGTATCACTAACACCTAGGGAGGCCTCTCTTACCTGTCCTAGGCGGAGGCGTTTCCCGGCCTCACTGGACAGGAGCGCAGAAGATGGGAGTCCCTTGTCGAACCTCTCCTGGCGGTGCTGCTCTGCCGGTTTGAGGCGATCTACCTGCATAGGTTCTGACGCCGGGACAGCGGAGGTAGAGCCAAATCGCGGACCGGAGGGGCTGCGGGTTGCTAGGGAAACACGAGGAAGCCTTCTCTCCCTGGCAGACTCGCGGGAGCGCTCCTGGAATTGCAGGTCAATGCGAGTCGCCAGGGAAATGAGATACTCCATGGACATGGGAGTATCCCGACCCGCCAGCTCGTCCTTGATACGAGCAGATAAGCCCCGCCAAAATGCTCCCACCAAAGCCTCGTTATTCCACCTGAGCTCAGAGGCCAGGGTGCGAAACTGAATGGCATATTGGCCCACCGAAAGAGTACCCTGGCGGAGGTTAAAGAGGGACTCCGTAGTTGAGGCCAGGTGTCCCGGTTCGTCAAAGACCTTGCGAAAGGTCTCGAGGAACGTGGAAAGCTGAGAAACCACCGAATCGTCTCGCTCCCAGAGGGGGTTTACCCAGGCCAATGCCTTGCCCTCCAAGTGAGATACCATAAAAGCCACCTTGGCACGATCCGTGGGATATTGCTGAGGTAGCAACTCAAAGTGCAATTGGCACTGGTTAAGGAACCCCCTGCACAATCAGGGGTCTCCGCCATACCGCGGAGGCTTAGCTAAATGGGGAGGTGGGTGTGGAAGCGGCGTCTGAACGGGGGCAGCCGCGGCAGACTGGAGAGAGAGGAGTTGATTGTCCACCGAGGCCATATAATTTAAAATATGGCCCTGAGTATCGCGTTGCTGGACCAGTTCCTGCTGGAGACTGGCCAGCTGAGAGGCACTACCGGGATCAGAGGGCTGTAGTGCCGATAACCGGGATTCCATAGACTTTCAGAAAGTCATAATGCGAGCCTGGTTGTCTCGTAGAGTCGCCAGTTCCTTCTGGGTGGCTGCTGAGGCACCAGCGGGATTAATGGCCTGATCGTACTGTTAGGAACCCTGAAGGTGAACCCACTGGACCATGGCAACGAACCTCCCCTGGGCGAGTGGACCAGGTGGACCACCCCCTATGCAGGGAGTGTTAGGGACAGGCCCAGGGGAAACTATTACCGCGGCAGCTGGTACCTAGGGCAGAAGCACAGAAGACTGGACTGGGGTAGAACGGCAGGAACACAAGAGACTGGACCGGGGTATAATGACAGGAACACAGGAGACTGGGCCGGGGTAGAGCGGCAGGAACACATGATACTGGACCAGGGTAGTGCGGCAGGAACCCAGGAGACTGGACCAGGGTAGAGCGACAGGAACACAGGAGATTGGACCAGGGTAGAGTGACAGGAACCCAGGAGATTGGACCAGGGTAGAGCGACAGGAACACAGGAGATTGGACCAGGGTAGAACAGCAGGAACATAGGAGACTGGACAAGGGTAGTGCGGCAGGAACACAGGAGACTGGACCTGTGGGCTGGCAAGGCAGGAACACTGGAACATAGAAGAGAACAGGTAACAAATGTGAGAGAGCAAGCCAGGGGACGAGACGTGGAGGTAGCGGCGGCGAACGCCAGCAAGAGCGGCCAGAATCACAAGGGAAGGCAAGTGACGATCAGGCAGCGTCATTAGGGAGCGACGGCCTGATATGGGAGCATGGGGAAGAGCTCCCGGGTCAGGGTCCTCTTGACCATAGAGAGGACCAGAAAGAGTGACCGGCTCAGAGAGGAGGAAGTGCTCGTGCATGGAGAGAGCTGTGGGGAGAGCACGCCCGGGAGGAAGCAAGCGCTGTTGTCAGAGCAGGGGAACAGACGGGGACGCGCCGGGAAGCTGCAATCTGGTGAGCTGCGTGGGAACTTTCTCACACAGCAATGCCAAAAGTGAGACTAGGGACTATTTTTTTTTACAGTGGCGGAGGAATACAGTGCGGAAGGATACCTACCTCCCGTCATTGGATTCCTGGATCCCCTAGAGAACGGTCACATCAGCTGATGCTGCTGTTCTCCACGGAAGATCGGTGGGGGACACTCGTAGATTTCTGCGGAACAGGGAGTATTTGGTGGTTTGTTTTTTTCATATTTTTTTCACAGATGACACTGGCTTCGGGGAACAATGTGACAAGTAATGGTGAGTTTTTACTCTATGTTATATGTACTGTATGTCTATATGTATGTATTGTATGAATGTATGAATGTATTGTATGTAGAGTTGAGCGACTTTTGGTTTTTTAGGGTCGCGTTTCGTTTCGTGATACCCGACTTTTCCAAAAGTCGGGTCGAGCAAGATCGTCCGATTATAGGGAAAAGTCGGGGTCGTCCCGAAACACGAAACCCAATGTAAGTCAATGGGGAATAAAAGTCGGCAGTGAGAGGAGGACAGGAAACACACCAGAAGTGCCCATTTGAATGCCAAAAGCATCAATTCTTCTTACTTAAGCTTGTCAAAATTAACTTCATAATACAAGTTACGCACTGAAAAATGGGGGTTATTTGGCTAAAGTTGTGGGGGGGGAGGGCTGGCTCGAGGTTTTCATGTGCCCTGGGCGAAAGAGCGTCCCTTTAACACATACCACAACTCATCATGCTCCGATACGGCAGAGAAATAGCGGTATAGTACAATGAAAAATACCTCACTTTTTACATCTCATGACAAGGCCCATCTATTTCTCCATACAGAATCAATGGTCCCATATAATGTTTGAAACAGTATATGATGAGCTCCACATAATGCTACAGTATATGTTGGTCCCCATGGATGAAGCTCCACTGTCTTATGGGCCCAAATAATGCTCCAAACATAATGGGCCCCATTTCTAATGCTCTAGTGTATAATGGGCCCTGTAAATGCTGCTCCAGTGTCTGATGTCCACCTTTGGAATGTTCCAGTGTATGGTGGGCCCCATCTATCATTCTCCAGAGTATAGTGCTCCCCAAAAATTGCTGTCCCAACATTGAAAACAATCAAATAAGTCTCCTCGCTAGGGAATCCCTGTACTAGTCTGGACTCCTCGTCGTTCCCATCTTCCATCTCACTGCACAGTATTTCAACCTTGCAAATGCTGTGATCCTGAGCAAGCAGGGGGGGCCCACTCGTTGGCGACGGCACTGGCACAGGGCCCCTGATAGTACGGTGGTGTGTCTGATGGCGGGTGGGCCGAACCTGCACTTTCATCTGCAGCTTCCTTTTTGTCACCGTGTAAGATGGAACTGTATATGGGAAGGGTAACCTGAGTTTCATCAGGGTCAGATTCAGGCCGTGTAGCGTGCGAGGGGAATGTAGTGGTCTGGGTCAATGTACCAGCAGATTCATCGAGCAGTGGCTGGGCATCAGTGCACTTGTGTCGCCCCCAGGAGTACGGTCGCCATAGTGGCATTACCTTCCTCCTAGGGAGTGTGATGTCATGCTTGGGAGCAACGAAGGATCTCTCTAGCAGGTTAACTGATTGGGCGGCGTTATTCCCATGAGTCATGACCCTCCAAACAGCGTTCATGAAGGCAAAGTGTTTGTTTTACGTGGGCAGTATGGTTGCAAAGCTGAACCTTAAAGAAATGTCCAGAAGGGCACCACCAGGAGTGGAGCCTATGGTTTAATTCGACTCCACCTGGGAAACCTCAACCATGCAAGCTACAGAACAGATGCACACATTGCAAGCTTAATTCCGTTAACGAACGAGACTACGTCATGCCCCGCGGTCCGAGTCTGGCTTACTAGAGGGACACGTGAGGCTCTGGCACATGAGATTGGCCAATAACTGGTGTGTCATGCCCTTACATGTCCGTGGCTGCATGTGCGCTACACTGAAAAGGCCAGCGTTTGTCGCTTACAGGTGCAGATAACCCGCTGAACAACGTTAGTGATGGGGATCTGTGATTACAATTATTACCCGCGAACGATGATTTCCCAGTAAGTGCAGGTCAACCGCAGTTCCGGAATTAGGCCTAACCGTCATTCCTGAAAAAATGAAAAACTTACGTGTGCAAACCACAGGTGCTGTAGCTTGCTTAACAGCTCGCCATCTGTTCTCAGGCCCAGTATGGATTACACGTGATTGCACAAAGGTGAGAAAGGGTACCGTATCCCCGGATAACATGTATGGATAGCATAGTGTACACATTCAAAATATATGTCTATACATCAGGAGGCAGGCTCAGACGGTGTCAGGCCCAGTATGGATTGCACGTGATTGCACAAAGGTGAGAAAGGGTTCCGTATCCCCAGATAACATGTATGGATAGCGTACACATTCAAAATATATGTCTATACATCAGGAGGCAGGCTCAGACGGTGTCAGGCCCAGTATGGATTGCACGTGATTGCACAAAGGTGAGAAAGGGTTCCGTATCCCCAGATAACATGTATGGATAGAGTACACATTCAAAATATATGTCTATACATCAGGAGGCAGGCTCAGACGGTGTCAGGCCCAGTATGGATTGCATGTGATTGCACAAAGGTGAGAAAGGGTTCCGTATCCCCAGATAACATGTATGGGTAGCGTACACATTCAAAATATATGTCTATACATCAGGAGGCAGGCTCAGACAGTGTCAGGCCCAGTATGGATTGCACATGATTGCACAAAGGTGAGAAAGGGTTCCGTATCCCCAGATAACATGTATGGATAGCGTACACATTCAAAATATATGTCTATACATCAGGAGGCAGGCTCAGACGGTGTCAGGCCCAGTATGGATTGCACGTGATTGCACAAAGGTGAGAAAGGGTTCCGTATCCCCAGATAACATGTATGGATAGCGTACACATTCAAAATATATGTCTATACATCAGGAGGCAGGCTCAGACGGTGTCAGGCCCAGTATGGATTGCATGTGATTGCACAAAGGTGAGAAAGGGTTCCGTATCCCCAGATAACATGTATGGATAGCGTACACATTCAAAATATGTCTATACATCAGGAGGCAGGCTCAGACGGTGTCAGGCCCAGTATGGATTGCACGTGATTGCACAAAGGTGAGAAAGGGTTCCGTATCCCCAGATAACATGTATGGATAGCGTACACATTCAAAATATATGTCTATACATCAGGAGGCAGGCTCAGACGGTGTCAGGCCCAGTATGGATTGCACGTGATTGCACAAAGGTGAGAAAGGGTTCCGTATCCCCAGATAACATGTATGGATAGCGTACACATTCAAAATATATGTCTATACATCAGGAGGCAGGCTCAGACGGTGTCAGGCCCAGTATGGATTGCACGTGATTGCACAAAGGTGAGAAAGGGTTCCGTATCCCCAGATAACATGTATGGATAGCGTACACATTCAAAATATATGTCTATACATCAGGAGGCAGGCTCAGACGGTGTCAGGCCAGTATGGATTGCACGTGATTGCACAAAGGTGAGAAAGGGTTCCGTATCCCCAGATAACATGTATGGATAGCGTACACATTCAAAATATATGTCTATACATCAGGAGGCAGGCTCAGACGGTGTCAGGCCCAGTATGGATTGCACGTGATTGCACAAAGGTGAGAAAGGGTTCCGTATCCCCAGATAACATGTATGGATAGCGTACACATTCAAAATATATGTCTATACATCAGGAGGCAGGCTCAGACGGTGTCAGGCCCAGTATGGATTGCACGTGATTGCACAAAGGTGAGAAAGGGTTCCGTATCCCCAGATAACATGTATGGATAGCGTACACATTCAAAATATATGTCTATACATCAGGAGGCAGGCTCAGACGGTGTCAGGCCCAGTATGGATTGCACGTGATTGCACAAAGGTGAGAAAGGGTTCCGTATCCCCAGATAACATGTATGGATAGTGTACACATTCAAAATATATGTCTATACATCAGGAGGCAGGCTCAGATGGTGTCAGGCCCAGTATGGATTGCACGTGATTGCACAAAGGTGAGAAAGGGTTCCGTATCCCCAGATAACATGTATGGATAGCGTACACATTCAAAATATATGTCTATACATCAGGAGGCAGGCTCAGACGGTGTCAGGCCCAGTGTGGATTGCACGTGATTGCACAAAGGTGAGAAAGGGTTCCGTATCCCCAGATAACATGTATGGATAGCGTACACATTCAAAATATATGTCTATACATCAGGAGGCAGGCTCAAACGGTGTCAGGCCCAGTATGGATTTGACGGCCCAGACTACACAGCGGAGGAGCAGGGAAAGGTAAAGATTGCAAATGCTGGGGCCCTGCCCAAGCAAGGGGGGCCCACTCGTGGGCGTCGGTACTGGCACTGGGCCCCTCATAGTACGGCGGTGTGTCTGACAGCGGCTGTGCACCACCACCGTCAGAGACACTTGATTGCACTATGAGGGACCCTGTGCCAGTGCCCGCCCCCAAGAGTCGGCCTACCCACCTGTCCAGGGCAACGGCACTCGCACGGTGTCGTGCGCTAGGTGGTGACCCCGGCCATGGGGGGGAGGCAGCACAGTTAGGGAGTTTTAGAAAGTGGCATATGTTGATGTTGGACATTCAGCTGATGCAAAAGGTGAAATAGGTCAAGTCCCAGGAAGAGGTGGACCAAAGAAAGCCATTTTTCTGTCACCCTATGTGTCATCAGGGGAAGGTGGGACAAAATCCTTGGAAACCCATGCGTGGTTCATTTTAATGAAGGTTAGATCATCCACATTTTGGGTTGATAGACGGGTCCTTTTTTCTGTCAGGATTGATCCAGCTGCACTGAAGACTCTTTCCGATAGCACACTTGCAGCTGGGCAAGCGAGCTCCTGTAAGGCATATTGTGCCTATTCAGGCCAGGTGTCCAGTTTAGCGGCCCAATAGTCAAAGGGGAATGACCTGTGTGGGAGAACATCGATATGGGAGGAAAAGTAGTTTGTAACCATAGTTGACAACTGCTGTCTCCTGTCACTTTCCATCGATGCAGTATTACCAGTTGTGTGAGCGGTACTTGAAAAATCAGTCCACAACATTGTCATGAAACCCCTGTCTCCAACGCCACTTATGCTGTGTGCACCACGAACACCTCTGCCAAGCTGCCCCCGGCCCGTACGGCTCGTGTGAGAACCATCACCGCTGCTGTGTGCTGGGAATGCCTCAAGCAACCGATTTACCAGAGTTGCTTGTTTATTAGCCAATATTAGGTCAAGGTTCTCCTGTGGCATGATGTTTTGTAATTTGCCTTTATAGCGTGGATCCAGGATGCTGGCCAACCAGTAGTCGTCATCGTTCATCATTTTGGCAATGCGGGGGTCCCTTTTTAGGATCTGCAAGGCATAATCTGACATGTGGGCCAATGTTCCCGGTGTCAATGATGCACTGCGAGTGCTGGTTGGAGGAGCACTTTCTGGCAAATCCACATCCCTCCAGTCACGCACAAACCCTGTACCAGACCTTGCTACGCCAACATTTTCACTTGCCCCATGAGATGCATCCTCCTCCCCTAAGTAATCATCCCCATCATCCTCCTCCTCCTCCTCCTCTTCTTCCTCCAGCTCGTCCAGGAGAGGTCCCTGAGCAGACAATGGCTGAATGTCATCAAGGATTCCCTCCTCCTCTTCCTCCTCATCAACATTGGCTGCAGAAGCCTGCTCCTTAAGGTGCATCAAAGTTTGCATGAGCAGACGCATAAGTGGGATGCTCATGCTTAGGATGGCGTCGTCTGCACTTACCAGCCGTGTGCATTCCTCAAAACACTGAAGGACTTTACAGAGGTCTTTCAGCTTCGACCACTGCACACCGGTCAACTCCATGTCTGCTCTCAAAGTGCCTGGCCGTGTATCCTCCCACAAATGCATTATGGCCTGCCTCTGCTCGCACAGCCGCTCCACCATGTGCAGGGTGGAGTTCCACCTTGTTGCAATGTCGATAATGAGGCGGTGGTTGGGAAGGTGGAGCAATCGCTGCAGCTTCTGCATACGAACGGAGTGTACAGGCGACCGGCGGATGTGCGCGCACAGTCTTTGCACCTTCTGGAGCAGGGCTGTTAACTCCGGATAATTTTTGAGGAAGCACTGCACCACCAGGTTCAAGGTGTGAGCCAAGCAAGGTATGTGTCTGAGTTTTGAAAGGGCTATGGCTGCCACAAAATTATGGCCGTTATCACTAACTACCTTGACTGCCTCAAGATGTACACTGCCCAGCCATGACTCAGTTTGTCGCTGAAAGTACTCGGCCAGCACCTCGGCAGTGTGTCTGTCGCCCAAACACATCATCTGCAACACAGCCTGCTGACGCTTTCCACTAGCTGCTCGATAGGGGGACACATCGTGTGCAACAGTGGCAGCTGCAGATGGAGTGCTCGTACGACTGCGCTCTGTGGACGAGCTTTCGCTTCTGGAGGAGGAGGAGGAGGAGGAGGAGGGTCGAACGCCTACAGCCAACTGTTTCCTATACCGTGGGCTAGGCAGCACTGTCCCACCACCGCTGTCCCCTGTGGACCCTGCATCCACCACATTAACCCAGTGCGCAGTGATGGACACGTAACGGCCCTGGCCATGCCGACTGGACCATGCATCAGTTGTGAGGTGCACCTTTCCGCTCACTGACTGCTTGAGTGCATGGACAATGCGGTCTTTCACATGATGGTGGAGGGCTGGGATGGCTTTGCGAGAGAAGAAGTGGCGACTGGGTAGGTCATAGCGTGGTACTGCATAGGCCATGAGTTCGCGGAAAGCTGCACTTTCCACCAACCGAAAGGGCATCATCTCAAACGAGATTAGTTTGGCAATGTGGGCGTTCAAACCCAGTGTACGCGGATTAGAGACTGAGTACTTTCTTGACCTACTCATAGTGTCTGGGAGGGTGAGCTGGACTTGAGAGCTGCATATGGTGGAAGTAGCGGTGGACAGGCGGACTGAGAGAGGGTTGATGATGGTGATGGAGTTGGTGTTCTTTCTGATGGCCTTGAATCAGTCTTTCGTTGATATAACAGTGGGATTCCCTGACTGCTGTGGCCTTGCAACGACACCTCAACATTTACTGCTGTGCTAACCGGTGGGCTTACAGTGGGGGAAACAATGTAGCGTTACTGACTACCTTCGTTGTGATCAGTTGCACATGTGGCACTTGAGGTTTGGTGTTGTGTCCACGCTTGCAAGTGCATGCTGGTTAAATGTCTAAGCATGCAACTGGTATTCAAATTTTTCAGATTTTTCCCTCGGCTAAAGGTCTTTGCACACTTCTTACAGATAACCTTGGCCTGATCATGAGGATTTTGTTCAAAAAAGTGCCACACTGCACTCTTCCTACTTTGGCAGACATTTTGCGGCCTAGCACACTGTGATCTTTTGACCCTCTGGACAAGCTGTCCAGCAACTCTTTTGATTTTTGGAACATGTCTTTGGAGTGCTCCGGGCCTGCCGGATAACAGCTGTTGCGATGTCGATGTCTGCTGTGGATGCTCCTCATCTGAGCTATTGGAAGCAGCACCCTCTTCCCCCAATGGATGCCAATCTGGGTCAACAACTGGGTCATCCATCACCTCCTCTTCAATGTCATGTGCACCTTCCTCTGTGTCACCATGTATGGTGGTATAGTGTGCGGGAAGGGGCACCTGAGTCTCATCAGGGTCAGAATCTGGCTCTGTACACTGCGAGGACAATGTAGTGCTCTGAGTGAATGTACCAGCAGAATCATCCATCAGCGGCTGTGCATCAGTGCACTCCATGTCAGATTCATCTTGGCCTGGGTAATTCACCATTTCACTTGATAATCCAGGCATGGTATGTGAAAACAGCTCCATGGAGTAATCAGTAGTATGGCCTGCGTCATCCTTCAATCTTGGTTGGGGTGAAGGACACAAGGAAAGGTGTGGTTCATGAACATGAGCCTCCAATGACGACTCAGTGCTTTTACTTTTTACAACTGAAGAAGAGGAGGCGATAGAGCTGGAGGCTGAATCAGCAATGTAAGACAAAACTTTTTCCTGATGCTCTGGCTTTAAAAGCGGTTTGCCAACTCCTAGAAAACTAAGCCTTCGAAGCCTTATGGAGCCAGACGATGATGCAGGCTCAACACCTCCTGCATTCGGTCCTATTTTGCTCTTGCCACTACCATCAGATCCACCACCAACGCCATCATTACCAGCTGGCAACCCCCGCCCAATTCCACGGCCTCTTCCACCAGCCTTCCTCATTTTTGGTAAAAATGTAGACAAAATCCAACAAACTATATAGTAATGTAAAACAAGGTACAAGCTGTCTATAGGACAGGGGAGATTTTGAATTTCTTCTCACACTAGTGGACACTGGACACTTTTGGATTGTGTGAGGCCCAATGAATATCTGAGCGCTATGTGACAGGCTCGATGGCACTGCTGTGAGCAAAGTGACTAGAGGATAAGTGAGATTTTGAATTTCTTCTCACACTATTGGACACTGGACACTTTTGGATTGTGTGAGGCCCAATGAATATCTGAGCGCTATGTGACAGGCTCGATGGCACTGCTGTGAGCAAAGTGACTAGAGGATAAGTGAGATTTTGAATTTCTTCTCACACTAGTGGACACT
The DNA here is from genome assembly GCF_039654945.1 of Dendrobates tinctorius. Taxonomy (NCBI): domain Eukaryota; kingdom Metazoa; phylum Chordata; class Amphibia; order Anura; family Dendrobatidae; genus Dendrobates; species Dendrobates tinctorius. The sequence continues at coordinate 11,857,505 of NW_027361677.1, forward strand.
GGACACTTTTGGATTGTGTGAGGCCCAATGAATATCTGAGCGCTATGTGACAGGCTCGATGGCACTGCTGTGAGCAAAGTGACTAGAGGATAAGTGAGATTTTGAATTTCTTCTCACACTAGTGGACACTGGACACTTTTGGATTGTGTGAGGCCCAATGAATATCTGAGCGCTATGTGACAGGCTCGATGGCACTACTGTGACCAAAGTGACTAGAGGATAAGTGAGATTTTGAATTTCTTCTCACACTAATGGACACTGGACACTTTTGGATTGTGTGAGGCCCAATGAATATCTGAGCGCTATGTGACAGGCTCGATGGCACAGCTGTGACCAAAGTGACTAGAGGATAAGTGAGATTTTGAATTTCAGCAGACACTTGTGGACACTGGACACTTTTGGATTGTGTGAGGCCCAATGAATATCTGAGCGCTATGTGACAGGCTCGATGGCACAGCTGTGACCAAAGTGACTAGAGGATAAGTGAGATTTTGAATTTCTTCTCACACTAGTGGACACTGGACACTTTTGGATTGTGTGAGGCCCAATGAATATCTGAGCGCTATGTGACAGGCTCGATGGCACTGCTGTGACCAAAGTGACTAGAGGATAAGTGAGATTTTGAATTTCTTCTCACACTAGTGGACACTGGACACTTTTGGATTGTGTGAGGCCCAATGAATATCTGAGCGCTATGTGACAGGCTCGATGGCACTGCTGTGAGCAAAGTGACTAGAGGATAAGTGAGATTTTGAATTTCTTCTCACACTAGTGGACACTGGACACTTTTGGATTGTGTGAGGCCCAATGAATATCTGAGTGCTATGTGACAGGCTCGATGGCACTGCTGTGAGCAAAGTGACTAGAGGATAAGTGAGATTTTGAATTTCTTCTCACACTAGTGGACACTGGACACTTTTGGATTGTGTGAGGCCCAATGAATATCTGAGCGCTATGTGACAGGCTCGATGGCACTGCTGTGAGCAAAGTGACTAGAGGATAAGTGAGATTTTGAATTTCTTCTCACACTAGTGGACACTGGACACTTTTGGATTGTGTGAGGCCCAATGAATATCTGAGCGCTATGTGACAGGCTCGATGGCACAGCTGTGACCAAAGTGACTAGAGGATAAGGGAGATTTTGAATTTCTGCAGACACATGTGGACACTGGACACTTTTGGATTGTGTGAGGCCCACTGATATCTGAGCGCTATGTCACAGGCTCGATGGCACAGCTGTGACAAAAGTGACTAGAGGATAAGGGAGATTGGATTGCTTTTAAAAAAGCAGTTTGCAGAGCAGTGGGTAAACAGCAATGCCAGCCTGTCAGGAAGCCTTAAAAGGCAGCCCAACAACCAACACCACTGATACACCACAATATAGCCTCCCCTTGCACTGCACACACAGTGACTGGTGTGTTGTGCAGGCCAAATCGCTAGCAGCAGAAGCAGTTTTTTTGTCTTCTTCCCTGCCTAACGCTCTCCCTACAGAATCAGCAGCAACCTCTCCCTATACTGAGATCGGCAGAAGTAAGATGGCGGTCGGCGTGCACGCCCTTTTATACCCCCTGTGACGCCCACCAAAGCAAGCCAATCACTTGCATGTCCTTCTGAAAGATGGTGGTGACCCGTGCCTATGTTATCACGTTGCCCACAGTGTCCGTGGATCCTGATTGGCTGAAAAAGAGCGCAAAACAAACTTTTGAAACGCGACTTTGGCGCGTAAGTCGCCGACCTCGTGGCCGACCTCGTCCTAGGGTCGGGTTTCGTTTCATGAAACCCGACTTTGCCAAAAGTCGGCGACTTTTGAAATTTTTCGACCCGTTTCGCTCAACTCTAATTGTATGTAGTATGTAGTATATCTGTAGCATGTTTTATGTATGTTGTATGTATGTATGCTGTATGAATGTAGTATATATGTAGTATGTACACTCACTGGCCACTTTATTAGGTACACCATGCTAGTAACGGGTTGGACCCCCTTTTGCCTTCAGAACTGCCTCAATTCTTCGTGGCAGAGATTCAACAAGGTGCTGGAAGCATTCCTCAGAGATTTTGGACCATATTGACATGATGGCATCACACAGTTGGCGCAGATTTGTCGGCTGCACATCCCTGATGCGAATCTCCCGTTCCACCACATCCCAAAGATGCTCTATTGGATTGAGATCTGGTGACTGAGGAGGCCATTTGAGTACAGTGAACTCATTGTCATGTTCAAGAAACCAATCTGAGATGATTCGAGCTTTATGACATGGCGCATTATCCTGCTGAAAGTAGCCATCATATGCCTGTTCTTAGCTGAGAGGAGTGGTACCCAGTGTGGTCTTCTGCTGCTGTAGCCCATCTGCCTCAAAGTTCGACGCACTGTGCGTTCAGAGATGCTCTTCTGCCTACCTTGGTTGTAACGGGTGGCAATTTGAGTCACTGTTGCCTTTCTATCAGCTCGAACCAGTATGCCCATTCTCCTCTGACCTCTGGCATCAACAAGGCATTTCCGGCCACAGAACTGCCGCTCACTGGATTTTTTTTCTTTTTCGGACCATTCTCTGTAAACCCTAGAGATGGTTGTGCGTGAAAATCCCAGTAGATCAGCAGTTTCTGAAATACTCAGACCAGCCCTTCTGGCACCAACAATCATGCCACGTTCAAAGGCACTCAAATCACCTTTCTTCCCCATACTGATGCTCGGTTTGAACTGCAGGAGATTGTCTTGACCATGTCTACATGCCTAAATGCACTGAGTTGCCGCCATGTGATTGGCTGATTAGAAATTAAGTCTTAACACACAGTTGGACAGGTGTACCTAATAAAGTGGCCAGTGAGTGTATGTATGAATGTAGTATATATGTAGTATGTATGTAGTTTATCTGTAGCATGTTTTATCTATGTTGTATGTATGTATGTAGTATGTATATATGCTGTATTATGTAGTATATATGTAGTTTATATGTAGTATGTATGTAGTATATCTGTAGCATGTTTTATGTATGTTGTATGTATGTAGTATGTATGTATGCTGTATGAGTGTAGTATATATGTAGTATATATGTAGTATGTATGTATGAATGTAGTATATATATAGTATGTAGTATATCTGTAGCATGTTTTATATATGTTGTATGTATGTATTTAGTATGTATGTATGCTGTATGAATGTAGTATATATGTAGTATGTATGTATGAATGTAGTATATATGTAGTATGTATGTAGTTTATCTGTAGCATGTTTTATCTATGTTGTATGTATGTATGTAGTATGTATATATGCTGTATTATGTAGTATATATGTAGTATATATGTAGTATGTATGTATGAATGTAGTATATATATAGTATGTAGTATATCTGTAGCATGTTTTATATATGTTGTATGTATGTATTTAGTATGTATGTATGCTGTATGAATGTAGTATATATGTAGTATGTATGTATGAATGTAGTATATATGTAGTATGTATGTAGTTTATCTGTAGCATGTTTTATCTATGTTGTATGTATGTATGTAGTATGTATATATGCTGTATTATGTAGTATATATGTAGTTCATATGTAGTATGTATGTAGTATATCTGTAGCATGTTTTATGTATGTTGTATGTATGTAGTATGTATGTATGCTGTATGAGTGTAGTATATATGTAGTATATATGTAGTATGTATGTATGAATGTAGTATATATATAGTATGTAGTATATCTGTAGCATGTTTTATATATGTTGTATGTATGTAATTAGTATGTATGTATGCTGTATGAATGTAGTATATATGTATGTATGTATGAATGTAGTATATATGTAGTATATCTGTAGCATGTTTTATGTATGTTGTATGTATGTAGTATGTATGTATGCTGTATGAATGTAGTATGTATGTAGTATATCTGTAGCATGTTTTATGTATGTTGTATGTATGTATGTGTGACGACTCCTGGAGTGGACCCTCTGGGTCGTGACACCAACCCTCCCAGGGCGAGCTGACCTAGTGAAGACCAACCCCTATACAGGGAGTGTCAGGGGCAAGCCCCAGGGGGTGAGGCACCACGACTGCTGGCACCAGGCGGCCGGGTCACAGGAGACACGAGTGGGTGAGTGTGTCTGCAGGAACGTGTAAAGCGTGGACACAGGAACACGTGGTATACAGAGACTACGTTCGTCTGGGTGTGAGTGAAGCATGATGCGTGCAAGGAGCATGTCAGAGCACTGAGTCAGGCAGCAGGTGTGCCAGGAGGTGTAACAGAGTACAGGAGCAGGGTGTGTGCCAGAGAGCACAACTGAGCATAAGACAGAGCGCAGGATTGGTACGTGTGCCAGGAGGCACAACAGAGTAAGAGACTGAGTACAGAATCAGAGCATGTGCCAGGAGGCACAACTGAGTATGAGACAAAGCACAGGGTCCAAGTGTGTGCCAGGAGGCACAACTGAGTATAAGACAGAGCACGGAATCAGAGTGTGTGCCAGGAGGCACAACTGAGGATGAGACAGAGTACAGGGTAAGAGCGTGTGCCAGGAGGCACAACCGAGTACGAGACAGAGTACAGGGTCAGAGCATGTGCCAGGAGGCACAACCAAGTACGAGACAGAGCACAGGGTCAGAGCGTGTGCCAGGAGGCACAACCAAGTACGAGGCAGAGTGCAGATTCAGAGCGTGTGCCAAGAGGCACAACAGAGTGCAAGGCAGGGGACCTGAATACAGCGCACAGCCAGGCAGGGACACAGCAGACCAAGCCAGGAAGCACAACAATAATCAGGCACCTCCCCTAGGGGGAGGTCGTCTGATATAGCACATGACTACTACTGGTTCCGGGTCAGGACCTAGCCAGAAAGCACATGACCACTACAGGTTCCGGGTCAGGTCCTCCATTACCATAGAGAGGACCGAGCCCTATACAGAACTGACAGGAGCGCGCAAGCGCAAACGTGACATGGAGGAGGAGACCCGTGGACGAGAGCTGCGCGTGCGCACCGGACTGGACCCCCGGAATGACCGCGGCTCCGGAAGAGATAACGTCGGGACCGAGGTCCCGCCCCCAGGTGAGCGCGGCGTGACAGTACCCCCCCTTTACGCCCCCTCTTTCTAAAACTGGAGAGGAACTTAGACAAAATCTGGGGTGCGTGGATATTCTCCCTGGGTTCCCATGACCTCTCCTCGGGGCCAAAACCCTTCCAATCGACCAAGAACATGGTTCTCCCTCTTACCTTCTTCATGGCCAAAATGTCATTCACCTCAAACTCATCCCCCAAGCCAACAGGCTGGGGTGTGTGGCCTGGAGAAGGATGCAATTGGTTAAGAATCACAGGTTTAAGGAGAGACACATGGAAGGAATTGGGAATACGGAGTGAAGGAGGCAGCTTCAATTTGTAAGCAACATCATTAATCCGCCTGAGGACCTCAAAAGGACCAATGTAACGGGGACCCAGTTTGTAAGATGGTACCTTAAGGCGGACGTATTTGGTGGAGAGCCACACCTTGTCACCACGGAGAAATGGAGGAACGTCCAGGCGCCTCTTGTCAGCGTGTAATTTCATTCTGTCCCTTGCTTTCTCGAGAGCGGTTTTGGTCTCCTGCCATACCCTGGAGAACTCCACAGACAGAGAATTGGCAGCAGGTACCCCCGAGACAGGAAGTACCGGTAGAGGCACATTGGGATGCTGACCAAAGACGATGAAGAAAGGAGACTTGGTAGACGATTCACTGGAGTGATTATTGTAGGCGAACTCAGCCCAAGGAAGTAGACCGACCCAGTCATTCTGATGAGCATTAGAAAAATGCCGGAGGTAGGATGTAAGGATCTGGTTGGTACGTTCCACCTGCCCATTGGTTTGGGGGTGATAGGTGGAAGAGAAATCCAATGACACTTTCATGAGTCCGCATAGAGCTCTCCAGAACCGGGAGGTGAATTGGATCCCTCTGTCTGACACGATGTGCTGGGGGAAGCCGTGAATCCTGAAGATATGGGAAATGAAGATCTTCGCCAAGTCAGGAGCAGAGGGTAGTCCGGGAAGAGGAATGAAGTGGGCCATCTTTGAAAATCGGTCTACAACCACCAAGACCACAGTACAACCGGAAGAACAAGGCAGATCAGTAATGAAATCCATGGCTATGTGCTGCCATGGAGCCGACGGAACGGGAAGCGGGAACAGAAGACCGGAGGGTGGTTGTCTGGGTATCTTGTTCTGGGCACAGGACGGGCAAGATGCTACAAAGTCTTTAACATCCTGGGAGAGTGAAGGCCACCAATAATGGCGAGAGATTAAGTCCAAAGTCTTTTTGACACCAACGTGGCCGGCAATCTTGGACGAATGTCCCCAATTTAGCACTCGTTTTCGGTTATTCTCAGCCACAAAGGTTCTTCCCGGAGGTAACGTGGTTAACTTGACAGGAGCCACAGTAATTACTTTGGATATATCAATGATATGAGAGGGTTCTTCCTCTGCATCAGACGACAGGAATGATCTTGACAACTCATCCGCTCTAACGTTTTTATCGCCGTGCCGAAAATGTAGCTCAAAGTCAAAGCGGGCGAAGAATAGGGACCACCTGGCTTGCCGAGGATTGAGCCTCTGTGCGGACTGGATGTACGCCAGGTTCTTATGGTCCATGAAGATCTTGAATGGATGTATGGCACCTTCCAGTAAGTACCTCCACTCCTCCAAGGCCAACTTAATGGCCAATAACTCTTTGTCGCCAATGGAGTAGTTCTGCTCAGTGGAGGAAAATACTTTAGAAAAGAAGCCACAGGTGACAAAACGTCCAGAAGAGGATTTCTGCAGAAGGACTGCGCCAGCCCCGGTAGAGGATGCGTCCACCTCGAGAGTGAAAGGTCTTCTAACCTCAGGTCGGTGAAGCGCCGGAGCAGCGGCGAAGGCTTGTTTCAACGACTGGAAGGCCTCTTCAACCTCAGAGGGCCAAGCCTTTGGGTTAGCTCCCTTGCAGATAAGGGACGAGATGGGGCGAACCAACGAGGAGAAATGAGGAACGAACTGTCGGTAGTAGTTCGCAAAACCAAGGAAGCGTTGGATTGCCTTCACCCCATGGGGCTGTGGCCAATCGAGGACGGCGGACACCTTTGCCAGATCCATGCGTAGACCTGATTCTGAGATAATGTACCCCAAGAATGGCAGGGACGTTTGCTCGAAGGCACATTTCTCGAGCTTGGCATAAAGGCGGTTCTCCCTCAGGCGCTGGAGGACTTGACGCACGTTCTTTCTGTGGGCGGAGAGGTCTGGAGAAAAAACGAGGATGTCATCCAGATAGACTACCACGCAGGAGTACAGCATATCTCGGAAGACGTCATTCACGAACTCCTGGAACACCGCTGGGGCATTGCAGAGGTCAAAGGGCATGACCAAGTACTCGTAGTGACCGTCTCTGGTGTTAAAGGCGGTCTTCCTCTCATCCCCGGAACGAATGCGGATCAAGTTGTAGGCCCCACGAAGATCCAGTTTGGTGAAAATTTGAGCTCCTCTAAGTCGGTCAAAGAGCTCCGGGATCAATGGCAATGGGTACTTGTTCTTGACCGTGATATCGTTCAGGCCTCGGTAGTCTATGCCAGGACGGAGGGAGCCGTCCTTCTTTTTTACAAAGAAAAATCCCGCTCCCGCGGGCGAGGAGGACTTACGGATAAAACCTCTCGCAAGGTTCTCCTGGATATACTTAGACATAGCTTGGGTCTCAGCAGGGGATAGCGGGTATATCCTACCCCTGGGTGGCGTAGAACCAGGAATAAGGTCAATCGGACAGTCATATGGCCGATGGAGGGGCAGAGTTTCGGCCTCCTTCTTGTCGAAGACATCTGCAAAGGACCAGTAAGCCGACGGCAGACTTGTAGGTGCCGGGGATGGACCAGCAGAGTTCATCGGGCGGACAGGCAACAGGCACTTCTCCTGACAGAACGGTCCCCACCGGAGTATCTCGCCCGACCGCCAGTCCAGGGTTGGCTCATGAGTCCGTAGCCAAGGGAGGCCTAGAAGAAGGGTGTAAGACATGGTAGACAAGACGAGGAAGGAGATCTTCTCCAGGTGCAGGGCTCCGATCTGCAGCTCGATCTCTTCGGTGGCCTGGGTAACGGTCTCCTGCACGGACCATTGACCAAAACAATCGACCGAGGAGTCTCCAGGGATCTGACAGGAATCCGGTATTTTTTAACCGCCTTGAGTGTGATAAAATTCCCCTCCGCGCCAGAATCCAGAAAATCCTCCTCAGAATAACGCTTGGCACCGAGATTCAATAATACGGACACGAGCTGGGGAGGAGAGGAATAACGTACACCAAGGGAGGCCTCTCCTATCAACCCTAGGCGGAGAAGTTTCCCGGCTTCTTGGAGCAGGAACGGAGGAGGTGAGAGGAGCGCCTCTCTCTGGCTAATTCACGGGCACGTTCCTGAAACCGCAGGTCAATGCGTGTCGCCAGAGAGATCAGATCCTCTAAAGAGGTGGGAGTATCCCGACCTGCCAGTTCGTCTTTGATCCGACCGGACAGGCCACGCCAAAAGATCCCTACGAGAGCCTCGTTGTTCCAACCAAGTTCGGAGGACAAGGTACGAAAACGGATGGCATACTGTCTCACCGATAGCGTACCCTGATGGAGGTTAAAGAGGGACTCGGTGGTAGAAGCCAGACGACCCGGCTCGTCGAACACCTTGCGGAAGGTGTCCAAAAAGGTGGAAAGCTGAGAGACGAGTGGGTCATTGCGCTCCCAGAGGGGGTTCACCCATGCTAACGCCTCCCCCTCTAAGTGTGAAACAATAAAGGCAATTTGGGCGCGCTCAGTGGGATAGTGCTGCGGCAAAAGCTCAAAATGTAACCGGCATTGGTTCAGAAATCCTCGACAAAACTTAGGGTCCCCGCTATATCAGGGTGGCTTGCCGAGGCGTGGCATCGGGTGCGGGGCCAAGAACTGGGCAGAAACGGATTGTATGGAAAGAAGCCGACTGTCTACCGACGCCATATAGTTGAGGATATAGGCCTGGGTGTCGCGTTGCTGTGTGAGTTCTTGCTGGAGGCTGGCCAGCTGGGAAGCATTCCCAGGGTCAGAGGACTGCATGGCCGACAAACGGGACTCCATGGATTTCAAAAAGGCCATAATCCTGGTCTGACTCTCCCGTAGGAACACCAGTTCCTTTTGGATGGGGGCGGTGGTACCAGTGGGGTCCATGGCCTGATTATACTGTGACGACTCCTGGAGTGGACCCTCTGGGTCTTGACACCAACCCTACCAGGGCGAGCTGACCTAGTGAAGACCACCCCCTATACAGGGAGTGTCAGGGGCAAGCCCCAGGGGGTGAGGCACCACGACTGCTGGCACCAGGCGGCCGGCTCACAGGAGACACAAGTGGGTGAGTGTGTCTGCAGGAACGTGTAAAGCGTGGACATGGGAACACGTGGTATACAGAGACTACGTTCGTCTGGGTGTGAGTGAAGCAGGATGCGTGCAAGGAGCATGTCAGAGCACTGAGTCAGGCAGCAGGTGTGCCAGGAGGTGTAACAGAGCACAGGATTGGTACGTGTGCCAGGAGGTACAACAGAGTAAGAGACTGAGTACAGAATCAGAGCATGTGCCAGGAGGCACAACTGAGTATGAGACAAAGCACAGGGTCCGAGTGTGTGCCAGGAGGCACAACTGAGTATAAGATAGAGCACAGAATCAGAGTGTGTGCCAGGAGGCACAACTGAGTATAAGACAGAGCACGGAATCAGAGTGTGTGCCAGGAGGCACAACTGAGGATGAGACAGAGTACAGGGTAAGAGCGTGTGCCAGGAGGCACAACCGAGTACGAGACAGAGTACAGGGTCAGAGCATGTGCCAGGAGGCACAACCGAGTACGAGACAGAGCACAGGGTCAGAGCGTGTGCCAGGAGGCACAACCAAGTACGAGGCAGAGTGCAGATTCAGAGCGTGTGCCAAGAGGCACAACAGAGTGCAAGGCAGGGGACCTGAATACAGCGCACAGCCAGGCAGGGACACAGCAGACCAAGCCAGGAAGCACAACAATAATCAGGCACCTCCCCTAGGGGGAGGTCGTCTGATATAGCACATGACTACTACTGGTTCCAGGTCAGGACCTAGCCAGAAAGCACATGACTACTACAGGTTCCGGGTCAGGTCCTCCATTACCATAGAGAGGACCGAGCCCTATACAGCACTGACAGGAGCGCGCAAGCGCAAACGTGACATGGAGGAGGAGACCCGGGACGAGAGCTGCGCGTGCGCACCCGACGGGACCCCCGGAGTGACCGCGGCTCCGGAAGAGATGACGTCGGGACCGAGGTCCCGCCCCCAGGTGAGCGCGGCGTGACAGTATGTAGTATGTATGTATGCTGTATGAATGTAGTATATATGTAGTATATATGTAGTATGTATGTAGTATATCTGTAGCATGTTTTATGTATGTTGTATGTATGTATGCTGTACGAATGTAGTATGAATGTAGTATGCATGTAGTATGTATGTATGTATGAATGTTGTATATATATAGTATGTATGTATGTTGTATGAATGTTCTATATATGTAGTATGTATGTATGCTGTATGAATGTAGTATATATGAAGTATGTATGTAGTATGTATGTATGCTGTATGAATGTAGTATATATGTAGTATGTATGTATGCTGTATGAATGTAGTATGTATGTAGTATGTATGTAGTATGTATGTTGTATGTATGTAGTATGTATGTAGTATGCATGGGTTTTTTTTTTTTTTTTTTTTTTTACATTCAACACATTAGCCGGACTACTACTGTCCCATCATTGGCTAATGTGTCAATCACTGTCATTGTAGCAGGCATCGCCCGATGGGACTTGCAGTCCCATCGGACGATGCCTGCACACACACACAGACCACTGGCAGGTCCGTACAGACCGCCGGCAGCCGGCACAGACCCCCCCGGCAGCCAGCACAGACCCCCAGCAGGCCCGTACAGACCGCCGGCAGCCGGCACAGACCCCCTGGCAGCAGGCACAGACCCCCGGCAGGCCCATACAGACCGCCGGCAGCCGGCACAGACCCCCGGCGGCCGGCACAGACCCCCAGCAGGCCCGTACAGACCGCCGGCAGCCGGCACAGACCCCCTGGCAGCAGGCACAGACCCCCGGCAGGCCCATACAGACCGCCGGCAGCCAGCACAGACCCCCGGCGGCCGGCACAGACCCCCGGCAGCCGGCACAGACCCCCGGCAGGCCCGCACAGACCCCCGGCAGGCCCGCACAGACCACGCATCATGATGACATCATTTCAGCAGCCAATCATAGCCACAACAGTGGCTCATTGCATTATGGGAACTTCCGATTCCGGTATCCAATATTGAAAAAATATCAGTACTCGGTATCGGAATTCCGATACAGCAAATATCGGCCGATACCCGGTATTTGCAGTATTGGAATGCTCAACAGTAGTCACAAGCCTTATCCTTAAACAGTGGAGTGGATTGTTCAGGAACCAGATTGAACAACATACCGTACATATAGCTGATGGGTGAGCTATATCTACAAACGTCTGAACATAAAATTGTTCATGTGAACATACCCAGTCACCAGCAGTAGACCTTGTGCCATCCATGTGACGTTGATTTTTTTATTCGGGCAGCACTCGGACCGAAAATATGTGTAAATATCCCCTTTTGGAAAAACAAAGAAAACTCACACAAACTTGTCAGGACTTTGTTACATTTCCAAAAACAATCCCAGGCATGTTCTGGTCTGAAAACAGTTTGGTTTATGAATATCCTTCCTAAAAATGGCCGTTTTTTTCTGGGTTTGGAAAGTTCTTGAGTGAATATTAGTGGTGGGATTTAAATGTCCCTATGTTACCAATCAAGAATTTGCCTAATATTGAAATAACGCTTCTTACTGACCACTAGAGTGAAAAAATTGAATGTGCAATGGCATCCATCTATGGCTCCAATCATCAGAGGGTAAACAGACCATCATGAAAGAGTAGCAAGCGCCCTGCTTTTATTGAATTATGAGTAGGAATTTTAGGTGTCAACAAGCTGTTCTACATCAAGGTCCATTTACTGTAATTTGCCTTAAAACCTTTACACCTCCGAGTAGGAAATTTTTTTTAAAAATAGTTATATGACAAAGTATTACAAAGTAATTCTATGTTATGTTACATGAAAATTATGCCAAGTGCCTCTCGGCTGATGTTAATTTGCCAGTTTAGAAAGCCTAATTTAACATGCAGTAATCGTGTATGATTGAAATGAAAGGCTAGGCAGCACAGCACAGAAGAAAAATGATAATGAAGACGAAAGATGACCTTAATGCTTCGAAGTGAAAAAATCCTACAAGTTAAATTAGACTATAGGAAGAAAGAAAGATAACAGATATTGTGAAAATTGATTAGCAGGAGCTGGTCCAGCAACCACATCAGTTATCTGAGGGAAACATTGACAACCGCCTCTTATCTGATGCGTTCATATGGCTCTTCTTTTGATTAGCCATTTTTTCGTGATGAAAGCCTTTTGTGCACACCTGACTTTATACCAGACCGGCTAATCAAGATCTGCTGGTGCTGTCATGTAGGAGGAGATTCTCAGAGCTCCTGTCCAATGGCCACAGATTCCCAATGTGACACCCCAGAGTCCGGTTGTCACAGTGACATTACCTCCTTCTAATGGGTAAAGTCATGCTAGGAGGCAGAAAGGGGACTCCCATGCCAGGCAGCATAGATTTAATCACAATTCCTATGCAAGTCAGAAAAAGGGAGATGTCTTATAAATTCTGGCCAGCAGAGGGGGTTGGTGAGTCAGCTAGAAATCAGGGCGTTGTCATGGAAACAAAGCAGCTGTGAGCTGTGAGGAAAAAGATCACAGTTACAACATGAGGAGGTGAGGTAAAGAGATCTTTCTGGAAGATCCTGTGAGTTCAAGACAGGCAGCTGATCTGTGAAGAAGGAAAAGGACAAGAGCAGAGACTGAGAGACTCTAGGGAAGCTAAAATACTGCATATAGCAGACCCCTGAGTGAAGCGCTTATAAAGAGAAAAGGGACATCAGAGTCCTGGGTGGACAGAAGCTGTAGGTTCTGATCGCCGGATCTGAAAGTACAGGGAATTGTAAATTCCTGTGCACATTAATCACCTGAGGGCACGGTAGCGGATAAGGAGCCCAGGGCCGACGGTGAAGAGAACGGTACCCGTGGAATAGGCTCACGCTGACAGCCGTACAGGTTAGTGAAACCATCTCGAATAGAGGGTCGCAGCATAGTTATATACAGCGGAGACCCACACACATAGCGCAGAAAGGAAGGTCCTAAATCCCCACCTGGCAAGGTGGATCCCCTGAATGCCTCCAGGCGAGCTGGACTCATTCCATCACCTGTATGTGGTACTCCGGACTGCAACCAATTACCAGTAAAAGGTAAAGAAACTGCACCTCTCTGTGTCTTTCTCTCATTTATCTGCACCCCAACGTTTACAGCCACCTTTACTATTTATTTAACATCTTTTCCCTGGGACTACAGCCCTACCTGTGGAGGGCTACAACATCATAGCTGCACCCAACATCCATCCCAGAGAAGCAACACCGCAGCGCTTGTCACCTCTGACCAGTATACCACAGGTGGCGTCACGTATTTCATCATCTAATAACTTTATTTTCATTTTTACCACATAAATACCACACAACTTTCCCCTATTTTATTACTGGACGCCCCTGGGCCACGGACCGGGTCGCCACCACCGTGACACCATTCCCCATTGAAGTCAACGGGCCGAGTACCCAGTACCCCCAGGCTCCGCGGGGCACTCCACCAACATGGCCACTAGATTGTGTTCTTCAAATTGTTTCGCATGATAGAAACATTTTTTGAGTGTGCAAACTTTATGTAGATATTGCTTTTGGTCAAATCAAACTCAAATCCTCATTGAAGCAAGGTAGATTGGAGAAACTAGACCAGTGTTGGTCAGCAAAAACATGACAGACATACACACATGACAACTTTTGGCTGGCGATTAAAAAAAAAAATCACAATTTTCTGATAACGGAAAAAAACAACAACGGGGTCTTCCAGTTGTAAAGATCTATCTCCAAAATATCATCAATGATTGTCAGAACATGACGTCTTCAGAGTCAATGAAGTGGTGGTCATTTGCTGTCTATGAGACTGTCAGAGATAGCTGACCACTGGATGAAAAAAGTATGAATAAAGTGGTAGCAGACATGGCCCTCAACTGTTTAATTTAGAAAGGTGATTTGGGACCCTTCATTCTGGCAATCAGTGTTAGACTCACCTGATGAGGTGGATCCTCAAAGCCCAAGGTCCAGGTAGTCAAGGTGTCAGTGTTTACATATAGGACTAGGGTAGAAAATTGAATCTTAGACAGAAAGTCAAAACTAACACCATAAATCAGTAAATGAAAGTTCTCATGCCTCACATTATCTTGGTGAAGGCAGATGCATGATATGAGTTTTCGCTCCTTGACGGGCACACATCCCGTTTATGTGATCTGCATATGGGATCCACTGATCTAGAATGTATTTAGTCTCTATGATTCTTAGGGGCTTATAACAAGCACAGATGTTGCCATAATCTCCAGCTATTAGGTACCTCAATTGCGCATCACATTATCTAAGTTTTTTTGGAGTTATCCGCTCACCATCTTTCGTGAATGTCGTTTTATAGATGGTTTTCATTGTTTTTAATTGTCCATCTGTCTTTTTTGGCATATCTTCAATAAAGTCTTTTTGTATATTTTGGTAATACACTATGTGTGCACTTTTATTGCGCTCTTTCCTTCATCAATATTCCTGGTTCCTTAGCGTCATGGTTGCACCTGGCTATATGGGGAATTCAACCCTTTAGATATTATGTGGTGCCCAACCTACTATATATTCAGATTCCCCTTGAGAAAGCGGCGTTGTGCCAGCGAAACGCACGTCGGGGTGGACATTTGGCCCTAGGATCAACTCTTTCATGCCCCTATTACCGTGGTAAGCCTCTTTATTACATATTTTTGTGACGTTTCTCGTGGCAATTTGGTTACTAAACAGCCTGCTGCACTATTTCTTCCTACTCGCAACTTGGCCTTGGCTTTCTATACCTAACGGTGGCATGTATATAGGGGTGCCGCTCCTTTTCTTGCCTGGACTGTCTAGGTGCACCATGGTTACCCTATTGTGTGATGTTACCATTATTACCTTGTACTCCCTGTTTCTCTGGTTCTCTTACTATATATTCAGAGTTGTTACTTGGTCATGACTGCTGAAGTAGTAAATACTTTGTTCGTGCATGTTTGTGCAAAGATCGAGTGTACAACTCAAAAAAAAGGACAGTACAGACACCAGAGAAGTCAGTAGAAGAAGAGTCACATTCTAGTGTTCACTGTTCAGACAATAAGCAGCAGAGTTTTAGGATTCTGAAGCTACGAGGAGTGAATGGAACATAAAAGGCACCCAAGAGAAGACAAGTAGCACCCAAGTGAAGAACACAGGTACCTCATATCTCCAAAACCAACTTCTCAAGAAAGGGGAACTATTGTTTGGAGAAAATAAGAGAGTGGATAAAACTAGGAGGAAAAAGACCTGATTTAGTTGCGTGTCCACAACATTTCCATCCCTCATACATCCAGCTGCATCAAACCCAGGAAAACACACATAAGGAGGATTTCTGGATAATCTATGATGCTGGTATCTCATATACTAAACCCAAATCCAGACAGAAAGTATATGCGTTTTTTTAAAAAATTCAGTCAACGCTTTTCGACGTACTACACATTTCTTCATCAGGACAAGAAAAGCCTTCACTAAATAAAGAAAAAGCGCATATACTTTCTGTCTGGATTTGGATTTATTATATGGGATGCCAGTAGCACAGGTTATTCGCAAATCCTCCTCATATAAGAAAGAGGATACTACATAAGTCAGTTGCTGCATGTAAAATGCACATCATAGTCCATGGACTACAGGGTAATGTTTCTCCTTTTTTATAGTTGCATGCCTGACATGCCAAAGTAAAGAGACTTATAGGCCATGCAACACATCTCTGGAAAATTAAATATGTGAAACTGATTGGAAGTAGCAATCATAAAAGTCACTATCGACCCTTTAACGAGCCGTGGCACATGGATTAGGATGAAAACCAAGCGGGAATCTCAATTTGTAGACACGTGTTTCTGGATGTTGCCCCTCTTCAAGCAAAACAAGAGCTTCAATTTAGCTGTATGATGGACCTCTAACTAGGGTCTAAGTCCATGGTTACACGGTAAGTCTACAGTCATGCTAACAGTATTTGGTCAGTATTTTACATCAGTATTTGTAAGCCAAAACAAGGAGTGGAAGAATCAGAGGAAAAGTATAATAGAAACACGTCACCACTTCTTCTGTCCTCTTACTGAGCATGCTCATGGGACGATCTCCCATTGGAGATCAGGAGTCATGTGCTCAGGTCCTGCTCCAAATCTCATTTGTCCATCTCAGAGATCTGGAGGCATGCGGAAGGTCCCAGATGCTATAAAAGGCTAGTATAGACCATACTTGCACCTGTGTGAATAACGATGAATGCATGATTCTGGTGAATGACTCATTTGAAACCCCTACCCTTTGATATTACGCTTGTGTGAGGGATTGAGTTCAGTACCAGCGCCAGCGCGCCTCTGCTTCATTGTCCACAGCTGCTAGCATCCGACATTGCGCTTGCGTCTAGCATTGTCGTTAGCGGCAATGTCCCATGCCGCACTGCAGTAGCAGCCCACTTAAGCGTTCGCGGCTACACACACGGTAGGTCTAGAAGGACTTAGTACCGCCATCTTGGCTATTCCTGAGACCTTATACCGTGTGTGTAACTTCTCTGAGTACTTGTGACCTTAACAGGCTCAGCTCTTTTGTTTATGTTCATAGGCATCTCTGTGATTTAACAGAGATTGCTCTGTGCACTTGGGTGACGGTTAACCCTGTGCACAATACCGCCATATTGCTTCTGCCACCACTTAGCAGCGGTTATATCACCTACTGCATGGTGGACCCCGAGCGGCGAACGCACTTTATTAGTTTTTTATTTAGTGCGTTCCACCATTCCTAACACTTTAGACCAGTGGTTCCCAAACTCCAATCCTCACGGACACCAACAGGTCATGTTTTCAGGATTTCCTTATTGTTTGACAGGTGATAGAAGTATCATCAAGGCATCAAGAGTTCTCTCACATGTGTAACACTATGGAAATTCTGAAAACATGACCTGTTGGGGTCTGCGAGGACTGGAGTTTGGGAACCACTGCTTTAGACAGTCTAAAGTGGGCAAAACACTAAAGATTGCTGTGTTTCTAGTACTACTAGACAGTGTAAGCTGTGATGTGCTGCAATCTCGTAAGTTATGAAACAGTTAACTCTATCGACTGGCTCAGACTGTTTGTCACCTTTCACTTACCATAAATGTGCCAAATCTCAGTGGTACATACAGTAGAGAAGAGAAAGGCCAGGGTTTATCCGCGCTGGACCACAAGGAACCAACCGAAGATGCAAGCAAACCTTTATTCACGCTCAAGCAAACGCGTTTCGTGGCCACCTGGCCACTTCATTTATTATATTATATTTTATATTATATAAATGTTTTTATCCACATTTTTATAATAATTTTCTTATCAGGATGATTATTTTTAGGGTTTCTAGTTCAATGTGAGCGTTCCCACAGGAACTGACATCTTTCTGATGTCATCTGTGTGATATATATAATGGTTTCTTGTGAACTGACTGTAACATTGCTGCCCTGATGAAGTGGCCAGGTGGCCACGAAACGCATTGGCTTGAGTGTGAATAAAGGTTTGCTTGCATCTTCGGTTGGTTCCTTGTGGTCCACGCGGATAAACCCCGGCCTTTCTCTTCTCTACTGTATGTATCTGCATCCCGGGATCTGCAGCGGCGTAAACTTCCATAGGTGGTTGTGACCCTTCACAACCACACCAGGTGAGTGGATTACCTTTGTTAAATACGCTGGTGTCCCTCTTTTACCGCCTAAGTGCGCTCCTCCTTTCTCTAATTTTTGCAATTCTCAGTGGTAGAAGGAACTTAAGTTTTTTTTTATTTTTTTTTTGTTTTTTTTATAATCTTTGTTTTTAACATGCTGGAGGAGAATTGAGAACGTACAAGTTATAGCGACACTTGTGTGAAAAAAAACTCTGATGAATATGGAGCTTTCGAGAGATTATTGTTATAACAAATCAGCTGCGTCCCAGAATTCAATATGTTTAGCCTGCAAAAAAAAAAATGCATAAATGTTCTTCTAATATTCCGATTCCTCTGTGAAAATGCAATTTGTTTTATACTGCTATGAAATCCCACTGATTGCATTATTTAATGCCAAATGTCAAATTACACCACTTCCAGCCCATAAATAGTTGTTGGTATACTCTTGGAAAAGTCCTCTTTAGAAAACCCAATGAGAAGTCTATAAAATCCACATAAAATAAATAAATAAAATCACTCCAACTGGAACACATTCATATCCCCCACATGGTAAAAAGGCAATCATTTTCTACAGAACGTAGCATTGCATTGTGAAATTAAAAAGAATAAATTATGTCAAACAACTAAACAAAGTGAAACATCAAAAAAAAGGATTATTGGCTTAATCAAATAATAAAAGCTCTATTAACGCCATAAAGTTTCCCAACAGCAATTACATCCATCCATTTCGAATTGCTATTATTTACAATAATCTGACAGATTTGTCAGTGTTTTCGCCATTAGCGTATTACTTAGGCATATCACAAACTGAAATTTACGATGCTTATATTTGTTCAAGATCATTTTCTTAATTGATTGCAAATGGTAATCTCCTCGGTCCTATTTGCTGCGGACTATTAACTCTGAGCAGCATTCCTAGGAAATTATGGAGAAATTACAGTACTAATGTCAAATAATATTATTCACTTATTATTATTATTATTATTTTATCTGTATTTTTTTCTAAATAGTGTTGTTTTCTGTTTTGTGATATTGGAAAAAGGAAAACAAAAGAAAAAAATACTGAACAATATATATATATACTAGAAATAGGCCCAGCCGCGTCGTTATCGCACATGCGCGGGTAGAGTGCGCAGTTGTGGCTGTTACTGAGCTTGCGCGAGAATAGTGGTGACGTGAATGTTGGTTTTTATTCTAATTTTACATTTTCCATTTCACAATGAATCTGACATCTTGAGTGCTTAAAATTTGTTTTTTTCTATTTTTCTTTTTTGCTAGTCTGTTAACAGTTGTTATTTTTTTTTACAAATTTTTCTAAAGACTGAGGCGAACAACAGCTACTTTTTGAACAAATTTGTAATCAATGTTAAAATTTACTCTAAGACCCAGTTATAAATATATTAAGATATTTGATTTTGATGTCTTTCCAGGCAAATTTGAACCGTTCGCGAAGGACACATGTTGTTGAGGAAGGTAGGTTAATAGGGAGAGCGTCAGTTTTGGTGGTGCTTATTTTGTAACCTGAAATGCACCCTATTCCATCAAAGTAGTGTGCAGATTGGGTAAGGAAATGTGTCGGTTGCATAAAAAGAGAAGTATGTCATCTGCAAAAAGAGACAACTTCAACTCCTTCTCTTTTACTGGGAATCCCTGAATGTTAGGGCTATTCCTTATTTTAGATGTCAAGAACTCTATGCAAACCACAAACAAAAGGGGTGACAAAGTGAATCCCTGTCTAGACCTGTTGAAAAGACGAATACGTGAAGAGGAGGCATGGGGAAGATTAACAACTGCATTATGTGAGGGTTAAGGGGTGTGCATAGCTTGGAGAAATGGGCCCGAGAAACCATATCTTTCTAAAGATGCAAAAAGAAACTGCCAATTAAACCGATCAAATGCCTTCTCCGCATCAAGACTAAGTAAAAGACCAGACCGGTTGCATTTTTTAAGAGTATTAACCAAGTCTATAGTGTGTCTGGTGTTCTCTCTCTCGCCTGCCTATGTAGACCAAAACCAACCTGATCTTTGTGGATTATGTCCTGGAGGAACAAACTAAGTCTGTTTGCTAAAATTTTAATAACGAGTTTAAGAACTCCATTTAGTAAAGATGTAGGTCGGTAGTTAGCCCAACTGGCAGGAAGTTTTCCATGTTTGGGTACCACCATGATATGGGAACTTAACATGGAGTAAAGAATAGGCAAACCTGACATAAAAGAATTGAACAACCGGTAACATATTTTGAATCAGGTCCTCTTGAAAGGTTTTATAATATAAATGTGTAAATCCATCCGGTCCTGGGGCCTTACCTTGAGGGAGTTCTTTAATTGTACTCATTAGCTCCTCTTTTATAATTATGCTATTAAATACAGAGAGCGCTTCCATATTTAGGTTTGGTACCTGGCAGGAGTCTAAGTAGGTTTTGAGTCTGTCAGATCTCCAATTCGGGTCTGCAGGAAAGGTAGGGGACAGGGAGTATAGATGGGAATAATACTCTCGGAATATATTTGCTTGTTTTTGGGGATCATGTGCATTTTTGACAGGGAAGGAGGAATCATGGATCGACTTCTCCTTCAGCTGGGCCCTCAAAAGAGAATGAGCCCTATTACTTCTCTCATAATATCTCTGTTTGGTATAAACTAGCATCTTCTCTACTTTCATAATAGAAAGGTTTTTCAGTTGCCCTTGGACATCAACAATGTGTTTAAGAAGTCTTCTGGTAGGACGCAGGGACATTTTTTGTTTTAAGGTTGTAAGGCATGCTGAGAGTGCTTCATACTGAAGATTCTTGTCCCTTTTTAAGTGTAAGCCAGTGAAATACAGTTCTCTCTCTTCACTGATTTATGAGTCTCCCAAATGGTCAAAACCCTTATTTGTAGTAAAATAACCTTCTCAGTGTTATTGGAGCTCATGTCTATGGATTGGATTCTTAATTAGATAGTCATTTAGCCTCCAATGACACTCCCTCCTCGGAGTTGAAATCGGAAGCAGGTCTACTAAAGCTGGTGTATGATCTGACCAAGATATTCAGCCAATATCTGCAGATAGAGGTCATCTCAAAGCAGGGAGATTATGTGAAATGGGGATGTGAATAGAGCGTGTATTATCTAGCTGTTGGACTGGAGATGCGCCAGAGGTCATAAAGACCGTGTTTACGAATCAACTTGTGTTAGGCTTTCGCTTTTCTGAGTAATGTTAAAGGAGTTCCTCTTAGGACTGATAAGATAAGATATTGCCGATTATGGTCTGAAACGGATTTGGTGATCTCCTAGGGGCAGTTATGAAAAATTAAAGTAGCTACCCAAGCTTTTTCTGTTCTGGCTGGCCTTATATTCTATGGAGAACCTCCACCAGGCAAATTTAACCCCTTAATGACCGCCAATACGTCTTTTAACTGACCTGAGATATAAGAGAATAGCATCCCCATACAGGGGACTATCTAGCAGCTGTTGGCTGTACTCTCTAACTGACAGCTTGCTGCATCAGTCACGATCAGTGTTTTCACTGTCCAAATCTGTTTAACCCCTTAGATGCTGCTGTCAATAGTGACTACATCATATAAATGGTTAACAGAGTGTGGCTTCTCACTCTTTATCCCAATCGGCACCCTGAGATCATGATTGTGTGGTCCTGATGTTTGCCATGGCAATTCACGACCAAATAGCAGCCTTAGAGTCTGATGGCTGTTGTAACCTGTTCAGAAGTTAGCGCCATTTAGGTGGTAAAAATACACATTTTCATTCCTGACATGCCACTTTGCATTCATTCCTGAAAATCACCAGAAGGGTTAATAAACTACCTGACAGAAGTTTTCAATATGTCAGGAGGTGCTGTTTTTAAAATGGTATCACTTTTTGGGTTTTCCAATATATATGACCCTGAAAGTCACTTCAAACCTGGATAGGTCCCTTAAAAAATTTTTTTTGGAAATTTCCTTGAAAAAATGAAAAATTACTGCTACATTTTTAAACCTCCTAAAAAGGCTAATAAAATAAAATAACATTTTACAAATGGTGCTGATGTAAAGCAGACATGTGGGAAATGTTATTTATTAATGTTTTGCTGTTGTTTGACTATCTGGAATAAAGGGATAATCATTCAGATTTGAAAATTGCTAATTTTTTAACATTTTTTTCAAATTTCTGATATTTTTTATAAATAAACACAAACCATATCAACCTAAATTTGCCATTATCATAGAGTATAATGTGTCATGAAAAAAGCAGTCTCAAAATCACTGGGATTTGTTGAAGCGTTCCAGAGTTATTAACAGATAAATTGACACTGGTCAGATTGAAAAAATTTGGATCCGTCACTAAGGGGGTTAAAAGATTCCAATCTGTTATGATGCATCTCCTAAAGAAAAGCAGTCAGCTTTTAAAGTTTTCAATTCCTGAAGGAGTAAACACCTCTTAACATCAGTGTTAAGTCCCTTACATTTAACGAAATGAGACACACCATGACAGATCCATCATTTGTGTATCATGAGTATGTAGAAAGCGTTGAAACAAAAAGTTACCCAGCTCAATCCCATCCAATCCCGAAATTTGGTAAACAGGAAGTCCCACCAGGCTGCTCACTCCATGACAGGGTAAATCCTCGATGACTGTATCTAGAAAAAGGGAAAAGATGGGAACAAAAGAGAGAGAGAGAAAGGGTGAGGGGAATAGAAAAAGAAATAAATCGTTGAGGATACATGTGTCCACAATTAAAATTGTGTCCTCGTTTATATTTGGGTTCTGAAAATGAAATCTAAGCCAAAAAGTGATTAGAAAAAAAAAGAAAAATTGCAAAACTTGTTGAAGTCCACCTCTGACATAAGAACCAACGTCAGGAAACTGGAAATACCCGGATGGGGGAAGAATAAAAAGTGGGAAAAAAACAAACAGAAAGATTCTGCAGCAGTCAATTAGGCTCAATTCATAAAAAGAAAGATGGTGTCTGTGCTCCGTAACAAGTATAAGAATGAGATGATTGTTTTTGAATGCAGTCATGTGTCAATGTAGATGAAGTATTCAGAAATGCAAGTCCAGCGGCGCTCCTATGAAAGTGAGATACCCAGGTGCATCAGATCTGTGTGCCTTTGTTATCTGACATGTTGTCAAACTTTATCCTGAGATATGCCAGAGGAAGAGGAGCACTGCTTCTTTGCTTGGATCCTATGTCAGGCTGGAGGCAGTGGTGGAGGTGGAGTGGTCAGCTCCCAATTTGGCAGTTTTGGGATTAGAATGTCTAAGGGTACCGTTACACTTAGCGATGCACCAGCGATCCCGACAACGATATGGATCGCTGGTGCATCGCTAAGTGGTCGCTAGTGAGCTGCCACACAGGCAGATCTCACTAGCGACATTGCAGGGGTCGGGGGTCGCTACTTACCTGTCAGACGAGGCGATCCTGACGTCCTCCTGCCCGCGTCCACGCGTCGCTCGTCGGCGCCACAGGAAGCGCCCGACGAGAAATGGTCCAGGACGTTCTCACGCGACCAGCGATGAGCAGCGGGGGAGTGGTCGGAGGTAAGTATCAGACATACTGATATCGCTAGCAATATCGCTGCTACGTCACAAAATCGGGGAAGTTACAGCGATATTGCTAGCGATCTCGCTATGTGTAACGGGGGCTTAAGGCTGAGCAACATTGATTTAAATCAGCCAGAGATTTAACAGTTGCTGAATGACCATTTCTTCTGGCTGTATGGCTGAATAAGAACCCCATCTGTATAAAATCTGGTTATCTCCCAAGGTTATTAGAAGAGGATGAAGCAAGGGACGTTTCTGTAGAGTAACCCAAGAGTGGTTAGGCAAAATTTGAAGATTTGCCCCATCACACTCATGGACACCGTGCTTCCTAGCATGGAGGAGTATTTCCTCTTTCAATCTATAATCTGTTACACAACATGTTATATCTCAAAGTTTAGGGGGTGATCCTTTCAGCCGGAGAGCCCTTTAAGCTCTGTCTAGTTTGATGAATCGGGTCGCTGGAGCATGCATTATTTTATTAAAAATAGTCTGCAAGATCTTTGGTAGATTTTATTCAGCTGTTTGCTCAGCTTATATTGGGCAAAGGTGTTACCGTTTTGGTCAGGAGATGCTGGGATGTCTTCCCGACCATCTTTAGGGTCACTAGACTGGCTTCTCTTGATGGAAAGACAGCAATAAAAGGCAACTAGGGAGCAGAGCTCGGTGCCACACATCTCACTCCTTCAGCTTCTGGGAGCGCCTCCCCGAATGCAGTCATTTTGATTACATTCATCCTTTTGTTCAATTGTTCCAGCTTCTTGCCTTCATTCACCCTGTCTCATCTGTTTTTCCTGAAGATGATAATCCTTGTGTTCAGATGTTTCACCATCCCTTGATTCATCCTGTCTCATCCGAGTCTTCTGATGACAATGTTCCCTGTGTTCAGATGTTTCAGCTTCCCATGATTCAACCCATCTCATCCATTTCTTTTACAGCAGGGACTCGTGTTGTTCACTTGTCTCAGCTGTTTGAGACAGTTTTGCTTTCTTAGCTTTTGGATTAACTTGCCCAATAGATGGTTGTTTTTTGGGCAGCATTTAAAAAAACCAGTCCTTAGTATTATAAGTTAACCTTTAGTAATTACCTCACACTGATCGGAGATCTAAGGTAATATATATCTATATCTATACATATATATAGCAGAAAATGTGTGACTGTCTCACTGTCAGTCAGTTCTAGCTGTCCATTGCAACAAATCAGAGCTCAGCTTTCACTGTATCTCAGCAGCTTCAATGCTGAACGCTGCACTCTGGTTGCTGTGAGACCCATCAGGTTGCCCCACCTTAGCGACTATAGGGTTGATGCCCCTTTAAGAGCAACCTTTGTGTGCTATTCCTTTAATTCCTTAAGACAATAGGGATGAGCGAATGTGCTTGGTGATACTCGGATATCACTCGAGTATCTGGGTGCTCGTATGTGCTCAGCACTCGGCGAGCATTGGCCAATGATCGAAATTGAAACCCAAATCTCTGTTAGTCAAAGTAATGCCACAGCCATCTTAATAGCGGCATTACTGTGATAGGCTGGCTTTGAAACATCATCAGGGGTTATAAAAGAAAAGGCACCACCATACTCGGCATACTGATGCCATTGCACAGCTCAGGGATAGTTCTTACTGGGGGGAGAGAGTGCTTGACCAGGGCTGTGTGTGCACAACTGAGTGAATCAGAGTCATCTATCATTGAAACTGGTGCTGATTCTGAATCATTATGCTAACAGCTTTTGTAAGTGCTAAATCTGTGTTTTTCTGTTTTATCAGATGCATTCTGCATTTAGCCTGAGATGCATGGTTGCAGGAGTAGGAAGAGTGGCAGAATATAGTCTTCAGGCAGGGATTAAGGTTTGCAGTCTGCTACTAAATATATCTGCTGACTGTGACTACATTTTTTTTTTTTGGGGGGGTGAAAAAATTACTATTTTTTCTTCCATAGAGTATTACAAGCTTTGTAGTACATTTCTGTGGTATATAACACTCCAAAAAAGCATTGAAAAACATTTCTGGATTCATTTACTCATCCATAGAGTATTAAGTGCTTTGTGTTACATTTTGGTGGTATATAACACTCCAAAAAGGCAATGAAAATGTTATTTTGTTTCTAATCCATGGAACTAATCCATGGAACATTATGTGATTTGTGGTACAGTTCTGTTGTATATAACAATCCAAGAAAGAGTTGAATTTTTTTTTCCGGATTCAATGACTCATCCATACATTATTACGTGCTTTGTGGTACATTTCTGTTTTACATAACACTCAAAAAAAGCATTGACTTTTTTTCTGGATTCAGTTACTCATCCATAGAGTATTATAAGCTTGGTGGTGCAATTTGGTGGTGCAATTTGGTGGTACATAACACTCCAGAAAAACATTGAAAAATGCTTCTTGATTCAATTAATCATCCAAACAGTATTAGGTTCTATGTGTTACCTATCATGATGCCAGTGCTGGGTGACCAGCACTTCTGGGGTTAATGTTTTGATCGCAGTGCAGACTCTCACCTGCACACCTGGGACCTATTAGGGTGGCCTCTCATTGCTTCTGGGGAGGCTTCTTATAGCCTCAGGAAGCTCCCATCCCCCGTCAGTTATACTTTCGCCCTTGGCATTGTGTGGTGACCCCTGAGTGTGTTAGTACTGTGTTCTGGTTGCTTGATTCCCTGTGTATGACTCGGTCTGTTCTCTGGATATTGCTTTGGATTCTGCTTGGTACCTTCTACGTCCGTTTGGTTTTTGATCTCTGCTTGGCCCTGACTGTCTGTTCTGTCTCATCCCTGGTACTGTATTGATATCTTGTGTATGACCTTTGGCTTTGTCTGACCTCCCGTCTGTTTTCCCTCCTGTACCTCGCTTGCCTGTATGGTGCCTGACCTCTGCTTTGCCCGACTCTGAGTTTTCTTCCTCATCTGAAAGCAGGATGTTAAGCCCCACCCCCTTGCAGTCACATGACCGTTCACATGACCGTAGGTCCTGTGCCGGCTTTCTAATCTTCTACATTCAGGTCCTGTGCATCTTTATTGTCCGGCTGTTCTTGTCCCCAGGGGTCCCTACGGTGCGGGTGAGTCCCTGCTTAGCGGAGGCTGTACGCCGGCGCTGTCAGGACCCTGACATTACCTTTCTGTTGTAACACTCTAAAAAAACTGTTGAAATATTTGCCTGGATTCAATTACAGTATTCTGTGCTTGTTGGTACATTTCTGTGTTATATAACACTCCAAAAGAGCATTAAAATTTTTGTTCTGGATTTAATTACTCTTCTATATATTACTAAATGCTTTCTGTTACATTTCAGTGTTATATAACTCTACAAAAAAGAGTTGAAAATTTTTTCTGGATTCAATTGCTCATCCATTCAGTCTTACGTGGTATGTAGTACATTTTGTTGGCATATAAGACTGCAAAAAAGCATTGTAAATGTTTTCTGGATTGAATTACTAATCCATGGAGTATTACAAGCTTGGAGGTACATTTTGGTGATGTATAACATTCTAAAACAGCATTGAAAAATGTTTATGGCTTCAACTATTCATCCATATAGTAATACATGCTTTGTGGTACATTTCTTTGTTATATAACACTTGCAAAAGAGTTTTGAAATTTTTTCTGAATTTAATTAGTTATCTATACAGTGTAATATGCTAAGTGGGGGACAAAGGTGGCAGAATCAAGCGAGACTCTTAAAGGAGTGACTGGAGGAATATTGGAGCATGACAATGTAGGTGGCAGGAGCATGTGATCCAGAACCACCAATGCCCGTACCACCAAGGCCCAAACCCATGCAGCAGCCTCCAAAGATGGGTTTCTTGCGGACTGCAGATGGGAGAGACAGGATACAGGAACTGTGAGCAGACTGCAGGGCAAGACTGGTCAGAATAGACAAGAAGGCGAGCCAGACCCAGGGTTGGAGAAATGTTAGTGGGTAAAGTGTATGCAAAACGGCCATCATCCACCATTAAACCGGCTCCACCTCATCCATGTTTTTATTCTTAATGAATTAAATAAATAAGATGTTTTACTGGACAACAGAGTACCACCTTTTCACGACTTTGCTTGGATCCAACTTTGACCTGTTAACACTATGTCAGGACCCTATAACAGTGCCAGTCATAGCATGTCAAGAATGTTATGTCATGTCATAGCATGCCATAGCAAGAAGCAAGCACACTGCTTACAGCTTACCAGCCAAAGACACAGACACTAGTACAACAAGTGATGTGTGATAATTTGGCCATTTTACAGATTTCACAGATTTTGCATTAGGGTCCCAAAATAAGATACATCTCCGCTTGTTGCCTAATTCAAGCAAATTACAATGGATGCTGTAAATTCCCAATCCGTGCCTGATTCTCATGCATCTTACTTCTATATTTTCTGATTTTTTTTTTCACATGGTTTCACTTCATTCAAAAGCATTCGGAATCGGTACATGAAAGTTTCCTTGTCTCACCAGACACTTACAAAACATTTTCTCTTAATTTATGTTTTTCATCAAAGGCGCACTCACTCGTGTGCTAATTGTAAAGTGCACAAAGGTAGCTCTTTGAACACAAATAAGAACTTATATTGTGTTGAAGTGTAATCCACAGTCACTTTTATCTTCCCCTTGAGATGGTGCCGATTTGCATAATGTTTTAACTATCGTTTGCATCCTAGAAAAGAACTTCAGATCTTTGTGGCTCTGAATATGTTGAAATACAAAAGTCAAGATTGTAAGTAAGAGATACTGACTATGAGGATTTGAAGGATGGACTGACACTGAATTTGCCGAATACTTGACAAAATTAAATATGTCTCACGGAAAAGAGTTCAGCTGAAACATGATCCTTCTTTGAATATATTACAAAAATGTATAATGCTCAACAATATTGTCATGATCCAGGGTGGATCTGACAGATTAAATGCACAAGTAACCTTTTTTTTTCCTGTGAGCTATTTTGCTCAGGGTTGGTTTTGTCCCCCGGTGGCCAGTATGGTCATTACACTTGTTTTTAAAGATAGTTTGCCCCCCCGTGGTGGTTAGAGTAATTGCATGGGAATCACTAACAGGTGTGTTTCCTCTATAATGGTGTGTCAGTAGTGCTCTCTCACGTTGGTGATATTATTATTGTTGGGCTTTCCAACCATCCTGGGTGAAGGAAGGAGCTGGAGGGAGTGGAAGAGAGTCCTGGAGTGGCAGCCATGGTATCAGCGAGGAGTTCGTGTAAAGCATGGTGGAGTGGCAGCTATGGTGTAGAGCTGCACTCAGTTTGCTGGACTCTGTTACTGAGAGCTGCACTCAGTTTACTGGACTCAGTTGCTGGACAGTTGCACTCAGGTGCTGGACTCTGTTGCTCCAAAGCGGCACTCAGTGCTGGACGCTGTTGCTGTAAAGCTGCACCCAGGTGTTGGACACGGTGGAGGAAGATGCACTCAGGTGTTGGTCTCTGTTGCCAGGAGCAAGTGCATCAGAGCAAAGCTAAGTGTTTCCCTGTTTGTCACTTTTCCTCATGTTAGTGTTAGTGCAGCGGTGGGGCCAGTGCCTGCGCCACCCAGCTCCCTATAGCAAGGGATAGGGGTAGGGTGTGCCAGGGCTACAGGTTCCTGAGCGGCGCCCGGTGCGGAACCGGCATAGGGAACGTTAGGAGTGTTAGGGACACTGACTCAAGGGAGTGCAGGAGGTCTCCACGTCCCCCTGTTCCCTATCGGAGGGCCCACCATTGTAAATGTTTCCCTATCCCCTTTGTCTGGTTGTATTAGTTACTGGCCTGCGGGCTGTGTCACACTGGACATTTACACATGCAGCGTCCTGTTGTTTCAGTTACCGGCCTGCTGGCCGTGTCACACAGGACGGGGCACGTGACATTTATCCTGTGTCTGATCGCTATTGTAGCTTTGATTCTCCTTTTATCACATCAGAAAACCTTTGCATATTATCGCCTCAAAGGTCTTTAAGACAATTTTAAATTGGTAGATTCAACAATGTAAAGGACTTAGAGCTTCACATTATTCTGCAACAGTAAAATGTAAACTGCTACTCCCCATAGTCAGTAATCTCAGGTGCTTTCTATGGCCAATTTTTTGCTGCAAGTTGCTTATTTCCAAGCTATTTTTTTTTCTATCAATCACTGATCCAGATTCTTGCTATGACTGCTCCCCATTGGTATGAGCTCACCTGGTGGTGAGGTGGACTCTTTAAGCCATAGGTCAGGGTAAGCAGCAGGCGACGACACTTCAATAAGTCTTGCTGGGTGGCACGTGGATCAGAAAAAAAAACAGTACAGGCTGAAAAAGCAGAGCAGCAAACAAAATAAGACAAGGATACAGATGTGCAGACACTAGTGATGAGCGATCATGGTCGGAAAACATGTTATCTCAACAAGCTCGTGCGCTAATCGAGTGACTTCGACAGCCGTTGTGTGTCTCGTGGCTTTGCGACAGCCACAGCACAAGCAGGTATTGCCTAACAATCAGGAAATCCCTGCATGTGTTGAGGCTGTCGAACACCCACGAGACAAGCAGCCGTGGTGACTCAAACAATTTATTTGAGGATGCCAAAGTCATTCGGTTAACACATGAGCATGCTCGGATAGCACCTTATCAGAGCACATTCACTCATCACGTGTAGAGATGACTGAACTCGTTCAGAAAAACGTTTTCCAATCTCAAATTGGGTACGATCATTGCACATTCGGATTTGTGTTTGGATTCCCAAATTTTTTCCCTAAAAATTGGCAAAAGCGTGTTGTATCAGTGTGACTGACACCTGGGAACCAGTGGCACTGTTCACGTTGTTTCCCAGCACCGGGTGCTGAAATAAAGATAGCTCACATCATTGTCCACTGCTTATGCTGTGATTAGCACTAGCAGTGGAGAATGTTGAGCGTTGTATTCCACTGCTAACAGCAAGTACAAGCGGATGGGTGTATTTATCAGTCACCAGCTGCGCTATAAGTAATTAATTTTTTTAAAAATGACCTGAGGTTCCCCTGTATTTTTGATATCCAGCCAGGCAAAACTGACGGCTGCTGACTGCAACTTTCAGTTGTCAGGTTCAGCAAGGTTGGTTATCAAGAATAGAGGGATTCCCACACTGTCTTTTGCAATTATTTAAATAAATAATTTAAAAAATTCTTGGGGCCCCCAACTTTTGACAACCAGCTAAGCTAAGGCAGACAGCTGAGGGCTGGTATTCTCAGGCTGATATGGGGCCATGGCTATTTGCCACCCAGCATAAAAATAGCAGCCTGCAGCCACTCCAGAAAAGGCGTATCTATTAAATCATCTATATGCCAATTCTGACCATTTGCCCGGCTGTTCCCACATGTCCTGAGGGTGGTGGCTAGTGAGGCTCATATTTGTGGAGTTGATTTCGCCTTTGTATTGTCTGGTGGCATCAAGCCCAGATTTACGTAATGGATAGACATCTATAAGATGTGCCTTTTCAGGGGTGGCTCCAGGCTGCTATTTTTAGACTGGGAGGGGCAGTGTCCATGTCCCCTTACCAGCCTGAGAATACCATCCTCCAGTAGTGTGCTTTAGCTTGGCTGGTTGTCAAAAATGGGATGACCCCCACGCTGTTTTTTAAATTATTTAAATAATTTAAAAATATGGCATGGGTACCCCTCTATTTTTTGATATCCATCCTTGCTGCAGCTGAGAGCTGAGGGTTGTAGCCCTCAGTTGTCAGTTTTGCCTGGCTGGTTATGAAAAATACATGGGATCCCACATCATTTTTTTTAAGTCATTTACTTATTGATCAGCCAATTGATATTACTTTTCTTGATGTCTGCCCCTAATTAGAAGTGTTTGTCATCTTTTAGTCCCCCTAAAGGTGTTGTTTATGTGTTTCGTTTTGCCTCCCATTGAATTCAATGGTGTTCGGTTATGTTCGGTGAACATTGGGAAGTTCAGCAAACATAGCCGAACCGAACATTAAAAGGTTCGCTCAACTCTAGTACTGATGAGTTTTCAGGTTGCTTCTGAAAGTTCCAAATGTCGGAGACAATCAGAAGTGGCAATTGACATCATTCCAGATAAAAATGGATGCTTGAGAAAATCTTGGAGGTTATGGAGTAAGAAACGTACAAGAGCAGAGAGAAGGAGGTCTTGTGAGGGTGGAGAATATGTGTGGGAAGTGTGTGGGAAGGTATTGGGAGATTATTTTGGAGTTGTATTGGGGAGACCCAATAGTAGTTTAAACTGGATTCCCTGCGGAATGGAAGTCAGTGAAGGGATTAAAGAGGGCAGAAAAGTAAAGAAAAAAGAAGTGGATTAATAGGGCTAATGATGGAAGTTAAAGATAGATTTGGGAGATGCGAGAGTGGAAGCTGGAAGGCCATAGAGGAGGATGTTTCAGTAGTTGAGTTGGGAGATGATTATGGCATACAGAGAAAAAAATGAGGGTAATTTCCGGCACAACCAACTGTATAAAAACTGTAAGTTTATTGAATCAAGTTAAAAGTCCATAAAAGTTAAAAACCTAAGCACCTTATGTATTTCTGGTGTACTAAGATACCCTTAATCATATGATCCTCTGTTAGCTGCAATCACCAGTAGGTATGGCACCCACTGGGTTCTAATTACAGCAAAGGATCCATTTATACTACCAGTGTGAGCAGCACCTACCTTCCCCCTCTCCCCTACCTTCTTCTCTGCTGATAATGGTATACACTTAAGGCCCCGTCACTCACAGCGATATCGCCAGCGAAATCGCTGATTTTGCGAGGCCACAGCGATCTCGCCAGCGACATCGCTGTGTGTGACATGGATCAGCGACTGGCCCCCCCTGCCAGGTATCGCTGATCGTGCAGGATCGTCCTGGGCCGTTCTTTGATCTTTGGCAGCGGGAGAGCAACGATCAGCGACGCTGCACACTGGTTTCCAATGTAAACAGTGGGTATCTAGGAGCTGCGCAGCTCTTAGTTACCCGCTGTTTACTTTAGAAACCAGCGTGCACGCTGGTTTCCAATGTCCCAGCAATCCCATCCACGTCGGATCGTTGGTAGGATCGCTGGGACATTGCTACGTGTAACGGGACCCTTACATTTTAGTAGATTCTGGGTTGAGGAAAAGGTGGATTCTTGTAAAATTTTTTAGTTGTTGGCGACAAAAGGTGATGAGGGCTTGGATGTGTGGTTTGAAGGACAGGACACGGTCAAATGCTATTCTGAGGCTGCGGACTTACAGTATAATCCTGAGGATAGTGTCAATTAATTTATTGTGATAGATAGATACAGTAGATAGATCTGATAGGGGAGATTGGGTGAGATGGAGGAAAGAATATGTGTTTAATTTTGTCTACATTAAGTTGTAGAAAGCATATTGTGAAGAAGGTGGATATGGCTAATAGAACCTCTATGCGACCCATATGTACAGTTTTGCTTTAGTTCCTTGTGCTTTACTCAAAAGGGGGTGTTGTTCCCCACCCTTTTCGGCTATCCACCATGTCTATTTAGCTTTCCATAGGCAGGAAAAAAAACAGTCAACCCCTAGTCCTTCTCTGCCCCAGTCTATTTTAAATCATGGTGGGGCCAAGGGTTCTTTGCTTAGGAAATCAATGAAGGTCAAATCTATTATAGCCACATGAATATTACCTTCTTAAACATGACCCAGAATTAAATATTGCATAAAGAAATTAAAATATGGTGGGTTACCATACTTGTTCATGGGCTGTGTGCTATATTTCAACTCAGTCCCATTAATTTTCATGAAGCTCAGCTGGATTACAGCAAAGGATCCATTTATACTACCAGTGTGAGCAGCACCTACCTTCCCCCTCTCCCCTACCTTCTTCTCTGCTGATAATGGTATACACTTAAGGCCCCGTCACTCACTGGATTACCAGACACAGTGTCACAACACAGCTGTTTTGTGACCTGGGACAGAGGCTCCTTTCCTGGCCCTAACACTAGGGGGCACCCTTGCTCACCCTGTTCCCCGGGATACTTCAGATGGCAAAGACACTAAATTAAAATATGGTGGTTTACCATACTTGTTCATGGGCTGTGTGCTATATTTCAACTCAGTCCCATAAATTTTCATGCAGCTCAGCTGGATTACCAGACACAGTGTCACAACACAGCTGTTGAGTGACCTGGGACAGAGGATCCTTTCCTGGCCCTAACACTAGGGGGCATCCTTGCTCACCCTGTTCCCTGGGATACTTCAGATGGCAAAGACACCGAAGTCTCCGTCCTTGCCTTATCTCCTAAGTTAGCCCTTCGCCTGTCCCTTCCCCTCACCCAGGGAAGTGGGGGTGCTACTGTGCACTGCAGTACACCAACCCGACAAACAGGGCAAAAAATACAAGGGTAAACTGAAAACTACACACACACAAAATATTCACTCACATATAACAGAGCAATCCACCATGGTGTGCAGGAAGAGGAATAAAGCACAACAGGGAAGGATAAGGAATTATCAGGCTTCAAACTCCTCTAGCACTCCTTCTCAAACCAACTTCTCTCCCTCCTAATCTTATGCAGCAAGTCCTAACTCTGGCAAGGACTAGCTAAAAAGGCCCAGATTTTATAGGGAAAAGGAGTGACTATCCAAGTACAGCTGAACACAGGGATTTCCAACATGCCCGATTAACCCCTGTTTTGCTGGGAGAAATAAACACATTTTATAAACCGGAGAAGTGCTTCTTCTCAGCGGCAGTGTAGGAGCAACCAGACTCTGCGGTCTTCTGCTTAGGCTCCGTTGCGGTAACCCCTTGACACACAGCTTCTGTTTTTAAAAAGAAAAAACAACATTCGTGTTTTTCTTTCCATGTACAACTCACTTAATAGTGTGAGCTATGAACTGACCATTTGATGTCACAAGCAGCGGAAAACAATAGCCAGTCGAGCCATTGCAAAAATATATTGTGATGCCAAATTCACATCTATATGTGGCAAATTTAAATTTGGCAACTTTGCATTACCATGGGTAACCGTTGGTAATAAAAGTGATTAGATGATTTGTGAAATTAAAAAAAAATGTATTTTCATCAGAACCTC
Organism: Dendrobates tinctorius; assembly: GCF_039654945.1. NCBI lineage: Eukaryota > Metazoa > Chordata > Amphibia > Anura > Dendrobatidae > Dendrobates > Dendrobates tinctorius. Next base: position 11,891,892 of record NW_027361677.1, read on the forward strand.
TCAGAGAAAATGAAAACATTTTTGTTAAGTCACCTCACCCATTGATTCTCCCCTAAAAAAGCAACCTTTCTGTATGAAATTGGAAACAACGAAAACTCTCTCGAATACTGAAATGGTCGAGTCTACGGGAAGAGCTACAATTGGTTGAGTCAACAAAGTTCACGACTTGTTCTCTACTTACTTTTCTTTTTCTCCGGTTGCCCTGTGGTCACAAATATTATTTTCTATCTCACCTATCCAAGTCGGCTATCATTCCCTCAACATAATTATAACTGTTTACTCTCGTAGATGGATAGACCCTTAACAGTTGGACTAAATGACTAAACCAGGAGTTATAATGCTTTCAATTAAGCATTTCAGCTGAAAAAATTATCTTCGGCAGTAAATGGTGATAGTTTGTGGCTTTAGGCCCTGAGTTTAGTGGAGAAAACATCTTTTTTTCCCTGTTAAGTTAAATTGTAAGTGTTGAAGTAAAAATGCAACATCAGCTTTAAATATATAACAAGATGCCTCGGCTTAGAATAAAGTTTTATTCTTCATCTTAATTGCTTATTTGGGACTATTATAAACTGCCTGCGAAAGCATTTTATGCTATTAGCATCTACAGCATGTTTTAAGGTTGTAAAGGAAAATTTCTGTACAATTTGATTGAAGGAGGGTGCCAGGATGGAAGAGAGGCTCTGGACAGATACAAGTAATCTAATAGCTCGTGAAGAATGTGATGATAATATTTCCCCAGTCGTAACTCTGGTCAACATTTTTCCTAAGTGAATTTATTTTTAATGATTAGTTGGATGAAGAAAAAAAAATGCCGTCATCAAAATAATTCGGTGGTAGGCCAAAATTTCGAAAGGAAAAAGATGAATGAATTTACAAGGGATCATCACACAAAATGCTGCAAAACTTCAGCCATTGCGTACTAAACAAGAAGTCATTTTAATTATGAAAATTGTATTATTTTTACCTGATTTCCACACACTATAGATCACTTTTCATCTCGGGAAAAGATATTAGATCATCCCTATGGGATTTGCTAAAATGGGAAGCTAGCTCTACTATGCTGATAAGTTGAGTTATGCTACATGTACTATATTTGGGAAGAAAGGTGCATTTTCTTCTGAGTTTTTTTCTGTATAGGAGGAATCAGGGCTGGCTTCAGGTTTTCGTGGGTCCCAGTTGAAATAGTCTCAGTGGGCACCTTTATGTGTTATGGGCACCACATAGTCCTCCATACAGTATTATAATTACCACATAATCCGCCATACATTATTATGGGCACCACATAGTCCTCCATACAGTATTACGGGCACCACATAGTCCTCCAAAGAGTATTATGGGCACCACCGGACTTCATCAGAAAATCCTTTTTCGGTATTCAGAACTGAACAATGACTGTGCGTGTTCACCCATCTCTAGTCCTCTACTTAAGGGCACCACTGTCTTCTAGCTATGAGTGCTGGCCAGAAATTTTTGTCAAATAAGAATGAACATTATTGACTAGCATAATGTCATCGGCATTAAAACCAAAGTTCTAGTAATAGGTTTCCTTTGGGTAAATGAAATCACAACTTCAATATCAGCCTCAGCCCCTGGATAAACACAAGGCAAGATGGTACTCGATGGATCTTTGGGGCACAAATATTTCACATTTACTCATGACAATAAGTAAGGTGTCACACAAGTCTTTTTACCTATGCAGAGCTGCTATGAACAAGCCGGATAGGCTTCTAAGTCCTAATGTGAAACAAAAATATAGATGTATAGAGCTTCACCACAAAGGTATTCCGAAAATCCAGTATGGCGATGCTGATCATTCATCACCGCAGAAAAAACGTCTAATGTGCATCCAACCAAGTTATGCACAACCATCAACACATCAGTACGGATTCTTACTATGGGGGTTGAGACCTTACTGATGTGTCCATGGGGGTTAATTATATTAAAGCTTTCTGGATCCACTTAAAGCACCACTCCAATGTTTTATTTCCAGCTCTAGAATTGTGCTGCTATTCTAAAGTCTCAGACCATACTCTTATACTTACCCTCCACCTTTTATTGGCACCGCTCTGGTCCCGGTGTATATATCTTGTGACCCCCAACTTCTGACTGCCCGGAAGTCAGAAGTTATGTCACAAGCTCTCAATTCAAGTTTATGAGAGTCAGAAAGAGGTTTTCTTAGACTTTTATTAAGTTGCGACCTCCCTGTCGCTCCATGAAAGACTGGAGTGAGTCGGCAGGTCACACGCTTCTGGAGACCGTCTGGAGCGACGCCGATAGAAGGTGAAGAATGCGATGGTTAAGTGTGAGAGTAGGGGCAGGGATCTAAAATTAGAAGCTCCACTCCAACAGTGAAGCACAAAAAAATATGGAGTGGTGCTTTAAGACATTTTCTCATGGTTTTGAAGCTTTGGTGAGCAATAAGCATCACCATGCTGGATTCTTTTAATATCCTGGAGTTGAAGTTTTATGCATCTATATGTTTTGTTTTACTCCTGAAAATTGTTAAAGAAAATCTAATTAATCTAAGCAAGCCATACACATAATTTTTGACATTTTCATCTACTATATACAACATATGCCTACCTGACCCCAATGTTAGCTGGTATTTTATTATGCCCAATCTTTTGTTTATCTTAAGACAAATAAAGTTGAAGCTGTCTTCCAATGTTATTAAAAATGGATGTTGGTCATTGGGATAGCTCTAAAAAAAGCTGAAAAAGCTCTAACTCTCGGCATCATATTTTGGCACGCTATGTAATTATACCTCTTCTGTTGTATAAGAAAAATTGTTAAATTGTTGGGGGTACTCTTAAAAGCTTTCCAAACTCTTATGTCTTGCTACTGGAAGTATCCATGGATTACAAGAGAGAATTAGAAAAGTCGAGGCTTTTGAACGTTTGTCTCTCTTGACCTTTCTATGATTTGGTTGTAGATAAGAGAAATAATTGAATCATCATTTTGGCTAAAAAAAAATAGAAAAAAACTAGGCCATTTTTTTAAACCTCATGCAAAATAGTTAAAATCACTCTATTTCAGATAAATTTCTTAGAAATGTTTGATATCACAAAGCATTGGCACCCAGAGAAGAAGAAAGACATAGAATAGATCAAGTCATGGGTGGTGCCATCCATGATTTGATAAACTGCCATGACTAGAGATGAGTGACTTTGCCTTTTTTAGGGTAGAGTCGGGTTTCATGAAACCCGACCTTCTCAAAAGTGGAGTCGAACGAAATCGGCTGACTATCGGGAAAAGTCGAAGGTCCGACTGAAACACGAAACCCAATGCAAGTCAATGGGGAAGCAAAGTCGGCAGGGAGTGGAGGACAGGAAACACACCTACATGCCGGACCGCTTTTTTAAAGTGTGTGAAATCTCTCTCTCCCCGGACGCTGCACATGTCATCTCGTTGCCCACAGTGTACGTCCTTGCTCAGTGGCTGAAAAAAGTCACGTGCAAGCATTCTGGGAAATCCGACTTTGAGCTTGTTTTGCCGACCGCATGGCCGACTTCACGCTGTGATCGGGTTTCGGTCGTCGAAACCCGACTTTGCCATAAGTCGGCGACTTATGAATCTGGCCGACCTGTTTCACTCAACTCTAGCCATGACCACTTGGCCTATTTTCCAGTACCTTGTTAACTAACAATTTATTCATTCTGGAGAAGAGTCTGGCATACTTTAGGTTCTCATCACCTGAAAGCTAAGGGGTGATCTAAAATGGATTGACCACCCTTTTTCTTAAGGTCTCATGGGCTGCGTCTTTGATATCTATGACACTGTCGCAATGAGTTTTGCCAATTGAAAGTGAAGCTTCAATACTATATATTTTCTCCATATTTCATCTCTCTTACATTAGCAATGGAAGGAAAAAAATCTATTTCAAAAGGATATTATTAGGACCATTTCAAATATTATATCATTCCATTCTCTTTGATATTCTTCCATTCTCCTGTTCTCGTAACAAAACCACATATAAAGAGTATTTATTCTAAGTGGTCCCAGACTAGATTCTCTAATTAAACTAGCAGCCACTGTTAACTGGGTTGATGCAAAAGATTTAATTACTTCATCCTCAAAGGTGTCATTGGGGATGTTTTTGCGTTAAGTGTTAAAAAAAAGAAAAAAACCTGGTCATTACGGTTGTCCTTTAAAATTCAGCAAATGAAGAGAAATTACAAAGTACTGGAGAAAATAAAAGTAGCGGACGATGAAGCAGTGTAGTTGTATTATTTAAATGACCTCTTTTCTAACAGGTTTAAGAGATCAAAATGCACCAATAGAAACCAAATATTACACGGAAGTGGTGTTTGATGTAGGAGTGTCATTGTAATTATGTTCGACACGGTTGTACACTTTTTTGAGGTGTCCTTCGAAAAGAGATACTTTGAACCTTGAAGATAAAGAACTACAGAGGATCTTTTTTTCTCTCTTAGATTCTAAATGAAATAACAAACCGGCAGTAACATAGTAATACATTATTAATTTACTATGATATGAAATACTCTTAAGGTTTCGCCAACTTTTTTTTTGTTGAGCCAAAACTTTGAGAGTGATGGTTGAAAGTTTAAAAAAATAAGAAAAAATTTTTCAAGAATTTCCAATGTCGTTAATTTAATTTACTAGGATATAAAATTCTTTTAAAGGATTTGGTAACTTTTTTGTTGAGCAAAAATTTTGAGAGTGATGGTTGAAAGTTTAAAAAAAAAATAGGAAAAAGTTTTTCAAGAATTTCCAAAGGCCTTAATATAATTTATGATGATATAAAATTCCTTTAAAAGTTTTGGCAACTTTTTTGTTGAGCCAAACCTTCGAGCGTAAGTAAATAGGAAAAAAATGTTTTTCAAGAAAACTGAAGGTGTTATCAACAATATCCATTAAAGGAAAAAGAGAAAAATAAAAGAAAAACATCAACAATAAAGTTGGGCGGTAGGTGATATCAAATAGCAATGCCATTACTCAACACAACAGACTCAGATTTCTTGGGCACTGTAGAGGAAATTATTCTTGAGGTGTCCTCCATTTATGCATAACGTGTATTCAGATGTTTTTCACTATTTCTTTTTGCCCTGTTTCCTTACACCTGATATTTTGTGGCATACAACCCAACATAAAATTTACTTTATTGTTCCCTCTACTCAGGGTCCATTGTCTCCAACCTCTCATTGTACATGAAATCCCTTCTGAAGTGTTAAAAGTTGACTCGCTAGGAGACATCCCAAAAACAATGCATGGTCCAGCAGAAAAAAAAAATCCTAGACATCATATTTAGCTGTCACTTGAGCACTGTACATAGTCACCTGGCAGCTCCAAAATGGCTTCCACAAACAGGCTTGATGCTAGCTACCTAATTTCCCAGAGCCCAGAGGGATTGTCCTGGCCTTCACCCTTAAACCCTGTACGGGAATCTGAGCTTATGTAGGGGTTCATGGGCAAAGACCACAGAGTCAGTTGCTTTTCGGTGGTGTAAGTTGACCAGAAGGATAGTCAGGTAGCCGGGTCATATATGGGAACTGATTCTCAGGGGTTTATATAGTGAACAGCTCCACCCAGTCCTGACAGCAGATGGAAATCCAAACAGGATTATCCCTGAAGCTTCTGCACTGACCACAGCCACAAGTCCTAGAACCAGAAATAACATAGAATTGATGCTGTCAAGTATCACCCACTACAAAGGAGCTGCCAAAGAGGAGACATGCACGGATGTTTCATTAGTATCATAAAATTGTACATATACTTTGGGTATTATGAAAATTGAGAACAAAATATGAATTAAAATAGGTCTTTCAGTCTTAAACTTGTTCATGCTACTCTATTCCCTCATTGTGTTACATAAGTACTGTATCTTGTTTAATCCCTTCTCCATTGCAAAAAGAAAGGGTTGCATGATTCACTCCTTCCCTGTTTGCCAAGAAGCTGAGTAGAGTATTGGACAAATTCCATCTCCTCCAACATTATGGACAATACATAGAAGACATCTGGTTGACTCTTTAAGTTGGTATGGATGTGATGCACTCCTGCTTGACTGATGGTTTGACACCCTGGCCCGATTTGTACATTCTTTGTTGCTGCAAGCAGAGGAAATGTTGATTTTGGCAGCATCTGAGAAACACAGTGACACAAGTTAGCTTGATCTGGTGCTAATAGTGATAACCAGTAGAGATGGGCAGACCCTTGGATGTTCAGGTCTTGCAGGTTTGGTCGAACAGCAAAAAAAAGTTTGGGTTCGTGTACCAGAACAGTACCTGGATTTGAACCCAAACTCGGACCCCATTCACTTGAATGGGCGGAATGAAAATCCAGTGTTTACCATTTGCATGTCACCTGCATGACAGCACGGCAAACACTGCTTCTGATTGTCTCTAAAATAATTTTTTTTTATTATTTAAATAAATAGTTAAAAAAAAAATCATGGGTCCCCCCATTTTTGACAACCAGCCAAGCTAAGGCAGACAGCTGGGGGCTGGTTTTCTCAGGCTGGTAAATATTTACCTCTGATCAGAAACAGTGTTTGCCATGCTGTCACCCGGTGTTCGGGGGGGCTGAACCTGAACAGTAACACAGACTTCCTGGTGAAGTCAATGTTTGATGTCCATGCCCGAACAGCAGGTGTTTGGTACGGACGCTGAACTTTACTTTTCCAGTTTGCCCATCTCTAATAATCAGCAATCTGACCGGCATTAGAGCAGAACTTACAAACTCTATCTGAAACAGCTTGTGAGCACTGAATTTCCTGCAAAGGATATGAACAGTAAAGAGTACAATTAAATTCTTGAAAATGTACAGGATTTTTAATAACAAGTAAATTGCATGTTTTTTTTTAAAGAACTTTGCATTTTTACACATTTAAAATGATGAGAATAACCCTTTAAATGCATTGTCCAAGTTTGAGAGCAAATTGTGCAGTCATTCTGTTGACGAGTCTCAGCCGGCTTACCCCAAATAGAAGGGAAGGTGACTAGTCAGCACGTGTCAAATCTTATACATGTGGTCATGTTACCGCTCGCTCTCACCGGCAATGGCGAGGAATGGAGACAGCATGCACACCGCGCACTGTCACGATTCATAGTGACTTTATGTGGCTGCAAATTTCTGAGTCATGACAGTGTGCAGTGCACACGCTTTCTCGATTTCCCGGTAATGTCGATGCGTTCTATTTGTGGTCATGTGGCGACTAGACGCCGTCGGCTTCTCTCAATTTCCTTCTGTTGAGACTAGTCACCAAAATGACATCAGACTTTGCTCTCAAACCTGAACAACTCCATTAATTTCAACTTCATACTGTCTCAGAGACTAAAGCTCCCGTCACAGTAAGCGAGATTGCTAGCGAGATCGTTGCTGAGTCACAAGTTTTGTGACGCAACAGCGACCTCAGCAGCGATCTCGCTATGTTTGACAGGTAGCAGCGACCAGGCCCCTGCTGTGAGATCGCTGGTCGTGTCGGAATGACCTGGACATTTTTTTGATCGTTGAGGTCCCGCTGGGTAGCATGCATCGGTATGTTTGACACCTTACCAACGACCTCGTTAGCGACTCAGAAGCGAGACACATAGGCGTGGATCTTTACAAAGGTCGCTATGGGTCGCCGTATCGTTGCTGCATCGTTGGGAAGATCTGATTGTTTGGCAGCTCACCAGCGACCTCATAGCGATGCAGCAACGATCCCTACCAGGTCGTATCGTTGTCGGGATCGCTGTCGCGTCGCTATGTGTCACAGGGACTTTAATTTATCAAGGAGGGTGGAGCGAAACATCCTTTAATGACCTTTTAGCTAAACTTTAGCTTTTTTCATATCTTTCTTTAAGAATAACTTTTACAGAACAATTTACTTCTGAAGGCGCTCCTATTGTTTAGAAATAGTAAGTGGGCATCTGCGAAATGTTGCAGGTACAAAAATGGTATTTGTGCCAAAACTTGACCTTTCATAAGTGAATTCTTAAAAGATTTGCTCTTTGTTGGTAGATATCTCAGTAAACATTCCTTGTATTTTGCTAGAGGTTAATAGATTCCACAGAAGATACAAATGTTTAACCACCACCCCCCTACTATCATGATAAGGGCAGAAAGTCAATGCTCCCGGTTTAATGTCATTTTACCATTTAGAGATGCAATATCTCCATTTTCTTTGATGTTTTGTTCTTTTTTTTATCAAGGAAATGAAAAACATATATTAAAAAACAAGAAGTATAAAAGTCGCTAATGCACCAGCCTCTATAAAATGTGACTTTGAAGTAAGCAGAATATGTCAAATATTGATCCCAAGTTCCTGAATGCACTCCAGAGCTGTAATTTGCAAAGGAGAAATATTGACCCGGTGAAGAAAAATCTGGTCTATTGAGTGCGACAAAAATACTTTCAGTTCAACTCTAGCTTTGGCTTAAGGTCTGTAAAAAAAAAAAAAAAAAAAAAGAAATGCGGCTCCGATACTAAAATCCGCAGAATAAAAAACATGTGATTTAGTGTTAAAATGAAGTGAGAGATGATCGTCTTCCATCATGTCAGTGTAAATCTAACACATCAAAATCTCCAGGTTTGTGAATTGCACGAAGTTATTAAAGTAGAAAGTACTACAGATGGAGCAAGATATATTATATCGAGCTAGGTAACAACTTTCAGTACATTTTGTGCTTTTTTTTTTTACATTTTTGCTGCATAAAACTTTTCAAACTTTTCAATTTTCTACTCGTGCTGAGTTACAGTCTTTCCCGCAAGATTGTGAACACACATTATTCAACATTGTATTGAATTCTTGTGAAATCTGCTGCATCTCAAAAGAGGATCTTTTACCAGTTTGAGCATGTTAAACTGGCCACATCATACAGTAGTAGCTGCAGAACTAAATAAAACATAGTTTTTATTTTTTTCTCACGGAGATATTAGATTGCAACATTTAGGTTATAATTAATCATTAACTAGAAGGGAGAGTTGCAATATTGTTTCTCTGGGGGCGTGTACTTCTTCCCCTGTTTGACGTTGGCCAATCATAAGCAGGCAACAACTTAAAAGGGAGAAAAAGAACACACTTTCCACAATAGCTTGTGAGACACGTAATAATGACAATTTTCTTTCTTTATTGGTCTAACTGCAGAGCTTTGTGTTGCTTACATGTGCTGATAGTAGAGCAGAGATTACTAACATCTTTCAGATTTCATCTCACAGAGCAGTCAGTGTGGGGGAGGGACATACATCAGAGCTGACAGCACTGTGAGAGAAAAGTTGCAGCTGTAGATGTGTTTGTAATGAATCGCCTATGGAGAATAGCATGAATGTGACCAACTAATGGTATAAAAAGTTACATAATTTATTGAGAAAATAATCATTAAAAAAAACATTTTAAAACAGTGCTGGAATAACAACAACATACTGGACAAGATTCACAGAAAAAGAGGTGGAAAAAGTTGAAGACCTGAGGATATAGTTATATTTATTATGTATTGTTATGTATTTATTATTATTATTATTATTATTATTATTTACATGACATGGCATAATGAACTTGGACTAATTGGTGCAAATTGCTTGTAATGTGACAAGTCTCAGCTCTGCTGTACCCCTTCTCATACTTACTGTGATGATCTGAAAGATAAAAATCCTTGCTTTACCCCGTCAGCTGTTAACCGATTCCGTGATAGTCCGATGTTGACGTCATACACAACTGCAATACTACAGTCCCATATAGTGCAGGGTGGTCATTAATAGGAGCTTATTCTCAGCACCTAGAAACGGCCCCTACACAGTTTTTGCCAACAGCTGATCATGGGGGTGCAACGTTTTGGACCCCCACTGATCTGACATTGATGACCTGTCTACTGGATAGGTCGTCAATATCAAATAGCAGCCACAAGGTAAATCAATCCACAAAATGACAACTAAATTCTTCCATCACTAGAGTCAACAAATGACTTTTTCCCTAGTTCGTGTTCGGATATTGATGTAATAATACTTTGCATCCGTAGAAATTTTCTCAAGTTGGATATTGCAGGAGGGGAGTTTAAAAAATGTACAATGATACAAGCAAGTCAGTGATGATTCACAAAATGCCTCCCATAAATGCCAGAGCTGGACATGATTATATTTATTTTCTGTCTGCTAACAAGAAGTCTGCTCATACAGCTGCCCACAGAGCACAACAAATCAAGACGGGCATAAAATCCAAAGAGAGGAAGAGTGAAGAAGTAGAAGCTGGCGATACTAATATATGCATTCCAAAAAAGACTGAAAGTTACTGCAGCATTATGCACAGTCCTATTCTATGCTTACCAACATATGAATCCCATATAGATTAAAATGTATAAGCCCCAGCTTTATTTCTATTTAAATTGGTTGTCCAACCTTGAGGCTCAAGTCTGCAGTCTATCTATGTGACTGCAGACTTGTGAATCCTCACAGCGCGCACCGTGCTCTCTGTCATGATTCACCGGTGCCAGCCACAGGCGGTCATATAACTGCAAGGATGTCATTTTCATACTTCCAGCCACATTACGACTAGATGTGTCCAGCCTTGCTTCGTTCGTCTAGTCTGCACGTGACCACTTGCATAGAAATCACATTCTTGCGATCAAAAGACCACCTTGGGCTGGCACCAGAGAATTCTGACAGCAAAACACTGTGGACCGTGAGGATTTACAAGTCTGCAGTCACAATAAACTTGAACCCCAAGCCTTGATAACCCTTTTAATGACACCTCTCAAACTGAAAATATTCATAAAAAATCCTCTAAATCATATAATATCAGCTGCCATACAGCAATAATTAGAAGGATGCAAAGGTCTTTTAATAGCCACATCTTGCTATATGGAAGTCAATATCACTGTTCCTCGAGGGAGGGTATTTTAATGTGTTTCAACTCTTAAAGGGTATGTTTCTCTTGTCAATCAATCTTTTTAATGTTCTAGTCTATCCTGCATTGGAAGCAGTTGCACAAAAAATCTCAAAGGGAATATGTTATTAAGTTTTTGCTACCTATTCTCAGAGCAGCATGATGTAGGGGTAGAGACCCTGATTCCAGCTATGTGTCACTTACCGGGTTGCTTGTTGTAACTTTGATAAAATCATAGTTTTATCAGTAGGAGATTATCACTAAAGGACTAGTACACCATCTGCCATGTAATTCAACCACACACCCTTCACTGATTGGCAGCTTTCTGCCTATGCACAGTGTACACATAAATATTGCCAATCAGGGTTGTGGGGGAATTTTACACTGCTCAAAATTCAAAGAACTGGTAGATCTGCAACAAATACAACAGTGATTTTATAAAAACTGTAGTAATCAGCCCGGTAGGTGATACATCTCTGAAGTTAGGATTTCTGCCCCTACATCTGATGGGGGAGCAAAAACCTGATTGCCTTTAAGTACAAATATCAGCGCATTTTGTGTTTAGAGCTTCTATAGTATGCAGATCTTGTGTCCTTGTAAGGTGCACAGGGCGGTAATCATGGCCGAGGGGCTGCTGGGCTCCCACACCCTGGCAACCTACAAATAAACGGTGTCCTGATTCTCCTGTGCTATGCGTGTGGTGTGTAATGCTAACGTTTTGGTCACAGGCCTCTGCTGTCTCCGGAACCGTCGCACACAGATTAGGGGACATCAAATTCGTTTTATAATAAAGAAGTTTACTTAGCTGTCCATTTTCATTATGAGACACGCAGTATTGGGCACAAACTTTTCAGTTTTCAGAGTTCATAGCACAGCACGTTCTGATGTCCGCTGATCGCTCGCCCTGAGCTATCACTTTCCTCTCTGGCATCTCTGGCCTCTAGGGATACTCAGTTCGGCTCTGTAGCTCCCATGAGTCCAGTCTCAAGACCCTTATGTGATTGCTGGTCCGACTTCCTCTCCTAGGAAGATATTGAGGCACTCTTCTCAGTTTCTTTGCCGGACCATAGGCCCTTGATGTTCCAGGAATGTCCGCTCCGAATTTAAGGTTGACTGTTGTGAGTTCATTTTCCCCTTGATTACTGAGGCCCGAGGAACTCCCTCTTCTGGTTAAGAAAGGTAGTGAGCCTGATTGTCAAACACCTGAGGCTGATGATGAGGACTGGCTGAGTGGAGTTACGGACTGGATATAAGGCTGCCGACGCCCTTCTGCCCTGCGGGTGATTTCTCTGTGGGATCCTTGGAGACCAGTCTGAATTCCTGCTCCTCCAAAGCTAAGTTTGCTGCTCGGCCTTTTGCTTTTGTGCTTTAACTTTGTTTTTGCTTTGTTTTTCTGGATTTCTGCCATTCCCTGCTGGGGTGTGCTGAATTCATTTAGTTCTGTCTTCTGAAAATACCTGAGTGCTGATTCAGTTTTTGAAGCCTAGCTGCTTCAGGGCCTTTTTCATATCAGCTGGTTGGCTTATGTCTTTGATAGGGTTTTGGCAGATTGCAGACAGCAGCCTTCCTGACCTTTCCTATCTAGGTAGTTTTGGGGCCCCGTCTTTGCTCAGTCTATCTTTCTGTCTGTGTTAGTATTTTCATCTTGCTTCACCGTCATTATATGTTGGGGGCTGCCTATTGCTTTGGGGTCTGCTCTGGGGCAGTTTAGATTTCCCCTTTCTTTCTTTAGGCCTATGTATTTCTCCGGCTGTGATCGAGGGGTCTAGGGCATCGTAGGAACCCCCCACGGCTACTGCTAGTTGTGTTGATAGGTTCAGGGGTCTGCAATCTGATAGTTGCCAACTTCTCTGGTTTTCTGGACTTAGCTTGTATTTCTGCTTTTGCCTCCTATGGTGACTCATTCATAACAGTTGACATTCTCTTGCTGCTGAACAGACCGTGCTCTTCCTGTCCTCCGGACCTCAAACTTCTGCTCTCTCTAATTCTAAACTCTCAGTTTAACTCTAACTGACTCTATTCTGGAAGTCCTCCTCTTGTTAACTTTCCTGATCTCCCACAATAGAGCTGTTCCTCAACACATTAACTGTGTCTTAACCTGTACCTATCTGCTTCCTGATTCTACAGTGCCATTCACTGCATTTTCTTTTTCCTTATCTACATCTAATGCTCTATCTAAACTTGTGTCTTATACTTAACCCTAAACTTTCCCTATATGTTTTACATAAGGAACATTATACAATCTTCACATTACATAACATTAACTGTGCACCTTAGTGCCTATAAGGTTCTATGCACAATAAAACAACATAATGCTACCTTCAGGGGAGAGGCATTTCATCTCTACACATAATCTAGTCATATAAGACATATTATTATTATGCTTATATAGCCCCATCATTTTCTGCAGAGCTATACAGTCATCGCCATCACTGTCACTATTTTGGATCACATTCTGAATTCCCTATCAGTATGTCAGTATGTGTGGGAGGAAAGCGGAAAATCCAGAAAACCCACACATACAAGGGGAGAACATACAAACTCCTTACAGATATTGTCCTTGAAGGTATTTGAACCGAGGTCCCCAGAGCTTCAATGCTAACCACTGAGCCATCGTGCTTCGCTATATAAGCTACTATTTAGAATTTTTAAATTAGCCAGATAAGCCAAAGTCATTTTCCCAGGAGATTTGAATCCCTATGAATCGACTCACTGTGAATCAAAGGTACTCAAGAGACTCCAAATTCTTTGAAAAATGTGTCTTACACTCTTCAACTAATCTCCTTCAGTCTTGTGCTGTCACACACTATCTGTACAGTTTCTTCAGTGTTTTTTATGGCTTTTCTCCATATCTCAATAGCATAACTGTTAGCAATTATGTCCTCTCCCTATCCAGATTCACTATAAATGGCTGCTGCATTCCCTACCTCTGCTTTTATATAGGCTGCCATAGTTTCTCCTGATTAGAGATGGGCGAACCAGAACAGTAAAGTCCGGCATCCGTCCCAAACACTTACTGTTCGAGGACACTGAACACGGATTTTACCAGGAAGTCCATGTTACTATTCGGGTTTGGCCCCTCGAACGCCAGGTGTTTGTCGCGCTGTCACATGCATGACAGTGCAGCAAAGACTGCTTCTGATCGTTGGTAAAATCATCACCTCCCGTCAGACAGCGGTGGTTTCTGTAAAGTCAAAGTTTCTCATGATTAGAGATGGGCAAACCTAAGCAGTAAAGTTCGGCGTCTGGGTTCGGATTCAGGTCCAGGTTCGGGATTGGGTCCGGGTACTATTCTGGTACCCGAACCCAAACTTTTTGTAACTATTCGGCCTAACCCACTCACCCCGAACATCCAAGTTTCCGCCCATCTCTACTCCTGATTGGATATGCAATACCATGTGAAGTGATAGCAGCAAAACATTATGAGATTTATTCTAACTACCCCATATGGGGACAGAATTAGATATTGTTCTCTAACATAAGGAAAATTGGTTTCTGCTTATACAAACTATGTTACTATGATTTGATTTAATGCAGGTCATCCCGATGATGCTACAGTGCAAATTTTCGGAGATCCTGTCGAGTTCCTTGTCTTATCAGTAGACCCCATTGCGTGTACATTTATTACATGTTCTAGTCTCAGGCATAATTTGGCTATCTCATCGTGTTCACAAGCCAGGACAAACAAAGCATGTGGACTTAACTTCCCATTTTTCATAGCAAACAAAACCAAAGATATGGAAACATTCCTTTTACTTTATAAGCTTTATTAATATTTTACCACATTTACAAATGCTGAACAGATGCCAAGATATTTCACTCTGCCAAATGCTGCTTTTATTTTACAGCACATGTTGTGCATTCTGTTTAAAAGCGAATACATCTGTTTGATTTTCTTCTTTTATCTTTTGTAATTCGGAGCTGTCTGGAGATCGACCATGAACCAGATGACTGGCGAATTTGGGAATTCAGCTGTAAATATTATTAAATAGACCCTGTCCGTTTTCCTATATGGATAACATATATAACACAAAACAAAGATTCGTTATGGCTTGAGTTGATGCGATTCTGATCGCAAGACTCGATCCGGTAATCTATGGCCGTTAGACGGGAGCCCCGAGAACTCTCTCCAAACCTGATGTCATCCTCAACTCCTCCTTTGATCAGTGAGACACATCATTATGACGTGAAGCACAAGTAGTCTGCTAAGCAAAAGAAGAGTTGTGGATGCCATCAGCTAAGTGGCGGTTTTCATGGTTCCTGTCTGGTGGCCACAGACCAAGTCCTGAAAATTGATTCGAACCCACTCTAGTTGGCACAGTTATGGAAATATCAATTGTATTTTCTGATATTTTAATTTGAATTTTCCATAATAAAGTATTTTTTTTGTAAGAAAAGACACTGATTTTTTATATGTTCCTTAATTTTTTAATAGACCCAGAGAAGTTCAGGTTCTGATACCCAACCAGAGTGCGCAGGCGTCGGGAGAGGTCTGGTGCCTGCGCACTGCAGAATTCTGCTCTGCCCTCAACAGGGCAGAGCAATGCGCCTGCGCCTGCGCCATTTCAGGATGGGAGAAGAGGACGTCATCGCATGAAGAAGGGAGGCGCCGGACCGGACTGCAACACCCATCGGACCGGACCGCCCACCTCCATGAGAATAATATAACGTGTTTTTCTTCTCTTTCAGGTTACATCGGAGGCTTATCTACAGCATTACAGAATGCTGTAGATAAGCCCCCGATGTCTATGCCGGCAGCTAATAGGGGAAAAAAAGGGTGACAGATTCCCTTTAAGAGCTTACACTCTACAGGAGAGAGAGTGAGTGGACCCTGCTGACCAGAAGAGCTTACACTCTACAGAAGAGAGATTGGATCATGCTGACCATAAGAGTTTACACTCTACAGGACAGAGTGAGAGGACCCCGCTGACTCTAAGAGGTTACACTCTATAGTAGAGATAAAGGACCCCACTAATCATAAGACCTTATACTCTACAGGAGAGAGAGAAGACCCAGCTGACCATAAGAGCTTACACTCTGTTGGAGAAAGAAAGAGGGCCTCACTGACCATATGTGCTTATACTCTATAGGAGAGAGAGAGGACCCCATTGAGTATAAGAGCTTACACTCTACAGGAGAGTGAGGATCCTGCTGACCATAAGAGCTTACACTCTACAGGAGAGAGAGAGGACCCCGCTGACTATAAGAGCTTACACTCTACAGGAGAGTGAGGACCCTGCTGACCATAAGAGCTTACATTCTACAAGATAGAGAGGACCCCACTGACCATAAGAGCTTACACTCTACTGGAGAGAGAGAGGACTCCACTGACTATAAGAGCTTACACTCTACAGGAGAGACAGAGGACCCTGCTAACCATGAGCTTAAACTCTACAGGAGAGAGAGAGAACAATGCTAACCATAAGAGCTTACACTATACAGGAGAGAGAGAAGACCTCACTGACCGTAAGAGCTTACACTCTACAGGAGAGAGAGCGGACCCCACTGACCATATGACCTTACAGTCTACAGGAGAGAGATGACCCTGCTGACCATAAGAGCTTACACTCTACAGGAGAGAGAGGACCCCACTGACCACAAGAGCTTACACTCTACAGAAGAGAGAGTGGATCATGCTGACCATAAGAGTTTACACTCTACAGGACAGAGAGAGGACTCCACTGACTCTAAGAGGTTACACTCTATAGTAGAGATAAAGGACCCCACTAATCATAAGACCTTATACTCTACAGGAGAGAGAGAAGACCCAGCTGACCATAAGAGCTTACACTCTGTTGGAGAAAGAAAGAGGGCCTCACTGACCATATGTGCTTATACTCTATAGGAGAGAGAGAGGACCCCATTGAGTATAAGAGCTTACACTCTACAGGAGAGTGAGGATCCTGCTGACCATAAGAGCTTACACTCTACAGGAGAGAGAGAGGACCCCGCTGACTATAAGAGCTTACACTCTACAGGAGAGTGAGGACCCTGCTGACCATAAGAGCTTACATTCTACAAGATAGAGAGGACCCCACTGACCATAAGAGCTTACACTCTACTGGAGAGAGAGAGGACTCCACTGACTATAAGAGCTTACACTCTACAGGAGAGACAGAGGACCCTGCTAACCATGAGCTTAAACTCTACAGGAGAGAGAGAGAACAATGCTAACCATAAGAGCTTACACTATACAGGAGAGAGAGAAGACCTCACTGACCGTAAGAGCTTACACTCTACAGGAGAGAGAGCGGACCCCACTGACCATATGACCTTACAGTCTACAGGAGAGAGATGACCCTGCTGACCATAAGAGCTTACACTCTACAGGAGAGAGAGGACCCCACTGACCACAAGAGCTTACACTCTACAGAAGAGAGAGTGGATCATGCTGACCATAAGAGTTTACACTCTACAGGACAGAGAGAGGACTCCACTGACTCTAAGAGGTTACACTCTATAGTAGAGATAAAGGACCCCACTAATCATAAGACCTTATACTCTACAGGAGAGAGAGAAGACCCAGCTGACCATAAGAGCTTACACTCTGTTGGAGAAAGAAAGAGGGCCTCACTGACCATATGTGCTTATACTCTATAGGAGAGAGAGAGGACCCCATTGAGTATAAGAGCTTACACTCTACAGGAGAGTGAGGATCCTGCTGACCATAAGAGCTTACACTCTACAGGAGAGAGAGAGGACCCCGCTGACTATAAGAGCTTACACTCTACAGGAGAGTGAGGACCCTGCTGACCATAAGAGCTTACATTCTACAAGATAGAGAGGACCCCACTGACCATAAGAGCTTACACTCTACTGGAGAGAGAGAGGACTCCACTGACTATAAGAGCTTACACTCTACAGGAGAGACAGAGGACCCTGCTAACCATGAGCTTAAACTCTACAGGAGAGAGAGAGAACAATGCTAACCATAAGAGCTTACACTATACAGGAGAGAGAGAAGACCTCACTGACCGTAAGAGCTTACACTCTACAGGAGAGAGAGCGGACCCCACTGACCATATGACCTTACAGTCTACAGGAGAGAGATGACCCTGCTGACCATAAGAGCTTACACTCTACAGGAGAGAGAGGACCCCACTGACCACAAGAGCTTACACTCTACAGAAGAGAGAGTGGATCATGCTGACCATAAGAGTTTACACTCTACAGGACAGAGAGAGGACTCCACTGACTCTAAGAGGTTACACTCTATAGTAGAGATAAAGGACCCCACTGAGCATAAGAGCTTACACTCTACAGGAGAGAGAGAGGACCCCACTGACCATAAGAGCTTACACTCTACAGGAGAGTGAGGACCCCGCTGACCATAAGGCCTGTTTCTCATTTCCATTTCTTGACAGAAGGCCAAATCCGCCACAGCTGTTAAAAACGGATCCGCTGCCGTTGTGGGCCAAACGGTTGTTACTGGATCCGTGATGTGTACGGATCCGCTGGAGTCGGCATGTGGGCGAAATTTAAAGGAACCACGGTCCGGAGAGATAGAGAGAGAGAGATTTTTTTTGGCACTTCCAGAACGGTATATAGGTTTAATATGCTCAGCAGGGGAAATCTGCCGGGCATGTGCACTATAAAATAGCGGCCCGTCGCTGCAAAAAAACGTTGCATCGTCCGTCTCTTCCGCCCGGGAGACGCTAAAATTTTCACGGATCTGCCAAAAAACGTATATCTGACGGACGAACATCAGTCAAATCCGACTTTAATGCAAGTCTATGGGGGAAAAAAACGGATCCGCCAAAAAATGGGAGGATCCGTTTTTTCCTAAAAGTGGCAGATTTTGACTGACGTCAAAAAACTGAAGTGTGAAACAGGCCTAAGAGCTTACATTTTACTGGAGAGAGAGGACCTCACTGACCATAAGAGCTTACACTCTACAGGGGAGAGGAATTTGCTGACCATAAGAGCATACACTCTATTGAAGAGAAAGGACCCCACTAACCATAAGAGCTTACACCATACAGAAGAGAGAGGACCCCATTGATCATAAAGAGAGAGCGCGAGAGTGAACCCGTGACTATAAGTGTTTACACTCTATAGGAGAGAGAGACTTACACAGTGACTCAACATAAACTGTGCTCTGTAGAGAACCGCTGACCTGTGATATCTCAGGTACTGACCATCACTGTACAAGGTGTGATAATCAATTAGATGTCATAGCTGCAGGGCATTTTGGAAAGGGCAAAGAAAAATGAGGCTAGACCAGTTTCTGATGTTTCATCAGTGTGCGAATTGGTGCTGAGCAAATTTTTTTTTTTTTTGCAAGCCGCAAACCAAATCTCAGAATGTTTGATGTCTCGAGAATCAAACCATTCATGTTAGGCACCAGGATTCTCCCTCAGCACAGGATGGATCCCAAGCCTTATCTTTTTCTACAGTCTCCCATTCAGTCTCATCCACGTCAGTCTCAGCGTCTTGCTCAGACTCAAGCTGTGCACTTTGTTACTGCTGCCTCTCCAGGTCCAGCTATGGTAACTTGCAATAGACAGTGGAGAGCAGTCATTCCTGGGACTCAGTCCAGGATTCGCTCTACTGAGCATGCTGGTGAGGAGGCAACCTCTCATTGGTGGTCGGCCGTCAGCTGTTCAGGTCCTGTGCCGGCTCCGGATTGGTCTGCGAGCAAGGTCCTGTCTGATTGGCACAGTCTATAAAAGGATCTTTGGCACACCTGTTGGTGTGCTAAGATCTTGCTTACTTGCTGTGTATGTACGTGGGATAGCTACCACCCTGTATGCTTGTGTGCCGCTAATAGCACTAAGAGTGTGTTTCTAGACAGACAGCTTAGGGTGGGAACTCCTGCTTAAACCTAGCATCTGCGCCAAGCTTCCTCAGGTGTGGGCTCAAAAGCCACCGTGTGTCAGTTATAGGGACCCCACTAGCGTCTATTCCACTATGCTCCTGTGACGTCGAACAGGGCATAGCTTAGTGTGCTCTCTGTTTTCGTACTGCTCTGTGGAGTAACAGAGTTAGTTGCCTTGCACTCTGTTCACACCTAGTGACGTTTAACTCGGTGTGTTTACGGTGCTTACTCGCGGCTATGCTCCGCCATTTTTCTCTAGCTGCGGTTCCTCCATCACCGCACGGTGGACCCCAGATTGCGATCGCGCCTTCTCATAATTTACATTTGGTGCGATCTGCAAACCCTGACAACTCATCTCTACAAAATTGCAATTCAGCTATCACACTTTTTGTAGAGGAACAATGGTGATTTTTGTCAATCACTGATGCATAATGAACGTATTGTTTTTTTGTTTTTCAAAGTTGGTTACTATTTTTATGTTTAATTTATTCATATTTTGCCCCTTTTTTTCTTTTTTCCTATATGCAGCAGCATTAAATATCAGATAAAAAAAAAATCATTTGATCTTTCTTTTTCTCCCCGCGTTTTGTTGGTGCGGGGTTCTGAGGACATCTAGATTGATTACAGTTGAAAGTCGAGATGTATACTTACCTGGTGAAAAAAAAAATGTTTTGAAGGCATTGTGTGATTTCATCTTCCATCTATTTATCCAGTGACCTCATTCAGGACCTGGAGAAATGACTTCTTTCAGGTAGGAACTGCTGCCGTCTCCATATCGGGTCACTGGAGGTTTATTTCGGGAGGTGAAGTTGATCTCTTACTGTTTCTTGTTGGTGGGTGAATGTTTCTTTGCTGTTACACTGCATTTATGTTGCTGTGTGAATAAAAGGTTTCTACATAGATAAAGTGTATGTGCAACAATAAAGTTTCCTAAATAAGATCTTTTCTACATATCTGCAATCAGCAACTGTTATTTTTTATACTTTTTTATTTTTTTCCTTTTTTTGTTTTGACAGACAGGGCTCAGTAGAAAGTCTATGAAAGCGTCTGATAAAAGAGATTTATTAGGCATAAAAGGGTTGTCCAGGCTTTAAGTCTGCAGACACTCTATGTGACTGCAGACTTGTGAATGTTTACAGCACGCACTGTGCACGCTGTCACGATTCTCCATTGTGTGTGCAATTTGCATACATGCAGCCACATGCCGACTAGACGTGTGAATTGAGCTTGGCCGGATACGTCTAGTCTGAGTGTGGCTGGAAGTATGCCGATCACTTACTTGCGATCACTTGACCACCAACTCCTGTTGCCAGCACCAGAGAATCCTGACAGCACACACTGTGCGCACTGTAAGAATGCACAAGTCTTCAGTCACATAAGTGTCTACAGACTTGAACTACAAGCCTGGACATCCCCTTTAACCATTTTTTTATGAATTTTGAAGAACACCGCTAGCTAGATAATCACTGAGTAGAGATCAGTGAATGCTTTGAAGCAAATTCAATTCTGAAATTCCTCAAAAAAAAACCCTTGGATTCAAAAGAATCTGAATTTATTTTTTCAATTTAATTTCAAGTGAATGAAGAAGAATGACGGTTGGCATCCATTTTGCTGGATTTGAAAGAGCTAGAGAGGGTTTAAAAAATAAAACAAAAATTATACTTCCTGACTTTCCCTCATCTGTCTTCTTTCTTGGCTTCACTTTTGTGGTCTTCACTATGGTGGTGTCTTCTGGCATCTTTGGCTCCTCCTGCACTGACTAGGTAGCAACTTCATAACAACATGCGTCCCACCACATCATAATGTTGCAAATTTCACAACCAAGTAAATGCAGATGGCAAAAGAAGATGCTAGGACCCAAAAAAC
Source organism: Dendrobates tinctorius (assembly GCF_039654945.1). Lineage (NCBI taxonomy): Eukaryota > Metazoa > Chordata > Amphibia > Anura > Dendrobatidae > Dendrobates > Dendrobates tinctorius. The sequence continues at coordinate 11,913,392 of NW_027361677.1, forward strand.
ACCAAAAATGGCCCATTGAAGATGACAATGGTGACCAGACCCAAGAAGACGACCACACCAAAGTGGGGCAGTGCATAAACACAGCTGTCTGCCAGACTGATATAACTTTTTATTATATATTTTATGCTCTGCGATCTGGAGAGATATCTCTTGGTCAAGTTTAAGAAAATACTCCTAACATGGAAATTCAACAGGTTTGGTGATCACTAGCACAAAGTCTAGGGTCGCACCACCATATTTGTTCTCATCCAAAAGAATTGGGCCAATGATGCGGATTACACTCTGGTCAGATTATTCAGCGCGCGATCCGATTTTGCCAGATGAGAAGATGGGAAAAAAATTCTTCATTGTGTCCATGAAAATTGGACAGCACTTAGATATCACCCAAGTGCAGTCCGGTGTTTTCCATGGACCCATTGACTTTCGTAGCCGAGTGAGATCCGATAATTGGATCCAAATCGGGCAGGCTGAGATTTTTTTCTCAGAACTTTCGGTTCAAGGAAGAAAATTGGATATGTGCGCAGCCCCACAAAATAACATTGGTCTGAGTACTATCTTGTGTTTCGGACCGAAAATACTGCCATCGTTAGTCAACAAATAATTTTATCTGTCCAACCACAGATCCCAGCAACTTACTAGTGGTATGGTTGAACGTTTTTACATTTAATGATATGTCTGTGTTGAGAAGAAGACTCCGCTCCAACCATCTGGCTAAAGTTTCTGCGTGAACTAAGACTTAGTGGCTAATTCATTAAGAATGGCATTTCACACTCAAGACCTAATGGCGGGTTCACTGGAAGACAATGCGCCAAGTTAATAAAGAGATACATACCACTTAATAAATTCGGTGCACCTTCTCATTGGCGGGAGTCTCACCATAAAATGCTACTCAAGTGGAGTAGCCAATAGAGATGGTTGAACCCGAACAGTAAAATTAGCGGCGCGTACCGAGCACCTACCGTTCAGGCATGGACTCTGAATATGGACTTCATCAGGAAGTCCATGTTACTGTTCGGGTTCGGCGCCCCAAACACTGCGTGTTTCTCGTGCTGTCATCTGCATGACAGCATGAGAATCATCGGCGATTCTGATCGGCTGTAAGATTAATTCCACCGATGAGAGAGTTGCGGTTTTCACACTGTTAGTGCAGCTGTAACCAGAGGTAAAAAGCTTACCTCCGGTCACTGGCATCTGCTAATGGGACTACTACTCCCATCAGCCTACCACAGCTGCTGCTAGTAATAGCGATAAGTAGTAGTAGTCCCATTAGCTGACCCCAGTGATTGGTGGTAAACTTTTTACCTCTGATCGCAGCTGTCGACTCACACTGGAATTTGACAGCATGGGAACTCTGGCTCTCTGACTTTACTGTTGATTAGAGGCAATGTTTGCCGATCTGTCATGCACATGACAGCATGGCAAACACTGAATATTCGGGCCCCCTATTCAAGTGAATGGAGTCCTAGTTCAGATTTGGGTACTGTTCTGGTACCCGAACCAAATTTTTTTTTACCATTAGGCCGAACCCGCCGAACCCAAACATCCAGGAGTCCGCCCACCACTAATAGCCAATTCTGGTGTAAAAAATGTCACCACTTTTGCCGAAATTGACGAGTTAGTGCTCAATGCCAACAGTGGCAACATTCTTGTGCCAACTTCAATTTGTGCAACATTTTGGAACTTTTCAAGGCATTTTATGCCAATTTTCTCTCCAATAGCAAACAGTTAATCGACAACGGAGGCGAAAGACCGACCGTTCATAAGGAGGATTGTGAAATCATGGTGGACGTCTTGTTCCCTTAATGTATTGTCAGCGCGTGAAATCGAGACGCCAGACCGGGACCGTAATTTGCGAATCAATACGTTTCAATTTGGCTGCGGAAATGGTAAAGTCAAAGGATACGTGAGGAGGGAGGTTAATATTCCCACCAAGAAATAAAATACATATCACCTCTTCTCTCCCCGTCCTTCTGTCCACGTCCCTTCTTCGACAACTGTCTCCGTTCGGGAAATTTAATCCGAGTGTCTTTTTTTTTTGGAGAAGAGAAAAGGGTCTAAGTGAGACGCTCGGCACGACGGGACTTTCCAAGGTAACCTCGATGCTCCTCAGAGAAGTGACACGTAGGTGCTACCAATTCTGCTACTTGCAGCAGCTAGGAAAGCCGAAAAAGTAGAAGACTTTCTTCAAATTGAGCTGTTGGATTCAACCAGAGAAGCTGAGATTAAACCTGAACGCTGTCAACAACCGTGATAGTGCACTTGGCAAGCGCAAACCGTAGACGGAGAAATAATACATTAATAATGACATCATATTCTCTCCTGCAGGGCTTTATGTAGCTGAGCATCAGCAGCCGAGGCTGTGACAAGAGGCTGTTGAGCTCAGGAGCGCACTGGAGAGCCACCTACTGGGCTCTGCAGGAAAAACAATCACTTTTTATTTATTTTTTTATTTGTTTATTTTACTTTTATTATTCTATCATTTTTTTTGCTCATTTTTGATTTATTCATTTTCTTTGTATTTGCCATCCTTTTCAAAGCAAATTATTATCTGTTATCAGCAGTTTTGAGCTTTTCTTATCTCCCACATACACATTTCTGAAACACTCGAAAGACAGACAGGTTTAAATCCTATAAAACAAAAAAATTCTCTTTCCATTTTATTTTGTACTTTAGTTTCATTGCAATTTTCTTTTTTGCAGTTTTCCTTACAGTTCTTTTTAAGGTCATTTTTTAACCTCCTATGTAGATGTTAGTATAGTGAAGTGTATGAATATACTCGCCGGTCGCCATCTTCTCCAGCATCCAGCGCCGTTTGGCTGCTCTCCTGGAGGGCTTCTTTAAGAAGCATTTAAGCCAAAAGGAGAAGTCAGCAAACGGGTCTGTAATTTATTCCAGAATTTGGATTCTGGCAGATCTGATATTTTGGGGAATTTGATTCCCATCAAAATAATTTTGGAGTGCTGGAAAAGGGTTAAAAAAAACAAAGAAAACACACAGACACATTCTACTCACACATCTAATACCGTCTGCTAGTGATCAGATAATATTCTCCAGACCCTGCGCCTGCAGCAGACAGCCTGAACATGAGGGGATCGCCTCACACACCCCACACGGCCTGCACATGGCTGTCTACTGCAACAAGACAGGCAGCTAGCTTACTCATCACATCTATCTATCTATCTATCTATCTATCTATCTATCTATCTATCTATCATCTATCTATCAATTATCTATTATCTATATATCTATCTATTATCTATTATCTATCTATCTATTATCTATTATCTATCTATCTATCTATCTATTATCTATCTATCATCTATCTATTATCTATCTATCTATCATCTATCTATCATCTATCTATTATCTATCTATCTATCTATCTATTATATATCTATCTATCATCTATCATCTATCTATCTATCAATTATCTATCTATCTATCTATTATCTATACATCTATCTATTATATATTATCTATCTATTATCTATCTATCTATTATCTATCTATCTATCTATTATCTATATATCTATCTATTATCTATTATCTATCTATCTATTATCTATTATCTATCTATCTATCTATCTATCTATTATCTATCTATCATCTATCTATTATCTATCTATCTATCATCTATCTATCATCTATCTATTATCTATCTATCTATCTATCTATCTATTATATATCTATCTATCATCTATCATCTATCTATCTATCTATTATCTATCTATCTATCTATCTATTATCTATACATCTATCTATTATATATTATCTATCTATTAGCTATCTATCTATTATCTATCTATCTATCTATTATCTATCTATTATCTATTATCTATCTATTATCTATACATCTATCTATCATCTATCTATCTATCTATTATCTATCTATCTATCATCTATCTATCATCTATCTATCTATCATCTATCATCTATCTATCTATCTATCTATCTATTATCTATCTATCTATTATCTATACATCTATCTATTATATATTATCTATCTATCTATTATCTATCTATCTATTATCTATCTATTATCTATCTATCTATTATCTATACATCTATCTATCATCTATCTATCTATCTATCTATCTATTATCTATCTATCTATCTATTATATATTATCTATCTATTATCTATCTATCTATTTCTCATCTATCTATCTATCTATTATCTATCTATTATCTATCTATTATCTATTATCTATCTATTATTTATCTATCTATTATCTATACATCTATCTATCATCTATCTATCTATTATCTATCTATCTATTATATATCTATCTATGTATCTATCTATCTATTATCTATCTATCTATCTATCTATTATCTATCTATCTATGTATCTATCTATCTATTATCTATTTATCTATCTATTATCTATCTGCTAGGATCCCCGAGGGTGAACCCACTGGACCACGGCAACGAACCCTCCCTGGGCGAGCGGGCCAGGTGGAACCACCTATGACCGTGAGTAAATAATCAATAAATTTCCTTAAAAGCCCTGTTAAAGGCTACAATATACTATCTGCACCCTTCCTTGCCGTGGAGGTTGGCACCCTAATAGATACGGTTATTTGGCGCCCCCACTCAACGTCGTCTGACCCTGTCTCCCCTACCTCACCCTAATTTCATAGGTGGGAAAACAATGCCAGATAGAAAAGATATGAAGGAAGGGAAAAACCTTAGCATACACAGAATATAATGCAAGAGTAACCAGGGCAATAAGCCCATAAATGTAATGATAATAAAGGTAACCCAGAAAAAGGCTACTAACAATAGCCCTCACAGAACAACTATTACAATTGTCTATTGATAAACAATAAACCAATGAGCCAGAATATAACCATGAATTGCTACCAGCATGATGAATAAGATAAACATGCAGACAAGGACATCACGTCCCAGAGATAAATTAGCAGTATATGGCAATCGATAATCGCCTCTGTTAATGCAGATAAAGAAACCACTGATGGTGTATAAAAATAAACATGATGTAGTATTGTTCCATAATAATGCCATGTTTATATCCTGTTATCTTTTGGCATCATGGAGCATATCCAGTATCAGTGGTATTGAAGTCTGGGGCCTCCTGATGAACCGTTACACCGGGGAAACGCGTCGGGGCGACTTTGACGATAAGTAGCCACCGGGTGGTGTTCTAAAAACTCTGTAGTCATTTGTTTATTATGGAACAATACTACATCATGTTTATTTTTATACACCATCAGTGGTTTCTTTATCTGCATTAACAGAGGCGATTATCGATTGCCATATACTGCTAATTTATCTCTGGGACGTGATGTCCTTGTCTGCATGTTTATCTTATTCATCATGCTGGTAGCAATTCATGGTTATATTCTGGCTCATTGGTTTATTGTTTATCAATAGACAATTGTAATAGTTGTTCTGTGAGGGCTATTGTTAGTAACCTCTTTTTGGGTTACCTTTGTTATCATTACATTTATGGGCTTATTGCCCTGGTTACTCTTGCATTATATTCTGTGTATGCTAAGGTTTTTCCCTTCCTTCATATCTTTTCTATCTGGCATTGTTTTCCCACCTATGAAATTAGGGTGAGGTAGGGGAGACAGGGTCAGACGACGTTGAGTGGGGGCGCCAAATAACCGTATCTATTAGGGTGCCAACCTCCACGGCAAGGAAGGGTGCAGATAGTATATTGTAGCCTTTAACAGGGCTTTTAAGGAAATTTATTGATTATTTACTCACGGTCATAGGTGTTTTTTAATTTCTATTGAATAAAATTGAATTTTATGGGAATACATGTTCACCTCAATATTATGTTATATTCCTTTCTTATAATGATTAGGTGGAACCACCCCCTATACAGGGAGCGTTAGGGGCAGGCCCAGGGAAGACTATTACTGCGGCAGCTGGTACCCAGGCCAGACGGGGAGATCAAACAGGTGGAAGCCAGAGAAGCCGGAGGACTGGACCCGGGGAGAACGGCTGGAACACAGGAGACTGGACCGGGGTAGAACGTCAGGAACACAGGTGGCTGGACCAGGGTAGAACATCAGGAACAAAGGTGGCTGGACCGGGGTAGAACGTCAGGAACGCAGGAGGCTGGACCAGGGTAGAATGTCAGGAACACAGGTGGCTGGACCGGGGTAGAACGTCAGGAACGCAGGAGGCTGGACCATGGTAGAATGTCAGGAACACAGGTGGCTGGACCGGGGTAGAACGTCAGGAACACAGGAGGCTGGACCAGGGTAGAACATCAGGAATGCTGGAAGACAGGAGGGCACAGGTAACAAGAATGGAAGGACCCGACACGAAGAGCGCAGCGGAGGACGCAGCGGCGACCGCCAGCAGGAGTGGGGCCAGAATCACTAGGGAATGCAAGTGACAATCAGGCAACGTCACTAGGGAGCGACGGCCTGATATAGCAGAGTGGGGAGGAGCCCTCGGGTCAGGGTCCTCCTGACCAAAGAGAGGGCCAGGAGGAGGGACCGGCTCAAAGAGGAGGAAGTGCCCGGGCGCGGGGAGCGCGCGCCCGGAAGGTGGCACGCGCAGTCATGGGAGCAGGAGCAGAGACGGGGACGCGCCGGGACGCTGCAGGCCAGTGAGTCAGACGGGGTACAGGAGGCGGTGGCACAGCAGGAGCGAGTGAGGAGAGCGACGGCGTGACAGTACCCCCCTCCCTACGCGCCCCCCTCCCAAGGCTAGAAAGAAATCTTGCCACAATCCGGGGAGCTTGAACGTTCTCCCGAGGCTCCCAAGATCTCTCCTCAGGACCAAAACCCTTCCAATCGACCAGGAAAAAGGTTTTTCCCCTCAGCCTCTTCATGACGAGAATGTCTTTAACCTCAAAGGCATCATCGACGGAAGCAGGATGAGGGGTGCGGGTGGTAGTGGCATGGAATTGGTTGAGGACCACAGGTTTCAGAAGGGAAACATGAAACGAATTGGGGATGCGAAGCGAGGCAGGGAGCTTCAACTTGTAAGAAACATCGTTGATGCGAGTCAAGACCTCGAAGGGTCCAATATACCGGGGACCCAACTTGTGCGAGGGAACCTTAAGGCGGTTGAACTTAGAAGATAATCACACTCTGTCGCCGGGATGATAGAGAGGTGGGTCTAAGCATCTCTTGTCTGCGTGTCTCTTCATCCGAACCTGAGCTTCTTTGAGAGCGGTGTTGGTCTCCTGCCAGATCCTGGAGAACTCTCCAGACAGAAGATCAGCAACTGGCACCCGAGACGGGGGGAACAGGTAGAGGCACGCCTGGATGTAGTCCGTAGACGATAAAGGGAGACTTGGCAGAAGATTCGTTGGCGTGATTGTTATACGCAAATTCGGCCCATGGGAGCAAGTCTGACCAGTCGTTCTGGTGAGCATTGGAGAAGTGACGGAGGTAATTAACCTAAACTTGGTTAGTACGTTCTGCTTGACCGTTGGTCTGAGGGTGATAGGCGGAGGAGAAATCCAGCGTGATGTTCATAAACTTGCAGAGCGCTCTCCAAAATTGGGAGGTAAACTGAACTCCTTTATCAGAGACAATACGTTGAGGGAAGCCATGGAGACGAAAAATATGGTGGATAAAAACCTTCGCCAGTTCAGGAGCCGAGGGTAATCCGGACAGGGGGATGAAATGAGCCATCTTGGAGAATCTATCCACAACGACTAAGACGACAGTACATCCAGAAGAACGAGGTAGATCAGTGATAAAGTCCATAGCAATGGACTGCCAGGGAGCCGAAGGAACTGGAAGCGGGTGCAGGAGTCCAGACGGTAATTGCCTGGGAACTTTGTTTTTGGCACAGGATGGGCACGAGGCTAGAAAGCTACGAACGTCTTGAGGAAGATTAGGCCACCAATAGTAGCGTGAGATCAGATGAAGGTTTTTTTTCAATCCAACGTGGCCTGCAATCTTGGAGGCATGGCCCCAATGCAAGACTCGCCTCCGGTTGGTCACTGGGACGAAGGTTTTACCCGGTGGTAGGGTAGATAAACTGAGGGGTGCCACCGTGATGATCTTGGAGGGGTCCAGGGTGTGCGTAGGGTCTTCCTCGGTATCGACAGCAAGAAAGGATCTGGACAATGCATCAGCCTTGAGGTTCCTCTGACCCGGGCGAAAGTGCAATTCAAAGTCGAAACGGGCGAAAAATAAAGACCATCTTGCTTGTCGTGGATTAAGTCTCTGTGCCGATTGGATATAAGCCAAATTCTTATGGTCCGTGTAGATCTTAAAAGGATGCACAGCTCCTTCCAAAAGGTACCGCCATTCCTGTAACGCCATCTTGATGGCCAAAAGCTCCCTGTCGCCAATGGAGTAATTCCGTTCCAGAGACGAGAACGTTTTGGAAAAGAAGCCACAGGTGACCAGTCGCCCAGAAGGGGATCTCTGAGAGAGCACAGCTCCGGCCCCGATGGCCGAGGCATCCACTTCCAAGATGAAAGGTTTGTTAGTCTCCGGACGGTGAAGGACAGGAGCAGAGGCAAAGGCCTGCTTCAGGGCAAGGAAGGATTCTTCGGGCTCAGAGGACCAAACGTGCGGGTTGGCCCCTTTACGAATCAAAGAGGAGATGGGAGCGGTCAAGGATGAGAAGTGAGGGATGAATTGCCGGTAATAATTTGCAAAACCCAGGAATCGTTGAATCGCCTTGACTCCACGAGGTTGTGGCCAGTTGCGTACGGCTGACACTTTCTCTGGATCCATGCTTAAGCCAGAATCAGAAACAATGTACCCCAGGAATGGGAGAGAGGTTTGTTCAAAGGAGCATTTCTCCAGCTTCGCATACAGACGATTCTCCCTCAGGCGTGAGAGGACTAGACGCACACTCCTCCTATGGGTAGCCAAATCCGGGGAAAAGACAAGAATATCGTCCAGATATACTACCACACAAGAGTACAGGAGGTCCCGGAAAATGTAATTCACGAATTCCTGGAACACGGCGGGGGCATTGCACAAGCCGAAGGGCATGACCAAGTATTCATAGTGGCCATCCCTTGTGTTGAACGCGGTCTTCCATTCGTCACCAGGGCGGATGTGGATGAGATTGTAAGCCCCGCGAAGATCCAGTTTGGTGAAAATTCGTGCCCCTCGCAACCGATCAAATAGCTCCGGAATGAGGGGAAGCGGGTACTTGTTCTTGATAGTGATCTCATTGAGGCCCCGGTAGTCGATGCATGGACGAAGGGTCCCATCCTTCTTCTTCACGAAAAAGAAGCCCGCGCCTGCGGGTGAGGAAGACTTCCGGATAAAGCCTCTAACCAAATTTTCCTGGACGTACTCAGACATGGCTTGAGATTCAAGAGGATTCAAAGGATAAATTCGGCCCCGGGGTGGCGTGGAACCTGGGACGAGGTCGATGGAGCAGTCGTAAGGACGATGCGGAGGCAGGCACTCTGCCTCTTTTTTGTTGAAGACGTCTACGAAGGGCCAATAGGCCGACGGCAGACCTACGGGTACCGATGAAGTCCTAGGCGTCTTGATGGCTTGAACGGGAAGTAGGCACGAAGAGTGGCACGACTGACCCCAACGAAGGATGTCCCCAGATCGCCAATCGAGAACGGGCTCATGGGACCTTAACCACGGAAGGCCTAAGAGGAGCGTGTGGGACAGCAAGGGTAAAACGAAGAAGGCTATCTTCTCTCGATGTAGAGCCCCAACTTATAATTCCACCTCTTCGGTGACCAAGGTAACGACCTCCCGTAGGGGAGCACCGTCGACAGAAGCTAACTGCTGAGGAGACTCCAAGGATCTGACAGGTATCCGCAACCTTTTGACCGCCTCGAGCTGGATGAAATTCCCGGCAGCTCCTGAGTCAATATAGGACAGCTCGGAGACGCGGGAGGAACCAAGATTCAAGAGGACAGAAAGGGTCAAGGGAAGAGAGGTATCACTGACACCTAGGGAGGCCTCTCTTACCTGTCCTAGGCGGAGGCGTTTCCCGGCCTCACTGGGCATGAGCGCAGAAGATGGGAGGAACTGCCGCAGTACAGGCAGAGACCCTTATCGAACCTCTCCTGGCGGTGCTGCTCTGCCGGTTTAAGGCGATCTACCTGCATAGGTTCCGGGGCTGGGGCAGCGGAGGAGGAGCCAAATCGCGAGCCAGAAGGACTGCGTGTGGCTAGAAGGGACCGGGGAAGTCTTCTCTCTCTGGCGGACTCACGGGAGCGCTCCTGGAAGCGCAAGTCAATGCGAGTCGCCAGGGAAATGAGATCTCTAGGGATGTGGGAGTGTCCCGACCCGCCAGCTCGTCCTTGATATGAGCAGACAAACCCCGCCAAAATGCCCCCACCAAAGCCTCGTTGTTCCACCCGAGCTCGGAGGCCAGGGTGCGAAACTGAATGGCATATTGACCCACGGAGAGAGTACCCTGGCGGAGATTGAATAGGGACTCCGTGGTTGAGGCCAGGCGTCCCGGTTCGTCAAAAACCTTGCGAAAGGTCTCGAGGAACGTGGAAAGCTGGGAGACCACCGGATCGTCTCGCTCCCAGAGAGGGTTCACCCAGGCCAATGCCTCGCCCTCCAAGTGGGATACTATAAAGGCCACCTTGGCCCGGTCCGAAGGATATTGCTGAGGTAGCAATTCAAAATGCAATTGGCACTGATTAAGGAACCTCCTGCACAATCGGGGATCTCCGCCATACCGAGGAGGCTTAGCTAGACGGGGCGGTGGATGTGGAAGCGGCGCCTGAACAGGGGCAGCTGCGGCAGACTGGAGAGAGAGGAGTCGATTATCCACAGAAGCCATATAATTCAAAATATGGCCCTGAGTATCACGTTGCTGGGCAAGCTCCTGCTGGAGACTAGCCAGCTGGGATGCGTTTCCGGGATCTGAAGGCTGCAGTGACGATAGCCAGGACTCCATAGATTTTAGGAAAGTCATGATCCGAGCCTGGTTGTCTCGTAGAGTCGCCAGTTCCTTCTGGGTGGTTGTTGGAGTACCAGCGGGATTCATGGCCTGATTGTACTGCTAGGATCCCCGAGGGTGAACCCACTGGACCACGGCAACGAACCCTCCCTGGGCGAGCGGGCCAGGTGGAACCACCCCCTATACAGGGAGCGTTAGGGGCAGGCCCAGGGAAGACTATTACCGCGGCAGCTGGTACCCAGGCCAGACGGGGGAGATCAAACAGGTGGAAGCCAGAGAAGCCGGAGGACTGGACCCGGGGAGAACGGCTGGAACACAGGAGACTGGACCGGGGTAGAACGTCAGGAACAAAGGTGGCTGGACCAGGGTAGAACGTCAGGAACACAGGAGGCTGGACCAGGGTAGAACGTCAGGAACACAGGTGGCTGGACCGGGGTAGAACGTCAGGAACACATGATGCTGGACCAGGGTAGAACGTCAGGAACGCTGGAAGACAGGAGGGCACAGGTAACAAGAATGGAAGGACCCGACACGAAGAGCGCAGCGGAGGACGCAGCGGCGACCGCCAGCAGGAGTGGGGCCAGAATCACTAGGGAATGCAAGTGACAATCAGGCAACGTCACTAGGGAGCGACGGCCTGATATAGCAGAGTGGGGAGGAGCCCTCGGGTCAGGGTCCTCCTGACCATAGAGAGGGCCAGGAGGAGGGACCGGCTCAAAGAGGAGGAAGTGCCCGGGCGCGGGGAGCGCGCGCCCGGAAGGTGGCACGCGCAGTCATGGGAGCAGGAGCAGAGACGGGGACGCGCCGGGACGCTGCAGGCCGGTGAGTCAGACGGGGTACAGGAGGCGGTGGCACAGCAGGAGCGAGTGAGGAGAGCGACAGCGTGACACTATCTATCTATCTATCTATCTATCTATTATCTATCTATCTATCATCTATTTATCTATCTATTATCTATCTATCTATCTATTATCTATTTATCTATCTATCTATCTATCAAAAGATGGGTCACCGTTGAAACGTTGCAACCTGAGGATCAGTAAAGTATCCACTGTTTTCACATTTAATTTGAGTGCTGCCTATTTTTTTCCTTTTGTTAATTTGGCTGTTTGGACACTGCTGAATAGGTTTTGCACCTACTATATTATTTTGGTAGTGCTGCCCTTTTTTCTTGATTTATCTATCTGTCTATTATCTATTTATCTGTCTATCTATCTATTATCTATTAAGTAGAGACAATTAAGCACTTAGTTGTATGTGAGATTCTACAGGCACCTGAAAGGTGATGAGAGGACGCTTCCATAGAAGAAGTCTCTAGTCTCCTCTATGGGGGTCATTAAAGTCTATCATTCTCTTCCACTGGGATGAAGAAGAAAACAACAAAATCTGAAGACGAGATTGTATGTAACGTACAGTAAAACCCTGACAATACGCAGAAGCTCTCAGTCCAGTGAGCGGCCGGTCAGATGTTACCACAACCCGGCCATGATGAACGTTCTGTATCTGTACAGAAGAGAACAAGAAGCTCCGTCCTCAGGAGCAGAAGAGCCGCTGCTCTAATACACTGGCGGCTCAGTAAGGCCATGTGCACACGCTGCGGATTGGTCTGCGGATTTGTATCTGCGGAACCCCAGGTAAAATGACCTGCAGACTGGCCAGTGATTTATCACCTCTACAATGGAGGAGATGGTAAACCGCAGCAGAATCCGCAGAAAAGAATGACATGTGATTTCTTTCTGCGGGTTCAAAACCGCAGCTTTTCCGCAGCATGTGCACGGCGGATTGTAAATCCCATAGACTTACAGGCTACTGTCCACTGTCTGCAGAACTGCTGCAGATCCGCAGCAAAAACCGCAGCGTGTGCACACAGCCTAAGTCTCAAAAGCCGCAATAAAGCAAAGTGGTCCTCGAGTCAGCGACTTACACTCCTAAAATTGGGAAGCGGCCGGCCGGCTCTGTGTCACATCATTGTGAAGCAATTGTGACCTTCTGTGACTTGGTGACAGAGATGAAAGCTGTGATTGGAGATCAGTCCAAGACCGGGATACGCGATCTCAGATGGAGCCGTAACTCCAGAGAGACCTTATTTTTAGCAGGTACCATTTCAAAGCTTAATAATGTGATCTATTGATCTCTAGGGGAACAGGGTTTGTCTTTTAACCCTTTTATTGTAGAAAAAGAGGCAGGTGATTAAATATATGTATCAATGTATTTATCTATAGGTATGTGAAGAGATAAAGGAAACTATTCGGGTGACAACATACACCACTTGATACAGATTCTAGCTTTTTTTCTATTATCTATCTATCTATTATCTGTCCATCTATTAATTTTCTATCTCTTCTATTTAGTTATCTATTATCTTTCTATTATCTATCTATCTATTTTCTATCTATCTAGTATCAATTATCTATTATCTCTATTATCTATCTAGAAACAAATTGAGCAGACAGCAGCACTTGAACAATGGTAACAGTTGAGTGCAAGGCCTCACAGTGTAAAGATTCCGGATTTTCCTTTTGAGCCTGTTTGCCCATATCCAAGATGGAGTCTTGTATCTCATCTTGTCATGGAACTTCCTGTCTGTCCTGTTATTTAAGTCCAGGTCATGTGTTCCTCCTTGCCTGAGTACTTTGTACTCTATGCTCCTGAGCTCCTGCCCATTGTGCTGGTGAACTCCCTGCTACTGCTGCCCGTTACTCAGTGGTCTCCCTCGCCTCATTCAGCTGCCTTCCATTTCCTGTGTGCTCCTGGATCCTGACCAGGGTTGCCTATTGACCGGAATACTTGGGTGCTGCCTCTCGCCTCAGAAGCTGCTTCGGTCAGTAAGAAGTGTAACTTCTTTATATCTTCTGGACTACGTCTGTTGGGCTGTGATGAGGGACTTGAGCGGGACTTGACAGCCCTTAAAGGTACCTTTAGAGACCTTCCCCTGTCTACGCTTCTTCTATGTATTATCGGACTCCCACAAACAAGTGCCATACGCACATGTGATCAAGTTATTGCTAGACTCCCATGTTTAAGTACTGTATGCATACCCACTGATATCTTTAATGGACTTCTTTGTTTATGTGTCTCGCGCACTCCTGCGTCATATCCTTGCTGGACTGGTTCGTATTAGCAGTCGCGTCCTGTTACTCAGTTTTGCTGTGATTTACAATATTGTGCTGAACACCTCGCTTCAATTGCAGGAGTATCTGTGTTAGTTCTGTGTGCGTTTCTGTTTTGTTTAAATACATCTTTTTGCTGCAGCTTTGTTCTCAGACTGGTTTTATCACACGCTATCAGATTCCTTAGTACCTACATAATTGTTACACTCCGGTACATACCAGTCCTTATATTAGAAAAATCAAAGAAGCAGCACACCATCATTTTAGTGCAAAAAAACAATTTTAATAGCCCATTTGCGTGTGACATTTCAGCTCTATGTGCGAGCCTTTCCATCATCTATCTATTCTTTTGGGACATGTCCACATTCCCCTAAAAGAGCTTTTCTGACCTCCTTTTCTACATGTATAGGCAGTTATAGGTGATTCCCCCAACCCCTTTGCAGCTATAACATCTTCAGCTCTTCTGGGAAGACTTTATATAAGATTTTGGAGGTGTCTGTGGGAATTTTTGCTCGTTCATCCAGAAGATAATTGGTGTTGGAGAGTGTTAGGCTGCAAGTTCCTGTAGCGGCACAGGGGGAAGCTCAATCATGTACTCTGCAGTCTCCCATTCTTCTGCAGCCACAGAAGTTCCTGATCAGCAGAGTGGTCAGTCCCAGTGTCTTGCTCAGGCTGATGCTATGCGTCTGGTTGCTGCTGACTTCCCAGGTTCAACAATAGCATCTAGCATTAGTCAGAGGTGAGTAGACGCCCCTGGAACTAAGTCTTGCTTTTCTCCATCTGAGCGTGCCCACGAGACGACCGCTCATTGGTGGTCGGAGGTCACATGCTCAGGTCCTCAAGCAGCTCAGATTGGGCCATCAGCATGGTCCTGGAAGGCTGCAGTTATAAAAGGATCGCATGGCCACACAGTCATGCACTAATACAGACCATGTGGAGTGAGTGTTGCATGCACGCATGAATGTCTCTGGTGACTGAGTCATTATGAAACCCCTACCCTTGGTATGCATGTGTTGTTCAGCCTTGCCAGTTAGAGCTTAGGCAGGTAGGAGGCAGAGTCAGGGCCTAGCTTCAGAACCAAGTAGTGGCTTAGCATGTACGCCACTGAGCACTTGGTCTGCACTCCACAGTAGCCAGCGTCTATTAGTGGCGTTCTCAGTTGCGACGCCATGTGCCTAGTGGGTCTAGAGAGGCTCTTACCCTGCATCCTTGGGGCAGAGTCTTGTGACTCATAGTGCTGACTCAGTTGTGCCCTGTTACGGTCAAAAGGGTACAGCATCTGTGTTATGCAGTACCGTGGCTCTGTGAAGCAACAGAGCCCATTGCTACTACACACTGGGTGGTGTTTAACCCACGTGTGTCCAGTGCGATACCGCCATTTTGTGTCCGCCATTACCGAGCAGCAGTTAACATCTCTGCACGGTGGACGCACCTTATTACCATCTTCATATTATTTGGTGCGTTCCGCCAGCCCTAACAAAGAGAGGCTGGGTTCACAATTTCCGCTCAATGCAAAGATGTTGGATGGTGTTAAGGTTGGGTCTGTGTACATCCAGTTATGTTCTTCTACACCAGACTCATCCAATCTTGTCTAATGTCAAAAATTAATAGATTGCTTTTATATCCTATTTAGTTGTACCCTAATAAAAGCTTATCTGTTCTTCCAAGTCGCAATTTCTAGGGAGAAAACTTCAGTCAGGGGTGTATTTTTGCCCAAGAAAAATCGGTTTGGCACAATGTCTCCATGGATGTAGAGACAACTTCTCCAGGAAGCTGAAATCACACAAGAGCTTCAAGTGTCAAGACTTAGTTGAAGACCCTCGGTGTTCATAAGTCTTTAATAAGAAAGAACTGGGTATTTGTGGAGTCCATAGAAAAGTAACAAGTTACCATTATCCAAGAGCTTAAACAAACACTAAAACATTTCTATGGTCCCCATGTTTTTTGTCATAAAGTTCTTTTAGCCATATGCGTCAAAATTGAGTTCTCGAGACACCAGGCTTTTCAGAGGAGCATTGCATGCTTCTATGTCTCCTAAAGGCAACATGGCTTTCTCTGCAAGGAGAAACTTTACATCTTAGACTCCCTGACAAAGAACTCTCACGAATCCAAGTCATGTTCCAAGGCTTGGTTGATGTTGATTTTTAGGATTGCTACTTCAAATACTGTAGATGCCCCTAGAGTTCCTGTCCTCATCCTCTCTAAGGAGGCTACTTGCATACTTTTCTTATTTAAGACAAATACTGTATAAGCTCCATACAAAATTACTGGTTGTATCATAAGCAGCCAAAGTGCCAAACAGAATGGACCTATTGCAGCCCTAAGGCCTCTTTCACACAGTTTTTCGCCATCAGGCGCGATGCGGCTATTTTTACGAAAACCGGATCCGGCGAAATGCAATGTCAGATCCGGTTTTTCCCCATTGACTTGCATTAGCACCGGATGGTCATGCGCTTCGTCCGGTTTTGGCCAGATCCGGCAATGTGTCGCAATCCGGTGTCTGGAAAAAACGGCAACTGTAACGTTTTTTGTCTCCGGTGAAAAAGCCGGACCCTCCGGATCTGGCGCTTCCGGCTTTTTCACACAATGAAAGTCTATGAGCGCTGCAATGTGCCGGATCCGGTGGCCGGATCCGTTTTTTTTGGTCTGAGCATGCTCAGTAGCCCTGCCCACAGCAAACATATATAAACCATGACAGTGGGACCCTCAGCCACAGCCAACATGCCACCCAAGAGAGGAGCCAGCCACAGGAGAAGGCAGGAGACTACTGCACCACCAGCACCACCACCCCACCCCAAATGGAGCGAAGGGACCATGTTGACCATGCGGAGGGGAGTCCACCAGCAGATGACAGACGGTAATTATCAAATCCCCCATTCCTCAAAACTAGAGCCATGGAATATCAATATATTCAGTGGCCCTTTGTTTCTCTTTATTCACCAGCAGAAGACGCTGTATAGATGCAGCAGCACCAGCAGCAACAGCAGCATCAGCAGCAACAGCAGGAGTGGAGACTGGCCAGCAGGAGGACACCACATCTTCTGGGAGCCCTCCCTCGCATCGTCAGCGTTTGACGGTAAGTTTTTATTTCCAAAATCCATCATCTCTGGAATATATGTCTATTCATTGGCTTTTATTTCAAAACAGGAATCACAAGTTGAAGAGGAGCTCCCAGAAGAAGAAGGAAGGGGTGGACAGATACCTGGAGTGGGCTCGCAATTGGTAAGTTTCCTGCATCAAACGCAGAAACACAACATCACACTACACACAACACAGAGAAAACAATGTACAGCAGATATCACACAGCAAACACATATGCCTACATCCAACCACATAATTTTTTTGGTTTTCTTTTCTAGTCTTCCCAATCTGGTGCTCAGCCAAGAGGTCCTCGCAGTGCCTCCCAGGGTCGTCGGCGACAGAAACGCGGCGGTCACCAGCGTGTAAGTATAATATTTAAGTTAAATTTTGGTACTCTTTTTATTTCATGTCTTAAAGTGTGGAGGCTAATTATGTTATTTTTCTCTTTTTCTTTAACAGCCTTCACAGCGTGCTCCCGACTCTGACGGTGAGGATGGAGGGATTGATGTGGACCACCTCATCGATCTTGTTAGAGAAAGGGAGCCGCTTTGGAATATGGCTGACCGCCGACATGCTGATCTAATTGTGACCCGACGGCTCTGGGAGGAAATCTGTTCGCTCCTTGTGGACCGCTGGGAGGACCTCGATGCTCGGGCCCAGATTCAAGAGCGTAAGTATATACAGTTCCCGTTGCTTGATGTCAAGCAGTGTTTCCCAAACTCCAGTCTTCGTGGTACCCACGGGTCATGCTTTCAGGATTTCCTTTTGAGCAACACTATGGAAATCCTAAAAACATGACCCGTTGGGAACCACGAGGACTGGAGTTTGTGAAACACTGATGTTGTATACTAACCACTTTGTGCTTTCTCGTTTCAGGGGAGAGAATTGTGAAGCGGTGGCGGTCTGTGAGGGATCGTTTCAAGAAGGAGTTCAACAAAGAGATGCGGTCCCCGAGTGGATCTGGAGGACGCAGGAGCAAGTACAAGTACACCAGAGCCCTGTCGTTCCTCCGGGCAACAATGGTCACCAGAAGGTAAATATGAAACATCCCATGTAAAAAAAAAATGTTTACATGTCTACATTTTTTTTCAGCCAGGGCCAATGGCATGTCAGTATATTGATTGTATTTTTTTCTATTTGTTCCACAGCTCGGTGACCAGCACTCGGGAGCCTGCACGGTTGGACCCTTCTGTAGCGATCCCTGAGGAGACCGGCACCGAGGGACACTTCGAGCACCCCGGCACATCTGCACCTTCCCAACCTTCACTCACATTCTACTCATCTGTCCCATCCACCAGCGCAGGAGCATTGTGGCCGCCTACATTACATGAAGCTGCTGGTGAGGAGATCGCTTTCCCTTTACCTCACCCTTCTGCCCCTGCCACCTCTAGTACACCTGCGGGTACTGGGCGGCAGCGGCAGAGGGGTCAGGAAAAGAGCTATGCGCCAGAGTTCTTGCATCTGAATGCATCTTTCCAGAACTGTCTCAAAGTCTTGTCAGAGCAAATCTCCGCAGGCTTTCAGCAGATCAACTCCAGCATTCTGGAGTTGAAGACACTTCTGTAAAGAATGCATTCAGAAGCAAGATCTTCTCCAAACCACACCTTTTTCAGGTCTGTTGTGGAGCGCATGGCAACGCTATCTCCTACCCAGCAAATGCATGTAATCCATTCGTGCCACATTGCTCTACAGCAGGTTACCTCCCAACCTCCACCTCCCACCACAGTAGTTCTTCCACCTGCACCCCCTCCAGCCACTGTCCCTCCTCCCCCTCCTATTCCATACCAGCCACCTCCTCAGTACCAGCCACCTACCCAGTACCAGCAAACTCCCCAGTACCAGCAACCTCCCCAATACCAGCAACCTCTCCACTTTCAGCAACCTGCCCCGTACCAAACTCCTTCCCCGTACCAAACTCCTTACCCCTACCACTTCTCAACCACATCATCTGCTACTCCAGTCCCTGCCCAACCCTCCACTCCACCACCCACCACCTGTTCTGCCACCCACATGTCCACCCATTCTCTTGCTTTTTCCACCCCTTCACCTCTAACTGTTCCTTCCCCACCACGATCCCAGTCCTCTCTCCACACTCCCAGTGTCGAAGTGTCCCGCAGCCCCTCCAACAGTATTTCCACCCCACACTACACTAATTTATAAAGGTGTGTATTCAAATCAAAACATTTTTTTGCAATTAACAGTTTATTAAAAAAAAAATTTCAATAAAAGTTAAATTATTGGTTTACACTGGTTGTCTGTCTTTTATTTATGCGGCGAACTATGGTATAAAAAAAGGTTAAGTACAGGGTAGACAAAAGGTAAAAAGGTATACAAAACCAGGTACATAACTGTGGGTAAAAGGTAAATAAATTTTACCTTTTGGCCACAGTTGTGTTCCTGGTTGTGTTTTAGACAAAGTATTTCACCTTTTACCAAAAGTTGTGTATCTTGTTGGGGATTTCCTGTACACAACTTTTGTTAAAAGGTGAAAGACTTTGCCTAAACACAACCAGGTACACAACTGTGGTCAAAAGGTAAAAATAGTTAAAACACGACAAAATAGACGACAAGATAGCCAACTTTGTTTGGAAAAGGTATATACTGTTGGTACAGAAGGTACACAACTTTGGTTAAGGGCAGAAATTTATCAAACTCTGTCATCCTGCCAGTCTATTCTGCCTTGAGGTGACATAAAGTATTGTGCAAAATTGTCCCTCATTCATGACACCGTCACAGAACTTCTATTGGTAATGTTCTGGTAATCTTGCAAGGTGGTTTCTTCAGAGGTGTCCTCAATGGAAATGGGTTCCTTGCACATAACAAAATTGTGGAGTACCACGCAAGCTTTGATCACCTCGTCCACAGTTTCTGTCTTGAGGTTGATCGCAGTCAATAGGACCCGCCATTTGGCTGTCAGAATACCAAAGGAGCATTCCACCATTCTTCTTGCTCTTGTGAGGCGGTAATTTAAAATGCGTTTTGTTCTTGTCAATCCTCTGCTAGAGTACGGTTTCAAAAGGTGTTCTGACAGCTGGAATGCTTCATCCCCTACACAGACAAAAGGCATAGGTGGGCCAGATGTTTGCGGCAGCGGTCTAGGGGATGGGAACTGGAAGGTGTTTCCATACAGTTTACGCCCCATGGCAGACAGTTTGAAAACTTGAGAGTCATTGGAGCGGCCATAGGCCCCAATATCAACAGCAATAAATTTGTATTCCGTGTCAGCGATGGCCATGAGGACAATGGAAAAATATTTCTTGTAATTGAAATATTCCGATCCCAATCCTGCTGGCTTTACAATGCGGATATGTTTCCCGTCCACAGCGCCCAAGCAGTTCGGAAACTGACATATCTGTTGAAACTTTTCTGAAATTTCAATCCACCTCTCTGTTGTGGGCTCTGGTAAAAACTCTTCAGCTAAGGAGTCCCACAGTGCACGGCATGTGTGCTTCACAATTCCAGATATGGTGGAAATCCCGAGTCTGTACTGGAAATGCAGTGACGAAAGGGATTCTCCAGTTGCAAGAAATCTGTGGGGAATTAAAAAACAATAAATTAGTTAAAAATCACAGCATTACATACCAAAACTCAGCTATAACACTTGGAGATACAAACTACCACCAACAAGATTGCAGTGAAAGTGTGCTCTGATGTGAGCATTTCCGATAAATGTGGCTTACCTTAAAGTCACCATCAGACGCTCTGCGGGTGAAGCGAAGAAGCGGCAGTAGGTGTCCGATTTTCTTATGAGGTGTGCAATGCGCTCCACCAAGTAATCAAAATTCTCCATTTTCATCCAAACATATCCAAAAAATGTCTCCGGGTTTCGTCTAAGGTCCATGCAAAGTGTAGAATAGACCCCACGCGTCATTCTCTTGGCTGTGATGGGGTGGATCCACAAACGGCGTCGCTGATGCATGATGCGCTGCTGTCTCGCTCTCTCCTTCTCCAGAACAATCACCCTCTAACGGTTCGCCTCCACTGTAAAATCCACCAAATTCTTCAAAATATTTGCAATCACAACATCCATCTTCGCCAGTCACTTGCTCTTCTCTCCAACCTGCAGTATCTCCTCTACAACCTGTCAAAGATAGGCTGTAGGAACATGGTATATATAAATTTCAGCAGCCAATCCCGTTTCGAAGCCCCCAAGGGGCATTTTTAAAAACCGGATCCGGCGTAATCCGACGGAAAACGGATGGAAAAACGGATGAAACGGATGAGACGGATCCGGTTTTTGGTCTGATGACCAAAACGGATCCGGCAGAAAACTGGATCCGTCACATCCAGTTTTACATAACATTTGCCGGATCCGGCGCTGCGGCGCGATGCCGGATCGCGCTTGACGGCGAAAAACTGATGTGTGAAAGTAGCCAAAGGATATCCATACATAAAGGATAAAATTTGGCTTAATTCAACAAATATGTTGGGACTGGCTGACTATCTTATAAATATGGAGGCCTCTATCAATTCGAACTCTTAAATTTTGGGGGGCATAAGCCATTGTCAAAGCTTCTGTCAGACATTAAATTCCTCCATTAAACGACAGTCAACTAAACCCACTGATTTTAGTGAGACCAGTCAACAAGTCAATGTGTACAAGGGTCCCTCAATTCAAGGGAAGAATTGGGCCTTAGGAAGTTAAACACTAGAAGTAAGTGGGTGAGGATAGATTCAAATTTGCCTGTTCATGCAGTTTTTCATGGGAAATTTTATTTGCGAAAAAGTTATTTTCCACAAGCATCCATAATGTCCTTTATGATGACCTGGGATCTCTCTAGACCTCAGAGCACAATAAATACAATTAGTAATAAATCATTTTAGTTACTTTACCGCTAACCTATTCGACTCCTCCACTACTAATTACCATCTAGTCCTTGCCACATCTTCTAATCCCCTGCCTTTCTTGCTGGCTTTCCTGGACCTTGCACACTTTTCCAGACCTCTAGGTTTTATAAGGCTGTTTTTGAGACAACGGCTTGCTTTTTCACTATTCTCATTCATTGCGATTTTGTCCCTACATCGTCCTCCTGCTTTTTACCAACTATTTTCTTGAGTCTTGTTCGTTCCTCCAGCTGGTAGCTCTTTCATGGCAGCAATCCAATGGACCCCTTTGTAAGTCCACATCACGGTACAGGAGTTTAAAGCTGAAGGCCTGGGTTCGTCTAGAATCGGGCAGATGAAGTGGCTTGCGCCAATTCTGTCCAAGGAAGCCTTTTTGAGCCTACGACCTCTGACAAATCTTACAGATGAATGCTCAGTCAAGCCGGAAGTCAGGAGTGACAACTCCTGGCCAAGCAAGCATTTGGGTACCTTTACTTTCCTCTATCCATCAAGAACACATGCATACATGGATCAGTCTAGCATGGGAGACAGGCCAACAGTTGTCAAAAGTGTTTTGGCATTCACAGTCATGCAACTCAACTCATTGCATAGTGTTCATGGGTAGAATAACTATGATGATTTGAATGGACATTGATGGGAGCACAAAAATGTTGGGTGAAAGATATTTTTTTGATATAGTAGAGCTAACAGACATAATGAAGATAGGATAGACATAAACCTTAGAAATATTGATATTGTGTACTAGCCATAATCCAATGAGCCATTCACATTCGGTCTAGCCTCGAGAAGACTTCTGTTGAGGAGTCGGACAGCTTGGAAGATTGTTAATTTGGTTTCTTATTGCTGTTCTACAAGGGATTAGGACACCTCGATGGCTCCAACACCCTTGATGTTATTTTTCTTCCTCCTCCTTTAGTCAGCTTATTTTGTTTTCCCAGTACGTAACATTGATTTTGCCCTTCAGCTTCCCATTCCTTGTGTCCGTATAAATAAACAAGAAATCATCTAACATGGTGATTTACTTGCGATGCAGGTTTTTTTTTTTCCTAGAGGTTTTCTATACAGATTTAATAAAACATATTCCTCCTGTGTATTTGGCTTGACTTAAAGGTTTCCAAATAAAACCCGGGAGTCTGTTTCATAAACTCGGTGATGGTCCAGTAGCGTTATATCACATAATTCTTCCCAGCTTTATGTGAGAAGAAAGATTTTCAGCCTGAAACGTCGATTTTCTTGCAACATCACCAAGGCTACATAGGACAATTACGATGTTCTTAGAAAATGATGTAAAGTGATTCTTGTAATCAGGTAATTTTACTGAGAAATTTGAAAATTGCAATCACAGGACAGTCCAAAACTATGATGAGAAAATAAGGAGACTCATATATTTCTAATATATTTCTCATTTGCTAACTTGTTGAAATTTGCTTTTAGGAAAAGGGTTAGTTACTGGAAAGGAATAATACAAGGGACACCATTTTTTATTGCATTTGTGCCTTTTTTTGTCTCGATTTTAGAGGTTTTTTTCCTGTTTTTCATTTGTGCATTATTCTTCTTTTAAGTGCCTTTTTAAAGTATTTTATGTTGTTCATTTTTTTTACATTATCATAGCATCATAAAATGGTAGCGTTGGAAGGGACCTCCTGGGTCATCTGGTCCAAACACTTGTTCAATGCAGGATTCACTTATTCATCCAAGACATTCCAGAATCATCATCATTGTTGGTTCTGCTTGGGGTTTCCAGGTGTTTTTGGCTGATTAATCAATTGCGATTAGCTAAAAATGTGAGATATTTTTATACAAATGTACTCTAATGTCCTTCTTGGGGTGATTTTTGCTACAGTTGAAATTTTTGTGTTCACATTTTTATAACGGAATATTCAACTTTTTGCTCTTAAATGATGCAAACTAGCTAAAAAAGGTGCAAAATTTATGAACCACATGAGTCTTTTTGAAAAATTTTGGGCAGAAACCACTACCATAAAACCCCAAAAAATAGCACTTGAAAAAATGCAAGTGCTGTTTGACCTCAATGATCTTTAAAAGGTTTATCCAGAACCGCTTATTTCGGCATTAGGAGGTGAGACACATTATCCATGTGGCAGCCGTTGGCCGTTTGCGGTGTATCATGCACATCTGGCATGTATCGAGCATCTATCTTACTAATTTCAATAGGATGCACTTAACATGCTCATCATAACCTGGCAAGTGGCAAAAAAGGCGCCATGTCAGCAGTGTCAAGTCCTGGGTAACCCATTTATAAGTTGTAACATTACGTTAATGGGGTTCAACATGTAAAACGGTCTTCTTACATGGCGGAGTTGTCTTTGAGCCCCTTAGACATATAGACTCAAAATGAATGCTATCTTTGTTTGAAACCACTTTAGCTATGCCCCTGAGGATGGTAACCACAACATAAAGAGCAAATGTTAAAGGATACTCGAGCTGGTATGTGTGACATTTCAACTATCCAGATTTCCAAAACCCTAATATATTGCTACCTCCTCGCCACTTTTTATTTAACACCCGTTTGTTTACTCGCACTGCAATATCCCACTTCAGGCTCAGCTTTACTAACCGATCAAAAACATGAGTTCAAGACTCTCCCAGATGGGAACTAGATACTTAGTCACAGTAAACAATGTTTTTGGTTTGATTTCATGCTCACCTCCATAGTCTTTCACTTCATACTACCCTCCCTAATCCCTACACTTAGTAATGAACTGGTAATATATCTCCCGCCATCCTCCCCATTCATTTCACCTCTTCCTCAGATCTTTTCCTCAACATACAATCGTTTGTCTCCAAACACAAATAGCCACCTCATCTCCTTTCCAGCTTGCACCTACTAACACATTCTCTGCTCCTCCTCAATGCCAGTGATATCTCTCCAGATCCTGGTACTCCACACCACATCCCCACAGTCACCTTTACCTTCCATCCATGATCTATCACAAATTTCCATAATCTTTTTAACCTTATACCCATTCGCCTGGCTCCTGCTTCACCAGTCCCACTAACAGGAGCTCTATGAAACGCTCTCTCTGTTTGCAGCAAACACTCATACATCCATGATCTTTTCATCACTAACAAATTTTCCTTCCTCGGCATCACTGGAACATGGCTCACCCCCTCTGACATGGCTTCTTCAGCTGCACTCTCTTATGGGAGACTCCATCTTTCTTGTAATCTCTCCTCAACAGCAAACATGGTGAGGAAGTTGGTTTCCTCCTGTCACATAACTTCTCCTTTACCCCATTTCCACTACCGCCCTCTGTTACTCTTCCTTCTTTTGAGGTGCTCTCTGTGCCCATCTACTCACCCACCAACCTCCAGCTTGCTGTTAATTACTGACCCCCAGGGCCAGCCACCACCTTTTTTGACCACATCACCACCTGGCTACTTCTTTTCCTTTCAGCAGGCATTCCCATTACCATCATGGGTTACTTCAACATTCATACTGACACTTCCCGCTCTGCTGCCTCTAAGCTTCTATCTCACTTCTTCATTTGGCCTTGTTCAATGGTGTTCTGCAACCACTCACAAATATGACCACACACTGGACTTCTTCTTCACATGCCTATATTCCCTATCAACTCTCCCTCTATCTTTCCACAACCTACTTTCATTCTCTTGCCTCTTATCTTTTGATGATCAATCCCCACTCCACAAACTTGCACCCTTGCAGAAATCTCAAACACCTTGATTTAAACTCACTTTCTGATTCCCTTCTCCTTCTTGCAGACATAGGTACAATGCAGATGCTTCCGCCACTTTATTTAACACCACAGCAGCTGCAGCTTTCTAATCGCCCCCTCACATACCAAAGCAAAGCTTGCAGAAACAACAGACAACCCTGGCACACCAGCCTGACTAAAGAACCGAGGTGAGTGTCCAGGGTTGCTTAGCGGAGATGGAAAAGATCTTTATCCTACGAACACTTCATCACTTTCAAATCGTTCCTCATCACTTTCAAGTCCACACTCAGTGCAGCAAATAAAACTTACTTCTCATTTCTCATATCCTCACTGTCTCACAACCCTAAACAGTTATTCGCCACTTTCAATTATCTCCTCCATCCCTCAGCACCATCTCCCTCTCCCCCAACCCCTCCTCCAAACACCTCAGCCCTTCTTCACCAAAACAAGCTTCTCCACCGCTACAGAAGATTAATTTTCTTCTCTACTCTCAAGATCACATCTCACCACCTGTGCACTCGACTCAGTTCTGTCCCACCCCATCTTAAACCTCACCACAGTTTTCATCCCAACCATAACCCATCTCTTCAACCTATCAACAACTGATATATTCCCCTCACACTTCAAACATGCCTCAGTCACACCCATTGTCAAAAAGCTTTTACTTGATCCATCCTCTGTGTCTAGCTATTGCATCATATCACTTTTCCCCTATGCCTCAAAACTACTGGAACAACACATCCATCTTGAACTGTCCTCCTACCTCTTTCCTCCTCCCTCTATGACTGCCTACAATCTGTCTTTCGACTGCATCAATCCACTGAAATTGCCCTGAGTAAAATCTCCAATGACCTACTAACTTCCAAATCCAAGTGACACTACTCTGTCCTCCTGGGCCTGTCATCTGCTTTTTGATGCAGTTAACCATTCCTTCTTACTACAGAATCTTTTATCTCTTGGTATCACAGAATTGGTCCTATCTTGGATCTCTTCCTACCTAACAGACCAGACATGAGTTTACCACTAACACACCATCCCCACATCACTCCCCCTATATGTCGGTGTCTGCCAAGGTTCAGTCCTAGGACCCCTGCTCTACTCCATCTACATCTTCAGCCTGGGACAGCTTATAGAGTCCCATTGCCTTCAATATCATCTCTATGCTGATGACGCACAGATCTACCTCTCTGTACCCAATATCACCTCCTTACTAACTAGAATCCTACAATGTCATTTCATCCTCCTTCTCTGCTAGATTTCTAAAACTTAACTTGGACAAAACAAAATTGATAATTTTCACCCATCTCACTCAAATTCCCCAACATACCTATCCATTAAAGGAAATAACTGCTCACTCTACCCAGTCTCGCAAGCTCACTGCCTCAGAGTAACCCTAGACTCTAATCTCTCCTGCAAACCACATATTCAAGCCTTTTCCACTTCCTGCTGCCTCCAACTCAAAAATATTTCCCAGATCTATACATTCTGTTACCAAGAAACTGTGAAAACACTATTGCATGTCCTCATCATCTCCCACCTCGACTACTGCAACCTTCTGCTCCGTGACTGCCCTTCTAACACTCTTGCACATATTCAATCTATCTTCCCCTCTGCTGTCCAACTAATTCACCTGTCTCCCCACTATTCCATATCTTCTGCTCTTTGTCAATTCTTTCACTGGTTCCCCATTGAACAGAGACTACATTTCAACATCTTAACCAAGGCATACAATGCTAACAACAACATGTCTCCTTCATACATCTGTGACCTTGTCTCCCCGTACTTACCTGTATACAACCTCCGTTCCTCACAAGATCCCCTTCTCTAGTCCCCTTTCATCTCTTCTTCCCACAATCGCATACAAGATTTCTCCCGCGCATCCCCCTAGTCTGGAACTCTCACCCCAACATATCAGACTTTCGCCTACCATAGAAATCTTCAAAAGGAACCTGAAGACCTACCTTTTATGACAAGCCTACAACCTTCAGTAACCCTCGTTCCACCATACCGCTGCACAACTAACTCTCTCTTACCTACTGTATTCTCACCCATCCCTTGTAGACTGTGTGCCCTGGTGGGCAGGGTCCTCTTCCCTGTACCAGTCAGTGACTTGAATTATTTAAGATTTTTGTACTTGTTTCTTATTATGTTTACCTATTTTTACATGAAAAGTGCCATGGAATAAATGGCTCTACAATAATTATATTACCAGAATGTGGAATGTTCTCAATTTAATTTAACATGCACCAAGGGCAGCTTGGAGCTTGCTGACGCACGTCTAGATGTTCTGTTGCAGATAGGTGGGAAGAACATTGGGCTCCTTGTGTTGCTTTTTTGTTCCCTTATTAAATTATTATGGAGGTCCTTGTGAAAATTGATTACTGCAATAACAAGAAGGAACAACCTGATTTGCAGCCCCCTATGACTGCCTCTTTGGCATGTATGCATAAGGGTGGTGTTAGAAGCAAAATTAAATTTCAAAATATACGAAGAAGATTGGTAAAGTTGTTCAGTTAACGTATTAGACATATTAGATAAACTGCTAGGAGCAAAACGTTATTTAACTACACCTTCCTTGTTATAGCTGTGCCATGGCATGCAGAAAATCTGGGGATCAACCACATTTTTACAAGAAAACAATACAGATCTTAACAATTCACTACTCTCACCAGCTTTATGCATCAGAGTTCTCTGGTGCTAGTGTGGAGAGCGGACAGTGATATAATTTGCATTCTTCCAGCCACTTTCTGGCCTCTTGTAATTTATATATATTGAGTGAGGCCGCGCACATCTAGTCGGCATATGACCGCATTTATACTAATTGCATACTTTATAGCAGCCCCCAAAAATATTACCCTGATTTTAAATGCACCAAGTCAATCCGTATGAGTCATGCAAAACAGGAGCTGCGGAGACACCATCACGTGTTTCTCAACGCAAGCAATGACCAGCCAGGTCTTTGCCCGGGAAGGAACAACCACGGGAAGGGCAGTCTCCAATGAAGGAAACCACCTATGCCAAAACATGGTATCCATCCACATACAGCTGTTTCGGGGTATTGCCCCTCATCAGTGTGGAGTAGGAAACTGGCTGGTAGGAGCAATGCCTAGTAAAAAGACTATGAAGAGGAGGATGAATGAACTCATGGAGATCAACATCCGACACTGCGGAGACACCATCACGTGTTTCTCAACGCAGTGATTCTAGAGCACTGCCCCCATCCCTTATGGGAAATATGTAAAACATGCAAAACAGAAGCCGCGGAGACACCATCACGTGTTGCTCAACGCAAGCAATAATAATAATAATAATAAATTTTATTTTTATAGCGCCGACATATTCCGCAGCACTTTACATTTCAGAGGGGATTTGTACAGACAATAGACATTACATCATAACAATAATCACATACAGTAGATTATAACAAATACCAAGAGGAGTGAGGGCCCTGCTCGCAAGCTTACAGTCTATGAGGAAAGAGGGAGACACGAAAGGTGGGTGGTAACAGTTACCCTGATTGTATGGACCAGTCATAATGTTAAGTGTGTAACAGTACAGACACAGAGGGCTAATGGAGGCATAAAGCATGTGGGAACATGATGCGGGGAACCTGGTTATGGTAAAACTTTTGGCTCTGCCACACAGGGATAGATTAGGTTAATGTGTTGGGGTGGTAGGCCAGTCTGAATAAATGCGTTTTCAGGACACGCTTAAAATTGTGGGTATTGGGGACTAATCGTATTGACCTGGGAAGTGCATTCCAAAGAATTGGCGCGGCACGTGTAAAGTCTTGGAGACGGGAGTGGGAGGTTCTGACTATTGAGGATGCTAATCTCAGGTCATCAGCAGAACGGAGGGCGCGGGTAGGGTGGTATACTGAAACAAGGGAGGAGATGTAGGGTGGTGCTGAGCCATGGAGGGCTTTGTGAGTGAGGGTAATAAGTTTATACTGAATTCTGGAGTGGATGGGTAGCCAGTGTAATGACTGGCACAAGGTAGAGGCATCGGTGTAACGATTGGTGAGGAATATGATCCTGGCTGCAGCATTCAAGACAGATTGGAGGGGGGAGAGTTTGTTAAGAGGGAGACCGATTAGAAGAGAGTTACAATAGTCGAGACGAGAATGAATAAGAGAAACAGTAAGAGTTTTTGCAGAGTCAAAGGTAAGAAAAGGTCGAATTCTAGAAATGTTTTTGAGGTGCAGATGACAAGAGCGAGCCAGTGATCGAATGTGGGGGGCAAAGGAAAGCTCGGAATCAAGTATGACCCCAAGACAGCGGGTCTGTTGCTGGGGAGTAATAGTGGAACCACACACAGAAATGGCAATGTCGGGTATAGGTACATTAGTAGAGGGAGGAAACACCAGGAGTTCAGTCTTTGACAGGTTCAGTTTCAGATATAGTGAGGACATGATATTAGACACAGCGTTTAGACAATCGCCGGTGTTTTCTAGAAAGGCTGGCGTGATGTCAGGAGAAGAAGCGTATAATTGGGTGTCATCAGCATAGAGATGGTACTGGAAATCAAATCTACTGATTGTTTGACCAATAGGGGCAGTGTACAAGGAGAAGAGGAGGGGACCTAGAACCGATCCTTGGGGGACCCCAACAGTAAGGGGAAGATGAGAGGAGGAGGAACTGGCAAAAGATACAGTAAAGGAGCGGTCGGAGAGATAGGAGGAGAACCAGGAGAGAACGGTATCCTTGAGGCCAATGGAACGGAGCATAGTGAGGAGGAGCTGATGATCCACAGTGTCGAATGCTGCAGAGAGATCCAAGAGAATTAGCATGGAGTAGTGACCATTTGATTTAGCTGTTAGCAGATCATTAGAGACTTTAGTGAGGGCAGTTTCAGTGGAGTGTAAAGAGCGGAAACCGGATTGGAGAGGGTCGAGAAGAGAGTTTTCTGAGAGATAGCGGATAAGACGGGAGTGGACCAGGCGTTCCAGGAGTTTAGAGATGAAGGGAAGATTAGAGACAGGTCTATAGTTAGCGTCACAGTTTTGGTCGAGGGATGGTTTTTTAAGTAGTGGATGTATGATGGCATGCTTAAATGAGAAGGGAAAAATACCAGAAGAGAGAGAGAGGTTAAATATTTTAGTTAGGTGAGGGGTGACAGCAGGGGAAAGGGACTGAAGGAGCTGTGACGGAAATGGGTCACTGGTGCAAGTAGTTGGGCGAGAAGATGCAAGGAGCCTGCTTACTTCTTCTTCTGTGACTGGTTCAAAATCAGAGAGTGAGTTCGATGCAGTGGGGGAGGGAGGACAGTGCATGGTATGAGGTGATTGGGAGATAATTTCCTGTCGGATCTGGTCAATTTTTTCTTTGAAGTAATTGGCCAGATCGTCAGCTCTGAGCTCGTGGTTGGGGCCTGTACTCTTGGATTGAGTAGAGAATGAAAAGTGTCAGAGACGTTTCGGGTTATTGGACAGTGAGGTGATGAGGGTGTTGAAATAGGTTTGTTTGGAGAGGTGAAGGGCAGTGTTGTATGTTCTAAGCATAAACTTAAAATGGATGAAATGGATAAAATGGCTGGAAGACCAGCCAGGTCTTTGCCCGGGAAGGAACAACCACGGGAAGGGCAGTCTCCAATGAAGGAAACCACCTATGCCAAAACATGGTATCCATCCACATACAGCTGTTTCGGGGTATTGCCCCTCATCAGTGTGGAGTAGGAAACTGGCTGGTAGGAGCAATGCCTAGTAAAAAGACTATGAAGAGGAGGATGAATGAACTCATGGAGATCAACATCCGACACTGCGGAGACACCATCACGTGTTTCTCAACGCAGTGATTTCCTACTCCACACTGATGAGGGGCAATACCCCGAAACAGCTGTATGTGGATGGATACCATGTTTTGGCATAGGTGGTTTCCTTCATTGGAGACTGCCCTTCCCGTGGTTGTTCCTTCCCGGGCAAAGACCTGGCTGGTCATTGCTTGCGTTGAGAAACACGTGATGGTGTCTCCGCGGCTTCTGTTTTGCATGTTTTACATATTTCCCATAAGGGATGGGGGCAGTGCTCTAGAATCACTGCGTTGAGAAACACGTGATGGTGTCTCCGCAGTGTCGGATGTTGATCTCCATGAGTTAATTCATCCTCCTCTTCATAATCCGTATGAGTCAGGTACAGTGCCAGAATTGGTGCACCTAATGTGATGCACTAATTCTGAATTGCCTGCGGGCTGGTATTTGTATGCTGGGAAGGGGCCAATATCCATGGAACTTCTGTTAGGCATACGTACTGTAGATGCAATTATCTTCCTCCTGTTGCCAGACTGCTATGTCAGTCTGTCCATGCTAAAATCATAGCTATCGCGCATTTGGGTGGTGCAACTACGCACGGTGGTGACTCATGTTGGAAGTGGTGAGTGATGTGGGAACATGGGACGCCGTGCTTACCACTTGTTTTGCGGCCTGACAGACATGGGATGCCGTAATTCCCAGTTACTAGTTAATGCAGGACGCTGCCTTGCCTAGAGTTAGCCAATGGTGGAAATGTGTGCACCCTGCTGTACCGATGAGCAGGGACATGTTTGGGAGGAATTCATCACCTGATTATCATCTTTAGATTTGGGCTGGCTATTAAAGGCCTGCTCCTAATCCAGTCCAGTGCTTTTTATTCAGTTCCCTTGCATAATGGTATGGTGAGTGCTTCCTGGTTGGGTTCTGATTGCTTCACAGCAGTTGCTAATGGTCTTTACTGCAACAGCAGTATAGGAAGAACTATGCAACATTCCCATCCCTCTCAAGAATGGGTAAAGAATATCCCAGCCCTTAATGACTTGCCTAGGAGTGGTGGTTGGCATGTGACTGCGCTTTTGCAGATGCGATCCACTACAGAGTATCAGCTCCCAGCTATCTGCTTTACCTTGTCTGACTATAAAAATAGGCTTAAAAGGGTTGAAAAATCACTTTAGTGACACATGAAAGGAACTAAAGGGTGCAACTTTATAATATTTAGGGGGCAGACATTAATCTAAGCTCTCCCTCCTAGATCAACTCTCCCTGAACTGCTTCCAGAGGAGAGTATGCATCACGTCACCAGGTCTTTTATAAGACCCAATGACATGATGCAACTGACCAATGCCAGAAGCCAAAATGGTTACAGTGTCTAATGGCCGCAAAACCTACAGGCAGGAGACTAGAGCATTGTACCACTGTCACAAATCATTAAGGGATTCGTGGCAGTTCTGGTTCTTCTGTATTTTAAATGTAATTTTTTTCTTTTGGTCCAGCAAGAGTTAATTTCAGTCTCTTGCTGGCAGCTTTTTATAGGCTGGTCAACTGATGTTTGATAACCACTCCCATCTCCCTTTAAATAGGGCATTAGGGGCAGCTGAGGGACAGACACAGGATGGTGTCAAGAGGTCACCAATCCCTCGCTCCCTACTGCTAGGTCCTTCCTCTCCTTTTGTCATCCTGTTATACCTATCTGTTGTGCTGTCACCCGGACTTACTCATGTGCAGATGCGACAGCTCCAGCACCCACGACACTCGATCGAATAACGAGTGTGCCCAAGCACCCCGATGCTCAATCGAGTATCGAGCAGTGGTGAGCACACTCACTCATCCCTACTAACTATGAATTTGTCTATTCCCTTTAGTTTATGATGTGGTCTCTTGGTATCTGACCCAGGAACATTTGACTATCCTGCGACAAGGCTTGTCTGTAAGTAGTGACTAGCGTCACACTAGTTAGCTATAATCAGTTTTTTAACAATTTATCTCTGGTAAAAGTGAATGAACTCATAATTCAGATAATCACAATGCAGATCTTACAGAGTCAGAAACACTTCTCAAAGTTTAACCCAGGATCATCTCCTAGGAAACTTCGGCCCTTAGACGACTTTCTGTCTTGCCTGACGCAGGTGTTTGGATAAAATTATGATTATTTCTCATACATATTCTAGTTTCCTTCACAAGGTGATGATGATAATTTCTGAATAATTCTTCTGACTTAGTTTATCTTATAAACTTTGCTCTGTGTTAATCCTGCTGTCCACATGACTAAAAAGATATATAATGGTTTGGTCCTAATTTTGGTGGTGTATGACTGAGTATATGCACCATTTAGTGATGAGCGAGTATACTCGTTGCTCTGGTGTCCTCCGAGTATTTTGGCGTGCTCGGAGATTTAGTTTCTGTCGATGCAGCTGCATGATTTGCGGCTGCTGGACAGCCTGAATACATGTGAGGAATACCTGTTTGTTAGGGAATTCCCACATGTATTCAGCCTGTCTACAAGTCGTAAATCATGCAGCTGCATCGACAGAAACTAAATCTCTGAGCACGTCAAAATACTCGGAGGACACCCGACCATGCTCAGGAAAACCCGAGCAATGAGTATACTCGCTCATCACTATTACCATTTAAAGTAAAGACATGTTTTTATTATAACTGGAAAAACAAATAGCCCAATAGGGTAGTAAAACGGGATTTGCTCACCTGGAGGGGTGGTGAAAGTCTAAAACCCCTTTTTTCAGCTGCTGCAGATCTACCAAAACAGATAGTAAACAAACTTGGAGATGGAAGTAGATAAGAAACCCGTGCTGCCGAGGATCCAATATACAATACGAGACCAGATGCGATGGGGAATGCAGTTGTGATTTGACCTGATGAAGAAGTTTGATCATCTCGAAATGCGTTGACCAATAAAACCGCATCCATACCGTATCTGGTCTCGTATCGTATTTTGGAACCCCGGCAGCGAGGGTTTCCTATGCACTTCCATCTCCAAATTTGAACAGTGTTAAAGTCGTTAAAGGAGAAACAAAGAGAAAAAGAGGTGGCACTGTCTAAACGTATTAAGATAAAACCAATTGATTGAGAAGGTGAGTACCTATAGGAAAATGCTCTCCTGATGCGGTTTTACAAACAGAGGCACAATTCCCACTTGAAGTATGGATGCGTTTGCAAGAGACTGCTGCTGAACTGGTGAGGAGGGATTGGACCCTGAAACAGGAGTATCCCAGGAGTATACAAATAAAAACTTTAGAGACAACACGTTTCGACTGTTTGCAGCCTTCTTCAGGCCAAACGCGTTGTATATATAGTTTTTATTTGTGTTTTTATCAGTTTGAATAAAATTTTACCTACAAGTGTTAGGCGCCAGGATTCTGCACGGGGTAGATCCCAAGCCTTGTCTGCTTCTGCAATCTCCCATTCTGCTTCGGCCACAGCGGGTGCTGCTGAGCAAAGACATCGGTTCCCAGCGTCTTACTAAGGCTTGTGCTGTTTGCTTGGGTATTGCTGGCATTCCAGCCAAGCCTATGGTAGCCAGTAGAGTTGAGCGACTTTTGTTTTTTTAGGGTCGAGTTTCGTTTCGTGAAACCCGACTTTTCCAAAAGTCGGGTCGAGCAAGATCGGCCGACTATAGGGAAAAGTCGGGGTCGTCCCGAAACACAAAACCCAATGTAAGTCAATGGGGAATAAAAGTCGGCAGTGAGAGGAGGACAGGAAACACACCTACAGTGCCCATTTGAATGCCAAAAGCATCAATTCTTCTTACTTAAGCTTGTCAACCTTAATTAACTTCATAATACAAGTTACGCACTGAAAAATGGGGGTTATTTGGCTAAAGTTGTGGGGGGGTAGGGCTGGCTCCAGGTTTTCATGTGCCCTGGGCGAAAGAGCGCCCCTTTAACACATACCACAACTCATCATGCTCCGATACAGCAGAGAAATAGCGGTATAGTACAATGAAAAATACTTCACTTTTTACATCTCATGACAAGGCCCATCTATTTCTCCATACAGAATCATTGGTCCCATATAATGTTTGAAACAGTATATGATGAGCTCCACATAATGCTACAGTATATGTTGGTCCCCATGGATGAAGCTCCACTGTCTTATGGGCCCAAATAATGCTCCAAACATAATGGGCCCCATTTCTAATCCTCTAGTGTATAATGGGCCCTGTAAATGCTGCTCCAGTGTCTGATGTCCACCTTTGGAATGTTCCAGTGTATGGTGGGCCCCATCTATCATTCTCCAGAGTATAGTGCTCCCCAAAAATTGCTGTCCCAACATTGAAAACAATGAAATAAGTCTCCTCGCTAGGGAATCCCTGTACTAGTCTGGACTCCTCGTCGTTCCCATCTTCGATCTCACTGCACAGTATTTCAACCTTGCAAGTGCTGTGATCCTGAGCAAGCAGGGGGGCCCACTCGTTGGCGACGGCACTGGCACAGGGCCCCTGATAGTACGGTGGTGTGTCTGATGGCGGGTGGGCCGATCCTGCACTTTCATCTGCAGCTTCCTCTTTGTCACCGTGTAAGATGGAACTGTATATGGGAAGGGTAACCTGAGTTTCATCAGGGTCAGATTCAGGCCGTGTAGCGTGTGAGGGGAATGTAGTGGTCTGGGTCAATGTACCAGCAGATTCATAGAGCAGTGGCTGGGCATCAGTGCACTTGTGTCGCCCCCAGGAGTACGGTCGCCACAGTGGCATTACCTTCCTCCTAGGGAGTGTGATGTCATGCTTGGGAGCAACGAAGGATCTCTCTAGCAGGTTAACTGATTGGGCGGCGTTATTCCCACGAGTCATGACCCTCCAAACAGCGTTCATGAAGGCAAAGTGTTTGTTTTACGTGGGCAGTATGGTTGCAAAGCTGAACCTTAAAGGAATGTCCAGAAGGGCACCACCAGGAGTGGAGCCTACGGTTTAATTCGACTCCACCTGGGAAACCTCAACCATGCCAGCTACAGAAAAGATGCACACATTGCAAGCTTAATTCCGTTAACGAACGAGACTCCGTCATGCCACGCGGTCCGAGTCCGGCTTACTAGAGGGACACGTGAGGCTCTGGCACATGAGATTGGCCAATAACTGGTGTGTCATGCCCTTACATGTCCGTGGCTGCATGTGCGCTACACTGAAAAGGCCAGCGTTTGTCGCTTACAGGTGCAGATAACCCGCTGAACAACGTTAGTGATGGGGATCTGTGATTACAATTATTACCCGCGAACGATGATTTCCCAGTAAGTGCAGGTCAACCGCAGTTCCGGAATTAGGCCTAACCGTCATTCCTGAAAAAATGAAAAACTTACGTGTGCAAACCACAGGTGCTGTAGCTTGCTTAACAGCTCGCCAGCCGTTCTCAGGCCCAGTATAGATTACACGTGATTGCACAAAGGTGAGAAAGGGTACCGTATCCCCGGATAACATGTATGGATAGCATAGTGTACACATTCAAAATATATGTCTATACATCAGGAGGCAGGCTCAGACGGTGTCACGCACAGTATGGATTTGACGGCCCAGACTACACAGCGGAGGAGCAGGGAGAGGTAAAGATTGCAAATGCTGGGGCCCTGCCCAAGCAAGGGGGGCCCACTCGTGGGCGTCGGTACTGGCACTGGGCCCCTCATAGTACGGTGGTGTGTCTGACGGCGGGTGTGCACCACCACCGTCAGAGACACTTGATTGCACTATGAGGGACCCTGTGCCAGTGCCCGCACCCAAGAGTCGGCCTACGCACCTGTCCAGGGCAACGGCACTCGCACGGTGTCGTGCGCTAGGTGGTGACCCTGGCCATGGGGGGGGAGGCAGCACAGTTAGGGAGTTTTAGAAAGTGGCATATGTTGATGTTGGACATTCAGCTGATGCAAAAGGCGAAATAGGTCAAGTCCCAGGAAGAGGTGGACCAAAGCAAGCCATTTTTCTGTCACCCTATGTGTCATCAGGGGAAGGTGGGACAAAATCCTTGGAAACCCATGCATGGTTCATTTTAATGAAGGCTAGATCATCCACATTTTGGGTTGACAGACGGGTCCTTTTTTCTGTCAGGATTGATCCAGCTGCACTGAAGACTCTTTCCGATAGCACACTTGCAGCTGGGCAAGCGAGCTCCTGTAAGGCATATTGTGCCAATTCAGGCCAGGTGTCCAGTTTAGCAGCCCAATAGTCAAAGGGGAATGACCTGTGTGGGAGAACATCGATATGGGAGGAAAAGTAGTTTGTAACCATAGTTGACAACTGCTGTCTCCTGTCACTTTCCATCGATGCAGTATTACCAGTTGTGTGAGCGGTACTTGAAAAATCAGTCCACAACATTGTCATGAAACCCCTGTCTCCAACGCCACTTCTGCTGTGTGCACCACGAACACCTCTGCCAAGCTGCCCCCGGCCCGTATGGCTCGTGTGAGAACCATCACCGCTGCTGTGTGCTGGGAATGCCTCAAGCAATCGATTTACCAGAGTTGCTTGTTTATTAGCCAATATTAGGTCAAGGTTCTCCTGTGGCATGATGTTTTGTAATTTGTCTTTATAGCGTGGATCCAGGATGCTGACCAACCAGTAGTCGTCATCGTTCATCATTTTGGCAATGCGGGGGTCCCTTTTTAGGATCTGCAAGGCATAATCTGACATGTGGGCCAATGTTCCCGGTGTCAATGATGCACTGTGAGTGCTGGTTGGAGGAGCACTTTCTGGCAAATCCACATCCCTCCAGTCACGCACAAACCCTGTACCAGACCTTGCCACGCCAACATTTTCACTTGCCCCACGAGATGCATCCTCCTCCCCTAAGTAATCATCCCCATCATCATCCTCCTCCTCCTCTTCTTCCTCCACCTCGTCCAGGAGAGGTCCCTGAGCAGACAATGGCTGAATGTCATCAAGGATTCCCTCCTCGTCAACATTGGCTGCAGACGCCTGCTCCTTAAGGTGCGTCAAAGTTTGCATGAGCAGATGCATAAGTGGGATGCTCATGCTTAGGATGGCGTCGTCTGCGCTTACCAGCCGTGTGCATTCCTCAAAACACTGAAGGACTTTACAGAGGTCTTACAGTTTTGACCACTGCACACCTGTCAACTCCATGTCTGCTCTCAAAGTGCCTGGCCTTGTATCCTCCCACAAATGCATTATGGCCTGCCTCTGCTCGCACAGCCGCTCAACCATGTGCAGGGTGGAGTTCCACCTTGTTGCAATGTCGATAATGAGGCGGTGGTTGGGAAGGTGGAGCAATCGCTGCAGCTTCTGCATACGAATGGAGTGTACAGGCGACCGGCGGATGTGCGCGCACAGTCTTCGCACCTTCTGGAGCAGGGCTGTTAACTCCGGATAATTATTGAGGAAGCACTGCACCACCAAGTTCAAGGTGTGAGCCAAGCAAGGTATGTGGCTGAGTTTTGAAAGGGCTATGGCTGCCACAAAATTACGGCCGTTATCACTAACTACCTTGCCTGCCTCAAGATGTACACTGCCCAGCCATGACTCAGTTTGTCGCTGAAAGTACTCGGCCAGCACCTCGGCGGTGTGTCTGTCGCCCAAACACATCATCTGCAACACAGCCTGCTGACGCTTTCCACTAGCTGCTCGATAGGGGGACACCTTGTGTGCAACAGTGGCAGCTGCAGATGGAGTGCTCGTACGACTGCGCTCTGTGGACGAGCTTTCGCTTCTGGAGGAGGAGGAGGAGGGTCGAACGCCTACAGCCTACTGTTTCCTATACCGTGGGCTAGGCAGCACTGTTTCACCACCGCTGTCCCCTGTGGACCCTGCATCCACCACATTAACTCAGTGCGCAGTGATGGACACGTAACGGCCCTGGCCATGCCGTCTGGACCATGCATCAGTTGTGAGGTGCACCTTTCCACTCACTGACTGCTTGAGTGCATGGACAATGCGGTCTTTCACATGATGGTGGAGGGCTGGGATGGCTTTGCGAGAGAAGAAGTGGCGACTGGGCAGGTCATAGCGTGGTACTGCATAGGCCATGAGTTCGCGGAAAGCTGCGCTTTCCACCAACCGATAAGGCATCATCTCAAACGAGAGTAGTTTGGCAATGTGGGCGTTCAAACCCAGTGTACGCGGATGAGAGACTGAGTACTTTTTTGACCTACTCATAGTGTCTGGAAGGGTGAGCTGGACTTGAGAGCTGCATATGGTGGAAGTAGCGGTGGACAGGGCGGACTGAGAGAGGGTTGATGATGGTGATGGAGTTGGTGTTCTTTCTGATGGCCTAGATTCAGTATTTCGTTGATATAACAGTGAGATTCCCTGACTGCTGTGGCCTTGCAACGACACCTCAACATTTGCTGCTGTGCTGATCGGTGGGCTTACAGTGGGGGAAACAATGTAGCATTGCTGAATACCTTCTTTGTGATCAGTTGCACATGAGGTACTTGAGGTTTGGTGTTGTGTCCACGCTTGCAAGTGCATGGTGGTTAAATGTCTAAGCATGCAACTGGTATTCAAATTTTTCAGATTTTTCCCTCGGCTAAAGGTCTTTGCGCACTTCTGACAGATAACCTTGGCCTGATCATGAGGATTTTGTTCAAAAAAGTGCCACACTGCACTCTTCCTACTTTGGCAGACATTTTGCGGCCTAGCACGCTGTGATATTTTGACCCTCTGGACAAGCTGTCCAGCAACTCTTTTGATGTTTGGAACCTGTCTTTGGAGTGCTCCGTGCCTGCCAGATAACAGCTGTTGCGATGTCGATGTCTGCTGTGGATGCTCCTCATCTGAGCTATTGGAAGCAGCACCCTCTTCCCCCAATGGATGCCAATCTGGGTCAACAACTGTGTCATCCATCACCTCCTCTTCAATGTCATGTGCACCTTCCTCTGTGTCACCGTGTATGGTGGTATAGTGTGCGGGAAGGGGCACCTGAGTCTCATCAGGGTCAGAATCTGGCTCTGTACACTGCAAGGACAATGTAGTGCTCTGAGTGAATGTACCAGCAGAATCATCTATCAGTGGCTGTGCATCAGTGCACTCCATGTCAGATTCATCTTGGCCTGGGTAATTCACCATTTCACTTGATAATCCAGGCATGGTATGTGAAAACAGCTCCATGGAGTAATCAGTAGTATGGCCTGCGTCATCCTTCAATCTTGGTTGGGGTGAAGGACACAAGGAAAGGTGTGGTTCATGAACATGAGCCTCCAATGACGACTCAGTGCTTTTACTTTTTACAACTTCAGAAGAGGAGGCGATAGAGCTGGAGGCTGAGTCAGCAATGTAAGCCAAAACTTTTTCCTGCAGCTCTGGCTTTAACAGCGGTTTGCCAACTCCTAGAAAAGTAAGCCTTTGAGGCCTTGTGGAGCCAGACGATGACGCAGGCTCAACACCTCCTGCATTCGGTCCTATTTTGCTTTTGCCACTACCATCAGATCCACCACCAACACCATCATTACCAGCTGCCAACCCCCGCCCAATTCCACGGCCTCTTCCATCAGCCTTCCTCATTTTTGGTAGAAATGTAGACAAAATCCAACAAACTATATAGTAATGCAAA
The DNA here is from genome assembly GCF_039654945.1 of Dendrobates tinctorius. Lineage (NCBI taxonomy): Eukaryota > Metazoa > Chordata > Amphibia > Anura > Dendrobatidae > Dendrobates > Dendrobates tinctorius. Next base: position 11,954,224 of record NW_027361677.1, read on the forward strand.
ACAAGGTACAGGGTGTCTATAGGACGGGAGATTTTGAATTTCTGCACACACTTGTGGACACTGGACACTTATGGATTGTGTGAGGCCCACTGAATATCAGAGCGCTATGTCACAGGATCGATGGCACAGGTGTGAAAAAAGTGACTACAGGATAAGGGAGATTTTGAATTTCTGCACACACTTGTGGACACTGGACACTTATGGATTGTGTGAGGCCCACTGAATATCAGAGCGCTATGTCACAGGCTCGATGGCACAGGTGTGAAAAAAGTGACTACAGGATAAGGGAGATTTTGAATTTCTGCACACACTTGTGGACACTGGACACTTATGGATTGTGTGAGGCCCACTGAATATCAGAGCGCTATGTCACAGGCTCGATGGCACAGGTGTGAAAAAAGTGACTACAGGATAAGGGAGATTTTGAATTTCTGCACACACTAGTGGACACTGGACACTTATGGATTGTGTGAGGCCCACTGAATATCACAGCGCTATGTCACAGGCTCGATGGCACAGGTGTGAAAAAAGTGACTACTGGATAAGGGAGATTTTGAATTTCTGCACACACTAGTGGACACTCGACATTTATGGATTGTGTGAGGCCCACTGAATATCAGAGCGCTATGTCACAGGCTCGATGGCACAGGTGTGAAAAAAGTGACTACAGGATAAGGGAGATTTTGAATTTCTGCACACACTTGTGGACACTGGACACTTATGGATTGTGTGAGGCCCACTGAATATCAGAGCGCTATGTCACAGGATCGATGGCACAGGTGTGAAAAAAGTGACTACAGGATAAGGGAGATTTTGAATTTCTGCACACACTAGTGGACACTGGACACTTATGGATTGTGTGAGGCCCACTGAATATCACAGCGCTATGTCACAGGCTCGATGGCACAGGTGTGAAAAAAGTGACTACTGGATAAGGGAGATTTTGAATTTCTGCACACACTAGTGGACACTCGACATTTATGGATTGTGTGAGGCCCACTGAATATCAGAGCGCTATGTCACAGGCTCGATGGCACAGGTGTGAAAAAAGTGACTACAGGATAAGGGAGATTTTGAATTTCTGCACACACTTGTGGACACTGGACACTTATGGATTGTGTGAGGCCCACTGAATATCAGAGCGCTATGTCACAGGCTCGATGGCACAGGTGTGAAAAAAGTGACTACAGGATAAGGGAGATTTTGAATTTCTGCACACACTAGTGGACACTGGACACTTATGGATTGTGTGAGGCCCACTGAATATCACAGCGCTATGTCACAGGCTCGATGGCACAGGTGTGAAAAAAGTGACTACTGGATAAGGGAGATTTTGAATTTCTGCACACACTAGTGGACACTCGACATTTATGGATTGTGTGAGGCCCACTGAATATCAGAGCGCTATGTCACAGGCTCGATGGCACAGGTGTGAAAAAAGTGACTACAGGATAAGGGAGATTTTGAATTTCTGCACACACTTGTGGACACTGGACACTTATGGATTGTGTGAGGCCCACTGAATATCAGAGCGCTATGTCACAGGCTCGATGGCACAGGTGTGAAAAAAGTGACCACAGGATAAGGGAGATTTTGAATTTCTGCACACACTAGTGGACACTGGACACATATGGATTGTGTGAGGCCCACTGAATATCACAGCGCTATGTCACAGGCTCGATGGCACAGGTGTGAAAAAAGTGACTACTGGATAAGGGAGATTTTGAATTTCTGCACACACTAGTGGACACTCGACATTTATGGATTGTGTGAGGCCCACTGAATATCAGAGCGCTATGTCACAGGCTCGATGGCACAGGTGTGAAAAAAGTGACTACAGGATAAGGGAGATTTTGAATTTCTGCACACACTTGTGGACACTGGACACTTATGGATTGTGTGAGGCCCACTGAATATCAGAGCGCTATGTCACAGGCTCGATGGCACAGGTGTGAAAAAAGTGACTACAGGATAAGGGAGATTTTGAATTTCTGCACACACTTGTGGACACTGGACACTTATGGATTGAGTGAGGCCCACTGAATATCAGAGCGCTATGTCACAGGCTCGATGGCACAGGTGTGAAAAAAGTGACTACAGGATAAGGGAGATTTTGAATTTCTGCACACACTTGTGGACACTGGACACTTATGAATTGTGTGAGGCCCACTGAATATCAGAGCGCTATGTCACAGGCTCGATGGCACAGGTGTGAAAAAAGTGACTACAGGATAAGGGAGATTTTGAATTTCTGCACACACTTGTGGACACTGGAAACTTATGGATTGTGTGAGGCCCACTGAATATCAGAGCGCTATGTCACAGGCTCGATGGCACAGGTGTGAAAAAAGTGACTACAGGATCACGGAGATTTTGAATTTCTGCACACACTAGTGGACACTGGACACTTTTGGATTGTGTGAGGCCCACTGAATATCACAGCGCTATGTCACAGGCAGAAATTGGCTAGTGTATGACAAACTACAAGGTGTATATAGAATTCGGCAGAATAGGAATCTCCCTAGAGTGTAGGTCTGTAAGAATGGAACAAGTCCTCCACTTATCCTTCCACAGTGACACACAGATAGCTTCACTGTGGCCGTGATAACAGCCGTTACACGGTACTGAGAGGAGAGTGCACGTACACGGCTGTCCGGTGTACGTAAAATTGTCAAGCTCCGTGTTTTTTAAGTATACGGACTGACACACGCTGTCTCTCTATAGTTTTGATTGTGATCAAACAGCAAATATATTTAACTGTTTGAAAGCTAGACAAAACTAGAAGGTGCAGGTCTGTAAGAACGGAACATGTCCTCGACTTATTCTCACAGAGTGACACACAGATAGCTTCACTGTGGCTGTGATAACAGCCGTTACACGGTACTGTGTGAGGAGTGTGCACCGCTGTATGGTGTGAAAAAATGCACGCTCAGTACCTCAGCAGGACAAAAAAAAAAAAATTGGGATTGCTTTTAAAAAAGCAGTTTGCAGAGCAGTGGGTAAACAGCAATGCAGCCGTCAGGAAGTCGTAGAAGGCAGCCTAACAACCAACACCGCTGATCCACCAAAATATAGCCTCCCCTTGCACTGCACACACAGTGACTGGTGTGTTGTACAGGCAAAATCGCTAGCAGCAGAATCAGCTTTTTTTTCTTCTTCCCTGCCTAGCGCTCTCCCTACAGAATCAGCAGCAGCAACCTCTCCCTATGCTAAGATCGGCAGAAGTAAGATGGCGGTCGGCGTGCACGCCCTTTTACACCCCCTGTGACGCCCACCAAAGCAAGCCAATCACTTGCATGCCCTTCTGAAAGATGGTGGTGACCCCTGCCTATGTCATCACGTTGCCCACAGTGTCCGTGGATCCTGATTGGTTGAAAAATAGCGCAAAACAAACTTTTGAAACGCGACTTTGGCGCGTAAGTCGCCGACCTCGTGGCCGACCTCATCCTAGGGTCGGGTTTCGTTTCATGAAACCCGACTTTGCCAATAGTCGGCGACTTTTGAAATTTTTCGACCCGTTTCGCTCAACTCTAGTAGCCAGCAATAAACAGCGGCAAACAAACTCTCTGGAGGCTAAGTCCAGAAATCACCCTACTGAGCATGCTCGTGATGTGGCGACTTCTCATTGATGGTTGGTTGTCAGCTGCTATCGAGATGTGGTAGCTCCGGATTGGTCCACAAGCAATTTCCTGTCCGACTGGACATGACCTGAACATATAAAAGGTCCTCCGAGGTGCACGCCGATGCGCTAGTATCATTTGCGCCATGTGTGTGGGTGTAGACTCTACAGCTCTGTCGGCTTGTATGAACGCCTAGCTTTCCTTAGAGAGGTTGGGTTTTCTTTTGGCTTGGCCTAAGCGCCTGTCTCAGCCACATGTGCGGTTAGCGTGGGTCAGTTATGGGGCACAGTCAATTCCCGTGCTTAAACCCTAGCGTTTTCAACTGGGTATTGCACACACCTCATTTTGGGCTTTCTGAAAAATGCCCACAGGAAAAATGCCCACAGGAAAATTGTCCACAGGAAAATTGCCCACAGGAAAATTGCCCACACAGAAAATTTGCCCATGCGGAAAATTGCCCACACGGAAAATTGCCCACACGGAAAATTGCCCACATAGAAAATTGCCCACATGGAAAATTGCCCACACAGAAAATTGCCAATTGCAGCATCACAAACTTTAAGATCTATGATTTTTGAGGTGCAAGGTGAGAATGTTCACATCATATGCGATTAACTTGTGATTTACATTTGGTCTAGTGCAAAACTGCAAAAATGAAGATCTGTGTTTGTAGCAGTCTGTCATTATCAGCAATAGATAGATATAGTCTGCTCTCATCTCTCACTGATTCTGCCTTACTCCTCACACCAGCCCAAAACAGCAGCACAAGCAGAACCAGCAGCAGTGTGATCCAGAGGAGCTATCACTGCTATCAGTACTCACAAAAGTAACACTGTATTATCTGTGGAGTTACATGGGACTGCAGGTCACATCTAATACATTATCATCTCAGTGGGAGCCCACCAAAAGCACTTAGCTGCTGGCAGAGATAGTTGTTCCTGGAAGCCCAGAAGGCACAGCAGAAAGGTGAAATTCTGCCACTTGTACCACCTTGTGTACTTGCTGAGAATGTATGTTTTTGCAGTGGTGTAACTGGAGTCCGATGGTCCCCAGTGCCAAATTTGGTCCTGCCCCCCCACACACACATTTTGGGCAGATGTATGGGCCCCTGTAGTGTTCTAAATTCTATAAAGGCTTATGAATTGTCCCTTTCATTATATAGTGAAATGTCCCCCATCCTGGTATATATGCCCATCATCCTGGTGAATATGTCCGCATCCTGGTATACAGTATATGTCCCAATGATGGTATATATGGTCCCCACCCTGGTATATATGTTCCCCATCCTGGTATGTATGGTCCAAATGGTCTCCATCCTGGTATATAAGCCCCCTTCTTGGTATATATGTCCCCATCCTGGTTTACATGGTCCCCAATCCTAGTGTATGTGTCCCCGATCTGCGCCTAATGCATAATTAAAAACAAAAACATTCTAGTCACCTTTTCTCTGCTCCCACGTCTCCCAGTGCCTTTTGTATCCACCGCACAGCCCGGTAGCTGACATCGGAGTGTGCGCCATTGTCATGCGCTGCTCCCTGTGGCTGCACCTCCGAAGTCAGCTTACAGCCGCTGCATGTGTCGCAGTGCAGCATGTATCGCAGTGCAGGGACCCGACGGTGAGGACGGAGATCCAGCAGAAGCAGACATCTGTACCCCGTCCCTGCTCGTGGCCTTCATTGCTGTGACCACAGTCGTTGCACCTCTGTGTTTTTTTCTGTTGGTGAACCAATAGCCTTACCAATGTGTGTTCCCCTCACCCTGTGTTGTCTGAGTGGTGTTCTACCCGTGGGGATCGAGTGCGGGCGTTCAGTGGGATGAGCCCTGGCTTTTGCGGGCTCTCGAAAGACAGCCAGGTCAGCAGACAAGAGCACCCACTGACCCGTCTGTCTTCATAGTGATGTCACTGACCAACACAGGAGCCGGAAGAGCCAGAGCAGCGCCGCTCTCCTATTGATTTCAGTGGCAGTGAATCTGACGCCCGCACTTCCTTCCCTGTCCACTTATGACTACCAAGAGTAAGAATGAACAGATCCTATGTAGTTATGTATCATACACATATACTGCAGGTGTAGGCAGGCATAGGGTGAAAGAAAATGCAGAATGGATTTGATTAAGGGTCTCGAGGCCCATACACACCACACTGAGCGTGGAATGACAACTCGTAAGAACAGAATCTGTCCTCTGAGACTAGGTATGAGTGAATCCAACCTGTGGAACCCGGAGAGGTAAGCTGGGCCCAGAGACCTGTGGTGAAATCCATTCTGCATTTTCTTTGCTGCCTGTGTTGTGCTGTATTGTACTTCAATGGAGCCCATGGAAGTCACCGGACTTTCCTTGCTGACGTTATTTCACATGTTCCTTCCAGCGCTTCCCCACTCCCATTGTTTCAAATTCGCAATCCTGTCATTTCTTTTGAATACAGTTAGATGTTATGTGCAAATGCACTTTATGTTATGCGTTCTGACCTTGGCAACGCTGGCTTCTCTTTTTCTTTTTTTGTACATTGGTATGTGGCTGACCATCACTGTTGCCGTGCGCGCTGGGTTGTGTTCGCCATTTTTTCTGTGTTCACTGTGATGGATCTAGGCTGCTGTGCACACATACACAGCAGCCCCACCCTGCCCCAAGCTGTATTTAATTGTGCACCTGTATCTGAACCTGCATTGCCCTTCATCTATGCTTGCTGGTCAGGCAATGTGTGGAGGCTAAACCTGACACGTCTGCATTCAGACCTGGTTGGCCTTCATCCGCACTTGCCTTTTCTGGCATCATGGGAGCGATCCAGAAATGCTCAGGTACGGATTGCATTTAAAGTGGTCTTGCTTTTAATGTATCTAGGAGGCCGTAATGGTACAGTGTTTATTAAAAACGTAGAGTAGGACCCCCCACATGAGATTGCCTTGGCGCGGCGGGGTGGCTCAATTGAATTGATCAATTTTTTTGCTAAATATCTCATTTTGAATACAGTTAGATGTTATGTGCAAATGCACTTTATGTTATGCGTTCTGACCTTGGCAACGCTGGCTTCTCTTTTCTTTTTTTGTCATTTCTTTTGGTACAACACCAGTGAACCATGGCTTTCCTGCTGTGCCAGCCAATTGTGTTTTGGTTAGGTAAAGCATGTACTTTAATAGATCTATCCCTATATTTTTTAATTTCTTTTCAATAAAAGTGTATTTTGAGTTCATCTAAAGTATTCTAGCCAGAGGAACAACAAAGTGATGATTTACTTGGGGTTTGAATATCTTGCATTTCATACTATCAACGCAGTGGGGACTTGGAGATGCCGACTGCATCGCTCTTCAGAGTGCCATTCAATTCTCAAAACGAAAGATGACAACGTCGTTCAAGAACCAACAGAACATTATCATGACTCCTACCCTCAAAAAGCAGAAGCAAATGTGCTTCTGTGCTGCATAGCATCTCACCTAGAATTCTATATTATTCTCGGTGACCATAAAAATGCCCACAGGAAAAATGCCCACAGGAAAATTGCCCACAGGAAAATTGCCCACAGGAAAAATGCCCACAAGAAAATTGCCCAAACGGAAAATTGGCCACATAGAAAATTGCCCACACAGAAAATTGCCCACACGGAAAATTGCCCACGTGGAAAATTGCCCACATGGAAAATTGCCCACACAGAAAGCTGCCCACATGGTAAATTGCCCACATGGAAAATTGCCCACACAGAAAATTGCCAATTGCATCATCACAAAGTTTCAGATCTTTGATATTTGAGGTGCAAGATGAGGATGTTCACATGATATGTGAAAAATGCCCACAGAAAATTGCCCACAGACATGAATACCCACAGGAAAACAGTAGCAAGTGTGGTGTAATAACCACTGTGTCCGCTAGGGGGTGCTGTGTGGATGTCCCAGGTGAAAGGATGAATGGCAGAATACTGAATGGCCGTTATGTATCTCAAAGTGGGTGGCTTTGAGATGGAGACTTATGTGTTGATCAGCAATGACATTGCTGAGGTGTTGCTTCAAGGTGTCAGGGAGAAGTCTCCAGGTAACTAGAGAGATGGGCGGACCTGGTTGCCTACAAACCCACCCAGGGGGTGTGTTTAAAGAACACTGTTGTAAAGAGTGTAAGTGGTTGAAGGACCTGTGATGAGGTCACGGTGGGCGTGGCTAGGGACCATATAATGTGGCCAGGGTAGGTCATATGTGGTGAATGCTGGGATCTGGTTGGTCCAGTGTGGAAGGTCCCGGCTGAGTGAGATGGGGCTGCCTTCTAACAGCAAGCGAATGCTGTGTTAATGGCTGCACGTGCCTGATAGTTCCCTGGAGGGAATGGACGTCTGCAGTATGCTAAAGGAACCATGAGTGACCCTGACGTGGGTGAGATAACTGAGCCTACAAAGCCTGTGTATGTTTAACCTGTGTGACCACAGGGATTACAGAGCTGAACTCTGTCATGGACGCTATGCTGTTATAAGAACTTTATGTTGCTTCTATGGGCTTATGCTGCTGAATAAACCACATGGACTGCTATGAGTTTATGGAAAATCTGTGCCGGATCTGATTTTGTGGCTGCTGAGCGAGTATCCCCTACTTGAATGACAGCGCTACCTCACACAAGTTATAGGTGAGATGCTCTGCAGGACAGGGGGATAGTATGCAGGTATAGGTGAGATGCTCTGCAGGGCAGAAGAATAATCTAGAATTATAGGTGAGATGCTCTGCAAGACAGAGAATAGTATAGAATTATAGCTTAAATGCTCTGCAGGGCTGGGGATAGTATACAGGTATAGGTGAGATACTCTGCAGGGCAGGAGAAAAATATAGAATTCTAGGTGAGATGCTCTGCAGCATATTTGCTTCTGCTTTTTGAGGGCAGGAGTCATGATAATGTTCTGTTGATTCTTGAGCTACGTTGTCATCTTTTGTTTTGAGAATTGAATGGCACTTTGAGGAGCGATGCAGTCAGCATTTCCAAGTCACCACTGCGCTGATAGTATGAAATGCAAGATATTCAAACCCCAAGTAAATCATAACTTTGTTGTTCCTCTGCCTAGAATACTTTAGATCAGGGGTCTCAAACTCGGCAGAGTAAATCTGCCGCACATAAAAAAAAAAATTAAGCTGGCGGGTCGCATTCCTTTCAAACTTAATAGTCACAATTGATAGCGGTATCTAAGGGGTTAAACGGCCGCGATCGATGCTAATACCGATCGTGGCCGTTCAAATAGGTTGTCAGCTGAGATGTACAGCTTACCTCAGCGGATGATAGTGTCGGCTCTGCATGTGAGCCAGTGCTATCTTCTCGCTGTACACGTACAGCCACAGTCACCTGTAAAATACAGCAATGGGGGGAAAGTCATGCATCGACTCTGTGCGTGCTGGCGTGATGTCATCATGCAGGGCCACAGCCACTACGGAGCGGCGCACTCCTCCTCTCTTCTAGCGTGAGCAGTGGCGTACCTACAAAGTTATGGGCCCTGGTGCGAAGTTTCAAATGGGGGCCCCCCATGCCAAAGTACACGCACATCTCCACTAAACACACCTGGTACATGCACATCTCCACTCCACAAACCTCGTACACACGCGGCTCCGCTCCGTACACCTCGTACACGCACATATCCACTCCGCACACCTCGTACACACGCAGCTCCGCTCCCTACACCTCGTACACATGCGGCTCCACTTCCTACACCTTGTACACACGCGGCTCCGCTCCGTACGCCTCGTACACACGCGGCTCCTCTCCGTACACCTCGTACACACGCGGCTCCTCTCCGTACACCTCGTACACACGCGGCTCCTCTCCGTACACCTCGTACACACGCGGCTCCTCTCCGTACACCTCGTACACACGCGGCTCCTCTCCGTACACCTCGTACACACGCGGCTCCTCTCCGTACACCTCGTACACACGCGGCTCCTCTCCGTACACCTCGTACACACGCGGCTCCGCTCCGTACACCTCGTACACACGCGGCTCCGCTCCGTACACCTCGTACACACGCGGCTCCGCTCCGTACACCTCGTACACACGCGGCTCCGCTCCGTACACCTCGTACACACGCGGCTCCGCTCCGTACACCTCGTACACACGCGGCTCCGCTCCGTACACCTCGTACACACGCGGCTCCGCTCCGTACACCTCGTACACACGCGGCTCCGCTCCGTACACCTCGTACACATGCGGCTCGACTCTGTACACCTCGTACACACATGGCTCCGCTCCGTACACCTTGTATACATGCAGCTCCGCTCGGTACACCTCGTACACACATGCGGCTCCACTCCGTGCACTTCGTAAACACACAGATCTGCTCTGTACACCTCGTACACACAAGGCTCCGCTCTGTACACCTCGTATACACACGGCACTGCTCCGTACACCTTGTACATACACGGCTCTGCTACATCCACCCTGTAAACCCCTCCTGACCCCACACATAAACTTACCCGCATCCAGCACCATGGCAACCAGCACAGACACAGACAGCAGCATCCTGCACACACTGAGGCCCCTGATCATGTGACCCCTGACTCCTCCCCCTCCTGTGACCTCATCACAGGTCCCGTGCACACAGAGCAGCCATAGCATGCTCCTGAATGCGTGCCTTCCCCCTTCTACCTGCCTCAGGGGGTGAGACATGTGGTGCACCGCGGGCTGCAGATGAGTGCTTCAGGGGTCGCACGCGACCCGCGGGCTGCGTGTTTGAGACCTCTGCTTTAGATGAACTCAAAATACACTTTTATTGAAAAGAAATTAAAAAATATGGGGATAGATCTATTAAAGTACATGCTTTAACTAACCAAAGCACAGTTGGCTGGCACAGCAGGAAAGCCATTGTTCACTGGGGTTGTACCAAAAGGAATGACAGGATTGCCAATTTAAAACAATCGGAGTGGGGGAGCACTGGAAGGAACATGTGAAATAACGTCAGCAAGGAAAGCCCGGTGACTTCCATGGGCTCCATTGAAATACAGCACAACACAGTCAGCAAAGAAAATGCAGAATGGATTTCACCACAGGTCTCTGGGCCCAGCTTACCTCTCCGGGTTCCACAGGTTGGATTCACTCATACCTAGTCTCATAGGACAGATTCTGTTCTTACGAGTTGTCATTCCACGCTCAGTGTGGTGTGTATGAGCCTCGAGACCCTTAATCAAATCCATTCTGCATTTTCTTTCACCCTATGCCTACCTACACCTGCAGTACATGTGTATGATACATAACTACATAGGATCTGTTCATTCTTACTCTTGGTAGTCATAAGTGGACAGGGAAGAAACTGCAGGCATCAGATTCACTGCCACTGAAATAAATGGGAGAGCGGCGCTGCTCTGCCACTTCCAGCTCCTCTGTTGGTCAGTGACATCCCTATGAGACACACCGGTCAGTGGGTGCTCTTGTCTGCTGGCCTGGCTGTCTTTCGAGAGCCCACAAAAACCAGGGCTCATCCCACTGAACGCTCGCACTCGATCCCCAGGGGTAGAACACCACTCAGACAACACAGGGTGAGGGGAACACACATTGGTAAGGCTACTGGTTCACCAACAGAAAAAAACACAGAGGTGCAACGACTGTTTTGAAGGCCACGAGCAGGCATGGGGGTACAGATGGCTGCTTCTGCTGGAACTCCGTCCTCACTGTAGACGCAGATCCAGATGACATGCATGGTGTTGCAGAGACTCGTCGGGTCCCTGCACTGCGATACATGCTGCACTGCGACACATGCAGCGGCTGTAAGCTGACGTCAGAGGTGCAGCGACAGGGAGCAGCGCATGACAATGGCGCACACTCCGTTGTCAGCTGTCAGGCTGTGCGGTGGATACAAAAGACACTGGGCGACATGGGAGCAGAGGAAAGGTGAGAAGAATGTTTTTGTTTTTAATTATGCATTAGGGGCAGAACAGGGACACATACACTAGGATTGGGGACCATGTAAACCAGGATGGGGACATATATACCAGGAAGGGGGCATATATACCAGGATGGAGACCATTTGGACCATACATACCAGGATGGGGACCATATATACCATCATTGGGACATATACTGTATACCAGGATGCGGAGATATTCACCAGGATGATGGGCATATATACCAGGATGGGGGACATTTTACTATATAATGAAAGGGACAATTCATAAGTCTTTAAGAATTTAGAACACTACAGGGGCCCATACATCTGCCCAATGTCTGTGTGGGGGGGGGGGCAGGTCCAAATTTGGCACTGGGGCCCATCGGACTCCAGTTACACCACTGCAAAAACATACATTCTCAGCAAGTACACAAGGTGGTACAAGTGGCAGAATTTCACCTTTCTTCTGGGCTTCCAGGAACAACTATCTCTGCCAGCAGCTAACTGCTTTGGGTGGGCTCCCACTGAGATGATAATGTATTAGATGTGACCTGCAGTCCCATGTAACTCCACAGATAATACAGTGATACTTTTGTGAGTACTGATAGCAGTGATAGCTCTTCTGGATCACACTGCTGCTGGTTCTGCTTGTGCTGCTGTTTTGGGCTGGTGGGAGAAGTAAGGCAGAATCATTGAGAGATGAGAGCAGACTATATCTATCTATTGCTGATAATGACAGACTGCTACCGACACAGATCTTCATTTTTGCAGTTTTGCACTAGACCAACTGTAAATCACAAGTTAATCACATAGCATGTGAACCTTCTCACCTTGCACATCAAAAATCATAGATCTTAAACTTTGTGATGCTGCAATTGGCAATTTTCCGTGTGGGCAATTTTCCGTGTGGGCAATTTTCCGTGTGGGCAATTTTCTGTGTGGGCAATTTTCCTGCGGGCATTTTTCTGGTCACCCTCATTTTGTACCGCTCGGTGGTTAGCTGAGCTTGGTACTCTTTTTTTTGTGCCACTCGGTGGTCAGCTAAGTTAGCTATTTATATTTTCTTTGCCACTCGGTGGTTAATTGAGCTGGTGCTCTTCGGCCAGTGCATACCTCGCTGCGACACTATCAGCCTGGTATCTTGCGTTCAGTTCACACTGTGTGAAGTTGACACAGCATGCTTCTTGGTGAACTCTCACCGCATGCCTCCACCATTGTTTACTGGCAGCAGGATATCATCTATACACGGTGGACTCCGGGTTGCGATAGCAGTAAATAAAATAACTAATAAAGTGCGATGCGCCAACCCTAACTACAAGCAACCTGAAATTTCTGCACCTTGATTTTTCTAGGTGGCCAAGACTGAGCCATCCCATGGTCCTCCTGTCTGGTATCTCCAAGTTTTTATTTAAAGTAAAGAATGATCTGCTGTATCTGTAATAGATAAAAGGATTACCTTGTCGGGTGTGATCACATACTGAGGTTATTGTTAGAATGCAGGTTTAATTTCTGCGCTTAAAGCTGGGTCCATGTAAGGCTTTGGCTTTTCTCATATATCACATTTTTTGGGGGACAACCTCAGAGCTGTTTAGTTCAATGAATAAAATGAAGTTGGAAGTCTTAATCTGTAGACTCCAGGGCCGTTGTTAGGGGCAGGTAGACCAGGCTGGGGCTCCCCCCCCTCGTCTTGGGGCCCCCCGTCAGTGGTTTGCCACTAATAGCGGCACACTACGTGGCCGCTATGGGGTCCATGAGTAAAGCCCCGTCACACACTGTGATCTCACCAGCGAGATCGCTGTGTGTGACACTTATCAGTGACCGGCCCCCCTGCCGGGTATCACTGATCGCTGTGGAAACCTCTGGACATTTTTGGGGTTGCTGGTCTCCCGCTGGTCAGCACGGATCACTGTGTGTGACAGGCGGGAGACCAGTGAGCAGGAGCTGGTAACTAAGGTACACATCAGGTTTCTAAGTGCTGCGCGCCCCTTAGAAACCCAATGTGTACTATGGTTACCAGCTCCCAGCATCAGCACGCTGGTAACTAAGATACATGTGTCGCACCTCTATTTAGTCATTAATAAAGAGCATACAGGCTAGATATAGATAAGGTGCATACATGCCTCACAGAAAATGTCCTCTTAGTAAGAACAATTGGTTAGTCAAGGCGAGAGAGGAGACTTAATAGCTGTCTACAAATATTTGAAGGGCTGTCATAGTGTACGGGGGTCATCCTTATTCTTATTTGCACATGGAGTTAAACTGAAAGGGAAGCAATACAGATTAGATATTAGAAAAAAAAACATTTTAACAGTGAGGGTGGTCAGTGAGTCTGCCACGAGAGGTGGAGAGTTCTCCTTCAATGGAAGTCTCCAAGCGGAGGCTGGACAGACATCTGTCTGAGACGGTTTAGTGAATCCTGCTCCCCGGAGGTCCCTTCCAACTCTACCATTCTAGGATTCTATGAGTTCCAACTCAATTGGGAGGTGATAAAGCCTGCTCAACACAAGCAGATCACTTAGTCCAGGTGTGCCTTCCTTTTCCTAGATTTCTAGTATGTAATGATAATAAGATGCATTGATAAATGTATTATTTTCTCTTTATTATCTTCAGATTCCTATATTTTCTTGGCACTAACAACACAGCGAAGAATAGACTCTAGTGCAATATTCTCTTGCATTCTAGCTACTTCACATTCTAGGAAAGAACCTGCTGATATAAATTGTCTGCTACTGCTTCATGAAAATGTTTGAAGTGGAGCCGCCTGATTGTACCTCGTTTTTTTTTTTTTTCTCATCCTTGCAGATAAACTGAAAGTGAATTAGAAGAAGATCATCTTCACTCTGGTTTCTACGTCTTAGGTGCAAATAAAACACACTGCTGCTATTCTGCACTACTATGTATTATCATGTGCCATCAGCATTAAATAGTACATGTAAAAAAAAAAAGGAACAAAATAGAATAATATGACAACTTCTGCTGCTACAAACGGCAGCAGGAACATGTGCATAGAAATGTAAGCTATAGACGTAGTCGATATGGAGCCGAGGTCTTGTTGTAATTCATTCGGCGAGGTAGGGCGTAAACACAAGAGAAGCTTATCAAATTCACAGATTTTACCCAGAAAATTTGATTTGCAGCAAACTAATAGTTCCTCAAAATGTCCAGATGTCCTGAAAAACATGTATGACAAAATTAGTCCTGGACTGGCCCACGGGAGAAGCGGTGAATTCCCTGGTGGGCCTCTCAGTCCATCTATATGAGAAGTAGTTGGCACAATACACTTGTCATGGTTTGAACAGGGTTCTTGCCCTGCACTCACAGGGTTATGTGTTCATGGCTTCTTTCTGGATCTGGGAGGGGTATTTATACTCACTCTTTACCTGGGTTCTCTGTCAGCTATACTGTTGTTCTGGTGTGTCTGACCCCAGGTGTGCATGTATTCTGCGTTGCTTGCTTGCTTCCCGTGTATGACCTGGTCCGTCCCCTCACTCTGTACTCTCTCGTTTTGGTACTATTGTCTTTTCTGGTTCTGACATCCAGGCTTGGCTATCGTTACTCCGTTACAGTTTGTCCCTATTGTACTGTCTATTGCCCGTTCTGGTTTTCTGTTCCATAGCTACGTCCTGACTATCCATTCTGTCTAACCCTTTGGTACTGTATTGCTGTCTTGTGCTTTGACCTCGGCTTCATCTGGTTTCTGTCTCTGTCTATGCCCCTTGGTAACATTGTCCTGTAGTTACCTTTCTAGGAGTTTCCCTGCAACTCCTAGCTCTGTGGAGCTTAGGCCACGCCCCCGGCAGTCACGTGCTTCAGGTCCTGATAGTCTGAAGCATGCATCGTCACCGCTGCTGCCCCGCTCCACAGGTATCTTTGAGAACTGTTTTTGTACTCAGGACACCCACACTGGCTCAGTGAGCAAGTGCAGTGCGGGGCTCCTGACAACACTCATTTCAGTATGTAGAGAACCAAGAGAAAAAGGAGTCATAAGTCATATATATATGAAAAAGTAATACAAATTATATTCAAATATATAAAATTACACAACAAGTCGCAGTACTTAGTGTCGTCCCAGACGATACAGACAGGAAAAAGGGGAAAGGAACCTCCACATAATATACATGTCAGATATAGGGGACAAATAGTGGTCCCATTAACAATGACACCCGAGAGAAGCCCTGAACATGACCCAAAGTAACATCATGTGAAGTCCCCAGCACAAATAGCAAGTGGGCTTACCAGGAGAAAATGAAGATAGAAGGAAGGTTTCCTCATCAGATGTCCATCCTGTCCACACCGACGCGCGTTTCGCTGGCATATAGCAATGCTTTATCCCCTTGATAAATGTATATTATGTGGAGGTTCCTTTCCCATTTTTCCTGTCTGTATTGTCTGGGATGATACTAAGTACTGTGACTTCTTGTGTAATTTTATATATTTGAATACAATTTGTATTACTTTTTGATATACATACGACTTATGACTCCTTTTTCTCTTGGTTCTCTAAGCTAAATGGAGTTGGTTTAGCTTTTTCTTAAGGGTGAACCACCATTGGTTTGTTTTCCCCTTTTTTCCTGTGTAATAATATGCAGCTGGAGGTGTTATCGTTTCAGTATGTGCAGACATGTGGAGCATCTTAATATTCAATTAATATACTATCCAGTAATTTATAGTGTAATATTTGCAAGTCCCTAAGAGTCTGTCTCAGTGGCGGGCCATTGGCATCCTAGTCAAATACTGGACACAATTAACTTTTACTTGCACATTAATCTTTTTACTTTACGCTATCTTTAGGCTATGATCTCACATTACAGACATTTTTCAGATTTTTTTGCAGTGATCAGGGTATATCCGCATTGTTTTTGCCACTTTTTTTGTAACCTCAATGTGTGAATGCAGCATTACAGTTTCTTCAGTGTTATATGGGTTTGTCTCCCCATCCTTATGGCTAACCTATCATCTGTGACATCATATCACTTTCCAGATTCACCCAGTAAAAAGGTCACTGCCTTCCCTGCTTCTGCTTTTATACAGGCCTATTATCATATTATACTTCATTATTGGTTGTGCCATACCATGTGATGTGGCTGTTGAAATACATAATGTTGACGCCTATCTGATGTCATAGCATTCTTTTCTGGTTTATACAATCTACTGCAACATGTAAAACTGCAACAGCACTTTAAGGGGATTTTCACAAAAGTAAATTGACAACTCTTTGAATTAGCTCAATTCAGCAAATTCCCAAAAATTTGAAAAAAAATTTGATTTGTGTCAGGCATCTGCCAGCAATAAGACGGCACACAGCGAGATGTAAGGGGAGCACTAGGGAAGGATTAAAAGGGGGAGGGCACCCCTGACACTTGCCCTGAGCAACCCTAAGCTCCCGAGTGTTCCTAAATTTAATCTGACAGCAGCATGATGTAGAGACAAAGACCTTGATTTCAGAGATATATCACTTAGTTTACTGGGTGCAACAGTTGTGATAAAATCATAGTTTTCTCTGCTGCAGATCTAGCAGAGCTCGGAATGCTGAGTCCTGTATAACCCCGCCCACATCACTCATTGGCTGCCAATCAGTGCTGGGGGTGTGGTTAGACTAGGAGGCAGGAGACACCTAGTCCTGTAGTGATAATCTCCTGCTGATAAAACATTGATTTTATTAAAACAGCAAAACACAGCCTAGTAAGTGACACATCACTGGAATCAGAGTCTCAACCTCAATATCGTGCTGCTGTCAGATTACATGTCAAACAAACTGCTGACAGATTCCCTTTAACTACACTCCTGACTGATAAAGGGCACACACTTAGCAAAGTACTGGAGACTTTTATTCAAAGGTTCAAAAGCAATGCTGAATAACAGATTAGTCCAAGGTTAGTTTAAAAAAGTGTCGCCCCTTTGTTTCACCCCGATAATGTGTAACTAAACAGACAGCCTAATAGGAGCTGTCGCCAATTACTATTTGCTTTTTCTCAGATGCCCAATAATCCTCCTTCGAGAGGACACAGGAGTCATTTCCATGTGTGATCGGCTTAAATACGAGTGAAGTTTTCTCCTTCTGTTTGTTTTCATATCTCCATAAAATTATTTCATGCATTTTTACTCCGGTGCAGCCACCCAGCATTAGAATCGGCGCTAGAACCTATTTGCTTGTTGTATTGACGGCCAGACGAATGAATGACAGCCTGACTTGTTACAATATAAATGTTTCATAATGCATGGAGTGTTTATCCTGACCTTCAAACATGCCCAAGCTGACAGCGCTCATTGAAAAGAACAAGTCTAATATTTGTCTGCATGGTGCCGGCTATAGGGCAAAGAGGAAAAAATATGCAAATGTAGCCATAAATAATGTAATTCCATACGTATTGTGTTATTGGAATGTATTTATTTATACCGGGCATGTTCTTTTTGAGCAAAAAGATGTTTGAGACCCAGGTGCAGCAGCCACGTTGGTAGTCCATGGCCACCGGGCAGGAACCCTGCAAACTTCCTCCTACCTGGTAGCATCTCCTGATTCCATGATGTCATGCTAGGTCTACAAATCAAAAGGTTCCGGGGTATGCTAGTTGTAGGAGGAGGGTTGCAGGGTTCTGGTCCGGCGGTCATTGTATCAGGGTCTCGCAAATCTTTTAAACTCGGCACAAATTTGCATGGCTAATCACTGATTTCAGAAGTAGACTTTACAGATCCTTTTCTCACGAATTTAACTGTTCAGTATCACCCATTGATCTATAGGTCTTTAGGCAAAACTCAAAGATGTAGCCGTTAAAGTGGTCCTCTCGAATTAGACTTGTCACCAACCCTGGTCATTTGGGGCATTTTGGTTTTGCACCTCAGCCCCACTGAACTGAATGGAGCCAAGCTGCAATATCATGCACAATCCCATGTTTAGGTTGATTGAAAACCGCCATGTTTTTCTAATCCTTGACAACTCATTTTTACTTTTATTTTAAAGTAGCATTATGTAGAGGGAGAAAACCTGATTCCAGGGATGTGCCACTTACTAGGTTGTTTCAATAAATTCAGTGTTTTATCAGCAGGAGATTATAACTACAGGACTAGGTGTCACGTGCCTCCTGGTCCAATCATGCCCTCAGCACTGTCAGTATATAATGTACACAGAAAGCAGCCAATCTGTGGTGTGGGCGGGGTTATACAGAGCTAAGTATTAGAGCTCTGCTAGATATGCAGCTAAGAAAACTTAGATTGTATCACAACTGCTTCACCCAGTAAAGTAAGTGATACATCACTGGAATCATGGTCTCCAACCTCTTGTGAGATTAGATAACAAAAACATGCTGACAGATTCGCTTTAAAAAATGAATAGTAAAAATCTCACTTAGACCCTGGTGCCTTATAGGCTCCATTGGTTTTACTGATGGAACATGTCACGGTCCATTTTTGGAGCCGTGGCAGAATGTGGATTCTTAAAGAAACCTTTTTCCTTTTTCCCCCGGTGGCCGCTGGGGTTTACTACACCTGTAGTTGTTTTGGTGCTGGTTTTGCCCCTGTGGCCACTGGGGTTACTACACATTTGAATTAACCAACAGGTGTTGACTACTCCCCCTCCTTCCTATAAAAGGTCATCATGTGCAGTAAATCACTGTTGGTAATATTGTTCATTTGTTATCCAACCGTGGTGAAGACTGGACCTACCTGGTGGAGAGGGGGTTCAGCTTATCTGGAGCAGTGGAGTTGCTGCTGGATGCTGATCGGATCCTTTCTCTGTTGCTTGGAGCATTTGCAGCAGAGCAAAGCTAAGTTTTGGGTTTTAGTTGCTTTAACCCCGTGGTGTCTGCTTTATTTTCCTTTGTGAGTTATTGGGTGCAGTTCACTTTATTCCCTGTCTCACCTCCTGGGGAGGGGGTTGGTGGTTTAGCTTAGGGCTAAACAGGAGATAGGGACAGGTCGGGGACTTGGGCCTCACTACCTTCAAGTGTACCCCCAAGTTAAGGAGAGTCGGGGCAGTTCAGGGGCCCAGGTTCCATGTCTCCTGCTTTGTCCCATCTGCCCGTGACATTATTACCAACCCACCCATTTTTTCCTGGTGAGCCATGGCCCTAATACAGACCTGTCTCCAATTGCTGCAGACCCTCACTGAGGAGCGTGGGGTGCTGCCTGGTGTGGTGGAACAGCAGCTGCAGCAGTGGGAGGGGTACGGGGCCTCTGCTCAGATGCAGGCTCAACCAGAGCCCAAGTTATCTCTCCCAGACAGGTTTTCTGGAGGGAGAGAGAATTTTTTGTTTTTTCAGGAGGCCTGCAAGCTACACTTTAGGCTCCGCCCTCGTTCATTAGGGAGTGAGGTACAGCAGGTGGGATTCATTATAGCCCTCCTTGAACGTGATTTCCTATCCTGGGCCTTCTCCCTGCCGGCCGATTCACCATCTCTACGGTCGGTGGATGAGTTTTTTGCGGCTTTGGAGAATATGCCCCCTGGGGTCCTTGCTGACGAGGAGGACTCACAGGTTCAGGTGGATAAGCACAGGCAGGTGGGAGGAGTTGGTTCCCCAGTGGTGTTGCCTGCGGATCGTCGTGATGTGGGGGCATGTTTTAGCTGTGGGCAGACTGGTCATGTTTTCAGGGTCTGCCCCGTGTGCGCCAAATCTTCTGTACCATCTAAGGAGCCGTGCCCCCCTGGTCGTGTGGGAGGAGGCGACCAGGGAGTGTATATTTCCTCCATTTTGCCCTCTCAGTGTACTATGTCAGTAGAGGTGGTGGTTGGCGGGGTACCTGAGGGCATACCGGTGTTTGTGGACAGTGGAGCGGGAGTCAATCTGGTGGACGCTCACTTTGTCCAGACACATGGCCTGAAGTGTAGGACGCTGGCCAAACCTCTAAGCGTCCAGGCCATTGACTCTGTCCCACTGAGCCAGGTGAGGTTGACCCAAGTCGTAGAAAATATACATCTGCGTATAGGGACTCAGCATGAAGAGTCCCTATCATGCTACATCTTGGGTGAATGCCATCACCTATCGTTTTAGGCCTCCCTTGGTTAGAAAAACACAACCCGGTCATAGATTGGCGGTCTAGGAAAGTAGTCTGCTGGGATCAGTCGTGTGAGGGCAGCTGCCCAGGGGCTACTGTCTCTGCCGTCTTTCTACAACCATCCCCTTCTCCAGTGGGGGCAGCAGAGGTGCTGCCAGGGAGTAGAGGCAAGTCTCTACCCTCACCACATGCTAACCCTGGGTGTCGGAGTCCTCGTAGGAGGAGGGGTCGGAGGAGATTGGTGACTCCTTCTGAGCATTGTGGGGGTGTGAGTATGACGACACAGGGGGACGCCTCTGTTGTCAGTCCTTTGAAGAGTTAACCATTTTGTGGCAAACGCATGAATGGTAATAAACGTTCAGGTCTGGACCTGTGTGTAAACGAATAGAGTTGAGAGACTTTTGGTTTTTTAGGGTCGCGTTTCGTTTCGTGAAACCCGACTTTTTCAAAAGTCGGGTCGAGCAAGATCGTCCGATTATAGGGAAAAGTCGGGGTCGTCCCGAAACACGAAACCCAATGTAAGTCAATGGGGAATAAAAGTCGGCAGTGAGAGGAGGACAGGAAACACACCTACAGTGCCCATTTGAATGCCAAAAGCTTCAATTCTTCTTACTTAAGCTTGTCAACCTTAATTAACTTCATAATACAAGTTACGCACTGAAAAATGGGGGTTATTTGGCTAAATTTGTGGGGGGGGAGGGCTGGCTGCAGGTTTTCATGTGCCCTGGGCGAAAGAGCGCCCCTTTAACACATACCACAACTCATCATGCTCCGATACGGCAGAGAAATAGCGGTATAGTACAATGAAAAATACCTCACTTTTTACATCTCATGACGAGGCCCATCTATTTCTCCATACAAAATCATTGGTCCCATATAATGTTTGAAACAGTATATGATGAGCTCCACATAATGCTACAGTATATGTTTGTCCCCATGGATGAAGCTCCACTGTCTTATGGGCCCAAATAATGCTCCAAACATAATGGACCCCATTTCTAATGCTCTAGTGTATAATGGGCCCTGTAAATGCTGCTCCAGTGTCTGATGTCCACCTTTGGAATGTTCCAGTGTATGGTGGGCCCCATCTATCATTCTCCAGAGTATAGTGCTCCCCAAAAATTGCTGTCCCAACATAGAAAACAATCAAATAAGTCTCCTCGCTAGGGAATCCCTGTACTTGTCTGGACAGGTGCTGTAGCTTGCTTAACAGCTCGCCAGCCGTTCTCACGCCCAGTATGGATTGCACGTGATTGCACAAAGGTTAGAAAGGGTACCGTATCCCTGGATAACATGTATGGATAGCGTACATATTCAAAATATATGTC
Organism: Dendrobates tinctorius; assembly: GCF_039654945.1. Classification (NCBI taxonomy): domain Eukaryota; kingdom Metazoa; phylum Chordata; class Amphibia; order Anura; family Dendrobatidae; genus Dendrobates; species Dendrobates tinctorius. The sequence continues at coordinate 11,975,991 of NW_027361677.1, forward strand.
TATACAGCATGAGGCAGGCTCAGACGGTGTTAGGCCCAGTGTGGATTGCACGTCATTGCACAAAGGTTAGAAGGGGTACCGTATCCCCGGATAACATGTATGGATAGCGTACACATTCAAAATATATGTCTATACAGCATGAGGCAGGCTCAGACGGTGTTAGGCCCAGTATGGATTGCACGTCATTGCACAAAGGTTAGAAAGGGTACCGTATCCCTGGATAACATGTATGGATAGCGTACACATTCAAAATATATGTCTATGCAGCATGAGGCAGGCTCAGACGGTGTTAGGCCCAGTATGGATTGCACGTCATTGCACAAAGGTTAGAAGGGGTACCGTATCCCCGGATAACATGTATGGATAGCGTACACATTCAAAATATATGTCTATACAGCATGAGGCAGGCTCAGACGGTGTTAGGCCCGGTATGGATTGCACGTCATTGCACAAAGGTTAGAAGGGGTACCGTATCCCCGGATAACATGTATGGATAGCGTACACATTCAAAATATATGTCTATACAGCATGAGGCAGGCTCAGACGGTGTTAGGCCCAGTATGGATTGCACGTCATTGCACAAAGGTTAGAAGGGGTACCGTATCCCCGGATAACATGTATGGATAGCGTACACATTCAAAATATATGTCTATACAGCATGAGGCAGGCTCAGACGGTGTTAGGCCCAGTATGGATTGCACGTCATTGCACAAAGATTAGAAAGGGTACCGTATCCCCGGATAACATGTATGGATAGCGTACACATTCAAAATATATGTCTATACAGCATGAGGCAGGCTCAGACGGTGTTAGGCCCAGTATGGATTGCACGTCATTGCACAAAGATTAGAAAGGGTACCGTATCCCCGGATAACATGTATGGATAGCGTACACATTCAAAATATATGTCTATACAGCATGAGGCAGGCTCAGACGGTGTTAGGCCCAGTATGGATTGCACGTCATTGCACAAAGGTTAGAAAGGGTACCGTATCCCCGGATAACATGTATGGATAGCGTACACATTCAAAATATGTCTATACAGCATGAGGCAGGCTCAGACGGTGTTAGGCCCAGTATGGATTGCACGTCATTGCACAAAGGTTAGAAGGGGTACCGTATCCCCGGATAACATGTATGGATAGCGTACACATTCAAAATATATGTCTATACAGCATGAGGCAGGCTCAGACGGTGTTAGGCCCAGTATGGATTGCACGTCATTGCACAAAGGTTAGAAGGGGTACCGTATCCCCGGATAACATGTATGGATAGCGTACACATTCAAAATATATGTCTATACAGCATGAGGCAGGCTCAGACGGTGTTAGGCCCAGTATGGATTGCACGTCATTGCACAAAGGTTAGAAAGGGTACCGTATCCCTGGATAACATGTATGGATAGCGTACACATTCAAAATATATGTCTCAGGAGGCAGGCTCAGATGGTGTCAGGCACAGTATGGATTTGACGGCCCAGATTACACAGCGGAGGAGCAGGGAGAGGTAAAGATTGCAAATGCTGGGGCCCTGGCCAAGCAAGGGGGGCCCACTCGTGGGCGTCGGTACTGGCACTGGGCCCCTCATAGTACAGCGGTGTGTCTGACGGCGGGTGTGCACCACCACTGTCAGAGACACTTGATTGCACTATGAGGGACCCTGTGCCAGTGCCCGCGCCCAAGAGTCGGCCTACCCACCTGTCCAGGGCAACGGCACTCGCACGGTGTCATGCGCTAGGTGGTGACCCCGGCCATGGGGGGGGAGGCAGCACAGTTAGGGAGTTTTAGAAAGTGGCATATGTTGATGTTGGACATTCAACTGATGCAAAAGGCGAAATAGGTGAAGTACCAGGAAGAGGTGGACCAAAGCAAGCCATTTTTCTGTCACCCTATGTGTCATCAGGGGAAGGTGGGACAAAATCCTTGGAAACCCATGCGTGGTTCATTTTAATGAAGGTTAGATCATCCACATTTTGGGTTGACAGACGGGTCCTTTTTTCTGTCAGGATTGATCCAGCTGCACTGAAGACTCTTTCCGATAGCACACTTGCAGCTGGGCAAGCGAGCTCCTGTAAGGCATATTGTGCCAATTCAGGCCAGGTGTCCAGTTTAGCGGCCCAATAGTCAAAGGGGAATGACCTGTGTGGGAGAACATCGATATGGGAGGAAAAGTAGTTTGTAACCATAGTTGACAACTGCTGTCTCCTGTCACTTTCCATCGATGCAGTATTACCAGTTGTGTGAGCGGTATTTGAAAAATCAGTCCACAACATTGTCATGAAACCCCTGTCTCCAACGCCACTTCTGCTGTGTGCACCACGAACACCTCTGCCAAGCTGCCCCCGGCCCGTACGGCTCGTGTGAGAACCATCACCGCTGCTGTGTGCTGGGAATGCCTCAAGCAACCGATTTACCAGAGTTGCTTGTTTATTAGCCAATATTAGGTCAAGGTTCTCCTGTGGCATGATGTTTTGTAATTTGCCTTTATAGCGTGGATCCAGGATGCTGGCCAACCAGTAGTCGTCATCGTTCATCATTTTGGTAATGCGGGGGTCCCTTTTTAGGATCCGCAAGGCATAATCTGACATGTGGGCCAATGTTCCCGGTGTCAATGATGCACTTCGAGTGCTGGGTGGAGGAGCACTTTCTGGCAAATCCACATCCCTCCAGTCACGCACAAACCCTGTACCAGACCTTGCCACGCCAACATTTTCACTTGCCCCATGAGATGCATCCTCCTCCCCTAAGTAATCATCCCCATCATCATCCTCCTCCTCCTCTTCTTCCTCCACCTCGTCCAGGAGAGGTCCCTGAGCAGACAATGGCTGAATGTCATCAAGGATTCCCTCCTCCTCTTCCTCCTCATCAACATTGGCTGCAGACGCCTGCTCCTTAAGGTGCGTCAAAGTTTGCATGAGCAGACGCATAAGTGGGATGCTCATGCTTAGGATGGCGTCGTCTGCGCTTACCAGCCGTGTGCATTCCTCAAAACACTGAAGGACTTTACAAAGGTCTTTCAGCTTCGACCACTGCACGCCTGTCAACTCCATGTCTGCTCTCAAAGTGCCTGGCCGTGTATCCTCCCACAAATGCATTATGGCCTGCCTCTGCTCGCACAGCCGCTCCACCATGTGCAGGGTGGAGTTCCACCTTGTTGCAATGTCGATAATGAGGCGGTGGTTGGGAAGGTGGAGCAATCGCTGCAGCTTCTGCATACGAACGGAGTGTACAGGCGACCGGCGGATGTGCGCGCACAGTCTTCGCACCTTCTGGAGCAGGGCTGTTAACTCCGGATAATTTTTGAGGAAGCACTGCACCACCAGGTTCAAGGTGTGAGCCAAGCAAGGTATGTGGCTGAGTTTTGAAAGGGCTATGGCTGCCACAAAATTACGGCCGTTATCACTAACTACCTTGCCTGCCTCAAGATGTACACTGCCCAGCCATGACTCAGTTTGTCGCTTCAAGTACTCGGCCAGCACCTCGGCGGTGTGTCTGTCGCCCAAACACATCATCTGCAACACAGCCTGCTGACGCTTTCCACTAGCTGCTCGATAGGGGGACACATCGTGTGCAACAGTGGCAGCTGCAGATGGAGTGCTCGTACGACTGCGCTCTGTGGACGAGCTGTCGCTTCTGGAGGAGGAGGAGGAGGGTCGAACGCCTACAGCCAACTGTTTCCTATACCGTGGGCTAGGCAGCACTGTCCCACCACCGCTGTCCCCTGTGGACCCTGCATCCACCACATTAACCCAGTGCGCAGTGATGGACACGTAACGGCCCTGGCCATGCCGACTGGACCATGCATCAGTTGTGAGGTGCACCTTTCCGCTCACTGACTGCTTGAGTGCATGGACAATGCGGTCTTTCACATGATGGTGGAGGGCTGGGATGGCTTTGCGAGAGAAGAAGTGGCGACTGGGTAGGTCATAGCGTGGTACTGCATAGGCCATGAGTTCGCAGAAAGCTGTGCTTTCCACCAACCGAAAGGGCATCATCTCAAACGAGATTAGTTTGGCAATGTGGGCGTTCAAACCCAGTGTACGCGGATGAGAGACTGAGTACTTTCTTGACCTACTCATAGTGTCTGGGAGGGTGAGCTGGACTTGAGAGCTGCATATGGTGGAAGTAGCGGTGGACAGGGCGGACTGAGAGAGGGTTGATGATGGTGATGGAGTTGGTGTTCTTTCTGATGGCCTAGAATCAGTCTTTCGTTGATATAACAGTGGGATTCCCTGACTGCTGTGGCCTTGCAACGACACCTCAACATTTGCTGCTGTGCTAACCGGTGGGCTTACAGTGGGGGAAACAATGTAGCGTTGCTGACTACCTTCGTTGTGATCAGTTGCACATGTGGCACTTGAGGTTTGGTGTTGTGTCCACGCTTGCAAGTGCATGCTGGTTAAATGTCTAAGCATGCAACTGGTATTCAAATTTTTCAGATTTTTCCCTCGGCTAAAGGTCTTTGCGCACTTCTTACAGATAACCTTGGCCTGATCATGAGGATTTTGTTCAAAAAAGTGCCACACTGCACTCTTCCTACTTTGGCAGACATTTTGCGGCCTAGCACGCTGTGATCTTTTGACCCTCTGGACAAGCTGTCCAGCAACTCTTTTGATGTTTGGAACCTGTCTTTGGAGTGCTCCGTGCCTGCCAGATAACAGCTGTTGCGATGTCGATGTCTGCTGTGGATGCTCCTCATCTGAGCTATTGGAAGCAGCACCCTCTTCCCCCAATGGATGCCAATCTGGGTCAACAACTGGGTCATCCATCACCTCCTCTTCTATGTCATGTGCACCTTTCTCTGTGTCACCGTGTATGGTGGTATAGTGTGCGGGAAGGGGCACCTGAGTCTCATCAGGGTCAAAATCTGGCTCTGTACACTGCGAGGACAATGTAGTGCTCTGAGTGAATGTACCAGCAGAATCATCCATCAGCGGCTGTGCATCAGTGCACTCCATGTCAGATTCATCTTGGCCTGGGTAATTCACCATTTGACTTGATAATCCAGGCATGGTATGTGAAAACAGCTCCATGGAGTAATCAGTAGTATGGCCTGCGTCATCCTTCAATCTTGGTTGGGGTGAAGGACACAAGGAAAGGTGTGGTTCATGAACATGAGCCTCCAATGATGACTCAGTGCTTTTACTTTTTACAACTGAAGAAGAGGAGGCGATAGAGCTGGAGGCTGAGTCAGCAATGTAAGACAAAACTTTTTCCTGATGCTCTGCCTTTAAAAGCGGTTTGCCAACTCCTAGAAAACTAAGCGTTCGAGTCCTTATGTAGCCAGATGATGACGCAGGGTCAGCACCTCCTGCATTCGGTCCTATTTTGCTCTTGCCACTACCATCAGATCCACCACCAACACCATCATTACCAGCTGCCAACCCCCGCCCAATTCCACGGCCTCTTCCACCAGCCTTCCTCATTTTTGGTAGAAATGTAGACAAAATCCAACAAACTATATAGTAATGTAAAACAAGGTGTCTATAGGACAGGGGAGTTTTAGAATTTCTGCACACACTTGTGGACAGTGGACACTTGTGGATTGTGTGCGGCCGACTGATATCTGAGCGCTATGTGACACGCTCGGTGGCACAGCTGCCTGTGACCAAAGTGATGAGAGGATAATGGAGATTTTGAATCTCTGCGTACACTTGTGGACAGTGGACACTTGTGGATTGTGTGCGGCCCACTGATATCTGAGCGCTATGTGACACGCTCGATGGCACAGCTGCCTGTGACCAAAGTGACGAGAGGATAATGGAGATTTTGAATCTCTGCACACACTTTTGGACACTGGACACTTGTGGATTGTGTGCGGCCCACTGATATCTGAGCGCTATGTGACACGCTCGATGGCACAGCTGCCTGTGACCAAAGTGACGAGAGGATAATGGAGATTTTGAATCTCTGCGTACACTTTTGGACACTGGACACTTGTGGATTGTGTGCGGCCCACTGATATCTGAGCGCTATGTGACACGCTCGATGGCACAGCTGCCTGTGACCAAAGTGTCGAGAGGATAATGGAGATTTTGAATCTCTGCGTACACTTTTGGACACTGGACACTTGTGGATTGTGTGCGGCCCACTGATATCTGAGCGCTATGTGACACGCTCGATGGCACAGCTGCCTGTGACCAAAGTGACGAGAGGATAATGGAGATTGGATTGCTTTTAAAAAAGCAGTTTGCGGAGCAGTGGGTAAACAGCAATGCCAGCGTGTCAGGAAGCCTTAAAAGGCAGCCCAACAACCAACACCACTGATACACCACAATATAGCCTCCCCTTGCACTGCACACACAGTGACTTGTGTGTTGTGCAGGCCAAATCGCTAGCAGCAGAAGCAGTTTTTTTGTCTTCTTCCCTGCCTAACGCTCTCCCTACAGAATCAGCAGCAACCTCTCCCTATACTAAGATCGGCAGAAGTAAGATGGCGGTCGGCGTGCACGCCCTTTTATACCCCCTGTGACGCCCACCAAAGCAAGACAATCACTTGCATGCCCTTCTGAAAGATGGTGGTGACCCGTGCCTATGTCATCACGTTGCCCACAGTGTCCGTGGATCCTGATTGGCTGAAAAAGAGCGCAAAACAAACTTTTGAAACGCGACTTTGGCGCGTAAGTCGCCGACCTCGTGGCCGACCTCATCCTAGGGTCGGGTTTCGTTTCATGAAACCCGACTTTGCCAAAAGTCGGCGACTTTTGAATTTTTTTGACCCGTTTCGCTCAACTCTATAAACGAGTATGTATGGGTGGCCACCAAAAACATCCGGTGGAAGTGTGCTGCAGGGGTCTGGAGTTCTCGAGTGATCGGGCCATATCGGGTGTCGGCCATCCTCAGCCCGGGGACTTACCAGCTGGAGCTACCCCCAATAATGCCCATACACAACTCATTCCCCAGGTTGGTGCTCTGGAGAGTTGTGGTGCCTCCGGAGCATAAATTGCCATTTCCATTTGCCCATGTTTTCCATAAACCTGCGAGTCAGGTGGTCGCTGAGGTGAACTCTGGTGGACCTAGGCATCTGCATCTTAGGTGTTTTTCGGGTGAGGTGTGGTGTTGAGGGTCCAGAGGCCCCTCATTGAAGGAGGGGTACTGTCACGGTCCATTTTTGGAGCAGAATGTGGATTCTTATAGAAACCTTTTTCCTTTTTCCCCCGGTGGCCGCTGGGGTTTACTACAACTGTAGTTGTTTTTGGTGTTGGTTTTGCCCCCGGTGGCCGCTGGGATTACTACACGTGTGAATTAACCAACATGTGATGACTACTCCTCCCTCCTTCCTATAAAAGGTCGTCATGTGCAGTAGATCACTGTTGGTAATATTGTTCATTTGTTATTCAACCGTGGTGAAGACTGGACCTACCTGGTGGAGAGGGGGTTCAGCTTATCTGGAGCAGTGGAGTTGCTGCTGGATGCTGATCGGATCCTTACTCTGTTGCTTGGAGCATTTGCAGCAGAGCAAAGCTAAGTTTTGGGTTTTAGTTGCTTTAACCCCGTGGTGTCTGTTTTATTTTCCTTTGTGAGTTATTGGGTGCAGTTCACTTTATTCCCTGTCTCACCTCCTGGGGAGGGGGTTGGTGGTTTAGCTTAGGGCTAAACAGGAGATAGGGACAGGTCGGGGACTTGGGCCTCACTACCTTCAAGTGTACCTCCAAGTTAAGGAGAGTCAGGGCACCCCCTTAGCCTGAGGGGCAGTTCAGGGGCCCAGGTTCCATGACTCCTGCTTTGTCCCAACTGCCCCATGACAGAACATTTGTGGAAGTTCTTGTAACAAAATTTGCTTTAATGTGGTTTCCAAAATTTTTCAAAAAGGATTTAAGGACAGGAAATGTGTTAAATTGATATAAATTAATAAAATAATAACACTCAGCTATCCATTGCTATAATATTATTACTCCAACGGTTCCCATTAGCCCTTTGGTGGTGACATCATGTCCATCATTCACATGTTCAGCACATTATTGTCGGAATCACTGATTGGTCTCAGAGTTTTGGTGAAAGATAAACATGACTTCATCACTCAATGACTCACATATTTTATACATTGCTGTTCCAACATTTCCACTCCAGTAGTTCCTACCGGGTCAGCACTGATGACGTCACAGCCATCATTCACATGACCACTGAGATCAATTACTGCCCTAAGCAATCAGGTATTGTAAATAGCACTGTAATAAAGGTTTTGTCGACTATTTTCAGTAAGCCAGGAGGCATAGACTGTTATCTTTATGTTGACTCTTCTTGTAGGTTGAATTGATATTTGTAAATTGATGAATGGCTGTTATTTTCCTCTTATATCAATTCCTACAGTTTGTTGTCCTATTATCTTTGCAAAACAGGGAGGCTGGGTGACTGAACAATGATCTTTGCTGATATGTTGATTACACAATATGCATGGTCATGCAGTTTGTTGAATTGCAAACATTGAAAGATAAACTATAAATAATTAAACAATGTGAGTTAACCTCATCACCCCTTCACCTTGACCTGTGGATCATGGCTTGAAGGGCAACAGTTGTGAACTATGTAAGAGGGATATGCCGCTGATACAGGTGATGCAAGACATCCAAGAGATCCAGAGATCCTTTACAAAACCACAGCCAGGAATACTCTACAGGAGATCTGCCAGATCATAGCCCCATCATGAGGGACACAGATTTGACATTCTACAGGATGCCAGCTTAGGAAATCATGGCCCCAACTGAAAGAATACAGATCTGCTCCATTGACCATCACTGAACCCATGGATGTGTTTGGGAAATCCAGGATTGGGACCCACCGGTCACCTGGCTCCATGGAGATGTTCGGAGAATCCAGGTTGTGATCCTCTGGTCACCTGGTCTTGTACCTCAATGGACTGTCAGCTTCTTAAGCTTGTCGTTACCTCCTCTCTGTGTACGTGCCACAGGTGGGGCTAGTTGGCCCTGGAAGCTCTGAAGTCTCAGCTGCTCTTATCTTGGCGAGTCAAAGGAAGGGTGAGACTCTGTAATTTTGCACCATCTTGGGTATTTTGCTGGGACTGTTCTATGTGTTATTTCTTGTTTTGTGGTTCAATAAAGTATTGCCATGCTGTTTTACCTTCACCCTGTGTTGTCTTAGTAGTACCATGCCTACAGTAAAAGGAGAGCGGGCGTTCGGTGGGATGAGTCCTGGTCCATGCGGTTTCAGGCTAGCGGACTATAGCATCCACTGACCCCCTTGTCTTCCCAGGTTCAAATGCATAATGTTTCAGGAGATATATATCACCCTTCACCAGGCATTGGCCGTCCATATAGTGGTGGTGAGTTGCTCCATGGACAACCAATGAGACCAAAACATGAAGTTCTCAATGAACCTCCCGAAATGTTGTGTATTTGAACCTCAGTGTTCATTTCTGAAAGTACTAAAAATTCTGATGAGTGCCTCCATCTTTATGTAGTTAGAAATTTGTTGAGAACTGGACGTGGACCCTTACATTTAGAAGCAGTGCTGTCTCCCAAACTCTTCACACTGCACACAGCACCGCTGCCAATGCAGCTGATTAGTTGCAGATGGGTGTGACTTGCATTACCAGTGTGGACCATAGGACTGGTAGTAATGGAACAGCACGGAATAAAATAGGTGACACCTGCAATGTCCATTATTCTCATGGCTTCTGCAGCCAATCAATGTGTTGCACAAGACAAATCACCAAAGATGCTTATGTGGATGATGTCATACATACATTTGTTGATAGTAATTTTATGGTTGCATGTTATGGTTTACAGAATTCATCACTGTCCCCATTGGGACTCACAGCCTGAAATTCCACATCATCATCTTTTTGAGGAGTGGGAGGGAAACGGAGAACCCAATGGAAGCCCAGACATACACAGGGAGAACATACAAACTTCTTGCAGATGTTGTCTTTCGTGGGTAAGTTTCCAGGACCCCAGCACTGCAAGCCTACAATGCTAACCACCGAGCCAACATGCCACCAATATTTTTCATTATCATTTTGTATTATATTTTGAATATCAGTATTTTATTTACTTTCTTATTTCCTCTTACGTCAGGCTTCTTCTTGCATGCAGTATAATAACATAAGATTCATTCTCACGGTAACTTCACATCAGGGGGGTAATCCGCGCTTCGCTCCGGTAACATCGCTCTCCATTTCCAGTATTAGCATATTCCTTCCAGTTGTGGGTTGCACTTGTTAGAGCTTATATCGTGACTGGGACTAATTCTTATCACAGACAACAATTTGGTAAGGACTCGGATCTGCTGCAGTTACATGAACAGCCAAAGGCAAATCTATTACATGGATAGTAATGCAGGCTGAACCTGTCAATCATGTTTAACCTCGATGGAGATAGTTTATGTATGACATGCATATTTATACAGGTACAGCGGGAAATGTCTGCGTACAAAAAAAAGCTTTAAAAAAATTGTTGATGGAGCTTGGAACATATGTCTTGTACCTAGGGGCATACATAGAAATCATGGGAATCCATAGCAGAAGTTCTAATTGGGCCTCCAGCAACAACAATAAAAAATATTCAGTGGGGTCATGGAAAAGCATATCTTACAACTTTTCAGCCTTTACAAAGTAATTATTTCTTTACTGAAGCCCTATATTCCCCTTCCATTGCACCCATAAAGTATGATGACAACAAAAGTGACCCTAAACACTGCCTGATACACCCACTGTGAATTCCTACACAGTACCCTCCACATGCCAGTACGATGACCCTTCTGTACCCCATCTCAACTGCCCCTGCAATGTATGGAGACTCCAATACAATATGATCCCCCAATTGTTATCCCCACACAGCCCTCCATGCAGTACTGTATAATGGTTCCACTACAGTATAATGGCCCCCACAACTTACCATACTGTATAATGGCCCCACTAGTCCTCCAGGCAGTTTAATGGCCTCCACACAGTATGATGGACCCCACATAAAACTTTACAGTATATTAGTGCTTGCATAGAGTATAATAACCCTCCATAAAGTATAAAGGCTCCCACATAGTCCTACAAATATTATAATGGGCCTCATAGGTCTACATATTGTATACTGCACACTATTATATTCCTTTACATATACTGCACCTCATAGTCTTCAATATAGTATAATTCACTCCCCATAATCATCTATATAGTTTAATACATTCCCTATAGTCCTCCATAGTCGATATAGTATAGATCACTCCCCACAGTCCTCCAAACAGTATACTGCACTCTCCATAGCTCTCCATACAAATTAATGCATTCTCCATAGCCCTCCATAACCATTCAGTATAATGTACCCTCATAACCCACTATACCGTATAATGCACTCCCCATAATCCTCCATACAGTATAATGCACTCCTCATAATCCTCCATATACTGTAGTATAATGCACTTCCCATAATCCTCCAATTTAGTATAATGTGCCCTCAATACTACTGTTTAGTATATTGTACCCCCATTGTCCTCCATACAGTATAATGTACTCTTCATAGTTCTCCATACTCTCTACTTTGCTCCCCATAGACCTCCATACAGTAAAATGCATTCCCCATAGTCCTTCATACAGTTTCACCCCCCATAGACCTCACATAGTATAATGCATTCCCCATAGTCCTTCTTAGACCATACAGTGTAATACACCACCATAGTCCTCCATACAGTATAATGCACTACCCATGGTCCTCCATTTAGTATTATGAACACCATAATCCTCCATACAGTATAATGTACTCCCCATAGTCCTCCATACAGTATACTGAACTCCTCATAGTCCTCCATACAGTAAAATGCACTACCCATGGTCCTCCATTTAGTATTATGCACACCATAATCCTCCATACAGTATAATGTACTCCCCATAGTCCTCCATACAGTATACTGAACTCCTCATAGTCCTTCATACAGTAAAATGCACTCTCAATAGTCCTCCATAGACTATACAGCATACTGCCCTCTCTTTAACCCTCCATATAGTATAATGAATTCCCTATAGTCCTCCATATAGTAAAATGTACCCCCTAGTCCTCCATACAGTTAAATGCACTCCCAATAGTCGTCCATATAGTATAATGCACCCATAGTCCTCCATACAGTGTAATGAACTCCCCATAGTCCTGCATACAGTATACTGAACTCCCTCTAGTCCTCTATACAGTAAAATTAACTCCCCATAGTCATCAATATAGTATAATGCACATCATAGTCTTCCATACAGTATAATGTACTCACCATAGTCCTCCATATAGTATAATGCCCTCCTTATAGTCCTCCATATAGTATAATGCACTCCCATGGTTTTCCATAGTCCATACAGTATAATGCACTCTCCATAGTCCTCCATACTGTATAATGTACTCCCAATAGACCATAAAGTTTAATGCTCTCTCCATAGTCCTCTATACAGTATTATGGCCACCACAATTTATTCATTGATTTGAAAAAAAACAACACAATAATCACCTCTCTTCTTCCATTCCCAACTTCTCTGGTCTCTGCACTGAGCGCCCTGAAGCACCCACACTTCCCAGAACAGCAGGCACCATGTAGTGATGTCATTGCACCTGCTGCGCTGAGATGTCAGACACCAAGGAGGATTGATGGGGGAGTGCACCTTAGCTGATGCTTCCTTCTCCATAATTACTTTCAACTGTATCGACACCCAATATGCCGATACAGTTGCGATGACGGGTGGAAGGGGTGCCCGTTACCATAGCACATCACGGTCATTTACATTCTCAGCATTGGGATTTATTTTCTTACATACTGTAAATATGAACTAAATATCTTTACGAATATGAAACATTTGCTATAGCAACACATTGTGCTGAAGGAAATAATCAAAGCTTTAAAGTTTTTTTTTTTTCCATTTTTTTTTTTAGCTACACATGCATTTTATATCATTGTTTTAAAAATGTAAGCATTGACTACTACCTGTAAACGACATTAGGTTTGCTATTTAAAGGATACCAAACAAGCAGCTGAAGCATTCTGCCTGAACTACAGCAGCAACTTTCAGACACTGGATTCATAATTTCAGCCAGGTATGTTTTATTAACAAATGTAGCAATATTTTATAGGAAAACATACCTGACAGAAAAAAATAGAACCAGTGCCTGACACATACTGCCTGTGGGTCTGTCTGTTGTCATGATCCCTTTAATTTCATATTAAAGCAATGAGGAAGACCACTGCAGGGACAGTGTGAGTCCAATAGAGAAATAGCATGAGATGGCCCACTGCAGGATCAGTGTGAGGATGACCACTACAGGAGCAGCAGTGGGAGAATGACCACTACAGGAGCAGCAGTGTGGGAATGACCACTACAGGAGCAGCAGCGTGGGAATGACCATGTCACGATTCCATCACTCACAGTGTCCTAGGAATGATGTGAGTGACAACTCAGCTTCCCTATAGAATCAGGAGCATGCTGGGATGACAGTATTGTGAGTGGCTGGTTTTTCTCAGGTGTCACTTGTTCTGGATGATTACTTGGCTATTTAGTCATAGCTTTGCCAGACGTAGCTTTGCTTGGTGTTGCATGTGCCTTGTTCATTGTTTTCAGCTATTAAGATCTTTGTTGCCTGACCTTGGACTTTGAGAATGACCAATGCATGAGCAGTGTGTGAATGATCAATGCGGGAACAGTGTGAGAATGACCAATATTGGAACAGTGTGAGCCTGACCAATGCAGGACCAGTGTGAGCCTGACCAATGCAGGACCAGTGTGAGAAAGACCAATGCTAGAACAGTGTGAGAATGACCAATGCAGGAACAGTGTGAGCCTGACCAATGCCAGAACAGTGTGAGAATGACCAAAGCAGGAAAGTGTGAGAATGACCTTTGTAGGAATAATGAGAATAACAGCTGCTGTTGCAATGTAAGAATGACCATCGATGGTAAAGTGAGAATGACCACTGCTTGGACAGGTTGCATAACCACTACATGGACAGTCTGAGAATGATTAATATATGAACATTGTAAAAATGATCAATGTAGGAACAGTGTTGAGAATGACCACTACAGGAAGAGTGTGAGAATGACCAATGCTAGAACAGTGTGAGAAAGACCAATGCAGGAACAGTGTGAGAATGACCAATGCAGGAACAGTGTGAGCCTGACCAATGCCAGAACAGTGTGAGCCTGACCAATGCTAGAACAGTGTGAGAAAGACCAATGCTAGAACAGTGTGAGAATGATCAATGCAGGAACAGTGTGAGCCTGACCAATGCTAGAACAGTGTTAGAATGACCAATGCTAGAACAGTGTGAGAATGACCAATGCAGGAACAGTGTGAGAAAGACCAATGCCAGAACAGTGTGAGAAAGACCAATGCTAGAACAGTGTGAGAAAGACCAATGCTAGAACAGTGTGAGAATGACCAATGCAGGAACAGTGTGAGAAAGACCAATGCCAGAACAGTGTGAGAAAGACCAATGCAGGAACAGTATGAGAAAGACCAATGCTAGAACAGTGTGAGCCTGACCAATGCTAGAACAGTGTGAGCCTGACCAATGCTAGAACAGTGTGAGCCTGACCAATGCAGGAACAGTGTGAGAAAGACCAATGCAGGAACAGTATGAGAAAGACCAATGCAGGAACAGTGTGAGCCTGACCAATGCAGGAACAGTATGAGAAAGACCAATGCTGGAACAGTGTGAGCCTGACCAATGCAGGAACAGTGTGAGAAAGACCAATGCAGGAACAGTATGAGAAAGACCAATGCTAGAACAGTGTGAGCCTGACCAATGCAGGAACAGTATGAGAAAGACCAATGCTAGAACAGTGTGAGAATGACCAATGCAGGAAAAGTGTGAGAATGACCTTTGTAGGAATAATGAGAATAACAGCTGCTGTTGCAATGTAAGAATGACCATCGATGGTAAAGTGAGAATGACCACTGCTTGGACAGTCTGAGAATGATTAATATAGGAACATTGTAAAAATGATCAATGCAGGAACACTGTTGAGAATCAACACTACAGGAAGAGTGTGAGCTGACCAATGCGGGAACAGTGTGAGCCTGACCAATCGGGAAACACAGTGAGAATAGCCATTGCAGGAACAGTGTGAGAATTACAAATAGAGGAACAGTGTGAGAATGACCTCTGCAGGGACAATGAGAATAACAACTGCCATTGCAGGTCCTGAGAGTGATTGCTACCAAGACAGTATGAAAATTATTAGTGCAGAGACAATGTGAAAATGATCTGTGCAGGGACAGTGTGGAAAATTATCACTGCAGGTACAATATGACGAATCAATGGTGAATCTCCTTCAGTTCTATAATTTAGAGGATAGAAACCGTTTAGTTACTATAAACTGCAGGTTTTCCTCCAATTAGCAGAGTTTTAGGGAATTAGCTGTTGAAAGGAAAAAGAGAGACCGAAGAAATCAAAATAAAAGGATTCTAGGTGAAGATCAGAAAAAGCGCTATGTGCATTAATAAAGCGCAAAATCTGTTCCATTACATCTCTGCACTACACATAATTAACAAATTGAGATAATGGCGTTGAAAGTGATAGTTTCCATTTTAAAACGAGCACCAACAATTTTAACTTTTACATATACTCATTTATTCTCTTTAATTGAATTTCATATATTATAATGTTGACCTTTTCCATTAATAGGATTTTTTTCGAGCACTGGCGAGTTGCTTCATGTTGTTTTGCACTCTAGTATTTTCCTATTGTAATCAATTGGGGTCTTTCAAGTAATATCTATCTTCAACACAAAGAAGTCAAGCTGTGTGACAGAGAATATCCGACTATAATGTCTCCCTTACAGGCTCGGAACAGGATTCTAAGAAGGTAGGCACTTTCTAATAGAAACAGTGCCACACTTGTCCACAGGTTGGACTTGGTATTACAGGTTAAGCCCTATTCACATCAGAGGCGCTGAGTTACAATGGTAGACAGTTTGTAAAAATGTGTAGGACTTTCTAGTCTATCTTTCCTTTCACATAAAACCTATTGAAATGCAAAGCCATGACATGCTCATATCCTTCGACAAATTAAAATGCTTTTGGCATTTTGAACATTCCAAAATTTCCAGAATCTTGCTCTTTAAGTTGCCGTTCACTTTTTTTTAAGCTGATGATTGCTCTTCATAATGCTGCCAACACTGTAGGTATTGGAACTTCCTTTTCCTCACTTCCAAACACGGAATGCTATTGGAGCACCCTAAGGGACGTGGGTTACTTGGTACCGAGCCGGTGTCTTAAAGGGATGGGTCACGGCAGCAGTGACCTGGTCCGAGGCCCTGAGTGTCCATGAAAAATAAGAATTGATGAGGAATAAGTCTATGTGTAGATAAGTTTGTGATGCCACCTGTGGTTTCTGGTCAGAGGTGACCAGCACTGCAGAGCAGATCCTCTGAGACTGTTGGTGTGATGCAGCAGTGTTAGAATAGCTCTCCGCAGGCAGAGCTTTTGTCCCAGGGCAGTGATGATAGCAAAGCTGTTGTATTTGGTGGTGGTAGATGTAGCAGAGTTGGGTAGGTGACGCAAGAAGAATTAGAGGACACAGCTGGATGCAGTTCTAAAGCTTTACTCACAGTTCACTTGCATGCACGTGCCCGCTTGGCGCTGCGTCCTCCAGGTGAGGGGTCCAGCAAACTCCCAGGTAGATGGAGAACACCATTCCAGGACTCCCTTCAGTGTGTACCTTTCCTGGCTGTCTCCCTGTGCTGATTCCCTCCCTCCTGTTCAGCACCTTCACAAGCAGTGTCCCAAGCCAGCAAACTTGGATCTTGTTCGGAATAACCTCTAGGTCCCTGGAACCTATGTGTCTGCCTTTTCAGAGAATATTTGTGGATTTGGCTGCAGCACTTAAAATGCTCGAAGCCTCTGATTGATCTAGCTGAGTCCGTTGTTCACTCCACTAGTTTTAGTGCCAGTCCCTATACTACGACCTGATCCCTCCACCCGATGTTAGCCAGCATGGAACAACACCCACGGACAGTATGGTCGCTTCTCGTGCCTCTAGGATCCCTTTCCTCTTCAGGGAGCTTCCTTCTGTCTCTTTTCTTCCAATCAGCTCCTCCTGACATGGAGCTGATTCACACACGTCCTTCCACTTCCTCCCCATAGGGCAGACTCCTGACTAAACTCTCTTCTCCCACTCTCAGCCCACTAGCTCCACCCACCTCCCAACACCACTTAACAACCAGACAGGGATGAGATCATCCTCCCATAGGATACATCCAGATGCCCTGCTGCTATAGAGTGTGAGTTGGGTGCAGGTGTTAGAATCCTGTTAGGTGCCTCCACCTTATCTGGGGAGTGGGACACCACACCTCTGGGTGAGGTGCAGTATCTCTGTGGTGACTGAACTCCCCTGGGGTGCCACACTATGCCTGAATACAGAGAAGGAAGCAAGTCTTAAGACCCTACGCAACTACCTCTTCAAGACGTGGATTACAATTCTGCAGAAGTGGACAATTAAACAAGTAATGGCCGGAACTTCGAGGGTAAGACAGCATATTTTTTTAATAAAGTTATCTGCGCATTTTCCATTGAGCAAATTATCTATCATGTGAATTCATGTTGTCTGACCGGGTCATTTAAGGGGACATGAGAACTCTGTTCACTTCTAGAGTTGAGCGAATATCTTCGGAATCGGTTGCCGAATCTGAATTTGCCATATTCGTGCCATATTGGTAGCCTATTCGTGTCGAATTTATGTGTATGATCGGTTCCGAACACATTCGATCATTTCTACTCCCATTGACTCCAATGACGTTTGCCGAATATTGCAAAAACAATATTTACCGACCATCGTAATTGGAACCGAATTTTGAAAAATTCGCTCAACTCTGTTAACTTCAAGTTCAGGAGCTGAGTTGAGATAATAATGTCCCTTCTACTGATTCCTGCCAGGGTATGTGTGTGTACATGTCCCGGAAGGTATCAGTGGATACGGTATTACATCGCCAACTCCCGAAATGGAAGTAAGTGGACCTGGAATGACCCTTTATAGCTCATGAATCATTTGTAATTTCTGTACTTAAAGGATTATCCACGTTGGCCAATGCATTTCGTTAGATGTATCACCCCCAAAACAAGCTATTTTAAGGGTCTATCACTGCAGAAACCAACAGTGATCAGTTATTACCTACAGGGGAACCCGTCACAAAATATTGCATGGAGTTAAAGAAGCATTAAATGGAGGTAAAAAAACACTATATCCTTTTAATATATTGCAGTCATCATATTATACAGCACTGTGTACTTACAATTGCTCATTTTACCTTTCTACCCAGATAATTCTTCTCTTTTCTCTGCTCTATGTAGAAACAGGAAGTCTCTTTTGCCTGTATGAGTCATCTCCCTCTTCAACTCCTGACCCAGCTGCTCCTTCTCCCCTCTGCCAGGGACTTTTACAGTGATGACTCATGCAGGGAAAGAAATTTCCGGACTACAGTAGAGTTTAGAAAGATTCAGCTAGTCAGTTTTTAATCACGTGATGTCATAGATGTGATGAAAAATAGAAGAATTATCTGGGTAGAAAGGCAAAATGAGCAATTATAAGTACACAGTGCTGTATAATATGATGACTGCAATATATTAAGTGAATCAAAATTGTGATGGGAGGAGAAGGAGGAGGAGGAGGAAGGCCTCTTTAACCCCTTCATGACCCAGCCTATTTTGACCTTAATGACCAGGCCATTTTTTGCAATTCTTACCAGTGTCCCTTTATGAGGTAATAACTCTGGAACGCTTCAACGCATCCTAGCGATTCTGAGATTGTTTTTTCATGACATATTGGGCTTCATGTTAGTGGTAAATTTAGGTCGATAATTTTTGCGTTTATTTGTGAAAAAATCAGAAATTTGGCAAAAATTTTGAAAATTTTGCAATTTTCAAATTTTGAATTTTTATTCTGTTAAACTAGAGAGTTATGTGACACAAAATAGTTACTAAATAACATTTCCCACATGTCTACTTTACATCAGCACAATTTTGGAAGCAAAATATTTTTTTGTTAGGAAGTTATAAGAGTTAAAAGTTGACCAGCGATTTCTCATTTTTACAACAAAATTTACAAAACCATTTTTTTTAGGGACCACCTCACATTTGAAGTCACTTTGAGGGGTCTATATGGCAGAAAATACCCAAAAGTGACACCATTCTAAAAACTGCACCCCTCAAGCTACTCAAAACCACATTCAAGAAGATTATTAACCCTTCAGGTGTTTCACAACAGCTAAGGCAATGTGGAAGGAAAAAATGGACGTTTTAATTTTTCCAACACAAATTTCCTTTCAGCATCAATTTTTTCATTTTCACATGGGCAACAGGATAAAATGGATCCTAAAATTTGTTGGGCAATTTCCCCTGAGTACACCGATACCTCATATGTGGTCATAAACCACTGTTTGGGCGTACGGCAGGGCTCAGAAGGGAAGGAGCACCATTTGACTTTTTGAATGGAAAATATGCTGGAATATTTAGCAGTTGCCATGTCGCGTTTGGAGAGTTGCTGTGTGCCTAAACACTGGAGCTCCCCCACAAGTGACCCCATTTTGGAATCTAGACCCCCCAAGGAACTTATCTAGATGCATAGTGATCACTTTGAACCCCCAGGTGCTTCTCAAATTGATCTTTAAAAAAAAAAAGTACTTTTTTTTCACAAAAATTATCTTTTAGCCTCAGTTTTTTCATTTTCACATGGGCAACAGGATAAAATGGATCCTAAAATTTGTTGGGCAATTTCTCCTGAGCACACCAATACCTCATATGTGGTCATAAACCACTGTTTGGGTGCAGGGCAGGGCCCGGAAGGGAAGGAGCGCCATTTGACTTTTGAATGGAAAATTAGCTCCAATCGTTATCGGACACCATGTCGCGTTTGGAGAGCCCCTGTGTGCCTAAACATTGGAGCTCCCCCACAAGTGACACCATTTTGGTAACTAGACCCCTTAAGGAACTTATGTAGATGTGTAGTGAGCACTTTGAACCCCCAAGTGCCTCACAAAAGTTTATAACATAGAGCAGTGAAAATAAAAAATCATTTTTTTTTCCTCAAAAATGATTTTTTAGCATGCTATTTTTTATTTTCACAAGGGTAACAGGAGAAATTGGACCACAAAAGTTGTTGTCCAGATTGTCCTGAGTACGCTGGTACCCCATATGTGGGGGGGGGCACTGTTTGGGTGCACGGCAGGGCGCAGAAGGGAATGAGCGCCATTTGACTTTTTGAAATGAAAATTGGCTCCAATCGTTAGCGGACACCATGTCGTGTTTGGAGATCCCCTGTGTGCCTAAACTTTGGAGCTCCCCCACAAATGACCCCATTTTGGAAACTAGACCCCCTAAGGAACTTATCTAGATGCATAGTGAGCACTTTGAACCCCCAGGTGATTCACAGAAGTTTATAATGCAGAGCAGTGAAAATAAAAAATCTTTTTTTTTTCCTAAAAAAAAATTTTTTAGTCTGCAATTTTTTATTTTCACAAGGGTACCAGGATAAATTGGACCCCAAAAGTTGTTTTCCAGTTTGTCCTGAGTATGCTGGTACCCCATATGTGGGGGGAGACCACTGTTTGGGCACACGTCCGGGCTCGGAAGGGAAGTAGTGACATTTTGAAATGCTGACTTTGATGGAATAGTCTGCGGGCATCATGTTACATTTGCTGAGCCCCTGTGTGCCTAAACAGTAGAAACCCCCCACAAGGGACCCCATTTTGGAAACAAGACCCCCCAAGGAACTTATCTAGGTGTGTGGTGAGCACCTTGAACCCCCAAGTGCTTCACAGAAGATTGTAACACAGAGCCGTGAAAATAAAAAATCATTTTTTTCCCTCAAAAAAAATGATTTTTAGCCCGCAATTTTTTTTTTCACAAGGGTAACAGGAGAAATTGGACCCCAAAAGTTGTTGTCTAGTTTGTCCTGAGTACGCTAATACCCCATATGTGGGGGATGACCACTGTATGGGCACACGTCAGGGTTCGGAAGGGAAGTAGTAACGTTTCGGTATGCTGACTTTGATGGAATGGTCTGCGGGCATCATGTTACATTTGCAGAGCCCTTGATGTTCCTAAACTGTGGAAACCCCCACAAGTGACCCCATTTTGGAAACTAGACCCCATAAGGAACTTGCCTAGATGTGTGGTGAGCACCTTGAACCCCGAAGTGCTTCACAGAAGATTGTAACGCAGAGCCATGAAAATAAAAAATCTTTTTTTTTCCTCAAAAAATGAATTTTTAGCTCGCAATTTTTTATTTTCACAAGGGTCACAGGAGAAATTGGACCCCAAAAGTTGTTGTCCAGTTTGTCCTGAGTACGCTGGTACCCCATATGTGGGGGGGAACCACTGTTTGGGCACACGTTGGGTCTCAGCAGGGAAGTAGTGACATTTTGAAATGCTGACTTTGATGGAATGGTCTGCGGGCGTCATGTTACATTTGCTGAGCCCCTGTGTGCCTAAACAGTAGAAACCTCCCACAAGTGACCCCATTTTGTAAACTAGACCCCCCAGGGAACTTATCTAGATGTATGGTGAGCACCTTGAACCCCCAAGTGCTTCACAGAAGTTTATAACGCAGAGCCGTGAAAATAAAAAATCATTTTTTTCCCTCAAAAAAAATGATTTTTAGCCCGCAATTTTTTTTTCACAAGGGTAACAGGATAAATTGGACCCCAAAAGTTGTTGTCCAGTTTGTCCTGAGTACGCTGATACCCCATATGTGTGGGGGAACCATTGTTTGGGCACACGTCAGGGCTCGGAATGGAAGTAGTGACGTTTTGAAATGCAGACTTTGATGGAATAGTCTGCAGTCATCATTACGTTTGCAGAACCCCTGATGTGCCTAAACAGTGGAAACCCCCCACAAGTGACCCCATTTTGGAAACTAGACCTTCCAAGGAACTTATGTAGATGTATTGTGAGCACTTTCAACCCCCAAGTGCTTCACAGAAGTTTATAATGCAGAGACATGAAAATGAAAAAAACATTTTTTTCCACAAAAATAATTTTCTAGCCCCCAATTTTTTATTTTCCCAATGGTAACAAGAGAAATTAGACCCCAAAAGTTGTTGTGCAATTTTTCCTGAGTACGCTGATACCCCATATGTGGAGGTAAACCACTGTTTGGGCACACGTCGGGGCTTGGAAGGGAGTGAGCACCATTTGACTTTTTGAACGCAAAATTGGCTGGAATCAAAGGTTGCACCATGTCGCGTTTGGAGACCCCCTGATGTGGCTAAACAGTGGAAACCCCTCAATTCTAACTCCAACCCTAACCCCAACACACCCCTAACCACAACCCTAACCCCAACACATCCCTAACCCTAATCCCAACCCTAACCCCAACACACCCCTAACCCCAACACTAACCATAACACTAACCACAAGCCTAACCCTAATTCTAACCCTAACCCTCTTTTCAACCCTATCCCTCTTTTCAACCCTAACCCTCTTTCCAACCCTAACCCTCTTTCCAACCCTAACCCTCTTTTCAACCCTAACCCTCTTTCCAACCCTAACCCTAACCCTCTTTCCAACCCTAACCCTCTTTCCAACCCTAACCCTAACCCTCTTTCCAACCCTAACCCTCTTTCCAACCCTAACCCTAACCCTCTTTCCAACCCTAACCCTAACCCTGATGGAAAAATAAAAATATTTTCTTTATTTTATTAGTTCTGCCTACCTATGGGGGTGATAATCGGGGGGTTCATTTACTTTTTATTTCATTTTGATCACTCTGAGAGTGATCAAAATGAAATAATGGAATCTGCAGCCGGCAGATTCGGGCGGGCGCACTGCGCATGCGCCCGCCATTTTCTAAGATGGCGGCGCCCATGAACCGGACCCGCCGGACACCGGGAGCGACGGGGGGACTTGGAAGGTGCCGGAGGCGGTGAGAGTGGGTGAGGGGGGGATCGGAAGCTGGCGGGGAGCGAAGGGAATGGGAGGGGGGCAGATGATGACAGCGGCGGCAGATCGCCGCTGTCATTCAGTGGCAGGGGGGAGATCGCCGGTGGGGGGGGTCAAATCGGTGTCTCCAGCCATGTCCGATGCTACTGCAGCATCGGCCATGGCTGGATTGTAATATTTCATCAATTTTCATTGATGAAATATTACTATCGCTCTGATTGGCTGTTTCACTTTTAACAGCCAATCAGAGCGATCGTAGCCACGTGGGGGCGAAGCCACGCCCCCTATGGTGAATTACAAAGCCCCCTGTATCTGCGGGTCAGGTGACCTTTCATTGACCCCGGTCACCCGACCCGCAGGGGGGCTTTGAATTCATGACACAGGGTATGCGTCATAGGTCGGATTGGCACCGACTTTCATGACGCATACGCTGTGTCACAGGTCGGGAAGGGGTTAATAAAAAATCGGTGGACTGTTTGTGTAACGTTTATATATTCATAGACTGCAAAAATGTTATAATGTTGGATAACAGTTAATACTGGAGCTAATGATGTCTAAGGGGACCATACTGTAAAAATGAAAGCAAAATTGAATCTCTCCCTTATTCCCCTCATTAAAAATATAGAAATAAAAAAATACAAATATCTGGTATCTCTACACCCATAAAAAGTCTGATCTATTAAAATATAAAATGAAGTAAAACTTAACTGAGAAAAAATATAATCACAGCAAAAAGATGCAATGAAGAAGTGATTATAAATATACAGTATATATAAAAACATCAACTCAGTGTGAAGGCTCTCAAACCCTCACACAGTTCTGTCAACCAAAAAATTAAAATTTTATGGGACTGGTAAAATGACGACACAAGCAAAATTTTTTTTTTTTTTTTTTTACAAATTTCCCCCCCAAATTTTTCACCACTGAAATAAAATAACGCTATGCACGTTTTGATTCACCCTCATTATCCTGACTTGGACAATCATATTGTAATGTCATTTTTACAATATATTAAATGCTGTAAAAAGAACAAACAAAAAAAAAAATTCCAAAAGAATTTTTTTGGCAATTTCGCCGCACTTGGAATTTTTTTTCCCGCTTGCCAATAATACATCACACGATGAAATCGATGGTGTCATTTAAAATTGTTATTCATTGGGCAAAGAAAAACATCGAGCCCTCGTAATGCTATGTTAAAAAAAAGGAAAAAAATGAAAGCAAAAGCAACAAAAACCACCCGGTCAAGAAGGAGTTAATAGCGCGTAAATAATAACCATGTACGGGAAAGTTATCAGTATTGGTTGAAAAGGGTCAAACATTGTCCTGACGGCCTCCTGTAGAAATGGGATATTTTCCCAAATAGCAAAGTCTTTTTTTCGAATAGTGCGCCTCGTAAAAAAAAAAAAGAAATATCTCCTCTCGTCCTGCAGCACAAATTTACGGATATTGTTCTAAATATATATATAGATATATATATATATATATATATATATACAAACCTGTAAGAACGATGCATTTACCGTCTCACCTCCAAATCTGATTTATAAAACGATTCATTTGTGAATTGTGATCCTGAGAACATTATTTATACGTTCCCAAACGTCAGTGGTGAACAGAACAGCGGAAAGACAAAACAAATGCAAATGATGCATCATCCCAAAGAGCCTCAATAAATTCCCACTACACGTCGAGCCATTCAGCTGCCATCACATATACACAGAGGGGAAAAAAGCTTTCATCTGGGTTATTACAACTTGTGCAGATATTGAGAGGTGGTTAGGCGACATTGCATTCATCTAACCTAGTAGACTGGGTGATGTGCAAAATTATTATTATTATTATTATTATTATTATTATTATTATTATTATTATTATTATTATTATTATTATTATTATTATTATTATTATTATATTATGTTATTATTATTTATTGTTGTTATTATTATTATTATGAATAATAATATATAATGTTATTATTTATTGTTGTTATTACTATTATTATTATTATTATTTATTATTGTTATCATTGTTATTATTATTTATTATTGTTATTGTTGTTATTATCATTATTATTAATAATATTATTAATGTATTATTATATTATATTATTATTATTTATTATTGTTATTGTTGTTATTATTATTATTATTATTATTATTATTACTATTTATATTGTTGCTTTATATATATATATAATTTTTATTTGTATTTTATATTGTTGAAATTATTATTATTATTTGTTTTATTGTTATTAGTACATATATATAATTTTTATTTGTATTTTATATTGTTGAAATTATTATTATTATTCATAACAATAATAACAAATATTATTACTATTTTATATTAATGTTATTTCAAATTATTATTATTATTATTATTATTATTATTATTATTATTATTATTATTATTATTATTATTATATTATGTTTTTATTGTTGTTGTTGTTATTATTATTATTACTATTTATATTACTGCTGTTTTATATATATATATATATATATATATATATAATTTTTATTTGTATTTTATATTGTTGAAATTATTATTATAATAATTATTATTATTATTATTATTCATAATAATAACATAAAATATTATTACTATTTTATATTAATGTTATTTCATATTAGTATTTATTAATGTAAGATGTTATTATTTTATATTAGTTTTGCTATTGTATTATTAATAATGCGAAATAATAATATATAAAAATAACATCAATATTTTAAAATAAAAAAATAATTATATTAAATAAAAATATTAATAACAACAATAAAATAATATAGTAGTGATGTTATTATTATAAAAAATATTACCCCAAATATTTTTTTCCGTGTATTTTATGATGCATTTATTTTATTTATTTTTTTATTTCTTTAGAATGTAATAATTTCTATATTTTAGAAGGAACTTCATTTCCCACATATAATAAAGGGGCAAAAACAATACATTAAAATGAAACTTCAATAAGTTTTTTGTTTACATATCAGGGGCATTAAAATATTCACTTAGATTCCCTTTATGGAGCCAGTCAGTAGGATCAACCCTCCTAAGCCATATATATGGGCATATAGGTCGTAGGAAGCTGTGATCAGTTTTCTTATTCACGAGAAATCCACTTTTCTATTAATATGTAAATGAGCTGTTAAGATCTATGGGCTGGACATAGGTCTCACTGAGAGAATCTGCCTCCAGAGCTTATTTTTAAAGGAAAGGTGACGTACCTATGAAACGAGCTACTCCGCAATACTATTTCTGACAGCCTAATATAGAAACCAAATGAACATATACCCTGTTCTAAGTAAGTAAAAAACAAAAGTGCATATAAATAACATAGGATACTTAGTAAACACTGTTTTTGATTTGAAAAAAGCGTAAAAGTCATCCCACCACGACAAGGGACCATCATGAAACCGTGTATGCAGCTAGGAGCTGTCTTACCACACGGCTAATTGTGATATCGCATGTTATTTTCTGCTTTACATAGGACTGCATAGTCTCCTAGAACCTTCAGCTAAGAGTTAAATGAAGCATACAGCTCTTCTACATTATGGTAAAATAAAACGTATCCTTCCTTATATAAGGAGAATATGTGAAAGCTTATAATACCGGTTGGGTATATATTTTCTAACCTTTCATGCAATGTAACTGAAATCATTAGCATTCAATATGTACCAGGAATAGTACAAGGCTTCAAATGATAATAAGTATTCTGCAGCACTTACAATCAAGGATGATTTCAGCACATCTGCCCTGTACAGGCCTATTTGCATGGAAGGATTTCTTGTTGAATACTTTGTCAAATTGGGGCCCCTTGTATCAACCATAGGGCCGACCCTCCATCTATATATTTAATGCATGTGTTAAATTTATGGCCGGGTCCCTCTGCTCATTTGCCATACTGTGTAATTTATCTGTGCCCAGTTATTAGATTTAATCTACTGCCCTACTGGGCCTTGTTGAAATCCCAGCTCAGCTGTGTCGCTGGGTCAGCTCACCTTAATTCCTAGGACCAGCTCTGCAATTGAGAACTCTGCTGCAAACCCAGCTCTACAATAATGCTGGATCAAGTCTGCTATACACCTTAACAGCTCTTTCACTGTGAACTCTGCTTAATTAATTAATCAACTTTAGTAAACTGCTGTGCCAGCTCTGCAATCTAGGAAACTGCTGTGCCAACTGCTTTGCTAAACTGCTGTGGACTCTGCTGCAAACCAAGCTCTACTTTATTGTTGGTAAAACACTAGCCGCACCTAATAAAAACAATTGGACTTGGGACCATAGGGAGCCACAGTATTAGGAAAAATCTAATCATGATTCTTAAATATGTAAATGCAATGATGAGTTTAGATGAATCTTTACATAGTATCCTGAATAATTGTAGATATTTTTTGGCCTTGTTAGCCAATGTCATTGTGATCTATTACAGGTGTGGTTTTAACATTACTCAATAAAGAATTCAAGTTTTGAGTGTTATTTTTCTCCTAGATTGTCCACATACTCCGCTTTGCCTGTTCTAAAATTGTGGACTTTGATGTAAATCAAGCTCTGCTTCAAGGCTGGGTCAACTCTTTCGTATTGCTGGACCCACCCTGCTATTGTGGACTCTGCTGCAAATCTAACTACTATCCTGGGTCAACTTTATAATGTTGTGAGAAAATGGAAGCGGTCTTAGGAGCGCAGGAAAGAGACTCAGACAAGAGATGGGGTTAAACCACAACGCGTTTCGACGGAGAATCCGGGTGGAACTTCCACCTGATGAAGACGGATTCTCCGTCGCAAACGCGTTGTGGTTTAAACCCATCTCTTGTCTGAGTCTCTTTCCTGCGCTCCTAAGACCATTTCCATTTTCTCATTGCTCCTATCCTCCATTGGAGGTTTTCGGCTGGAGCTGCGGTGGAGACCTGACATTTTTGTCTGCCCCTGGGTTGCTTCCTAAGCGCACCTCTATGACCGCTTATCACTGACTCTCATCAACTTTATAATGTTGGACTTTGCAAACTTAGCTCTATTACATCATTGGATCAACTCTGCCTTTGGACCTACTGGGAAATTCAGCTTTAAGGAAATATCCGGGACTTTAAAAAAAAATGTGGCTAAGCAATAACAGGCATGTAGTTTCTAACAGAGGCAACTACCTGACTGCTGAGCCTGACGCCGTTAACTTGTTTGTGTCCTGTAAGCAGAGCAGTGGCTTTTCTCCCTGTTGACAGGGTGGGGCTACTGGCTGGCTGACTTTCAGCTGGCTTCCCCCAATTAGACAGCATGGAACCGGCTGTCAATCACCATGACATCAGTAGTCCCGCCCTGTCATCAGGAAAAGAAACAGCCACTCTGTTGATGTGACATCAGTGGAAGTCTGTAGCTGCTCTGTGTCGACGGAGAATGGCGCCGGGTACAACATGTAGATCAGTAGAAACCACCTCCTTGTTAATGCTTAGACACATTTTTTTAAGTCCCTTTTAACTATACTGATTTCTTGCTTCTAAATCTACCCACCTCCCATGTGAAATACAGCTCTTCTCCTTCTGTTGCCTTGTTCTACAACAGCTCTCCTGTTCCAATTAGATCACCCCCTGCTTCATCAACTTCTTCTGTATGTGGTGCTTAATATTGAAGCTGCTCATTCATACCAAGGACTTTTGGTCCACCTCTCCAGGTGAGATATAACATCTACAGCACACAGACAGGTCATACACAGCAGTAAGCACATGGGATGACTACCCAAGATGGCTAGCAGAAGAAACTATACATGTAATGTAAGTAGCTCCTCCATTTCCTGAGATAGTTAAAGGTTGGCTTTTTGTGAATGGCAATGTGAAAACATTTTTCTAATGTGGCTACGGTTTGTCCCTTGCTCCCAGCTACCAATATCATCCACTGTTGATCTGTTGGAGTCAACTGCCCGTGGTAGGATACATCAGAAACTAACAGGAGCCAAAAGGACCACAAAACATACGTATATTCATGCATAACTCTTGCCCCTTCTTGCTAACACACCCTGGCAGGCAAAACAAAGTCTATGGTTGTGCACTGGCTCCACTGCTGCCCTAGGAATATAATAAAAAGATGGTCATTTAATCATAAATTTACAAAGGGAGCTTCTTCACTCTCAGCTCATGGTTGACCTTAAAAACCATCTCTCAAGTGACTGGCGTATGACTGGTCTAGCCTCCTCACTTTTGTGTCAAGGAGACATAATAAATGTGAATCGAAAGGGCACCAATTGGGGATAAATAAAAGCCATTCTACCACCAAGAATCATTCTTTATTTTATGGCACCATCACATCACACATCAGTTGTCACCTGTTGAAGCTATTTACTAGACGGGACCCAAGTAAAAGGCTAAGCAGAGCGTTCCGTAAATTGTACGGTTTGAGAATCGATTAAAACTGACAGCAAAGGAGCCTCTGAATTGGTGAACAGCCTGATTATACCTCATTCTTTATTCCCTATTGACTTTGGTTATGCCATACCTTTCTATTTCCCAGGGAAATAAATTAAAAGTCAGAAGTAATTTACTTGATGGAGGATACAGGTGGAACTTAACAGGGAAGAAAATTTGCACAAGGTAGAATCTATTTTAACCCCTTTGGAAGGGGATGCCTGTTTTCCATTGTTGACAGCTCAGTGGCATCTAGATACCGAGATACTGATTAAATAGAAGCAGTGAGAAATTGAGGTCTTGTTCTAACAGAGAGAAGATCAAGGCCCCTAATCTTATCTCCTAGAACACAGAGATGAACTCAGGATGCCAATGAGGAGATAAGCAAATCTGTGCCCGCCCAAGCAACAGAAAACAACAATAAGGACGCAGAGTCTTATTTAGGCCTTTTTTTAAGTCTTTAATTAAACATGTAGATGTATAATCGGGAAAGAAAATGTAAAGATATGAAAAAATTCTATATTTAAAAAATAATAAGAAAAAATAGGGGATGGGAAGTTAAAAAGTAGCTGAATAATTTTTTAACAAAGTTTCCATGCATATAATGTTGATACCCAAACTCTATTATTCTAACAAAAGGGCAAAAACTCAGTTCAAGCCCGAACATAGCAATATACAGATCCGTTAAATATCTTTTGGCCCATTCCACCACTCATCAATACAGGGACTAAAATATATCAAAAGTAGTTAAAGGGGTCATCCAGGACAAATTATTTTATTTTTACTATTTTACTATTTTTACTATGAGCTGAAGAGTTAACAGGCAGGTAGTTGCTAATTACTTGTCTCTTGTGCTCGATTCTGATCTCTGCCGGCACAAAGTAGTCACAGACTGCTCCTGTCAGCGATTCAGTGGCTTCCACCAATGTCAACAGTGCAAATAGCTTTTCTTCTGCTCTTTTCTGTTGACGGGAGGACGTCATGCTGGCTCCTAGCTGCCTAACTGTGGGGAGCTGGCTGTCAATGAGCATGACATCGGCAGTCACTCCCCATCAACAGAGCATATCAGAAGAGGAATACCTTCCTTGTTGATGTGGAGCAGTTGAATTGCCTCCATGAGTGCTTTGACACAGTGACAGGCAGAACAGGCAGGTAGTTGCTTCTGCTACCTATTTCTGGTAGTCCTATTGGCAGTTTGCTGGAGGCAAAAAATGCACACCTATCTAACATTCAAGATGGAACTCTGCCAATCACCATTCTTGAGATCGAAAGTCTCTTTTGGAAATATTGGAAAATCAAGGAACACCACTTTATTTTACCAACAAAGATAATATTTGGAGTTGTCCTCTTCTGTTTTTAAGTCTCTTCAGTAGTGGTAGGCGAACCCGTGGAGGTTCGGATCCGGAGGGTTCAGCCAAACATTTAGAAAAAGTTTGGTTCTGTGTTGTGAGTTCATTTTTCCCTTCACCATTGAGGTCTGATGAACTCCCTTCTCTAGTGAATGAAGGAAGGTAGTGAGACTGATTACCAAACACCTGGGCAGCTAGATGATGATTGGGTGGCTGGAATTGAGGACTGGATATAAGGCTGCCGACGCCCTTCTTCCTGGCTGGTGATTTTCCTGCTGGATTCTTGGAGACCAGTCTGATTCCTGCATCTCAAAGCTAAGTTTTTCTGCTCTGCTTTGTACACTTCAGTTTTGTTTTGCCTTGTTTTTTGGGAGTTCTGCCATCCCCGGCCGGGGGTGAGCTGAATTCCATTTTTGTCTCTGATCTGTTGTTATTTTGCTCTGTCTTCAGAAAATACCTGAGTGCTGATATAGTCTTTTTAAGCCTAGCGACTTCAGGGCCTGTTTTTCCTATCAGTCGGTTGGCTCATTTTTATAGGGTTTTTGCAGATGGCAGACAGCAGCTTTCCTATCCTGTCCTATGTAGTTAGCTTGGGCCCCATCATTCGCTCAAACTATCTTTCTATCTGTGTTGGTGTTTTCATCTTGCTTCACCGTCATTATATGTTGGGGGCTGTCTATTGCTTTGGGGTCTGCTCTGGGGCAGTTTAGTTTTTCCCCTTTCTGTCTTTAGGCTATATAGTTCTCCGACTGTGATCGAGGGGTCTAGGGCACCGTAGGAACCCCCCACGGCTACTGCTAGTTGTTGTGGCTAGGTTCAGGGGTCTGCAATCCGATAGCTGCCAACCTCTCTGGTTTTTCTGGACTTAGCTGGTATTTTGTTTTTTCCTCCTTCGGTGACTCATCATAACAGTTCTGGTACCCGAACCCAGACTCGATTCAGATGAATGGAGGCTCGAACATCCATTGTTTGTCATTCGGTCATCTGCATGGCAGAGAAGCAAACACAGGCTCTGATCGGCGGTAGATCTGCAGTTCCCACGCTGTCAGATGGCAGCAAGAGCCAGCAGCTGTAACAGGTGGTAAAACGTTTACTGCCAGTCACAGGCATCTGCTGGTGAGAAAGTACTACTCCCAGCAACCTACGCCTGCTGTAGGGCAACTAGATTTTTGGATCCTTCCTTCAACTTTCCCTGATATACCACCTCAAAATTAAAGATGATTATAGCTGAAAAGAACTTTTTACAAGATGATGGGAGCAGACATCTTTAGAATTTATCTTTATGGTTCCTCTTCCATATTTGTGTGGGGGGGTTGAATTTTTAAAAGCAAAGTTGTAAATTATGCCATGCAATCAATTCTCAGAGCTCAGAAACCTCAGTGTGACTTAAAAAAATAAAACTCTTCCCTGTCATTTAAGGTAATGAAGTTTTTTTTCCCTTCCGATCTTCAACAAGCAATTTATTATAGTTGTCAATAAATGTCACATTGCTGTATTTGGCAGTCTATGGAATATAAATATTAAAGAGTGTTTAAAGGGTAGATTTACATACTTTTGTAATGCGGCTAACCTTCCAAAGTGCTCTGCCTGTCCTGATGCTAGAGAGACACTGAGATAATATTATCACAGGGCTATAAATATACAGTACGATGAAATATGGACACGGCGGTAGAAAGACAGTAATACAATTCATATATTATATATTTAATGGAGGTGGCCTCGTTTTTCTTTATTCAGACAGGGCATGTTGCCAGGGAAAATAACAGAGCACTTGATAACTTGACAAATTAATCTATCGTTTGTCATTTGGAGTGTTTTGGAAGTTGTTCTCTTATTAGAACACCAGTACCCAAAATATATCCTAATTCTTGTCTTGTACCTAGCATTGGAAAACAATTACCATAACTGGAATATGGCAAGAGTAAATCTTCCAAGATACACTTTTTTGGGGGTAGTGGATACATAGACAGATAAATATGCAAGATAGACAAATAGATATATTAATTTCAAGGGCTCAAAAGTAATTGGATAAAATAACCTTACCATAAATAAAATGTTCATTTTTATACTTTGTAGAGAATTATTTGCCTGAAATCTGGAAGCCATGGACGTGATGTCCTTTGTGATGCTTTGCCAGGTCTTTACTGCACCTGACTTCAGTTGTTGCTTGTTTGTGGAACTTTCTACCTTAAGTTTTGTCTCAAGCATGTGAAATTCTGCTCGATGGGGTTGATATCTGGTGATTGACTTGGGCCATTGTAAAACATTACAATTAGGTATTTGCCTTACAAAACTCCTGGGCTGCTTTTGCAGTATGTTTTGTGACATTTTGACACCTGAACTATGAAGATACATCCAATCAACCTTGCCATCAAACTGTCTCCACTAGAGTTGAGCGACTTTTGTTTTTTTAGGGTCGCGTTTCGTTTCGTGAAACCCGACTTTTCCAAAAGTCGGGTCGAGCAAGATCGTCCGATTATAGGGAAAAGTCGGGGTCGTCTCGAAACACGAAACCCAATGTAAGTCAATGGGGAATAAAAGTCGGCAGTGAGAGGAGGACAGGAAACACACCTACAGTGCCCATTTGAATGCCAAAAGCATCAATTCTTCTTACTTAAGCTTGTCAACCTTAAATAACTTCATAATACAAGTTACGCACTGAAAAATGGGGGTTATTTGGCTACAGACTGTGGGGGGGGGAGGGCTGGCTCCAGGTTTTCATGTGCCCTGAGCGAAAGAGCGCCCCTTTAACACATACCACAACTCATCATGCTCCGATACGGCAGAGAAATAGCGGTATAGTACAATGAAAAATACCTCACTTTTTACATCTCATGACGAGGCCCATCTATTTCTCCATACAGAATCATTGGTCCCATATAATGTTTGAAACAGTATATGATGAGCTCCACATAATGCTACAGTATATGTTGGTCCCCATGGATGAAGCTCTACTGTCTTATGGGCCCAAATAATGCTCCAAACATAATGGGCCCCATTTCTAATGCTCTAGTGTATAATGGGCCCTGTAAATGCTGCTCCAGTGTCTGATGTCCACCTTTGGAATGTTCCAGTGTATGGTGGGCCCCATCTATCATTCTCAGACGGTGTTAGGCCCAGTATGGATTGTACGTGATTGCACAAAGGTTA
The DNA here is from genome assembly GCF_039654945.1 of Dendrobates tinctorius. Classification (NCBI taxonomy): domain Eukaryota; kingdom Metazoa; phylum Chordata; class Amphibia; order Anura; family Dendrobatidae; genus Dendrobates; species Dendrobates tinctorius. The sequence continues at coordinate 12,009,733 of NW_027361677.1, forward strand.
GAAAGGGTACCGTATCCCCAGATAACATGTATGGATAGCGTACACATTCAAAATATATGTCTCAGGAGGCAGGCTCAGACGGTGTTAGGCCCAGTATGGATTGCACATGATTGCACAAAGGTTAGAAAGGGTACCGTATCCCCAGATAACATGTATGGATAGCGTACACTTTCAAAATATATGTCTCAGGAGGCAGGCTCAGACGGTGTTAGGCCCAGTATGGATTGCACGTGATTGCACAAAGGTTAGAAAGGGTACCGTATCCCCGGATAACATGTATGGATAGCGTACACATTCAAAATATATGTCTCAGGAGGCAGGCTCAGACGGTGTTAGGCCCAGTATGGATTGCATGTAATTGCACAAAGGTTAGAAAGGGTACCGTATCCCCGGATAACATGTATGGATAGCGTACACATTCAAAATATATGTCTCAGGAGGCAGGCTCAGACGGTGTTAGGCCCAGTATGGATTGCACGTGATTGCACAAAGGTTAGAAAGGGTACCGTATCCCCAGATAACATGTATGGATAGCGTACACATTCAAAATATATGTCTCAGGAGGCAGGCTCAGACGGTGTTAGGCCCAGTATGGATTGCACGTGATTGCACAAAGGTTAGAAAGGGTACCGTATCCCCAGATAACATGTATGGATAGCGTACACATTCAAAATATATGTCTCAGGAGGCAGGCTCAGACGGTGTTAGGCCCAGTATGGATTGCACGTGATTGCACAAAGGTTAGAAAGGGTACCGTATCCCCGGATAACATGTATGGATAGCGTACACATTCAAAATATATGTCTCAGGAGGCAGGCTCAGACGGTGTTAGGCCCAGTATGGATTGCACGTGATTGCACAAAGGTTAGAAAGGGTACCGTATCCCCAGATAACATGTATGGATAGCGTACACATTCAAAATATATGTCTCAGGAGGCAGGCTCAGACGGTGTTAGGCCCAGTATGGATTGCACGTGATTGCACAAAGGTTAGAAAGGGTACCGTATCCCCAGATAACATGTATGGATAGCGTACACATTCAAAATATATGTCTCAGGAGGCAGGCTCAGACGGTGTTAGGCCCAGTATGGATTGCACGTGATTGCACAAAGGTTAGAAAGGGTACCGTATCCCCGGATAACATGTATGGATAGCGTACACATTCAAAATATATGTCTATACATCAGGAGGCAGGCTCAGACGGTGTCAGGCACAGTATGGATTTGACAGCCCAGATTACACAGCGGAGGAGCAGGGAGAGGTAAAGATTGCAAATGCTGGGGCCCTGCCCAAGCAAGGGGGGCCCACTCGTGGGCGTCGGTACTGGCACTGGGCCCCTCATAGTACAGCGGTGTGTCTGACGGCGGGTGTGCACCACCACCGTCAGAGACACTTGATTGCACTATGAGGGACCCTGTGCCAGTGCCCGCGCCCAAGAGTCGGCCTACCCACCTGTCCAGGGCAACGGCACTCGCACGGTGTCGTGCGCTAGGTGGTGACCCCGGCCATGGGGGGGAGGCAGCACAGTTAGGGAGTTTTAGAAAGTGGCATATGTTGATGTTGGACATTCAGCTGATGCAAAAGGCGAAATAGGTGAAGTACCAGGAAGAGGTGGACCAAAGCAAGCCATTTTTCTGTCACCCTATGTGTCATCAGGGGAAGGTGGGACAAAATCCTTGGAAACCCATGCGTGGTTCATTTTAATGAAGGTTAGATCATCCACATTTTGGGTTGACAGACGGGTCCTTTTTTCTGTCAGGATTGATCCAGCTGCACTGAAGACTCTTTCCGATAGCACACTTGCAGCTGGGCAAGCGAGCTCCTGTAAGGCATATTGGGCCAATTCAGGCCAGGTGTCCAGTTTAGCGGCCCAATAGTCAAAGGGGAATGACCTGTGTGGGAGAACATCGATATGGGAGGAAAAGTAGTTTGTAACCATAGTTGACAACTGCTGTCTCCTGTCACTTTCCATCGATGCAGTATTACCAGTTGTGTGAGCGGTATTTGAAAAATCAGTCCACAACATTGTCATGAAACCCCTGTCTCCACTTCTGCTGTGTGCACCACGAACACCTCTGCCAAGCTGCCCCCGGCCCGTACGGCTCGTGTGAGAACCATCACCGCTGCTGTGTGCTGGGAATGCCTCAAGCAACCGATTTACCAGAGTTGCTTGTTTATTAGCCAATATTAGGTCAAGGTTCTCCTGTGGCATGATGTTTTGTAATTTGCCTTTATAGCGTGGATCCAGGATGCTGGCCAACCAATAGTCATCATCGTTCATCATTTTGGCAATGCGGGGGTCCCTTTTTAGGATCCGCAAGGCATAATCTGACATGTGGGCCAATGTTCCCGGTGTCAATGATGCAGTGCGATTGCTGGGTGGAGGAGCACTTTCTGGCAAATCCACATCCCTCCAGTCACGCACAAACCCTGTACCAGACCTTGCCACGCCAACATTTTCACTTGCCCCATGAGATGCATCCTCCTCCCCTAAGTAATCATCCCCATCATCATCCTCCTCCTCCTCCTCTTCTTCCTCCACCTCGTCCAGGAGAGGTCCCTGAGCAGACAATGGCTGAATGTCATCAAGGATTCCCTCCTCCTCTTCCTCCTCATCAACATTGGCTGCAGACGCCTGCTCCTTAAGGTGTGTCAAAATTTGCATGAGCAGACGCATAAGTGGGATGCTCATGCTTAGGATGGCGTCGTCTGCGCTTACCAGCCGTGTGCATTCCCCAAAACACTGAAGGACTTTACAAAGGTCTTTCAGCTTCGACCACTGCACACCTGTCAACTCCATGTCTGCTCTCAAAGTGCCTGGCCGTGTATCCTCCCACAAATGCATTATGGCCTGCCTCTGCTCGCACAGCCGCTCCACGATGTGCAGGGTGGAGTTCCACCTTGTTGCAATGTCGATAATGAGGCGGTGGTTGGGAAGGTTTAGCAATCGCTGCAGCTTCTGCATACGAACGGAGTGTACAGGCGACCGGCGGGTGTGCGCGCACAGTCTTCGCACCTTCTGGAGCAGGGCTGTTAACTCCGGATAATTTTTGAGGAAGCACTGCACCACCAGGTTCAAGGTGTGAGCCAAGCAAGGTATGTGGCTGAGTTTTGAAAGGGCTATGGCTGCCACAAAATTACGGCCGTTATCACTAACTACCTTGCCTGCCTCAAGATGTACACTGCCCAGCCATGACTCAGTTTGTCGCTTCAAGTACTCGGCCAGCACCTTGGCGGTGTGTCTGTCGCCCAAACACATCATCTGCAACACAGCCTGCTGACGCTTTCCACTAGCTGCTCGATAGGGGGACACATCGTGTGCAACAGTGGCAGCTGCAGATGGAGTGCTCGTACGACTGCGCTCTGTGGACGAGCTTTCGCTTCTGGAGGAGGAGGAGGAGGAGGAGGGTCGAACGCCTACAGCCAACTGTTTCCTATACCGTGGGCTAGGCAGCACTGTCCCACCACCGCTGTCCCCTGTGGACCCTGCATCCACCACATTAACCCAGTGCACAGTGATGGACACGTAACGGCCCTGGCCATGCCGACTGGACCATGCATCAGTTGTGAGGTGCACCTTTCCGCTCACTGACTGCTTGAGTGCATGGACAATGCGGTCTTTCACATGATGGTGGAGGGCTGGGATGGCTTTGCGAGAGAAGAAGTGGCGACTGGGTAGGTCATAGCGTGGTACTGCATAGGCCATGAGTTCGCGGAAAGCTGTGCTTTCCACCAACCGAAAGGGCATCATCTCAAACGAGATTAGTTTGGCAATGTGGGCATTCAAACCCAGTGTACGCGGATGAGAGACTGAGTACATTCTTGACCTACTCATAGTGTCTGGGAGGGTGAGCTGGACTTGAGAGCTGCATATGGTGGAAGTAGCGGTGGACAGGGCGGACTGAGAGAGGGTTGATGATGGTGATGGAGTTGGTGTTCTTTCTGATGGCCTAGAATCAGTCTTTCGTTGATATAACTGTGGGATTCCCTGACTGCTGTGGTCTTGCAACGACACCTCAACATTTGCTGCTTTGCTAACCGGTGGGCTTACAGTGGGGGAAACAATGTAGCGTTGCTGACTACCTTCGTTGTGATCAGTTGCACATGTGGCACTTGAGGTTTGGTGTTGTGTCCACGCTTGCAAGTGCATGCTGGTTAAATGTCTAAGCATGCAACTGGTATTCAAATTTTTCAGATTTTTCCCTCGGCTAAAGGTCTTTGCGCACTTCTTACAGATAACCTTGGCCTGATCATGAGGATTTTGTTCAAAAAAGTGCCACACTGCACTCTTCCTACTTTGGCAGACATTTTGCGGCCTAGCACGCTGTGATCTTTTGACCCTCTGGACAAGCTGTCCAGCAACTCTTTTGATGTTTGGAACCTGTCTTTGGAGTGCTCCGGGCCTGCCAGATAACAGCTGTTGCGATGTCGATGTCTGCTGTGGATGCTCCTCATCTGAGCTATTGGAAGCAGCACCCTCTTCCCCCAATGGATGCCAATCTGGGTCAACAACTGGGTCATCCATCACCTCCTCTTCTATGTCATGTGCACCTTCCTCTGTGTCACCGTGTATGGTGGTATAGTGTGCGGGAAGGGGCACCTGAGTCTCATCAGGGTCAGAATCTGGCTCTGTACACTGCGAGGACAATGTAGTGCTCTGAGTGAATGTACCAGCAGAATCATCCATCAGCGGCTGTGCATCAGTGCACTCCATGTCAGATTCATCTTGGCCTGGGTAATTCACCATTTGACTTGATAATTCAGGCATGGTATGTGAAAACAGCTACATGGAGTAATCAGTAGTATGGCCTGCGTCATCCTTCAATCTTGGTTGGGGTGAAGGACACAAGGAAAGGTGTGGTTCATGAACATGAGCCTCCAATGACGACTCAGTGCTTTTACTTTTTACAACTGAAGAAGAGGAGGCGATAGAGCTGGAGGCTGAGTCAGCAATGTAAGACAAAACTTTTTCCTGAAGCTCTGGCTTTAAAAGCGGTTTGCCAACTTCTAGAAAACTAAGCGTTCGAGGCCTTATGTAGCCAGACGATGACGCAGGGTCAGCACCTCCTGCATTCGGTCCTATTTTGCTCTTGCCACTACCATCAGATCCACCACCAACACCATCATTACCAGCTGCCAACCCCCGCCCAATTCCACGGCCTCTTCCACCAGCCTTCCTCATTTTTGGTAGAAATGTAGACAAAATCCAACAAACTATATAGTAATGTAAAACAAGGTACAAGGTGTCTATAGGACAGGGGAGATTTTGAATTTCTGCAGACACTTGTGGACACTGGACACTTTTGGATTGTGTGAGGCCCACTGATATCTGAGCGCTATGTGACAGGCTCGATGGCACAGCTGTGACCAAAGTGACTAGAGGATAAGGGAGATATTGAATCTCTGCACACACTTTTGGACACTGGATGGACACTTTTGGATTGTGTGAGGCCCACTGACATCTGAGCGCTATGTGACAGGCTCGATGGCACAGCTGTGACAAAAGTGACTAGAGGATAAGGGAGATTGGATTGCTTTTAAAAAAGCAGTTTGCGGAGCAGTGGGTAAACAGCAATGCAGGAATGTCAGGAAGCCTTAGAAGGCAGCCCAACAACCAACACCACTGATACACCACTATATAGCCTCCCCTTGCACTGCACACACAGTGACTGGTGTGTTGTGCAGGCCAAATCGCTAGCAGCAGAAGCAGTTTTTTTAACGCTCTCCCTACAGAATCAGCAGCAACCTCTCCCTATACTAAGATCGGCAGAAGTAAGATGGCGGTCGGCGTGCACGCCCTTTTATACCCCCTGTGACGCCCACCAAAGCAAGCCAATCACTTGCATGCCCTTCTGAAAGATGGTGGTGACCCGTGCCTATGTCATCACGTTGCCCACAGTGTCCGTGGATCCTGATTGGCTGAAAAAGAACGCAAAACAAACTTTTGAAACGCGACTTTGGCGCGTAAGTCGCCGAACTCGTGGCCGACCTCATCCTAGGGTCGGGTTTTGTTTCATGAAACCCGACTTTGCCAAAAGTCGGCGACTTTTGAAATTTTTCGACCCGTTTCGCTCAACTCTAGTCTCCACCATTTTTTACAGAGGATGTACTTTGCAGAGATGAGCGAGTCTTTCAAGGTTTGGTTCAATTTGGTTGTCCTGATGTTTGCCAAACATGTTCGCCGAAAAGTTTGAGGAACGTACCTGAACCCCATTAAATTCATTGGGAGGCTGCTAATGTTTTTGCGGTGGTGCCTTGACATTCTCGTGGTTGGAAGTCTAGAAGTGCGATGCACATTGTGTACCTCACTGCTGTCTTGAGGCAAACCACTCTCAAGATTGTCTACAAGAGTGTTTTGACACTCCAGCATGCACGCATCCCTTTTCCTGGGTGTAAGAATCTGTCAAAATTTACTCTTGTACCGTGGATATAACAGAGTGGAAACCCAGTAATCATCACTGTTGTCAGGCATAAGAAAACGGGCATCATGTTGCAGACAGTGCAGCAAGAAGGAATTCACATGTCGGCCACTTTCATGAAGTCCAAGTCCATGGTGTGCTGGCGGCAGGGTAATACTCAAGGTTCCTCCCCGGTCTCCTCCTGCCAACCACGGACAGGAGAGAGGGTATCAATATCCTCTTCATCTTCTGACAGCTACGTGTCCATCACCTCTTACTCAATGTCATCCTCAAAATGCTCCTCGAGTCCTGCACCTTCACTAACAGTTTGTCTGGTACCATGAGCTCCGCTGGATTATAGTAATCCACTCTTCCATGGTACCCACCTGTGCGACGTCTACAGTCTTGAACTTAGAATTATTCCTATCACTTCTGCATTCTCCTCTGCTTCCACCTCTTCCTCTGGGTCTATTCAAAGTGCGCTCCAGCATGTAGATGACCAGAATAGTGATGCTGATGAAGGCATAGTCATCGATAATTACCTAAGTAGCCATTTCGAAATTATGCAGAAGGGTGCAGTAGTCCTTCATATGTGCTCACTCCGCAAGCATGATTTGCACCATGTCCATACTGCATTGGTCTAGGATATGCAAAAGGACATACTGCACCAGGACTCGTCAATGCTGCCTCAGCCACTGCAACATGTGCAGAGTGGAATGCCACCATGTCGGAATATCGCAAATTAAACGGTTAACCATTAGGCCGAAAGACCTCTGTAGGGATGCAAGTCGATGACCTGCAATTGTCAGAAGTGACCACACAGTGACTGCGCTTTCTGAAGTAGCGCATCCAGACCTGGCTCACAATATTCCCTGGCTACAGATTCAGTGGAGACAGCCTGGACAGCTGTCCACAACTCTTGAGCTGTGTGACAGTGATCTCTAAGGCATATTAATTTTTACATTGCCTGATTTTGGTAAGCCCTGGCTGCACAGTACAGGGGAGGGGGATTCTCTCTGTGCTATGGGAACATGTGTCTCATTAAGGGAGAGGTTGAGGTAGAGGCCCTAGTGGAGATGGAGAAGCTGTAAGCAGTGGAGGAAATGTTAGATGCAGAGTTTTGTCCTGCAATCCTTGGGGATTCCAATTCTTGTGAATCAGCCCCATGATCATTTGTCCCCACAGCCACCAGAGTCAAGCAGTACTCAGTCAGTGAGCTGTAATGACCCTGCCCATGTTTGCTTGTCCTGGTGTCAGTGGTGAAATACACCTTGGCAGATATAGATTTTTGCAGGGAATGGGTGATGTTGTCTGTGACATGCCGCTGTAGCACAGTCACAGCTTTCTTAGAGAAGTAATGGCAACTGGGCAAATGGTACTGTGGGATTGTGATGGCCATCAACTTTCGGAAACTGTCTGTATCCACCAGGCGGAAAGGCAGCATTTCCATCGCCAACAGATTGGAGATGGTGAAGCTCAAGATCTTAGCTTTGGCATGTGTAAGAGAAAACATTGTTTCATGTGACCAAAACTGCGGGACCGAGAGCTGGCTGCTGTGCTGAGAGAGAATAGAGTTCGGAGGACGGGATAAACTGCAGGACTGTGACTGAGGTACAGGCAGACATGTTATGGTGGATTGAGAAAGATTTGTTGTGCAAGGTGAAACAAAAATAGCAGGCATGTCAGTGTTATCCGAGCAAATATTTTTGGTGTACTCAAGTCGCCATGGCTGCATGTCTGGCGGCTGTTCGACAGTCGCAACACATGTAGGGAATGCATAACAAACAGGCAATCCCTGCATGTGCTGCGGCTATTGAACCTTTTTTTTCAAGCATGCCAAAAATACTCAGTTAGGCCGGTTTCACATTTGCGTTTCATGGTGCAGCGACGGCCTGCGCACAGCTGCCGCTAAGCCCCACCCCCTGGCGCACCTCCGCCGGTAGCTCCGCCTATCAACGCTTTATGCTGCATGCGTCCTGCGTCCCCTATCTTTATCACTGGGGACGCAGGCCATGCGCAGTATGCGTTTGGCGGTGCATGCGTCCTTTTGACGGTGCGCCGACCAGCGCCAAACGCAACCTGTTGCAATTTGGTTGTACTCGGGGCACCGACAAAAGGACACATGCGCCGCCAAATGCATACTGCGCATGGCCTGCGTCCCCAGTGATAAAGATAGGGGACGCAGGACGCATGCAGTGTCATGCGTCGATAGGCAGAGCTACCGGCAGAGGCGTGGCAGGGGCGGGGCTTAGCGGCGGCCGTGCACAGGCCGTCGCTGCGCCCTGAAATGCAAATGTGAAACCGGCCTTAGGACATGATACAGGACATGATACATTTATCTGGATCTGGGCAAGTATTGGATACATTGCTGAGGAGGCCTGAGCACCAACCAATTGGTATATGTGCTGTTTCACTTTTTTATAATCTATCTATCTATTTTTCTGTACATCCTGGCAGTGCATACATCACGTGACAGAGACAACCTTTTCACTAAAAAACCTAACTTACAGAATTGTAAAATATGTATAACTGTGGCCAGAAGCAAATGGGTTAAATGTTATATTCTACCAGATATGCCAGGATGCAATACCAGTCTCCTTTTTGCAATCACTGTTCTGTCATTGTAGAGTCACCGTCATTGCCAATTAGCGTCTCTTAATGACCTTTCATATAATGGTAGCTGTTAATGTCACTTACACAATTATGTTCATAATATGACTGTCAGAGCCGTCACATCCTACGTCCAAATATGTAATCAAGATAGATGGAAAATTTCAATATTGGCGTCATTTCTAGTCAAGGAAAATATTAATTTCAGTGCTTAAAAGCTGTGAAGACTTTTGCAACCATTTTCGTTGCTCTATTGCATTTAAGATTAAAAAAAAATTGAAAATGGTCTTAATTTAGAAATCCCATCGATTTGTGTACACGTTTTTTTCTTTTTCAAATTCAATAAAACAAGCCTTCAAAACACTAGACAGGTGGCAATTGACATGGCATCCTTTGGGTAGCCACATGTAGATGTGGCGCCCCTGCGGTTCAGTCGCCACAGAGGAATGGCACCTCACCCAAAAGTGTGGTATCCCTCTCTCAGGTAAGGAGGGATCACTACCCAGGATTCTAATGTAGTGACCCGGCCCAGGCTGGGTATGTCCCTTTAAGTAACCCTGGACCGTGAGTAGCTTTAGTACACCCCTAAGTTATCCTTTTACTTGTTTAAGGAGGGAGGAGCGGGAGGAACATTGCCGCGGCACTTCGCTTCAGCCGGAGACCGGGGCAGGAGTGCGGCCGGAATCGCGCATGCGCATAGCGCAATCCGGCGCCATTTACTGAAGACACATTTGCAGTGTGTCTTCTACAATATGGCGCTGGACAGTGCTATGGGCATGCGTGTACTCCGGTGCCAGACTCCTCCCCCGGTCTCCAGCAGAACGTGACAGCGCTGAAACACAGGAAAGAAGAGTGAGTATAAATGTTTTTTTTTTTGTATGTGTGTAGTTTAATAGGGGTGAGGGGGACCATGCATATCAGGATAAGGGGGGTGAGGGGACCATGCATATCAGGATAAGGGGGGTGAGGGGACCATGCATATCAGGATAGGGGGGTGAGGGGACCATGCATGCCAGGAAAGGGGGGTGAGGGGACCATGCATACCAGGAGAGGGGGGTGAGGGGACCATGCATACCAGGAAAGGAGGGTGAGCGGATCATGCATACCACGAAAGGGGGGTGAGGGGTAGCATGCATACCATGAAAGGGGAGTGAAGGGACCATGCATACCAGTATAGGAGGGTGAGAGGACCATGCATACCATGAAAGAGGGTTGAGGAGACCGTGCATACCACGAAAGGGGGGTGAGGGGTCCATGTATACCACGAAAGGGGGTGAGGGAACCATGCATACCACGAAAGGGGGGTGAGGGGACCATGCATACCATGAAAGGGGGGTAAGGGGACCATGCATACCACAAAAGGGGGGTGAGGGGACCATGCATACCACGAAAAGGGGGTGAGGGGACCATGTATACAAGGATTAGGGGGTGAGGAGACCATGCATACCAGGATTGGGGGGGGTGAGAGGACCATGCATACCAGGATTGGGGGGTGAGAGGACCATGCATACCAGGAAAACGGGGGGTGAGAGGACCATGCATACCAAGATAGGGGGGAGAGGACCATGCATACCAGGATAGGAGGGTGAGAGGACCATGCATACCAGAATACGGGAGTGAGAGGACCATGCATACCAGGATAGGGGGGTGAGTGGACTAAGCATACCAGGATTGTGGGGTGAGAGGACATTGCATACCAGGATAGGGTGGTGAGAGGACCATGCATACCAGGGTATGGGAGTGAGATGACCATACATACCAGGATAGGGGGGTGAGGGGACCATGCATACCAGGATTGGGGGGGTGAGGGGACCATGCATACCAGGATTGGGGGGTGAGGGGACCATGCATACCAGGATTGGGGGGTGAGGGGGCCATGAATACCAGGATAGGAGGATGAGTGGACCATACATAAAAGGATAGGGATAAGGGTGTACCATGCATACCAGGATTGGGGGGATGAGGGGACCATGCATACCAGGATGAGGAATAGGGTGCCTGCTTACCAGGATTGGGGGGTGAGGGTACTATGCATACCAGGATAGGGATGAGGGGTGCCATGTACACCAGGATAGGTGATGGGTAGCACATACCAGGATGGGAGACCATATACCAATAAAAATGCTTGCCACCGGGTCGTAGAATGGGTTCATAGCTAGTCTCATATATTCATGATTTATATATTAATCTCACAATGTGAAGTCTGACACAAGAATTGAGAGTTATCCTATTGGTCAGTGACCCTGTCACCAAGGTTCAATGGGAGGAGTTACCTCCAGTCTCTGTGGAAACAAGACAAGGTTCTGGAAGGTTCCCTGAAGAGTCTGGTTCAAGATGTGACCCAGAGCAGACCTCATGTTACGGGTCTCCTGACCCCCTCCAGGCTTCAAGCATGGAGATTCATCCTTCTCTTCATCTCAAGACTTACTGCCAGGCCTAATGCCTTGGATCTTCCCCTGACTTCTACAGCCAAGATGGCTGAAGACTTTTCACATTTTTTTAACCCTGGATCCCCGCTGTCTGGTTTAGGGCGTGCTACTCCATTATTTGGTCACACTATATGTGTACAGAGGAACCTATTGCTCTGTGTGTTGAGGAAATCTTTACTTTAAGTATATTTCTGCACCGTGACCAGCTGAGAAAATGAACGGGATTTCAGGTCTGTACATATTGCCATATATTCCCTCTTCTGCCTTTATGCCACCAAGAGACTTTGAACTTCTTATAATTACCTGCAAGTATTGCTCCTAACTAATACAGGTTCGTAAAGCTCCAGAACCTCAATTCTGTGTCAGAATCCAATCCTGAACTGTATTGGCCATGGATTCCCCACGTGAACTGTTACCATCACTCCCTCCATGTTATAGCTCCCCATTCTGCTGAAGTAAAGCAGCTGTTATCCCCGAGACCTGTTGTCTGTGGTTATTCAATAGGCTATGGACGCTGCGTGGGGGTTGATAACACTGAATGGAATGGCCCCATATCAGGGCTGTTGCACTAATACATGCATCCAATATTAGATCTCTCAGTGCACCAGGAGAGCTGTGTAGAGGGTGTGGGTGGAGGAAGTAGGAAAGGGGGAGGAGTTAGAGAGTGGTGTAATAATCTGCAGGTACTGAGGATGTCGCCATGGATCCGAGACAGACCAAGAGTTAAAGGTTTATTTACAAGGAATTTTCTCTCCACCCAGGGAGGAGCAGTAGGGGGTTAAAGGTGACAGTATAAAACAGTAGAACAGCAATAAAACAGTTATAGTAACATAGTAACATAGTTATTAAGGTTGAAGGAAGACTTTAAGTCCATCTAGTTCAACCCATATCCTATCCTAACTTGCCCGAACATGTTGATCCAGAGGAAGGCAAAAACCCCATGTGGCAAACAGTAAGATTCACATTGGGGAAGTAAATTCCTTCCCAACTCCACATACGGCAATCAGACTAGCTCCCTGTATCAACGCAATATTAAGGAGACTAGTGTATATACCCTGTAATATTATACTTTTCAAGAAAGGCATCCAGTCCCTTCTTAAATTTTAGTAGGGAATCACTCATTACAACATCATATGGCAGAGAGTTCCATAGTCTCACTGCTCTTACAGTAAAGAATCCGCATCTGTGAGTATGCTTAAACCTTCTTTCCTCCAGACGTAGAGGGTGCCCCCTTGTCCCCGTCACAGGTCTAAGAGTAAAAAGATCATTACAAAGGTCTTGGTATTGTCCCCGCATATATTTATACAGTGTAATAAGATCACCCCTAAGCCTTCGATTCTCCAAACTAAATAACCCCAAGTGTAATAACCTGTCTTGGTATTGCAGACCCCCTAGTTCCCTAATAACCTTGGTTACTCTTCTCTGCACCGGCTCCAGTTCAGCTATGTCTTTCTTATACATCGGACACCAGAACTGTACACAGTTTTCTAAGTGTGGTCGCACTAGTGACTTATATAGAGGAAAAATTATGGTCTCCTCATGAGCATCTATGCCTCTTTTAATGCATCCCATTATTTTATTTGCCTTTGCAGCAGCTGCCTGACACTGGCCACTAAATGTGAGTTTGTCGTCCACCCATACACCCAGTTCTTTTTCAGTGACAGTTTTGCCCAGTGCTTTATAATTAAGCACATAATTATACATCTTGTTTGTTCTACCCAAGTGCATGACCTTACATTATCCCCATTAAAGCTCATTTGCCATTTATCAGCCCAAGCTTCTAGTTTACATAAATCCTCCTGTAATATAAAATTGTCCTCCTCTGTATTGATTACCCTGCAGAGTTTAGTGTCATCTGCAAATATTGAAATTCTACTCTCTATGCCCCTTACAAGGTCATTAATAAATATGTTAAAAAGAAGCGGGTCCAATACTGACCCCTGTGATGCCCCACTGCTAACCGTGACCCAGTCTGAGTGTGCCCCATTAATAACCACCCTTTGTTTCCTATCCCTGAGCCAGCTCTTAACTCACTTACACATATGTTCCCCTATCCCCATTGTTCTCATTTTATGTATCAACCTTTTGTGTGGCACCGTATCAAAAGCTTTTGAAAAGTCCATGTACACTACGCCCACTGCATTCCCTTAGTCCAGTCCAGAACTTACCTCTTCATAAAAGCTTTTCAGATTAGTCTGACAGGAGCAGTCCCTCGTAAACCTATGTTGATATTGGGTCATGAGGTTATTCTTCTTCAGATACTCCAGTATAGTATTTCTTAGAAAACCCTCCAGGATTTTACCCACAGTTGAGGTTAAACTAACTGGCCTATAATTTCCAAGTTCAGTTTTAGTCCCCTTTTTGAATATTGGCACCACATTTGCCATATGCCAGTCCTGTGGTACAGACCCTGTTAATATGGAATCTTTAAAGCTTAAAAATAATGGTCTATCTATGACTGTGCTTAATTCCTGCAGTACTCGGGGGTGTATCCCATCCGGGCCCGGGGATTTGTCAATTTTAGTGATTTTTAGATGCTGCCGTACTTCCTGCTGGGTTAAGCAGGTGACATTTAATGGAGAATTTTTATCACTGATCATGTTGTCCGTCATGGGATTTTCTTGTGTAAATACTGTTGAAAAAAAGTCATTTAGCATATTGGCTTTTTCCTCATCCTCATCCACCATTTCACCAAGATTATTTTAAGGGGGCCAACACTATCATTTTTTAGATTTTTACTATTTATGTAGTTAAAGAATATTTTGGGATTATTTTTACTTTCTCTGGCAATCAGTCTCTCTGTCTCAATCTTTGCTGTCTTGATTTGATTTTTACAGAATCTATTTAATCTTCTGTATTTAGTTAATGCCTCATCACTACCTACTTGCTTTAATTCTCTAAATGCTTTATTTTTATCTCTTATTGTGCCCCTTACAGCTCTATTTAGCCATAGTGGTTTCCTCCTATTTCTAGCATGTTTATTCCCATACGGTATATATTGTGCACAGGTCCTATTCAGGATGCTAATAAACGTCTCCCATTTTCTGTGTGTATTTTTATGTCTCAGGATATTGTCCCAGTTAATTGCACCAGGATCATCTCTCATCCGTTGGAAATTTGCTTTCCTGAAGTTTAGTGTCCTTGTAACCCCTCTACTACACATCTTATTAAAGGATACATGAAAACCTATTATTTTGTGATCACTATTACCCAAGTGACCCCCAACCCTTATATTTGATATGCGGTCTGGTCTGTTGGTTAATATTATGTCTAGCAGTGCCCCCCCTCTTGTTGGGTCCTGAACCAGTTGTGAAAGGTAATTGTCTCTCATAGTTGTCAAAAACCTATTACCTTTGCTGGAACTGCAGGTTTCTGTTCCCCAATGTATTTCAGGGTAGTTGAAGTCCCCCATAATAATGACTTCTCCTTGAGTCGCAGCTTCATCTATTTGCTTTATGAGGATTTTCTCCATTGCTTCCATTATTTTTGGAGACATAACAAACCCCTATCAGTAATTTATTACTTTTTCCTCCTCCCCTTATCTCCACCCACAGGGACTCTACATTTTCATTGGATTCACATATATTATCACGCAGGATGGGTTTTAAGGATGATTTTACATATAAACACACGCCTCCCCCTCGCTTATT
This sequence comes from Dendrobates tinctorius, assembly GCF_039654945.1. Lineage (NCBI taxonomy): Eukaryota > Metazoa > Chordata > Amphibia > Anura > Dendrobatidae > Dendrobates > Dendrobates tinctorius. Next base: position 12,024,820 of record NW_027361677.1, read on the forward strand.
TGTACGGTCATTTATGAACAGACTATAGCCCTGTAAATTAATCGTCCAGCCATGTCTCAGATATCCCCACCATGTCATAATTATGTTCCAACAAAATTAATTCTAATTCCTCCATTTTGTTGGCGAGGCTTCTGGCATTAGTCTACATGCACTTTATGTATCTCTCTGTACTTCTATTCTTTCTTAAATTATTAACTGTTCTAACCCCACCGCAATTTCATTATTTGTGCCCAGGTCTCTATCTGCACTGTCTTCCCCTCCTATAAAAGGAATACCCTCCCCCCAGTCCCTAGCTTAAACACTCCTGCAACCTTCTAGCCATTTTCTCCCACAGCACAGCTGCACCCTCCCCATTGAGGTGCAGCCCGTCCCTAGCGTAGAACCTGTAGCCAACTGAGAAGTCGGCCCAGTTCTGCAGGAACCCAAACCCCTTCTTCCTAAACCAATTCCTGAGCCACTTATTAACCTCCCTAATCTCCCGTTGCCTCTCTGGTATGGCACGTGGTACAGGAAGTATTTCCGAAAATACCACCTTGGAGGTCCTTGCTTTAAGTTTGCAGCCTAATTCCCTGAAATCATCTTTAAGGACCTTCCACCTACCTCTAACTTTGTCATTTGTGCCTGTGTGCACCATGACCGCTGGATCCTCACCAGCCCCTGCCAGTAATCTGTCAACCCGATCAGCGATGTGTTGGACTCGAGCGCCAGGTAGGCAGCACACCATTCAACGATCCCTGTCTTTGTGACAGATTGCCCTATCTGTTCCCCTAATGCAGGCATTGAAACGGTTAACCTCAGAAAAATAGAACTTATCAGTCCGGGGAAAAGCTTGTTTGAAGGGGTCTACTTCTCCCACATTGGCACAGCACTTGCAGTCTCTAGAGTCTCTTTTCTAAATGAAGCTGGGACCTCAGGGGTTAAAGTCAGGAGCAGGGAGATGCTGCGAACCTGAGTCTCCCCAGCTCTGAGTCTCTATATGATACCTCGACTGTCTCTCCACAGGAACGATGCTGCGCACACTGGGAAGTCTTTCTGCCACACTCAGGAGCTCCAGCTTGTCACTGCGGTCACCGTGACTGCATGCTCGGGTCACTGTCTCTGCACTGTCATGGGGAAAGTCTCCTCTGGTCACGTAGGCTACTGGGTCCACGTACTCACATCGCTCTCAACGCCTAATCCTTCAGTCCCAGTCCTTCAGTCCTAGTTCCCTCTCTTTGGAAGCGCGGTGCCGCAGCCTGCTCTCCATCTGGCGTGCTCTGCTCTGTGTCTGGCGTGCTCTGCTTTCACACCCTTTCCCTGCACAGCTTCCTGTCCAGCACCTCTCCTCTCTTGTCACAGCCCCCCACGGTCACATGGTTCAGTCGGTCAGGGCCAGAATGTCTTCCCCCATCAATCCTGCTGTCTGGCTAGGTGGTTCCAGATACAGAGCAGGAAAGGTAACCCCTTTTAGGCTCTTCTTCCTCTGGTATGCAGTGGTCTGAGGGATGAGACAATCAGTCTGTTGGAGGGAGAGGAAGGAGATAGACAGTTAGTGAAGAAGGAGTCGCATGTGGAGATTGAAGCGGAGTGCCGCTTGTCTCCAGACTGGAGAGAGAAAGAGAGAGAAACTTCAGAAGGAGAGGAAGAAGAGGTCTTAGGGTCATGGATAGTGAGAGATCCATCCGTGGGGCCCGCATCCACCGGCGTGGTCGGTGGAGGCACCAGGTCACAGTTAGGGGATCGGCCCCAAAACTAGTGGAGAAACTAAGGACTCAGCTAGGAAACCATAGGCGGTGGGCACTGCAAGTGCTACAGCCACATCCATACAAATTCGCTGAAAAGGCAGACATATAGGATCCAGGGGCCTGACCAACGTCGCCCGACAAGATCTGAGTCTGCTGGATTGGGACACGGTGTGTGAAGATTCAGGACAGGAGAGGTGGAAGCCAGCACAGTGAGACAGCCAGGAAAGGAACATCTGAAGGGAATCCTGGTGAGGTGATTACCAAAATAGTTGGGAGCTGGCTGGACTGCAATCCTGGAGGACCCCGGCTGGGGATTGTAACAACGGAACTGTGAGTAAAAGTGTATAGACTGCCCCCTGCTTTGTCCTCTGATTATTTACTGTGTCATCTGCCCTGCACTACAACATCATCACCACTATCTTCTACATCATATCTACACTGGGGAAATAGCTCTGCCTGTGGAGAGCTGAACCAACTCTGCTGCATCACCATCTACCCCAGTGGACTGAATCTGCAGCGTTGGCTAACACCTTTATTTGCCGAGTACCACAGGTGGCATCACGAATCTCTTATAAACTTTATTCCCCTTTTCATCATCATTTTAATTGGATGCGCAGGGCCACGGACCGGGTCACTGCTGCCGTGACACATCTCCTTTAGGAACCGGCCCATACCGCGTTACCCACGGCCCTCGCGGGCGCTCCATAGACACATATAGGAAAAGCATCTCCCGACAACAAAAGATGAGATGGTCCAGCAGCCAAGTTAGTTCTAGTCCATTGCAGGCAGCCAGCACAACATCACGTGTGCATGACACTGAGACAATGACGGTTGTAGACAATAACTAGAAGAGGTGGTCTTCTCCAACGATCAAGGGCTACTTATTTGACTACTGGACCAGGGTCCTGTAAACTGATTCCCTTATCTCTAGAAATATTTTTTTTCAAGCTGGTCATCTTGAGCTGCTCATTTTGGAACTTTTAGAGCCAAGGAAAAGTAATAAGTGGCAACCATTGGCTTTTCCATATCATGGAACCATGACCCAAATTATAAAACCCAAATTTTCCCAAAATCAACAAAATGTGATGGCTCGAAAATTGATTACATGTTTTCTGCTACCTTGAAGGAGTTGTCTGATAAAGGTAACTCCTGTCTGTACTTTTCACTAGGACATTGTTTAGACATTTTCCGGTAGTGGACACCCCTTTTAAAACTTTTATTTTGCATGGTGAGTGTGAAATAATATCTATCCGCTGACTGTGATAGAGGAGATAGGCTTGTTTCATGGAGATGGAAGTGATATTTGCTGCCAGGGGTTTATATCCTTAAAGGTGTCGGAAACACTGACACCATGAATCAGAGCCTGGTTCTGTGATTGCAACCAAGTATATTTTTAAATAAAAAATATACATTGATGATCTGTCCGGGACCATAGTTGGAGACTATACTAGTACAGCTTTGCCCCCAGCCGGCTCTTCCCAGCACTGTAGTGGGTGATCGAATGGTCCCTGCGTACAGAAACTTCTCAATCACCTGGGAAGAGCCAGCCCAGGGAAGCTAGTTTCATCTCTGGCTATGTTCCCCCATCTACAAAGAAATATTTTCTTGGAAACACTCTAATTTTTCTGCTAAGGTTATACCTGCCTGTAATATAATGATGATCTGTCTGAGAGCAAACCTGTAGATAACACTAGTCCCAACGCCACTGTGGTTGATTGACAGGTCTCTTTTGCATGTACATAGAGAGACCTGTCAATCAGATCTAGCAGTGCTGGGGAGAGCCAGCCTGGGGCAGTGATGGACTAGTATAATCTCCAGCTATGTTTACCAGTCTATAAAGAATATTTTCTTGGAAATGCTCTGATATTTCAAAGAAAAAATATACCTGGCTGTAACATATCGATGATTTGTCCGAGACCATAGCCGGAGACGACAATAACCCAACTTTGCCCACAGCCAGATTTTCCCAACTTTGTTGCAGTTGGACCAATCGGAAAGAGCTGCTAATCACCTATAGCAGTGCTGGGAATAACCGGCCTGGGGCAGCGCCTAACTAGTTTCGTCTCTGGCTATGTTAGCCAATCTAGAAAGTATATTTTCTTAGAAACACTACGATCTTTTCTGAGAAAAATAGGTCTAGCTGAAATCGTCCGGCCAGGATTTAACGTAGAAAATACTGAACTTTGAATACATCTAAACTTGTCCATAATGGAAGGTCACAACTTTCCTCAAACTAGAAATCCCTTTACAGTATATAGAAGAATGTAATGCCTAAGGATGGTGAAAATAAAGCTCTCCGCTCTTGTTATTTCCCGATGTTCGGCAATGCAGCTCTGCTACAAGATCACAAGTATGATTTCTCCGTTAACTCAGAAGTATCTGTAAGTAGATGCAGCAGCATCATACGTTATTATCCTTTCATCTTAACTCTCTTAGGTTTGCATTGCCGCCTTCCTAATGCCAATTTCTTTCGTAAAACTAGAATTGTGATGATTGAGAATCTGTATTCCTGCTTGTCAAAAGGTTCCGTTATCTTGTTTAATTGATCGGAGTAAAAACAGGAATATTCTCAGAGTAGTAAATAAATGTACTCACAGATAATAATAATAATTATTATTATTATTATGTCTTTTTTGTAAGTTGATAAGCCATAACATTAAAGAGGATCTGTCACCAGATTTCAAAATACAATGACACGTTATTAAAGACGCACTCCCATCAAAATGTCTGTCCTCTTAATATATTGCAGTCATCGTAGCACTGTGTACTTACAATTACTCATTTTGCCTTTCTACCCAGCTAATTTTTCTCCTATCCATTAAGTCTATGACATCCCCTGATTAATAACTGACTAGATGAATCCTTCTAAGATCCATCCCCTTGAGAAAGCTGCGTGTGAGGTCAGCGAAACGCGCGTCCGGGTGACATCTGGTCCCCTCTCTTAACCTCTTATTAACCGGTAAGCTTCCCTTTTTCTCCCTGATGTGCTGATTACATTGTCAAATACCTTTTTGCACTTTATTATGGGCACTATAAGGGAGCCATTATCCGGTAACTTTTCATGACATATGGATTTGTTTGGACTTAGTAACCCTTTATGATAACGGGATTCATTAGCATGGAATTGTTTGGTACCTTTTTTTGAGGGTGGTTTTCCTCGTGTCTTTGGGACCTTCCTGGAAGCATGTTTCACTGTATTATCATGTGTGCATTTTTATAGTATGTATTGTCTCTAATAAAATTTGTAATATATTTAACCGCATACTCCTCTTGTGTCTCTATGTAGAAATAAGAAGTTTACTTTCTCTGCATGAGTCATCATTAGAACTCCAATTCTGCATTACTGAAAAGTCCCTGGCAGGAGAAAGGTGAAGACCACTGTGGTCGGCAAAAGCGAATGACTAATGCAGGGAAACAAGACTTCTTGTCTTTTCATAGAACTGGGAAGAGAGATCAATTACTGGGTAGAAAGGCTAAATAAGCAATTGTAAGTACACATTGCTGTATAATATGATGATTGCAATTTATTAAGACGATAAAACATTTGATGGTAGGTCTTCTTTACATATATATCTTAGCCTTGATGAGGCTGGTGCATTTAAAGTGAAAAAAACAATGTTAAAATGGTTACATAATCCTGGTATCAAGACGAGCACACACAGAATAACATTTTTCTGTGTACTGAAATGGAATCACCTGAAGCCACGGAGTATCAGAAGTCTAAGGGCTTGTTCTCATGCTGCGTTTTTTTCTGTCCTTTTTTTCCATGTGTTTTTTGAAGGTGCAAAATTGTACTCTTTACAGTAGCAGCAACGTGAATGAGATTTCCGGAATCTCATGCACACGTTGCTTATTTTTTCCTCCCTACCATCAAAATATTTTTTGATTTTTTTTTTTCCCTTTCAAATCTTTAGCACATCAATTCTTTTGGAGTTTTTGCAGGCAGCGTATTTCACCCATTGAAATGAATGTGAACATATCCTAAGGGTTAGATAGGGATAGACAGACGAGTGTGGGGCATTGCAATTTGCTGCTGTTTTCAGCATCTCCTGTTTCAGATAATAACAAAAGTATCAGTCTTCCATTACCCAATACAATGGGAAATGGTTTTTTTTAATGCCCCACCCTGTATGAGAGCAGGGAAATAAAAAACAGAAAATCATGAATGTACAAGGCAGAAAAAATGGAAAAGAACAACATCCCTTTCTATGATTATTAAGGATATTGTCTGACCTCTACAAACATTTTTGAAACGTTACATTAAGTAGAGATGACCAAACGCGCCAAAATTCATGTTCGACAAATTCGATAGAATTAACCTTTCTTCATTTTGCATTAAAATTAATTTGATGCGAATCAAATTTGTGATTTAAAGCAATTTATGATTTTATATATATATATATATATATATATATATATAGAGAGAGAGAGAGAGCCAGGGCCGGACTGGTCATCTGGCAAATGCCAGAAGGGCCTGTATGGTCATGGACTGCCTTGTCTGCTATGTTGCTAGCAGAATCAGTGTTCTCAAGATACCCGTACTGTTAAGAGTTGTGACGGAGCACAAAGTTGCTGAGTCCGTCACTTACCCCAGCAGGTCACGGTTATCATTAGAAATATTGGCCTTGTAGAAAGTCTTCCTTTCCTCCATCCAGGGTAATATTAGTAATATATCCCAGCTGGTTCATGGGGACGGTGACAACATGGGCCTGTGTGATTTCAAATGCCAGGGCTGAATTCCAGCCCCAGTCCGTACCTGGTGGAACATGATTGTCCTTGGTTAGATTTGAACCAATAACCCGAGCAATGGAAACCTACAATGCTAACCTGTCGGAATAATGTTTATTATTACATATATTACAGCTACTATGTACTACTGTTTATTGGGGCAGGAGTCTCTGTCTCCAACAATAGTTATATTGTCAATAATACATTGTCTAAAGAAGAGCCCCAGGACGTTCCCGTTCACTGTTCACACGGTGTGTAGTTGGAGCACAATCTGCTGTCACTTTACAAGCTGGCAGGCGAGATGCTAAGATCCCGAGCTGTAAGAAATACCAGTTGTAAGCTGCGTTATCTTTGTTCATGAATAAATATATCTTCACTGTTGAACAGCTGGACTGTACACAGATTAATCCACTGCCAACATCCCCACCCAGCCACTGTGCTGTCCAAGAGCTGTTCACTGGCTAATGAAAATGACTTCCAACACCTGTGAGAAGGCTGTGAAAAGAGAAACTAGTTCCCATTGCAGCCACTCACGTCAATTTCTAAAGTGTGCCTGAGAGGTGGAACCTCAGCGTGCCCTGTCTGCATTGAACCCATGACTTCAACAAAATTACTAACCACTGAGCCACCATGCTGCCCAGGAGATTATTTATAGGTAGGTTATCAATATGACTACCAGCAGCAATGGCAAGATCATGAAAGAGAAAGCTAGATGCCCAAGGCATCAAATCAGTTAATTGATTTTAGTTTCTGAAGTGTACCTGAGAGGTGGAATCTCATTATTGTTGGTCAGAGTTCAGCCACGCACTCCAGTGCTAACCACTGAGCCCCTGTATACCTGAAACTGCCTCTGTGCTATACTGTAAGCATCACTAAGCCACCACCATGCCCTCAACTGTTTCTCAGGCAGCATGGTGGCTCAGTGGTTAGCACAACTACCTTTCTAATACTTGGGTCCTTAGTTCAATTCTGAATGAGGTCTGAGTAATGGCTCATGCACACATTTATTTTTTGGTGAGTTTTTTTACCCCAGTATTTGTAAGCCAAATCCAGGAGTGGAACGGTCAGAGGCAAAGCATAATAGAAACATTTGCTCCCCTTCTACATTGATCACACACTCCTGGTTTTAGCTTCCAAATACTGGGGTAAAAAACTCACCAAATACTCAATATGTGCATGAGCCCTAATTCTACCTCTCAGTTGTACTTTAGAAATTGCAAATGGACCTTCTCTAGATTTTCTTGATCTTCCCATTGGTGCTATGTGTCATATCAATGATTTTGACAGCAGTTATCTACTGAGCAGCACAGTAGCTTGGTGGAAAGCACTGATGCTTTGTGGCATGGTAGTCAATGGTTCAAATCCCACCATGTATGACATCTGCAAGGAGTTTGTATGGTCTCTGTGTTCTCTGAAGACATACAGGTTGGTGTCAGAAAATTCCCAAATTGAACTTCTAGTCTTTTGTCTGAGAACAGAGACTTTTGTTCCTATCTTATCGCTCGGTGCACAGCCTGCTGTTGCTGGTGGTTAAGCACCCATGGGGCAGCATGGTGACACTGGGGCTTTCTTTTTCTTGTTGCTGTTTTCATTGGTTCAGCTCTGACCAAGAAGAATGAGATTCCTCCTCTCAGACTCATCTCAGAAAATGAAATCAGTGACCACAAGGGAACCTGCTCTTCTTTTTCATGACTTGTCAGGGGATATTGATAGGCTTATTGATGACCCATCTTTCAGGTGGTTCTCTGCTGGCTCATTGGTTATCTCAATTTCTTTTTAATGCTTGTGTCCTTAGTTCTAGTCTGACTGAGGTTGGAGTAATTCCTACTCACAGATATTCTTTAGAAATTGCAAATGGACCTGCTGTTGTTTTTCATGACCTGTCGGTGGGCACTGATAGTCATGTTGATTACTTAGCCATCAGGTACTTCTCAGGCAGCACAGTGGCACCTTTGTGAGCTTCCTTAACTTTCAATGCTTGTTTTGTTAGTTCTAGTCTCACTGAGGTTGGAGTAATACCTACTCACAGGTCTTCTTTAGAAATATAAATGGACCTGGTCTAGATTTTTATGACCTCTTGGTGGGCACTGATATTCATATTGATGACCTAGCCATGAGGTAATACTCAGGCAGCATTGTGGCTAAATGGTTAGCACAGTCTCCTTTCAGCGCTTGGATCCTTAGGTCAATTCTGTCTGAGATTTGAGTAATTCTACTTCTCAGTTGTACGTTAGAAATAGCAAATGGACCTGCTCTAGTTATTGGTGGGCACTGATAGACATATTGATGACATAGCTATCACACAATTTTCAGGTGGCTGAGTGGTTAGCTTGGTTATCTTTCAACACTTGGGTCCTTAGTTTGATTCACTCTGAGGTTGCAGTAATTCAACCTCTCAGTTGTACTTTAGAGAATGCACCTGCTCCAGTTTTTCCTGATTTTCCCATCGGTGTTGGTAGTAATATCAATGACTTTGCCAAAGATTATCTTCTAAGCAGCATGGTGGCCCAGTGGACAGCACTGGTGCTTTGCAGCGTGCGAGTCCAGGGTTCAAATCCCACCATGGGTAACATCTGCAAGGAGTTTGTATGTTCTCCCTGTGCTCTAAAGACATACAGGTAGGTGCTAATGATGGTGTTATCTGTGCATCATCTGGGAGGGTTGATTGCGTGTCCACTTCATTGGACAAGTAGCTTCACTCCTTTATTGATGACTGTCCTGATACAAGTAGGAAGGAATTGGCTTTCTGCAGCTCAGTTGTGACTGAGCTGTGAAACTGTGTTTTAAAAGTTTATTTTGTAACCCCGAGGACTTGTTGTTGGAATATCCTCAGGGGGAAAAAAATTACTCCCACCAGCTCAGAGACAACTGCAAACAGACATTGAGATTGAAAAGGGGAAAAATATGGAGGGTTGAAATCATATAACGGCCAGAAATAATGTTCATCCTCATGTACATACATGGCAGATTATTCTGAGCAGTCACCTGAAATTACAGGAACACTTCAGCAAACTTTTGAGAAATTTTTATTTCTTTTATTTTTATAGTTAAATATGCAAACAAAAACCATGTGTAAATGTAACAGACGAGCAGCGATATCCTGTGATATTTACTCCTAAGCAAATCTGCCCTACCTTTCCAGGCAAAAAAAAATATATAGATAGAGATACAGACTGGGGCTGAAATTCAGTTCTGGCATATGAAATCACACAGGCCCATGCTCTCCCCGTCCCCATGAACCAGATGGGATATATTACCCTGAATGGAGGAAAGGAAGATTTACTACAAGACTAATATTTCTAATGATACCTAGGGCCTGCTCGGGTGACGGAGTCAGCAACTTTATGCTCCATCACAACTCTTAACAATACAGATATGTTGAGAACACCAATTCTGTTACCAACATAGCAGACAAGGTGGTCCATGACCAGACAGGCCCTTCTGGTATTTACCAGGATGGCCAGTCTGCCCCTGTTTTCCACCTCACTTTAGAAATTGAAATCAATGAACAGATCGGATAGATGTGTTTGGAAGCTGTGTATATTTTTCCTGACCGTCCCATAGATGCCTGGAGTCATATTGATGACTTACTCAGAATTAAAATCTCAGGTAGCATTATGGCCCACTGGTTAGCTCTGCTGCTGTTCAATGCTGGTTTCATGAGTTCAGCTCTGCCTGAGGATGATGAGATTCATCCTCTCAGATGTATTTTAGAAATTGTCGTCAGTGATTAAAATTGGACCTGCTCCAGTTTTTTCTTACCTTCCCATAAATGCTGACAGTCCTATTGATGATCTGGCCAAAACTAAACACTTGTGCTCCATGGTGGTTCAGTGGTTAGCTCGATTACTAAAAACTAGGGAAGGTCCCATATGCAATTTTAAAGTACAACTGAGAGGTAGAATTTCTCAGCCCTCAGTCAGAACTGAACTAAGAACCCAAGCATTGAAAGCAATTCTTGGGTCCTTAGTTCAGTTCTCACTGAGGGCCGAGTAACTCTACCTCTCACTTGTACTTTAAAATTGCACATGGGACCTTCTCTAGTTTTTCCTGACCTTCTCATAGGTGTCGGGAGTCATATAGATGACTTACCCAGAGGTTAGTACTTGGGCACTCTTATGTCCCAGAGGTTAGCAATGCTCCTGTCCAATGCTGGTTCCTTGTGTTCATATCTTATGGAGGACAAATAGATTCCTTCTCTCAGGTGTATTTTAGAAATTATAGTCAGTGATTATAATGGACCTTCTCTAGTTTTTCCTGAACTTCCCATAGGTGATGACAGTCATATAGCTGACTTACCCAGTAATTAGTGCTCAGGCAGCATGATGGCACAGTAGTTAGCACTGTTGTTGTCCGATGCTTGTATTCCAGGTTCAACACTGACTGAGGACAAGGAGATTCCTCCTCTCTGGTGTTCTTTAGAAATTCAAGTCAGTGACTATAATGGGATCTGCTGTAGTTTTTTCAGACCTTCCCATAAATGCTGAGAGTCCTATTGATGATCTGGCCAGAGCTAACTTCTAAAGCAGCATGGTGGCTCAGGTGTTAGCTCACTTACCTTTTAATGCGTGGGTCCTTAGTTCAGTTCTGACTGAGGTCTGAGTAATTTAATTTCTCAGTTGTACTTTAGAAATTGTAAATGGACCTGCTCTACTTTTTCCTGACCTTCCCATAGGTGCTGAGAGTGATATAGATGACTTACCCAAAAGTTAGCACTCAAGCAGCATGATGGTGCAGTGGTTACCTCTGCTGCTGTCCAATGCTGGTCCCCTGGGTTCAAGTCTGCCTGAGGACAATGAGCTTCTTCCTCACAGGTCTACTTTAAAGATGGCAAATAGACCTGATCAAGTTTTTCCTGATCTTCCCATAGGTGCTGGTAGTAATATCAATGACTTTGCCAATGGTTATATTCCGAGCAGCATGGTGACTTGGTGGTTACCGCAAATGCCTTTCAATGCTTGGGTCCTTAGTTCAATCCTGACTGAGGTCTGAGTAATTCTACCCTTTGTTTGCACTTTAGAAAATGCAAATGGACCTGTTCTAGTTTTTCATGATCTTCCTATTGGTGTTGGTAGTAATATCAATGACTTTGTCAATGGCTGTCTTCCGAGCAGCACAGTAGCCCAGTGGAAAGCACTGGTGCTTTACAGCATGTGAGTCCAGGGTTCTAATCCCACCATGGATGACATCTGCAAGGAGTTTGTATCTTGTCCCTGTGCGCAGGTGGTGTGTCACCCATGCTCCAAAGACATACAGGTAGGGGTGATGATGATCATCCAGGAGGATTGTTTGTTTGGTAAGTAGCCCCAGTCCTTATTGGATGAGTTATTGGCTTGCAATATATGAAGCTCATTTGCACCTGAGCTATCACCCTTTTTAAAGAAAACTTTGCTTATTTAGCAAGCCAATTTCTCACGACATCCATCCAATAAGGAATGAGGCTACTTGCCCAGCAGACAGGCAAGTAGCCCTCCCCAATGATGCACAGATTACACCCTCATTAGACCCTACCTGTTTGTCTTTTGGACCACCTGAGCACAGGGAGAACATACAAACTCCTTGCAGATGTCATCCATGGTGGTATTAGAAAACTGGACTTCCATGCTGCAACGCACCAGCGCTTTCCACTGGGCCACCTTGCTGCTCGGAACATAACCTTTGGCAAAGTCATTGATATTACTACCAGCACCAATGGGAAGATCAGGAAAAACTAGAGCAGGTCCATTTGCTATTTCTAAAGTACAAACAAACAGTAGAATTATTCAGACCTCAATCCAGATTGAACTAAGGACCCAAGCATTGAAAGGCAGCTGAGCTAACCACCAAGCTGCTCAAAAGGTACTCTTTGGCAAAGTCATTGATATTAATACCAGCACCTATGGGAAGGATAGGAAAAACTAGAGCAGGTCGGTGGGCACTGATAGACATATTGATGACCTAGCTATGATGTGTGTCTCAGGCAGCATGGTGGCTCAGGGTTTACCTTGATTACCTTTCAATGCTTGGGTCCTTGGTTCAATTCTGACTGAGGTCTGTTTATATCTGCATCTCAGTTGTACTTTAGAAATTGCAAATACACCTGCTCTAGTTTTTCCTGACCTTCCCATAGGTGCTGAGAGTCATGTAGATGACTTACCCAAAGGATAGCTCTCAGGCAGCATGATAGTGCAGTTGTTAGCACTGCTGCTATCCAATGCTGGTGCCCTTGGTTCAACTCTGACTGAGGCCGATGAGATTCCTACTCACAGGTCTACTATAGAATTTGCAAATGGACCTGCTCTATTTTTTCCCGATCTTCCCATTGGTGTTGGTAGTAATGTCAATGACTTTGTCAATAGTTGTCTTCTGAGCAGCATGGTAGCCCAGTGGAAAGCACTGGTGCTTTGCAGCATTGGAGTCCAGGGTTCTAATCCCACCATGGATGACATCTGCAAGGAGTTTGTATGTTCTCCCTGTGCTCAGGTGGTCTGCCACCCATGCTCTAAAGACATACAGGTAGGGGCTAATGATGGTGTTGACTGTGCAGCATCCTGGAGGGCTGCTTGCCCCCTTCATTGGGCAAGTAGCCTCAGTCCTTATTGGATGAATGTGCTCATACAAGTGATTGGCTTGTATATATAAGCAGCTCAGGTGCACCTGAGCTGTTACCTTTTTAAAAAAGTGTTGTGTTATAAAACACTTTTAAAAAAGTAACAGCTCAGGTGCACCTGAGCTGCTGTTATATACAAGCCAATCACTTGTATAAGCACATTCATCCAATAAGGACTGTGGCTACTTGCCCAATGAAGGGGGCAAGCAGCCCTCCTGGATGCTGCACAGGTAACACCATCATTAGTCCCTACCTGTATGTCTTTGGAGCATGGGTGGCAGACCACCTGAGCACAGGGAGAACATACAAACTCCTTGCAGATGCCATCCATAGTGGGATTTGAACCCTGGACTCCCATGCTGCAATGCACCAGTGCTTTCCACTGAGCTACCGTGCTGCTCAGAAGGTAACTTTTGGCAAATTCGTTGATATTACTACCAGCACCAATGGGAAGATCGGGAAAAACTAGAGCATGTCCATTTGCAATCTCCAAAGTACAACTGAGAGGTCGAATTACTCCAACCTCAATCAGAATTGAACTAAGGACACAAGCGTTGAAACATAACCAAGCTAACCACTCAGCCACTGTACTGCCTGACAGTTATGTGATGACTAGGTCATCAATATGTCTATCAGTGCCCACCGACAGGTCATGAAAAACTAGAGCAGCTCCATTTTCAATAGTAAACCTGTGATGAGAAAGCTCATTGTCCTCAGGCAGACTTGAACCCAGGAAACCCACATTGTACAGCAGCAGTGTTAACAACTGCGCCATCATGCTGGCCAAGTAATAACATTTTGGTAAGTCATCTATATGATTCTCAGCACTTATGGGAAGCTCAGTAAAAACTAGAGTGGTCTTGTTTGCAATTTCTAAAGTACAACTGAGAAGTTGAACCACTGAGACTTGAACTAAGGACCCAAACGTTGAAAATTAATTGAGCTAACCACTGTGCCACCATGCTGCCTGAGAATTGCATGAATGCTAGATCATCAATATATGTATCAGTGTCCACTGACAGGTCATGAAAAACTGGAGGAGGTACGTTTGCAATTTCAAAAGCACAACTGAGAGGTAGAATTACTCAGACCTCAGTCAGAATTGAACTAAGGCCCCAAGGATTGAAAGGTAATTGAGCTAAACACTGAGCCAACGAGCTGCCTGAGAATCCTCTAAAGACATACAGGTAGGGGCCAGGATGTAAGTTCTGTGGCTAATGGTGGTGTTATCTGTGCATCATCATGGAGGGTTGTAGGCTTGTACACTTCATTGGACAAGTAGCTTCACTCCTTATTGGATGAATGTCCTGATATAAGTAGCAAGAAATTGGCTTGTTATATAAGTAGCTCAGTTGCGAATGAGCTGTGAAACTGCATTTTAAAAGTTAATTTTTGTAAGTTTCACAGCTTAGTCTCATCTGAGCTGCTTATATAGCAAGCCAATTTCTCGCTACTTGTATCCAGTAAAGTCATCCAAGAAGGAGTGAGGCTACTTGCCCAACTGACAGGCAAGGAGCCCTCCCGGATGATGCACAGAATACACAACCATTAGCCCCTAATAGAGTTGAGGGAAACAGGTCGGTCAGATTCAAAAGTCGCCGACTTTCGCCAAAGTCGGGTCTCATGAAATGAAACCCAACCACAGTGTGAAGTCGGCCATGCGGTCGGCGACCCAAGGTCCAAAGTCGGGTTTCGCCGAATGCTTGCACGTGACTTTTTTCAGCCAATGAGAGAAACGGAGCGTAGTGTAGCGGGAGTGGGAGTGGGAGTGGGAGAGGGAGAAGAGAGAGAGAGAGAGAAGAGAGAGAGATTTCGCCGCCTCTAGGGTTAAAATTCATGCCAGGTGTGTTTACAGTCCTCCACTCACTGCCGACTTTTCTCCCCATTGACTTGCATTGGGTTTCGTGTTTCACGACTTTTCCCCATAGTCGGCCGATTTCGTTCCAATTGACTTTTAAGAAAGTTGGGTTTCATGAAACCCGACTCGACCCTAAAAAAGGAAAAGTCACTAATCTCTAGCCCCTTTATAGCAAAGGTGGAAGACCACCTGAGCACAGGAAGAAAATACAAACTCCTTGCACATGTCATCCATGGTGGGATTTGAACCCTGGACTCCCATGTTGCAAAGCAGCAGTGCTGTCCACTGGGCCACTGTGCTGCTCAGAAGTTGACCTTTGGCAAAGTCATTGATATTACTACCAGCACCTATGGGAAGAGCAGGAAAAACTGGAGTAAATTGACCTCTCAGTTGTACTTTGGTAATTGTAAAACAAAGGCACCTACTATAATCTCGTGAGAATTGAACTAAAGACCCAAGCATTGAAAGATAACCAAGCTAACCACTCAGCCACCGTGCTGCCTGAGAATTATGTAACGGCTAGGTCCTCAATATGTCTATCAGTGACAATCGACAGGTCATGAAAAAGTAGAGGAGGTACATTTGCAATTTCTTAAGTACAACTGAGAGACAGTTCAATTCTGACTGAGGTCTGAGTAATTCTAAGGACCCAAACACTGAAAGGTAAACAAGATAACCACCGAGCCACCATGCTTCCTGAGTATTACCTCATGGCTAGGTCATCAATATGCCTATCAGTGCACACCGACAGGTCATGAAAAAGTAGAGCAGGTCTATTTGCAATTTCCAAAGAATGACTGAGGTTGGAGTAGCTCCTACTCACAGGTAGACTAGAACTAAGGCAGATTGATGACCCATCTTTCAGGTGATTCTTTTCAATGCTTGTGTCCTATCAGTATCTCCCAACCAGTCACGAAAAGAAGGAGCAGGTTCCCTAGTGGTCACTGATTTCATTTTTTGAGATGTATCTGAGAGGAGAAATCTCAATGTTCTTGGTTGGAGCTAAACCAATGAGAACAGCAACAAGAAAAAGAAAGCAACAGTGTTACCATGCTGCCCCATGGATGCTCAACCACCAGCAACAGCAGACTGTGCACCGATCTATGAGATGGGAACAAAAGTCATTGTGTTTTCAGGCAAAAGTCCAGCAAGGACAGATGTTGACTTTGGGACATTTCTGACACCAATTTGTATGTTTTTGTAGCAGCCCACCTGAACACAGGGAGACCATACAAACCTTTGTCAAAACCATTGATATTACTACCAGCACCTATGGGAAGATCAGGAAAAACTAAAGCAGGTGCATTTGCAAAGTATAACTGAGAGGTTGAATTACTCCTACCTCAGTCAGAAGTGAACTATGGACCCAAGTGTTGAAAGCTAACCACTCAGCCACCATGATGCCTTTGTATCATTTGATGTCTAGGTCATCAGTATGTCTATCAGTGCCTACCAACAGGTCATGAAAAACTACAGGAGGTCCATTTGCAGTTTCTAAAATATAACTGAGAAGTAGAACTACTGCAACGTCAGTTAGCATTGAACTAAGGACCCAAACATTGAAAGGTAAGAGAGCTAACCACTGACCCATCATGCTGCTCAGTAGGTCCCTGTTGGCAAAGTCATTGATATTACTAGCAGCGACAATAAGAAGATCAGGAAAAACTAGAGCATGTCAATTTCTAAAGTACAAATGAGAGGTAGATTTACTCAGAGTTGAACTAAGGACATAAACATTGAAAGGTAATTGAGCTAAGCACTGAGCCACCGTGCCACCTGAGGGTTAACTGATGGCTAGGTCATCAATATGTCTCTCAGTGTCCACCGTCAGGTCATGAAAAACTAGAGCTGGTCTATTTGCAATTTCTACAGTAAACATGTGAGGAGGAATTACCCCAACCTCAGTCACAATAGACCTAAGGACCCAAGCATTGAAAGGTAAGGGAGGAAACCACAGAATTACCTGATGGCTAGGTCATCAATATGTCTATCAGTACCCATCGACAGGTTATGCAAAGGAAGAGCTATTTTCATAGAGGTTTCTGATTTCTTATTCTAAGATGTATCTTAGACAAGAAATCTCATTGACCTCAGGTAGAATTGAACTAATGACCCAAGGGTAGGGTGCCAAAGGCAGTAACCACTGAGCCACTGTGCTGCCAGAGAGTTTTTTCTCTGGCCAGATCATCAATAGGACTCTCATCATTTATGGGAAGGTCAATAAAACTAGAGCATGTACCATTACAATCGCTGACAACAATACACCTGAGAGGAGGAATCTCATTGTCCTCAGCACTGTTGCTGTCCAATGCTGGTGTCCTGGGTTCAACTGTGACTAACAACTGTGCCATCATGCTGCCCAAGTGCTAACATCTGAGTAAGTCATCTATATGACTCACAACACCTATGTGAAGGTCAGGAAATGACACGCTCACCAGGGCTGTGGGATACTCGGACCCAGGTTGGACAGTTCTTTTGGGAGGTCACGGGGTCGTGACCCGGCTCCATGGCACTGGCTGTGCCATAAATGGGGGATATTTATATGGGCTTTAACATGACACCACCTGTGGTGTTTGGCAATGGATGGCCGACGCTGCTGAAGGAGACCGCTGGGGCCGATGGTGATGCAGCTGGGATGGTTTGGTTCCCCACTGGTGGAGTGGGGCCTCAGGTCTACCGGTACAGTTTCTGTCAGGGATTGTGGATGTTGGGGTGCAGGACTGATGGCGCTAGAAATGACTGGAGGACAGAAAGGCAGTAGGTCTCTTTTCCATTACTTGATGGTTGAAAGTGCAGACTGGGACACTGATAACAGATCATAATGGGATCTGGGCAGCCTGGAAGCAATTTGGGATCCCTCTAGCCAGGTGGGTTCGCAGACTTTCCTTCTGCGCTGTCCTCCCTTTTTCCTCACTGCCTAACAGCTCACCTCCTGCTTCCCCTAACTGTCTCTATCAGTTTAAAAACCAATTGTTGCCCGCATGGCAGGCAGCTCGAGCCTATCACAGGTGCCACTCCTTTGTGTCAGCTTTGGGCTCTGGTATGCTGCTGGGCCGCCAGGTATTAGATCGGGCCAGGAGACCTGCAGTCCCCTGCCCTCCGGATTTAGATGCCGGGACTTCAGTACCCGTGCAACCACAGACTCCGGTATCCGGTTTCTAGCACTCAGCTCTGGGGCGAGTTTAATCACAGGTCCACTCCCCAGGTTCTGCTCGACTTCTCTCCTACTGACACCTGGTAAGGGGACTGCTCCTTGATTCCAGGCATGACATTACTCCCTGTGAGGGAGGCAATACCACTATGGCAACCGGACTCATGGGGTGCCACAGAAAAACTAGAGCAGGTCCCATTTGCAGTCACCGATTGCAATTTCTAAAATACACCTGAGTGGAGGAATCTCACTGTCCTCAGTCAGAGTGGAACCCAGGACACCAGCATTGGATAGCAGCAGTGCTAATGGAGCACCCCCAGGGCAGTGGGGGGGCTTTACTCGGTACCGGGCCGGTGTCTCTTTATAGGGAGGTGTCGCAGTGACAATGACCCGGTCCGTGGCCCTGGGTGTTCATGTAAAATGGCGAGATGGGTGTTGTTTAAAGATTATATATAGATAGGTCGTGACGCCACCCGTTTTTTCTGGACAGAAGGGGACCAGCGCTGCAGTGCAGATCCTCTGGGACTGATGGTGTGATGCAGCAGAGGTGAAATAGCTCTCCACTGGCAGAGCTTTAGTCCCAGGGCAGTTGTAGATAGATGTTGAGGTAGATGGTGTAGTGCTTAGGCACAGAGATGTAGCAGTGCTGAAGGGGTTGATGCAGGAAGAAGGCAATGACACTGAGTAAAGCATTGGAACTGCATTCATCTCAGTTTCTGATGCTCACAGATGCCCGCTTCAATGCCATGTCATCCAGGTGAGGGGCTCAGCCAACTCCCAGGCAAGTGAAGTACACCTTTCAAGCTCTCCGTTCCGTGTGCCTTTTCTGAACATCTCCTTACTAGCGCTAATCTGAAGTACTTGTAGTTATGAATTACACTCAAGTTCCTCTTTCTTGCTATTACTTAGATCTCCACTCACATGGCAGGCAGCTGTAGCCTATTTCGGGGACTCTTTACAATCTTGTCCCGGCTCACACACGTTGCTTCTGTGCCGTCGAGTCTTAGGTGGGAATAAAGTGGTCACAACTTCTATTCCTCCGGTTTCTGCTGTAGGATCATTAGAATCACACACAGCCTCGGATTCTGGCTCCTGGCCTTTGGCGCATTAAACTTAGGAAAGGGCTCTGCTCTAGCTCCGATCCCAGTTCTCTCCTCCTCACGTTCCGTACTTTTCTATCTTTCTTCTGAAGAACTAATCTTTCTCTTGCTCCTTTCCTTGCCAGCAGGTCCAGCTCACAGGATGTGGAAATCAGAAATGTTGTGGTCTTTCATTTCTGCCATTCAGGGTAATATTAGTAATATATCCCATCTGGTTCATGGGGACGGAGACAACATGGGACTGTGTGATTTCAAATGCCAGGACTGAATTTCAGCCCCATTCCGTACCAGTATATAGCCCTCTCTCTATGGCCAACATCTATATCTCCTTCCATCTCTGGTCACTCTTCAGGGCTCTTCATGCATCCAGTGCTGTCTAGGTCACAGGATATTGCGTGAAACTAGATATTATGTGACTTCATAATGCGCATTTCCCCATATTGTTTCGATGTTGTGAGGTCTAGTCAGTTATGGAGGTGCCAAAAAGACCCGAAGAGTGTCCGAAAGAGTTGTAAGAGCTGGATAGAGCAGCAAAGTGGGATAATTGAGGGTCGGGAATAGGTAATTTTTTTTTAATAAATCGATGGCCCGATAATAAAATCCAGAAAAAATGGGGTCTGGATGCCATTTTGAATAAAGAAAAAATTGGATTCTGAATATATGGTGAAATTTAAAGTGATTTCTATACGCTGCATGTTGATTCATTCATCTATAGTGATAAGATAATGAAAAAAGCTATTCCACCTGGCAGTAACCTTCGATACTCTGACCCATGCATTCCCAGCAGCACCATCCATTTATCCGGTCGCCTCTAATTGGCTGCACGTCCGAGGTACATCCAAAAATTCCGATCCAGCCACCTGATTGCTGCAGCTAATCACAGGCTGCAGGGGTCAAGTAAGTGAGACGAAGCAGCCTGCTCTCTTGTGGTGGTGGAGGGGAATACCTTATTTTATTACATTCCCAGCCTTACCTTAACCCTTTAAACACTAGGCTAGTGTACATGGTGTATAGGCTGGAGAAAGTATAGGCATGATGTTAAGATTCGACAATGGCATTTAAGGAGTTAATCATCCAGTATCGAACAGCTATAAAAAGATATATTAAAAAATACAATACGAGTAAAATTTAGGATGTAAAATCAACATGGTAATGAAAAAAGGGAGGGATTCACTTTAAGAAAGGAATTCCTTAAAGGAATTGTCCATTACTTGACAGAGAGTCCAGAGAGGTAAGAAAAATAAAAAAAATAAATAAAATACTAAGCTCCCTGACCAGTTCTGATCCTCTGTATTCAGAGGATACTCCAGTATACTCCTGTATACTCCTGCAGGTCTACTGGGAACACCGGTGGGGCATAACATGAGTGTTACAGTCAATCAACAAGGCCTGAGTATAGAGGAGCAGTGTCGGTTTGGGAGATGAGTTTGTCCGGTAGTGGACACCCCCTTTAAATTTTTACATTGCATGGAGTGAAATAATACCAATGCAATGACTGTGATAGAGGAAACAAGCTTTCTTCATGGAGATGTATGGGATAAGTGCTGCCGGGGGTTGAGATCCATCTTTTGTACGGGATTTTTTAACTATTAAACGATCAAAGCATTCCGATTTCAGAGATATACAGCCCTCCATTCTCCTTGCCCAGTCACCTTTTTTTTTTCCCAATCTCCGTCCCCAATGTAGAGATTCGAGGACCAGTAATAGTTTTGCCTCACTGTTTGTCATTGCTAAATAGCACTGTCTCCCGCACAATGAATGTCATTTTTCAAGTGACAGAGCCGCGCTCCGCGCTGGATGTGTGTGCTATAAGAGTCTGGATGTATGATGACATTGCAAAAAATATATATCAGTGTTTTTATCTCTGACACAGAGATTGATGTCCGGCACTGAGAGTAACATATCACTTTTATAACATCCTTAAGTATAAACATAAGATCTCAGAACGCGTCTTACAAAAATGTATTGTGTTGTACCGGGGAGAAAAAAAAAATCTCCATTTTCTTGTGCAACTCAGCAAGTAATACAGGCGTATGCGGGAAAATGCCCCTGGGTTGTTTCCGATGGAAGATCATAATTAATGGTGATCTGTTCCGGATGTCTATATATTGTGATATTTAAAAGTTTGGCACCCCTAGTTCAAATTACTGTTATTGTGAAGAGTTAAGCAAGTTGAAGATGAAAACACCTCTAAAAGGTCTAAAGTTAAAGTTGACACATATCCGTTGCATTTTAGGCAAAAAAAAATTTGAAAAAAATAAAATATTTATATATAGTTATGTGGGCAGCAATGTCACAGTACAGGGATCATCTACTCCAAAGTATAGTGACGTCACAGTACCGAAATAATGCAATCTAATTAGTGATGAATGAAGGTGCTATACCCAAGCATGCTCGGGTGCTAACAGAGCGTCCTTGGCGTGTACAGAAAGTATGTTGAAGTCCCTTCCGCTGCTTGTCTCATGGTTGTTCGACAGCCACAACACATGGAGGGCTTGCCCAACAAACAGCAACCTCTGCATATGTTGCAGCTGTCTATCAGCCGCGAGATATGCAGCTGCGGGGACTCGAACATAGTGTTCAACCACGCCGAAGATACTCTGTTAGCACCCATAGAAGCACACATTCAAAAATATGAAAATTCTCCATCTTCTCCATTCAATGTTCCCGTGAAAATTGATGGCATCTGAGTGTAGGCCAAGGTTTTCCATGGACCCATAGACTTGAATGTCGGAGAACAATCCGATAAGCGGAAACTACTTGGGCATGCTGCTATATTTATGCCATGGACCACTAGGTCCAAGGAAAAACATCAGCTATGTGCACAGCCCCTTAGAATATCATGGGGACGAGTGCTACAGTATGTATCAAAGTGAAGGATAGAACTTATACGATTTTTACGGTTGTGTGCCCACCCAAACCAAAAAGAAATTACAAATCTGTACCAGTGTGGATAGATATTTTAGTCTTTCTTGTGTATCAACATCTTTCCTTTTAATGTATAATAGTATGGGGTTGATGCGTTTTTGGTCAAGGCAAAGTGTCTCCTTTCCTGGTACTTTTCCTTTTCCGCCTTCACTTATTTTTTTTCAATGCATTGGTTGGTAAATCGTGAAAATTGAAGAAATGGAGTAGACATTGATGGGTTTAGTACAAATAATATTCCAATATTACCACCATCGGGGCGCCAATCCAGGGACATAATAATTGGCACTGCACGTGTTTTAGAAGTTTTCTTAACTGGTCTACGAGGTGTCTAAAAAGTTCCTCTACCCCACAACAGTTGTGTAAAGAGTAAAGGGGGCTATGTTAACTTTATCTTAGGGTACCGTTACACTAAGCGATGCACCAGCGATCCCGACAACGATATGGATCGCTGGTGCATCGCTAAGTGGTCGCTAGTGAGCTGCCACACAGGCAGATCTCACCAGCAACATAGCAGGGGTCGGGGGTCACTACTTACCGGTCAGACGAGGCGATCCTGATATCCTCCCGACCACGTCCACACGTCGCTTGTCGGCGCCACAGGAAGTCCCCGACAAGAAATGGTCCAGGACGTTCTCGCGCGACCAGCGATGAGCAGCGGGGGAGCCGGTCGGAGGTAAGTATCACACATAGCGATATCACTAGCAATATCGCTGCTACATCACAAAATCGGTGACTTTACAGCGATATTGCTAGCAATATCGCTATGTGTAGCGGGGGCTTTATTGTAGACCCTTGGGATAAGAAAAAAAAATGAAACAAAAGAATTTCCCTTTCCGTACAAAACAATAAAGGTTTAAAATGTAATGTAGAAAATAACCCTCTGGACGGTGGCTGGCACCTCCGAAGAGGAAATTATTTTAAATAGAAGGAATCTATTAAATTATACATTACACCGGCGTGTCATTTCTTCATCGTTCATTTCCACATTTCGCAAATTTGCTTTATGAACGCACTTGTAAAAAGCCGAATCTTCTATTTCTCGGTGATATGCAGCTGTCAGTGAAGTTGGCAATTACATTAAAAAAAAAAAAACACCAAAACAACACAAGTTGTTCGAGATGTAACTCAAGTAATATTTCTTAATAACCCTCAAAACTCATAGGAAAAATAGAAAAAAAAGGAAATCTTGTTAGGTATTCAGAGCAAGATTAGAGGAGGCATTTCAAAGGACATACTCGTAGATATTTATCTAATATATCCTGCGGATAATCATATAAAAATACACATAAGACCAAGGCTAAGCTGATTATGCTTCCGTAATGGAAGTGTAATTTTCTTTTCTTCCAACTACAGAAATGCTTAGTGTTTTTATTTTTTTTCCCTTACCAAAATTATATGATTATCATAAAGGGCAATATTACAAGTTGGAAAAGTTGCAATAAACTTTGTTATATTTTTTATGTTTTCTTGATAGGATCTGAGATTGATGGTGGTGCTGTCTCCCGGCAGGCTTCTTTCTCGAATTGTTTCGAAAGTAAAACGGACTGATCGTTGTTAAGCTAAAGTTGTTGAGCATACGTAAGGGGCTACAATTATTTTATATGCAACATATATTTCAATTAAAGGGCTGGCAGTCCTAATGTATAGATCTGACATGGTACGAAATATAGGTAACATCATTGACCTTAAAAATATGCTAATACCCAGAACGAATGGCTTCCAGGTTTTAGTTAATGTGTTATATCCGTCACAGTTGTGTCTTTACTAGATTAGCAGATTTTCTAAAATTTGGGAGCAAAATTGGATTTGTATCAAATTTATTTCCAGCAAATTTAACGAGCCCTGATTGTAAAGCATAAAATATCATACTCATCTGCCGCTGCTGCCAATGCTCCTCGGCGGTGCGCCGCTTGCTTCCTAAATCACCTGCAAATTGCTCCGGATTTGGTCTCCTCTTCACTCATTGCTCTGCCATTTCATGTCTCTGCCCACACATTCGGTTACCTTTCTGCCATCTCAACTCTGCTCTTCCAAGATCTTTCTAAGGAGACCTAAAACAAAATTGTGGTCTCAAGAGCACTGCCAAGGACAGTAAAATCCAAATGTATAGAAAAATACAACGCGTTTCAGAGTCTTTGCTTATAAGGTTATCTGCCTGATGAAGGAGTCCTATCGACTCTGAAATGCTTTGCTTGAATGGCAGCACAATTGAGACCACGATTTTTTTATTAAATTCTCCTAGAATTACTTGTTCTTGTTGGTACCTTCAGGAACCCGTGGTGGTAGCTGTAGCCTTGGGAGGCTAATCCTTACACGTATACCTCTCACAACTGCCTTAGTTGAGTTATTAGCATTCACCTGCCTTTCTTCACTGCTGGAGTATTGCACTTAGGAGCACTATCCTTTCTCTTTCAAGATGCTTTCTGCACATTCAGCTTGGCTACCTCAAGATGTCTGTCTGATGTCTTAGCTCTGTTGTTCCAAGTAGCTATCTGCACACTCGGATATGCTACCTAATAATGCCTCTCTGCTCTGTTAGCTCTGCTATTAGTATATGCTATTTTCGCACTCGACTTTGTAAAATCAAGGTGCCTGTTTGTTATCTCAGCTTTGCTGTTCATAGGTCCTGTTCTCACACTCGGATCTGCTATATCAAGGTGCTTGTCGGCTTTCCTAGCTCTGCTCTTCCAAGGAGCTGTCCTCATACTCAGTTCTGGTTCTTCAAAGTGTCTTTCTTCAGACTCGGTCATACTGTTCCAAGTTGATGTCAGCACTCTCAGATCTGATGAGTTTATGTACCTATGCATGACTACATGACTAATGTTCTGAGATACCTTACCCCTTAGACCTCAGTCCAGAGCCTCTCACCTAGCCAAATCAGATCTCATACTTTGCACTGACGAGGGCCAATAGCCCGAAACACCGTGTCTGCAAATTGAGATTCTGATTTGGCTTTTATCCTAAGTCATATTACAAGATTCGTTAAAGGGTTGATTGTGACTTGTAGGATCACTACTACCAATAGATGGCGCTGTAGAGTAAAAGTCCTCTTTCTCTCTGAAGAGGCAATTTGCATGTTCTGAGATAATGTCTGAATACTCAACCCCGTCTGTTTCTCCTCCACATTTCATCTAGGTTTGCTAATCCACTTGCCATTCAGCATATATCAAAGCTCCAAATATCTAACAAAACTCTATGTAAAGCGCCATGGAATAAATGGCGCTATAAAAATGGATAATAATAATAATATTTCATGCTGCCTACCCTGACCTACAGATTAAGCCACAACAGAATACATGGCGGAAACCCATAAAAAGAGGCTATACATTTTTACCTTATTTGGAGGTAACCTCAGGACCCCAGCTCTCCAAGAAAGCCATGCTAACCACTGAGCCACCAGGCTGCTAGCTTGTGCTGTATGACAGAAAGCCAATAAAGATGCTGATTTCCTACCCTATTGCTTTCTGCATTTGCATGAATGTAAATATCTGTTTTCTTTCCTCTCTCCAGTGTTAAATATATTGCGACACCTACGGAATTCCCAATGACATTGGAACCTCAATCCAATCATATTTATTACATTTGTGTTTTCTGTGTCATAGACTTTGTAAATAAACTTTTGGATTAGTTCAAATTATGTGTCAATTTGGTGGATGACTGCAAATGTAAAAATTCCCACATATCCACCGTAGTCATAAACTCCTTGTAATGAAACACATTCTCCTCTGCTGGCAGCATGGAAATGAAACCTTAGGTGTTTATACAGAGAACACTTACATAATGCACATCGCAGAAGTCACAATGACGCATGTCATCTACATTTACCATTGATGAGTTCAATTACAAAGTAATAATCTCAAGAATTCAGTATCTCAAAAGAAGACAATGACATATATAAGTGTAAATGTATTTTTTCATTCTATTCACGTTGTAGAAAAGTTTCAGCTATCTACAGCTTCAGTGCTATTAGCTCTTACAGTTGGATTAAAGGATTTACATTAAATTAAAAACAAAATCTTTTTTTTCTGCAGAAACAGCCCCATTCTTATCGATATGCAATGTCTGGTATTGCAGTTCAGCTCCATTTAGGTGACTACGGCTGAGCTGTAATACCAGACACAGCCAGGGGTAGCGCTAGACCAATCTTCTTATATGGTCTCTCGATGGCTTTTCAAACTATATTTTACTGAAAAGTATATCAGGTTTCAATAATGGAGCCAGGCATAGATTCATGCTGCTGGTGGTTTGGGAAGTATGAATCAGGTGACAGGTTCCCTTTAAAGATTGATTGATTTTATTGCTAAAAAGTCAAATTAGTGATAGATCTAAAGGCAAGCCTCCTATTTATTCAGACATAGCTTTGCAGATACATTTATATAGGGGGAATATTTATGTACATTTTATTCTAAGTACAGTTTTTCAAAGTACCTTGCAGTTAAACATGGCAGTTAGACAGGGCAGGAGACTGGGTGAGTCCCACAATGGCACCGCACATGTGCTACCGTCAATGAGGATTGCTGGCTCTACTTCTACCAGGGTTTCCTCCACCTACTGCACAAGTTCATGCACCCCCTCCTGCTCTCCATCTCCAATTTGGTATCTCAGACCATGTCATTCACATCAGCTGGAAGTGCTGCAACACTGCCTTAAAGAAGCAGCAACAGGCTCTACTGAAACTAACTTATCTTGGAGACAAACTGCACACCACGGCAGATTTATTGCAAGGCATAACAGAAAAATCTGTGTCTCTCGCCGCTGAATCTCCAAACAGGCATGGTCATGTGTGATAATGGCCTTAACCTGGTGGCAGCTGTGAAGCTTGGCAAGCTCACACACATACCATGCTTGGCCCACGTGCTAAACTTGGATATTCAGTGGTTTCTGAAACCTTCCCATAATTGCCAGGGCTTCTGGTCAAGGTACGCTGCGTCGATGCCCATTTCTGCAAGTCAACTACAGCTGCCACTGCTCTGACAGTGCTGCAGCAGCGCATGGAAGTGCCAGCTCACCGACTGGTGTGTGACATCGTCACCGTGCTCTGGAACTCAACACTTCACATGCTGGCAAGACCTTGTGAGCAGCAAAGTCCAGTTGTCAAATGCTAGCTCCAACATGCCCGTCGGTATTCTGTGCAGCCTCCACACATAACAACTAAGGAGTGAACATGAATGTCTGACATATGTGCAGTTCTCCAAGACTATGAGGACTCCACAAAGATGGTGAGTACCAATGATGCCATAATCAGCACAATAATTCCACTTATGTGACTACTTAAACAGTTGCTGCTCACAAATAAAGCTGAAGCTTTGCATGCTGACCAGGTGGAGATGGAGGAACACGTGAGACAGCGAGATACTATTTAGCACAGTCTCATCTCATCTGCTCAGCAAAGATTAGGTAACAATGAGGAGGTGGAGGCTGAGGAAGAGGAACAGGAGCTTGTTGCTAGCACTACATAGGCTAGTATCCACATATCCACAAAAACTTTGTCCCGTCTCTCCTACGTGGATGGGCTGAGGAGGTGAATGAGTAGGAAGAGATAGAGGAGGAGGTGAAGAGTAGTCTTCATCTTGGAGACATGGAAGTGTTGCCTGTAGGGAGCTTGTCATATATGGCCAACTTTATGTACCCCTGCCTTTCCCATGACGCTTGCATTACATTGATCTTGTCCAAAAGAAAGAGTACTGTTTTTTCACCCTGCTATACCCGTGCAACAAGGAGAACCTTGCATCTCTCCTTCCTAAGGCAGAGAGGTCTATTAAAATTGTGCTATAAGCCTATACCAGAAGGCCATTGTAGAAAATACATTGAAAAAATTCCTATCAGACAACACTAGCGCAGAGGGCAAGCTTCCTTGCCAAGACAAGGAGAGGCGAGGGAGATACAAACCAGGTATAGCAGGGGCACTAGTACACTGTTAAAGGCCTTGGCCAAATTCATGATGCCCTCCCTGGGTCCAGGCTTTGATGACCAAATATTTTTGACAAAGAGGGAAAAGTTTTTAAAGGTGGTCAATTGATACCGGGCTAACAATACCAACGTACTCTCAAATTCTTCTGCGACCTGCAGCTATTGGGTCTCAAAGCTGGACACCTGACATGAGCTGTCCCTCTATGCCCTGGAAGTGTTGGGCTGACCTGTTACTAGCATCTTGTCTGAGTGTTTTTTTAGTGTCATCAGGGGTCATAACAGACAGGCACTTTTGGTTGTTAACATAAATTGCTGATAGACTCTCCCTGATAAAAATGAGCAAAGCCTGGATTAGCTCCCACTTTTCCACACCACCAGATGACATCAGCACATAAAGAGTTTTTAATCTTCAATATTTGAATAAGGCCTGCAAGTCATTGCCTTTCAAGAGTCTATGGATGACTGTATTACATTCCTTATCATTTTTTTCCAGTTTTGCACTTTGGGCAAAGCTTTTATGAGTGTAGGAGTACATCAACTACACTTTCAAAATATTTGAATGAGGCCCACAAATTGTTGTCTTCAAGGGTCTATGGATGACTGTATTATCCTCCTTATTTTTTCTTTACTTCAGACTTTGTGTAAAGTCTTTATGAGTGTAGCAGTATTTCAACTATACTTACTTGCTGCCTTCAGTGGTCGATGAATGACTGGATGACCCTCCTTATAATTTTTTTTCCTGACTTTTCACTGTGTGCAAAGCCTTTATCAATGTAGAAGTGCCACAACTACACTTTAATTTATTTATGAGGCATTCCTTTTGATGCCATCAATGGTGTATGGATGACTCTCCTTATAATTTTTTTTTCTGGCTTTGCACTATGTACAGAGTTTTTAAGAGTTCAGTAGTACTACAACTACACTTTGTTCACAATATTTGAATGAGGCACTACATTTGGTGCCTTCAAGGGTGTATGGATGACCCTGCTTGAAAATTTTGGCAGTCAACAGAGCAGAGAGGAAGAGAAGTCACAACTCTGGGAGTCACCAGAAGCCACTGAATTGCTGGCAGGAGCGGTCTGTGACCTCTCTGTGCCCTGTGCTGGCATAACGGGCAGATAGTTAGCAACTGACTGCCTGTTAATTGTTTGGCCCATAGTGGAAAAACAATTATTTTCCTTGAATAAACACTTTAAAAAAACAGCAGCGCCAGAGTACTTATAACAGAAGAAGAAAGAAAACAAAAGTGAGAGTGAGGAAAAAGCTGAGTATTGAATATATAGTAAACCAATTTCCTATAAAGCATAGATCAATTTCTAATGTGGAAAATAACAGCAAAAGAAGGAAAAAAAAATAAAAGATTATTTCTCGTCTTTCCTTATTGGCAATCCGGCCCCACGTCTGACTAGCCGCCAGTGACCACAAATCCCGAGCTTTTGTCTGACATGATTTTACTCTATGTATTTAAATTTATTACAAGTCATTAAGTTGATCTACTCAACATAATTAAATCCCAGCAATTGGTAAACTTCCCATTTTGATTTAAATTGGATTTGTCAAGATGCATCAACAGGAAGACTTTGCTCGTTTCGCTTCTAGTCGCTGATACATCTGCTATTAGATTAAAGCACTTTATGTTGGAAGAAGAAATTTCCAGCCTCTGACAAGTCAAGGTTCATCTATCTGTCCTGCGCACACATTATAAGAGGCTTCATCATTGCCGGACAGCCATCCACGCTGACATCTATGGATGGCTATTGAGAAAAATAGCTGAGTTTTAAAGTTGCAAGCCAGCTCGTTCATCAGCATCAGGTCTCTGGCTTGTGTCTGTACAGCCATATCCTCTATAACAGGGCCTCAAACTATCATGTGCCATATACCTTTCTTCTATCTTCCTATGTTGTAGAGAAGCTGGGCACAACTGCCATTGGCATAATGTAGGTTGCCTGCGCCTTTGGAAACTATTTTGCAACTCCGAAATTCTTAGACATAGCATTTCAAAAATAAAGGTATTTTTGGTCACGTTTTATCACATTTTTTAAATTTTTCCTCTAACTATTCTGTTATCGTATCTGTATAATTAACCCTATTCCTAATACTAGCGTTATCCCTAACCCTAGATATAACATTAACCCTAACCCTAGTCCAGAAGGCCTCATCCATTCTTACTATGAGAGTCACATTCAGTTTGATAGATGGTTGCAACTTGCAAGTCACATTCTACGTGAAAAAATCATAGTAGATGCCTGTGTGTCCATTTGAATGTGTTCCTCCTTGCATCGTAATATAGGTCCCAAATGCTCCATGTACCACCTTAAAAAAATAAGAATTCCCCAAGGTTACCCTTTAAAAGTTATAATATTCTAAGCGTCCCCTAATATAATAATAATGTCATGAGCACCCCTTGTAAAGTTATAATGCTCCTTGATTGACCCTTAAAGTGAACATGTCAGGTCCCCTATGCCCTCCAACCCAGAAGCATTCACTTATGTAGGAGCCTAACCAGCCCTGTATAACATTATTGGGTGAAAACAAGGTCTAAAAAAACATTTAGAATGTCCCAGCTTGCTATGCTGAGGGCTCTGACTAGTTGATGGGACGTTAGTTTCCCAGACTAGTCGGCCTTCTTTCCATGCTATCACGCCATTGTGTGCATGGTAACATCATTTGCATGAGCAGCATCATCGATGCTCAAGCAAATCTAGCGCATGCGTTACACTCATTCCAGCAGCATAACTGCATCACTGAAGCCAGGTATACTGTTCCTGACTTCAGAGGCGTGTACTGCGCATGACCAAAAGCTACCTTCCAAACTTCCAGATATGCGCAGTGTGGGCCTCTGAAGCCGGGAAGCGTACACCTGGCTTCAGAGAAGCAGTGATGTTGCCAGAAGGTGCGGTATGCATGCTCTAGATTTGCATGAGCAGTGATGACACTGCTAATGCAAATTATGTTGTCACACCCACAGGAGTGTGAAAACATGGAAGCAGGGCTGACTAGTCTGGGGCACCTAATGCCCCATCGACTAATCAAAGAAGTCATTAGCATAGCAAATGGAGACATTATAAATGCTTTTTCTATACCTAGTTTTCACTCAGTAACATTGTACAGGGCTGTTTAAAAAATGTAGTTCACTGGCCACTCACTACAACCCTACATGTTTCCAAGAAAAAGTGGCAGCAGGAGCGGGGTGGGGCTAAATTTGATGCTGCCATGGAATTTGGCAATCAGGGCGACCTTCAGTGTGCCCCATTCCCTACTTTACACCACAAGACTAAACCCCAGTATATTGCCACCTAAACTCACTGGCTATATTCATAGTTTGATTTCCCTTGCTTCCCTTGTTCTAAGATCAAGGGGATGAAAATTTACAATTTGGGTCCTACATCAGAAAACTAATCTTGTGGTGGTTTTGGCCCGGATTGCACTTTTATCAGGTTACACTGGGATAAATAATACAGTCATGTGCACGGCCCCATAGAATAACATTGGCCCAGATCTCACATGGATCGGATCACACTGGGACTAAGAGTACAGTCA
This sequence comes from Dendrobates tinctorius, assembly GCF_039654945.1. Taxonomy (NCBI): domain Eukaryota; kingdom Metazoa; phylum Chordata; class Amphibia; order Anura; family Dendrobatidae; genus Dendrobates; species Dendrobates tinctorius. The sequence goes on from NW_027361677.1 coordinate 12,056,348, forward strand.
TGTGCACGGCCACATAGAATAACATTGGCTGAGATCGCACTTGGATCAGATAACACGGGGACCAAAAATACAGTCATGTGCACAACCACATAGAATAACATTGGCCCAGATCTCACTTGGATTGGATCACATTGGGACCAAAAGTACGATCATGTGCACGGCCATATAGAATAACATTGGCACAGATCTCACATGGATCGAAACACACTGGGACCAAAAATATGGTCATGTGCACGGCACCATATTATAACATTGTCTCAGTTCTCACATGGATCGGATCACACTGGCACCATAAATACGGTCATGTGCACGGCCATATAGAATAACATTGGCCCAGATCGCACTTAGATTGGATCACACTGGGACCATAAATACGGTCATGAGCTTGGCCCCATAGAATAACATTGGCTCAGATCGCACTGGGATCAGATCACACTGGGACCAAAAGTACGGTCATGTGCACGGCCATATAGAACAACATTGGTCCAGATCTCACATGGATGGGAACACGCTGGGACCAAAAATACGGTCATGTGCACAACGCCATAGAATAATATTGGATCACACTGGGACCATAAATACGGTCATGCGCTTGGCCCCATAGAATAACATTGGCTCAGATCACACTGGGATCAGATCACACTGGGACCAAAAGTACGGTCATGTGCACGGCCATATAGAATAACATTGGCCCAGATCTCACATGGATTGGAACACGCTGGGACCAAAAATACGGTCATGTGCACGGCCATATAGAATAACATTGGCCCATATCTCACATGGATTGGAACATGACATGCTGGGACCAAAAATACGGTCATGTGCACGGCCATATAGAATAACATTGACCCATATCTCACATGGATCGGAACACACTGGGACCAAAAATGCGGTCATGTGCATGAGCCCTGACAAAGTTACGCATGATTTTGAAGCCTCTTGAAATGCCTGTCTAGAATTTCCTTAACTTTCTATGAAGCTGCTGATTTGTGACTATTTCCACTTAATATGTTAATGTCAACCTCACCCCTCACCCTCAGAGTTGTCAGCGGCCCATTTAAAGTGGCAGCTTAGCGAGAGGAGAAGGATTTTAATTTGCATTCCCAGTTTAGCTGTGTACTCCAGCTGTGAAAAAAAAATCATACAACACAGCTTGTTTTAGGGTTATTTACAGACTATTTTACGGCACGCCAGGCTAAGATCATCATGTTCCTATCCACATCATAAACTTCGGAATCTGTATGGAACCAAGAATGCATGTAATATATGTGTGTGTGTGAATGCACTTTTTACGCCACGGCCTACACTGCATATCAAATCTCAATTTGTTTTCCAAACGGCAATTTTACATATTGTAGTGATGTATTCAGATGTCTGCCTTCTTGTAGATCAGCTTTTGATGTACATTTCTATTTCCCGCGGAGGATAGGTAGCAACAAATAAGACTTACAGATGTTTTGCCTGAAAAAGCATGGCTTATTACAGGGCCATACCAGTACAGTAATATAAATATAGAACACAATATATATACAGTACATCCAGGGCTTGGAAAGAATGTGCTAAATGCTAGGAGATTGGAATGATTTGATTGTCACAACCGTTCCGGCTGATTTGGGAAGTCGCAGAGCCTGTCTGTAAAGCTGAAAATTTGCCAAGGGGGATCACAGCAAATAATTCATGTGATATTAGTATTTTATTTTTTTCAAAAGAGTAAAGTTTTCTAGGTATTAGAGATGAGCGAATTGATTGAAGGCAAATTGATTGGGCGTCAAAGTTTTAGGAATTCGATCATCGCATATTTTGTTACATAATTCCATAATTACATCGCGTAATTTGATTTCACATATTGAAAAAAGATTGTATCAGCCAGAGCGAGCTTCCCTATAAAACCATACAGGTATCACAACTCATGGAATAGTGCACTCAATTAGGAAGGAGTATCATAGCCTGTATAAAAGCCAAGGCAGAGAAGGCAGCAGACATTTTTTTTCAGTGAGTCTGGTTAGGGAGTGGATAGCAGAACTCAAAACTTAGTGGTAGAGGAAGAGAGAGAGAGAAAGCCATAAAACAGTGAACAAATTCTGCAAACTAGTGCATAATATAGTGCAGACAATCAAAAAGGAATATCATAGCCTGCATAAATTTCAAGGCAGGGAAGGCAGCAGCCATGCTTTAGTGCAGGGTTCCCCAACTCCAGTCCTCAAGGCCCACCAACAGGTCATGTTTTCAGGATTTCCTTAGTATTGCCCAGGTGATAATTGCATCACCTGTTCAATACAAGGGAAATCCTGAAAACATGACCTGTTGGTGGGCCTTGAGGACTGGAATTGGGGAACCCTGTTTTAGTGAATCTGGATCTAAAGGTGTTTGCGACAGAGAGCTTAAAAGAGGATGGATATGGCCCTTGCAGATCTCAGGGTGCCATTCTTATCTTTTTAGGACAATTGGAATACTTGCAATTCATCGCAAATTGAATTTTTGGGAAACATCCGTTAAAGCTACACAATCCGAATTTTAAAAATTTAGCTCACCTCTACTTGTATAGTCTGAAAATGTATTACTTCTGCAACAAGTTAAAACTTTTCATATGAAATAAAGAGGAGTCCTGATCCTTCTTTCTCTCAACATCAACATAGGAGAATCTGCCATGCTAGTGAAAATTGATTGGTTGACTAACTTTTCTCTAATGTGTAAGAGGGATTTTAATAGCAAGCAAACTGTAATGCAACTGCGAAGCCTCAACCATGGGGCGGTGCAACAGGAAAAAAGGGTAGCACATACTGTGTAGCACCTCGGTGCAGAAGTGCAGGCCGCCACCAGGAGGCGGCAGAGTAGTCAAAAAAGACGAAGTCAACAACAAACAGAAAGATGAAGTACCAGAGGTCACAGCAATGCACAAGGTCAGAGATGAGCCAAAAGTCAGAGCCAGAGAGAGCGTGGTATCTAAAACATGAGACGGAAGTTGGAATCAAGGAACAAGCTAATGGGTCAAAAAGCCAGTCGGGGAACGTAGTACCAGAGATAGAAAAACCAGAGACGGAGTCCAGAGTTCAAGTCGAGTCATACATTGTAGTCAAATCACCAAATGTACACAAAGTCAGGGATAGGGAACAGGTCAGACACACACGGGAAGTCAGGTAGAAGGATCACTAGGGTAAACGGATCAGCTGCTCAAGACAAAGACCAGAACTATCACTGACAAAGGCTACCAAAAATAGCACCAATAAGTAGCCACCCAAGAACCAAACAGAGGTTAACCCCTCCATGATCAGGCTGGGGAAAGAAAAGCAAGAAGCAAACCCCGACTTGGATCATGACACAAACACCAGGGGATCATATAGTAGTCTCGGTCAGTATAACCTCGGTAAACCACATTATTCCTGTGCAGGTCCTTACCACTGATTAAAAAAAAATCTCAGACCAGACTGGAATGCCTTCTCTCTTTTAAAGGGCAGCATATCACCCAGGTAGGCTACCTCCTATTGCAGCATACAACAGCTGCAGGCTTATACTTGTGACCTTGAGCAGACCCCATTTGTAGCTGTGATAATTATTAGTTTTCTAATATTGCATTGTGTGACTTTTTTCGTTTATTTTCTTTTGCGATCCTCTATGTTACAATGATGAAGGTGTTGATTTCTGCACATCCTAAGCAAAAAAGTTAATTCACCCAAGTTGTCTGATTGCTGATTGATTCTGCTGAAAGCGGAAATCTGTAATGTCTTCCATGATACATATACCCTAACTTTTTACATGTTACCATAATCTAATGGTTTAATTTACAGCAATGTCACAAATACAATGTAAGATGGATTAAGTATTAAAATATTTATTGTGACTTACAATAATGCATAGAGTCCCACAATATTACGATATTTCAATATTAATGCGACATTGAATCTTTATTCATTTAACTGACAATTTCTGAGATTATATTGAATTTATTTTTAAAGCACAGGGACCAGGGCTGTAGACAGCAAGCGGAAATTACGGTATTGATTTAATGAGATTGCACCAGTGATTATGCGCTATCAACATTAGATTTACATGACGTTGCCTCATTGTGTCTCTATAGAAATAAATGCGGAGAACACTGAAGAGGACAGGCTGTGACTCCAGCACAGATTTAACTATGCAGCGTGGAGCTATCCGAGGTTTCGTAATGCAATAATATTCACATACTCATTTACATCACAAATATGCCTGGATTTAGAATAGTTTTCTAGATGATCAGCATCAAAGTGATGATAACTGGAAAATCTGTTGCGGAGAAATTATAGCCATACGTGGCCTAATATGGTAAAAGCAGTGGTTTCCAACCCATGGTTCTTCAAAACTACAGCTCCCAGAACTTCAGATACAAACCAGACAGGCCTAAGTGCATCTGCACTAATCCAGGGTGCAGTGGACCCAAGTAAAATGGCAGCTGCACAGGTGCATAAATACCAAATGAAACAGCCAGCCTACAATCAGGGATTGGCCGTGTGGTACACCAGTGCAGAAGAAATAATCCGCATGTGGCAATGTTCACACAGGGAATGCAGGGCTTCTGGCTCACAACCTCTTAGTAACACCATATAGAGGGGCTGCCCAGTGCCAACTAGAATGCATCCCGTGTGAACAGAGGCCACAAGTTTGCAGAACCATTTGGGCCCAACTGCACCCCGAAAGAAATATAAAAAGTGCACAAAAAACATGTCAATATATGTAAGGTATTGGTTGATATTAAGGCCTTAATACGGAAGCTCGTATAGAAAGAACACCGTGAGCACAACTCAAGATGGTGCTAAGGTTAGGTTCCCAAACCGTTAAAGCAACAAATATAAACCTAGCACTCAACTTAAAGGTATTTGCAAGGCGGTTTATTGTAGTACACGAAAAAAGACGTTTCGGTCAATGTGACCTTCTTCAGTTATGAGGAGAATGATCTCTCTAAGGTAATGAGCTTGTCAGTATATAGGAGAGGGGCAAACGTGCCTCCAGATGGCCAGTGGACACCGCATCTGGAGGCACGTTTGCCTCCTATATACTGACAAGCTCATTACCTTAGAGAGATCATTCTCCTCATAACTGAAGAAGGTCACATTGACCGAAACGTCTTTTTTCGTGTACTACAATAAACCGCCTTGCAAATACCTTTAAGTAGAGTGCTAGGTTTATATTTTTTTTAATACAGAAGCTGGCAAACTGCGTCAAAGTTCCTTACACTTGCCAGTCCTACTCTAACATGAAAACCTCAAAAAGAGGAAAAAATCCTCCAAAAAATTCAGATATATTCCCTGTGTGAACACTGCCACATGCGGATTATTTCTTCTGCGCTGGTGGACCACACGGCCAATCCCTGATTGTAGGCTGGCTGTTTCATTTGGTATTTATGCACCTGTGCAGCTGCCATTTCACTTGGGTCCGCTGCACCCTGTATTAGTGCAGATGCATTTAGGCCTGTCTGGTTTGTAGCTGAATTTTTTTGGAGGATTTTTTCCTCTTTTTGAAGCTCCCAGAACTTCCAGAATTGCTGGGCAATTTTTGGCTCTTCCTCATCCACCAAAAAGAAGTAGACATGGTTTGGGCCAGAAGTGATGTAATACAGGACAGGAATGTTTCAGCCTTTTATTGAACTATATCCACATACTAAAGATGCAGATAAGGTTTAAAGTGGTCCCTACTAGAGTTGAGCGAAACGGGTCAAAAAAATTCAAAAGTCGCCGACTTTTGACAAAGTCGGGTTTCATGAAACGAAACCCGACCCTAGGATGAGGTCGGCCACGAGGTCGGCGACTTACGCGCCAAAGTCGCGTTTCAAAAGTTTGTTTTGCGCTCTTTTTCAGCCAATCAGGATCCACGGACACTGTGGGCAACGTGATGACATAGGCACGGGTCACCACCATCTTTCAGAAGGGCATGCAAGTGATTGGCTTGCTTTGGTGGGCGTCACAGGGGGTATAAAAGGGCATGCACACCGACCGCCATCTTACTTCTGCCGATCTTAGTATAGGGAGAGGATGCTGCTGATTCTGTAGGGAGAGCGTTAGGCAGGGAAGAAGACAAAAAAACTGCTTCTGCTGCTAGCGATTTGGCCTGCACAACACACAAGTCACTGTGTGTGCAGTGCAAGGGGAGGATATATTGTGGTGTATCAGTGGTGTTGGTTGTTGGGCTGCCTTTTAAGGCTTCCTGACACGCTGGCATTGCTGTTTACCCACTGCTCTGCAAACTGCTTTTTGAAAAGCAATCCAATCTCCCTTATCCTCTCGTCACTTTGGTCACAGGCAGCTGTGCCATCGAGCGTGTCACATAGCGCTCAGATATCAGTGGGCCGCACACAATCCACAAGTGTCCAGTGTCCAAAAATGTACGCAGAGATTCAAAATCTCCATTATCCTCTCGTCACTTTGGTCACAGGCAGCTGTGCCATCGAGCGTGTCACATAGCGCTCAGATATAAGTGGGCCGCACACAATCCACAAGTGTCCAGTGTCCAAAAGTGTACGCAGAGATTCAAAATCTCCATTATCCTCTCGTCACTTTGGTCACAGGCAGCTGTGCCATCGAGCGTGTCACATAGCGCTCAGATATCAGTGGGCCGCACACAATCCACAAGTGTCCAGTGTCCACAAGTGTACGCAGAGATTCAAAATCTCCATTATCCTCTCGTCACTTTGGTCACAGGCAGCTGTGCCATCGAGCGTGTCACATAGCGCTCAGATATCAGTGGGCCGCACACGATCCACAAGTGTCCAGTGTCCAAAAGTGTACGCAGAGATTCAAAATCTCCATTATCCTCTCGTCACTTTGGTCACAGGCAGCTGTGCCATCGAGCGTGTCACATAGCGCTCAGATATCAGTGGGCCGCACACAATCCACAAGTGTCCAGTGTCCACAAGTGTACGCAGAGATTCAAAATCTCCATTATCCTCTCGTCACTTTGGTCACAGGCAGCTGTGCCATCGAGCGTGTCACATAGCGCTCAGATATCAGTGGGCCGCACACGATCCACAAGTGTCCAGTGTCCAAAAGTGTACGCAGAGATTCAAAATCTCCATTATCCTCTCGTCACTTTGGTCACAGGCAGCTGTGCCATCGAGCGTGTCACATAGCGCTCAGATATCAGTGGGCCGCACACAATCCACAAGTGTCCACTGTCCACAAGTGTAGGCAGAGATTCAAAATCTCCATTATCTTCTCGTCACTTTGGTCACAGGCAGCTGTGCCATCGAGCGTGTCACATAGCGCTCAGATATCAGTGGGCCGCACACAATCCACAAGTGTCCACTGTCCACAAGTGTACGCAGAGATTCAAAATCTCCATTATCCTCTCGTCACTTTGGTCACAGGCAGCTGTGCCATCGAGCGTGTCACATAGCGCTCAGATATCAGTGGGCCGCACACAATCCACAAGTGTCCAGTGTCCACAAGTGTACGCAGAGATTCAAAATCTCCATTATCCTCTCGTCACTTTGGTCACAGGCAGCTGTGCCATCGAGCGTGTCACATAGCGCTCAGATATCAGTGGGCCGCACACAATCCACAAGTGTCCAGTGTCCACAAGTGTACGCAGAGATTCAAAATCTCCATTATCCTCTCGTCACTTTGGTCACAGGCAGCTGTGCCATCGAGCGTGTCACATAGCGCTCAGATATCAGTGGGTCGCACACAATCCACAAGTGTCCACTGTCCAAAAGTGTACGCAGAGATTCAAAATCTCCATTATCCTCTCGTCACTTTGGTAACAGGCAGCTGTGCCATCGAGCGTGTCACATAGCGCTCAGATATCAGTGGGCCGCACACAATCCACAAGTGTCCACTGTCCAAAAGTGTACGCAGAGATTCAAAATCTCCATTATCCTCTCGTCACTTTGGTCACAGGCAGCTGTGCCATCGAGCGTGTCACATAGCGCTCAGATATCAGTGGGCCGCACACAATCCACAAGTGTCCAGTGTCCAAAAGTGTACGCAGAGATTCAAAATCTCCATTATCCTCTCGTCACTTTGGTCACAGGCAGCTGTGCCATCGAGCGTGTCACATAGCGCTCAGATATCAGTGGGCCGCACACAATCCACAAGTGTCCACTGTCCACAAGTGTACGCAGAGATTCAAAATCTCCATTATCCTCTCGTCACTTTGGTCACAGGCAGCTGTGCCATCGAGCGTGTCACATAGCGCTCAGATATCAGTGGGCCGCACACAATCCACAAGTGTCCACTGTCCACAAGTGTACGCAGAGATTCAAAATCTCCATTATCCTCTCGTCACTTTGTTCACAGGCAGCTGTGCCATCGAGCGTGTCACATAGCGCTCAGATATCAAAGGGCCGCACACAATCCACAAGTGTCCAGTGTCCAAAAGTGTACACAGAGATTCAAAATCTCCATTATCCTCTCGTCACTTTGGTCACAGGCAGCTGTGCCATCGAGCGTGTCACATAGCGCTCAGATATCAGTGGGCCGCACACAATCCACAAGTGTCCAGTGTCCACAAGTGTACGCAGAGATTCAAAATCTCCATTATCCTCTCGTCACTTTGGTCAAAGGCAGCTGTGCCATCGAGCGTGTCACATAGCGCTCAGATATCAGTGGGCCGCACACAATCCACAAGTGTCCAGTGTCCAAAAGTGTACGCAGAGATTCAAAATCTCCATTATCCTCTCGTCACTTTGGTCACAGGCAGCTGTGCCATCGAGCGTGTCACATAGCGCTCAGATATCAGTGGGCCGCACACAATCCACAAGTGTCCAGTGTCCAAAAGTGTACGCAGAGATTCAAAATCTCCATTATCCTCTCGTCACTTTGGTCACAGGCAGCTGTGCCATCGAGCGTGTCACATAGCACTCAGATATCAGTGGGCCGCACACAATCCACAAGTGTCCAGTGTCCAAAAGTGTACGCAGAGATTCAAAATCTCCATTATCCTCTCGTCACTTTGGTCACAGGCAGCTGTGCCATCGAGCGTGTCACATAGCGCTCAGATATCAGTGGGCCGCACACAATCCACAAGTGTCCACTGTCCACAAGTGTACGCAGAGATTCAAAATCTCCATTATCCTCTCGTCACTTTGGTCACAGGCAGCTGTGCCATCGAGCGTGTCACATAGCGCTCAGATATCAGTGGGCCGCACACAATCCACAAGTGTCCAGTGTCCAAAAGTGTACGCAGAGATTCAAAATCTCCATTATCCTCTCGTCACTTTGGTCACAGGCAGCTGTGCCATCGAGCGTGTCACATAGCGCTCAGATATCAGTGGGCCGCACACAATCCACAAGTGTCCACTGTCCACAAGTGTACGCAGAGATTCAAAATCTCCATTATCCTCTCGTCACTTTGGTCACAGGCAGCTGTGCCATCGAGCGTGTCACATAGCGCTCAGATATCAGTGGGCCGCACACAATCCACAAGTGTCCACTGTCCACAAGTGTACGCAGAGATTCAAAATCTCCATTATCCTCTCGTCACTTTGGTCACAGGCAGCTGTGCCATCGAGCGTGTCACATAGCGCTCAGATATCAGTGGGCCGCACACAATCCACAAGTGTCCACTGTCCAAAAGTGTACGCAGAGATTCAAAATCTCCATTATCCTCTCGTCACTTTGGTCACAGGCAGCTGTGCCATCGAGCGTGTCACATAGCGCTCAGATATCAGTGGGCCGCACACAATCCACAAGTGTCCAGTGTCCAAAAGTGTACGCAGAGATTCAAAATCTCCATTATCCTCTCGTCACTTTGATCACAGGCAGCTGTGCCATCGAGCGTGTCACATAGCGCTCAGATATCAGTGCGCCGCACACAATCCACAAGTGTCCAGTGTCCAAAAGTGTACGCAGAGATTCAAAATCTCCATTATCCTCTCGTCACTTTGGTCACAGGCAGCTGTGCCATCGAGCGTGTCACATAGCGCTCAGATATCAGTGGGCCGCACACAATCCACAAGTGTACACTGTCCACAAGTGTACGCAGAGATTCAAAATCTCCATTATCCTCTCGTCACTTTGGTCACAGGCAGCTGTGCCATCGAGCGTGTCACATAGCGCTCAGATATCAGTGGGCCGCACACAATACACAAGTGTCCACTGTCCACAAGTGTACGCAGAGATTCAAAATCTCCATTATCCTCTCGTCACTTTGGTCACAGGCAGCTGTGCCATCGAGCGTGTCACATAGCGCTCAGATATCAGTGGGCCGCACACAATCCACAAGTGTCCAGTGTCCAAAAGTGTACGCAGAGATTCAAAATCTCCATTATCCTCTCGTCACTTTGGTCACAGGCAGCTGTGCCATCGAGCGTGTCACATAGCTCTCAGATATCAGTGGGCCGCACACAATCCACAAGTGTCCAGTGTCCAAAAGTGTACGCAGAGATTCAAAATCTCCATTATCCTCTCGTCACTTTGGTCACAGGCAGCTGTGCCATCGAGCGTGTCACATAGCGCTCAGATATCAGTGGGCCGCACACAATCCACAAGTGTCCACTGTCCACAAGTGTACGCAGAGATTCAAAATCTCCATTATCCTCTCGTCAATTTGGTCACAGGCAGCTGTGCCATCGAGTGTGTCACATAGCGCTCAGATATCAGTGGGCCGCACACAATCCACAAGTGTCCACTGTCCACAAGTGTGTGCAGAAATTCTAAAACTCCCCTGTCCTATAGACACCTTGTACCTTGTTTTACATTACTATATAGTTTGTTGGATTTTGTCTACATTTCTACCAAAAATGAGGAAGGCTGGTGGAAGAGGCCGTGGAATTGGGCGGGGGTTGGCAGCTGGTAATGATGGTGTTGGTGGTGGATCTGATGGTAGTGGCAAGAGCAAAATAGGACCGAATGCAGTAGGTGCTGACCCTGCGTCATCGTCTGGCTACATAAGGACTCGAACGCTTAGTTTTCTAGGAGTTGGCAAACCGCTTTTAAAGGCAGAGCATCAGGAAAAAGTTTTGTCTTACATTGCTGACTCAGCCTCCAGCTCTATCGCCTCCTCTTCTTCAGTTGTAAAAAGTAAAAGCACTGAGTCGTCATTGGAGGCTCATGTTCATGAACCACACCTTTCCTTGTGTCCTTCACCCCAACCAAGATTGAAGGATGACGCAGGCCATACTACTGATTACTCCATGGAGCTGTTTTCACATACCATGCCTGGATTATCAAGTCAAATGGTGAATTACCCAGGCCAAGATGAATCTGACATGGAGTGCACTGATGCACAGCCGCTGATGGATGATTCTGCTGGTACATTCACTCAGAGCACTACATTGTCCTCGCAGTGTACAGAGCGAGATTTTGACCCTGATGAGACTCAGGTGCCCCTTCCCGCACACTATACCACCATACACGGTGACACAGAGAAAGGTGCACATGACATAGAAGAGGAGGTGATGGATGACCCAGTTGTTGACCCAGATTGGCATCCATTGGGGGAAGAGGGTGCTGCTTCCAATAGCTCAGATGAGGAGCATCCACAGCAGACATCGACATCGCAACAGCTGTTATCTGGCAGGCCCGGAGCACTCCAAAGACAGGTTCCAAACATCAAAAGAGTTGCTGGACAGCTTGTCCAGAGGGTCAAAAGATCACAGCGTGCTAGGCCGCAAAATGTCTGCCAAAGTAGGAAGAGTGCAGTGTGGCACTTTTTTGAACAAAATCCTCATGATCAGGCCAAGGTTATCTGTAAGAAGTGCGCAAAGACCTTTAGCCGAGGGAAAAATCTGAAAAATTTGAATACCAGTTGCATGCTTAGACATTTAACCAGCATGCACTTGCAAGCGTGGACACAACACCAAACCTCAAGTGCCACATGTGCAACTGATCACAACGAAGGTAGTCAGCAACACTACATTGTTTCCCCCACTGTAAGCCCACCGGTTAGCACAGCAGCAAATGTTGAGGTGTCGTTGCAAGGCCACAGCAGTCAGGGAATCCCACTGTTATATCAACGAAAGACTGATTCTAGGCCATCAGAAAGAACACCAACTCCATCACCATCATCAACCCTCTCTCAGTCCGCCCTGTCCACCTCTACTTCCACCATATGCAGCTCTCAAGTCCAGCTCACCCTCCCAGACACTATGAGTAGGTCAAGAAAGTACTCAGTCTCTCATCCGCGTACACTGGGTTTGAACGCCCACATTGCCAAACTAATCTCGTTTGAGATGATGCCCTTTCGGTTGGTGGAAAGCACAGCTTTCGGCGAACTCATGGCCTATGCAGTACCACGCTATGACCTACCCAGTCGCCACTTCTTCTCTCGCAAAGCCATCCCAGCCCTCCACCATCATGTGAAAGACCGCATTGTCCATGCACTCAAGCAGTCAGTGAGCGGAAAGGTGCACCTCACAACTGATGCATGGTCCAGTCGGCATGGCCAGGGCCGTTACGTGTCCATCACTGCGCACTGGGTTAATGTGGTGGATGCAGGGTCCACAGGGGACAGCGGTGGTGGGACAGTGCTGCCTAGCCCACGGTATAGGAAACAGTTGGCTGTAGGCGTTCGACCCTCCTCCTCCTCCTCCTCCAGAAGCGACAGCTCGTCCACAGAGCGCAGTCGTACGAGCACTCCATCTGCAGCTGCCACTGTTGCACACGATGTGTCCCCCTATCGAGCAGCTAGTGGAAAGCGTCAGCAGGCTGTGTTGCAGATGATGTGTTTGGGCGACAGACACACCGCCGAGGTGCTGGCCGAGTACTTGAAGCGACAAACTGAGTCATGGCTGGGCAGTGTACATCTTGAGGCAGGCAAGGTAGTTAGTGATAACGGCCGTAATTTTGTGGCAGCCATAGCCCTTTCAAAACTCAGCCACATACCTTGCTTGGCTCACACCTTGAACCTGGTGGTGCAGTGCTTCCTCAAAAATTATCCGGAGTTAACAGCCCTGCTCCAGAAGGTGCGAAGACTGTGCGCGCACATCCGCCGGTCGCCTGTACACTCCGTTCGTATGCAGAAGCTGCAGCGATTGCTCCACCTTCCCAACCACCGCCTCATTATCGACATTGCAACAAGGTGGAACTCCACCCTGCACATGGTGGAGCGGCTGTGCGAGCAGAGGCACGCCATAATGCATTTGTGGGAGGATACACGGCCAGGCACTTTGAGAGCAGACATGGAGTTGACAGGCGTGCAGTGGTCGAAGCTGAAAGACCTTTGTAAAGTCCTTCAGTGTTTTGAGGAATGCACACGGCTGGTAAGCGCAGACGACGCCATCCTAAGCATGAGCATCCCACTTATGCGTCTGCTCATGCAAACTTTGACGCACTTTAAGGAGCAGGCGTCTGCAGCCAATGTTGATGAGGAGGAAGAGGAGGAGGGAATCCTTGATGACATTCAGCCATTGTCTGCTCAGGGACCTCTCCTGGACGAGGTGGAGGAAGAAGAGGAGGAGGAGGAGGAGGATGATGGGGATGATTACTTAGGGGAGGAGGATGCATCTTGTGGGCCCAATATGCCTTACAGGAGCTCGCTTGCCCAGCTGCAAGTGTGCTATCGGAAAGAGTCTTCAGTGCAGCTGGATCAATCCTGACAGAAAAAAGGACCCGTCTGTCAACCCAAAATGTGGATGATCTAACCTTCATTAAAATGAACCACGCATGGGTTTCCAAGGATTTTGTCCCACCTTCCCCTGATGACACATAGGGTGACAGAAAAATGGCTTGCTTTGGTCCACCTCTTCCTGGTACTTCACCTATTTCGCCTTTTGCATCAGTTGAATGTCCAACATCAACATATGCCACTTTCTAAAACTCCCTAACTGTGCTGCCTCCCCCCCATGGCCGGGGTCACCACCTAGCGCACGACACCGTGCGAGTGCCGTTGCCCTGGACAGGTGGGTATGCCGACTCTTGGGCGCGGGCACTGGCACAGGGTCCCTCATAGTGCAATCAAGTGTCTCTGACGGTGGTGGTGCTTGGCCAGGGCCCCAGCATTTGCAATCTTTACCTCTCCCTGCTCCTCCGCTGTGTAATCTGGGCCGTCAAATCCATACTGTGCCTGACACCGTCTGAGCCTGCCTCCTGAGACATATATTTTGAATGTGTACGCTATCCATACATGTTATCCGGGGATACGGTACCCTTTCTAACCTTTGTGCAATGACGTGCAATCCATACTGGGCCTAACACCGTCTGAGCCTGCCTCATGCTGTATAGACATATATTTTGAATGTGTACGCTATCCATACATGTTATCCGGGGATACGGTACCCTTTCTAACCTTTGTGCAATGACGTGCAATCCATACTGGGCCTAACACCGTCTGAGCCTGCCTCATGCTGTATAGACATATATTTTGAATGTGTACGCTATCCATACATGTTATCCGGGGATACGGTACCCCTTCTAACCTTTGTGCAATGACGTGCAATCCATACTGGGCCTAACACCGTCTGAGCCTGCCTCATGCTGTATAGACATATATTTTGAATGTGTACGCTATCCATACATGTTATCCGGGGATACGGTACCCCTTCTAACCTTTGTGCAATGACGTGCAATCCATACTGGGCCTAACACCGTCTGAGCCTGCCTCATGCTGTATAGACATATATTTTGAATGTGTACGCTATCCATACATGTTTTCCGGGGATACGGTACCCCTTCTAACCTTTGTGCAATGACGTGCAATCCATACTGGGCCTAACACCGTTTGAGCCTGCCTCATGCTGTATAGACATATATTTTGAATGTGTACGCTATCCATACATGTTATCCGGGGATACGGTACCCCTTCTAACCTTTGTGCAATGACGTGCAATCCATACTGGGCCTAACACCGTTTGAGCCTGCCTCATGCTGTATAGACATATATTTTGAATGTGTACGCTATCCATACATGTTATCCGGGGATACGGTACCCCTTCTAACCTTTGTGCAATGACGTGCAATCCATACTGGGCCTAACACCGTCTGAGCCTGTCTCATGCTGTATAGACATATATTTTGAATGTGTACGCTATCCATACATGTTATCCGGGGATACGGTACCCTTTCTAACCTTTGTGCAATGACGTGCAATCCATACTGGGCCTAACACCGTCTGAGCCTGCCTCATGCTGTATAGACATATATTTTGAATGTGTACGCTATCCATACATGTTATCCGGGGATACGGTACCCCTTCTAACCTTTGTGCAATGACGTGCAATCCATACTGGGCCTAACACCGTCTGAGCCTGCCTCATGCTGTATAGACATATATTTTGAATGTGTACGCTATCCATACATGTTATCCGGGGATACGGTACCCCTTCTAACCTTTGTGCAATGACGTGCAATCCATACTGGGCCTAACACCGTCTGAGCCTGCCTCATGCTGTATAGACATATATTTTGAATGT
Source organism: Dendrobates tinctorius (assembly GCF_039654945.1). NCBI lineage: Eukaryota > Metazoa > Chordata > Amphibia > Anura > Dendrobatidae > Dendrobates > Dendrobates tinctorius. Next base: position 12,071,664 of record NW_027361677.1, read on the forward strand.
GTACGCTATCCATACATGTTTTCCGGGGATACGGTACCCCTTCTAACCTTTGTGCAATGACGTGCAATCCATACTGGGCCTAACACCGTTTGAGCCTGCCTCATGCTGTATAGACATATATTTTGAATGTGTACGCTATCCATACATGTTATCCGGGGATACGGTACCCCTTCTAACCTTTGTGCAATGACGTGCAATCCATACTGGGCCTAACACCGTCTGAGCCTGCCTCATGCTGTATAGACATATATTTTGAATGTGTACGCTATCCATACATGTTATCCGGGGATACGGTACCCTTTCTAACCTTTGTGCAATGACGTGCAATCCATACTGGGCCTAACACCGTCTGAGCCTGCCTCATGCTGTATAGACATATATTTTGAATGTGTACGCTATCCATACATGTTATCCGGGGATACGGTACCCCTTCTAACCTTTGTGCAATGACGTGCAATCCATATTGGGCCTAACACCGTCTGAGCCTGCCTCATGCTGTATAGACATATATTTTGAATGTGTACGCTATCCATACATGTTATCCGGGGATACGGTACCTCTTCTAACCTTTGTGCAATGACGTGCAATCCATACTGGGCCTAACACCGTCTGAGCCTGCCTCATGCTGTATAGACATATATTTTGAATGTGTACGCTATCCATACATGTTATCCGGGGATACGGTACCCCTTCTAACCTTTGTGCAATGACGTGCAATCCATACTGGGCCTAACACCATCTGAGCCTGCCTCATGCTGTATAGACATATATTTTGAATGTGTACGCTATCCATACATGTTATCCGGGGATACGATACCCCTTCTAACCTTTGTGCAATGACGTGCAATCCATACTGGGCCTAACACCGTCTGAGCCTGCCTCATGCTGTATAGACATATATTTTGAATGTGTACGCTATCCATACATGTTATCCGGGGATACGGTACCCCTTCTAACCTTTGTGCAATGACGTGCAATCCATACTGGGCCTAACACCGTCTGAGCCTGCCTCATGCTGTATAGACATATATTTTGAATGTGTACGCTATCCATACATGTTATCCGGGGATACGGTACCCCTTCTAACCTTTGTGCAATGACGTGCAATCCATACTGGGCCTAACACCGTCTGAGCCTGCCTCATGCTGTATAGACATATATTTTGAATGTGTACGCTATCCATACATTGTTATCCGGGGATACGGTACCCCATCTAACCTTTGTGCAATGACGTGCAATCCATACTGGGCCTAACACCGTCTGAGCCTGCCTCATGCTGTATAGACATATATTCTGAATGTGTACGCTATCCATACATGTTATCCGGGGATACGGTACCCCTTCTAACCTTTGTGCAATGACGTGCAATCCATACTGGGCCTAACACCGTCTGAGCCTGCCTCATGCTGTATAGACATATATTTTGAATGTGTACGCTATCCATACATGTTATCCAGGGATACGGTACCCTTTCTAACCTTTGTGCAATCACGTGCAATCCATACTGGGCGTGAGAACGGCTGGCGAGCTGTTAAGCAAGCTACAGCACCTGTCCAGACAAGTACAGGGATTCCCTAGCGAGGAGACTTATTTGATTGTTTTCTATGTTGGGACAGCAATTTTTGGGGAGCACTATACTCTGGAGAATGATAGATGGGGCCCACCATACACTGGAACATTCCAAAGGTGGACATCAGACACTGGAGCAGCATTTACAGGGCCCATTATACACTAGAGCAGTAGAAATGGGGCCCATTATGTTTGGAGCATTATTTGGGCCCATAAGACAGTGGAGCTTCATCCATGGGGACCAACATATACTGTAGCAATATGTGGAGCTCATCATATACTGTTTCAAACATTATATGGGACCAATGATTTTGTATGGAGAAATAGATGGGCCTCGTCATGAGATGTAAAAAGTGAGGTATTTTTCATTGTACTATACCGCTATTTCTCTGCCGTATCGGAGCATGATGAGTTGTGGTATGTGTTAAAGGGGCGCTCTTTCGCCCAGGGCACATGAAAACCTGCAGCCAGCCCTCCCCCCCCACAAATTTAGCCAAATAACCCCCATTTTTCAGTGCGTAACTTGTATTATGAAGTTAATTAAGGTTGACAAGCTTAAGTAAGAAGAATTGATGCTTTTGGCATTCAAATGGGCACTGTAGGTGTGTTTCCTGTCCTCCTCTCACTGCCGACTTTTATTCCCCATTGACTTACATTGGGTTTCGTGTTTCGGGACGACCCCGACTTTTCCCTATAATCGGACGATCTTGCTCGACCCGACTTTTGGAAAAGTCGGGTTTCACGAAACGAAACGCGACCCTAAAAAAGCAAAGTCGCTCAACTCTAGTCCCTACTATTGAGTTGACCTTCTGACAAAGTGGGACAGCTTCCCAAATTTTGGACTGTACCTCTAGATCTTGAATGGATAAGAGGCTTGAGGCAGGGGAACTTACCACCTATGAGAAATTTTAAGCATAGCCTAACAATTGGTCATCACTTCTTGTATCAACACTTTCTATAGAATAGCAGTAACATTATACTAGAAAAATCATACAATGGATGAATAAGGCATCTCCGTTGCAGCTGTTCAGTAGGAACAAGCAAATCTCCCACCTCGTCAACAAACTTTATTATTTTCTCTTCTCTTATAACAGATGCGGAAGGACTAAACTTTTCATTCAACTCTTTTGTTTTTGCAACTTGTAATTTTCCACAACAACAGAGTTTCCCCCCCTATAATTATCCATTAAAGAGTTCTTCAAAATTCGTAATGATGAATAGTCTCCTGAATTACATCAAGTTCGGCCTAAATACGTTTGGTTTGTTGCTCAGCAACCGGGGCCTATCCCTAAGGACGGCACAGCACGACGTCTAAGTTCCTGCGGAGAGCACAATGTAATGACGGGTGGGAGGAATTGTTATTTTCAAAATCTATTATTAAAATATATGTGATATAAAGTGCATGTAAATAACGTATGTGCACATAGTTGGCAACTGTCCCGACTCCAGGGGGTAGTCTTTATGTAAATATCACCCAAAAGTGGGTTTTCCTGAACAAATCAGGGGTGTTTCCAGGAGGGGCAACATCTCCAGAACTGTTGACAGCTATGTAAGCTCTGGTTTATTGATCTCAGGGACTGGCAGGTCACCTTGTGTTTCGAGTTGTTTTGGGTATGCAGGTCAAGATACTCGGTGACACCACCATGCCTGGTCGGAGTAAATCTAATATATAAAGCTCAATGTATGTGTGTATGTCCGGGATTGGCATCCGCACCGTCGCAGCTACAGCCATAAAATTTGGCACAGTTACACGTCTGGACCCCGAGAGCGTCATTTGTTGTGAGGCAAAATTTTAACCCCGCGCGCTCCAATTCACCAAACAATTTGGCCTATTATTCTTATAATTTCTATGGTGTTATCGTCCTTTTGTAAAGCTGGAAATAACACAATTGTATCACCGTGCCAACACAGACCACCCTCTGACACAGACTGCAGGGGGAGCCCAGTATCACACAGGATAGGATTAGATACACGGCTCAGCAGTCAGTATCACACAGGAGAGGATTAGACACATGGCTCAGCAGGCAGTATCACACAGGATTAGATACATAGCTGAGCAGATGGTATCACACAGGATAGGATTAGATACATGGTTCAGCATCACACAGGATAGGGTTAGATACACAGCTGAGGCAAACTGTATCACACACGATAGGATTAGATATGCAGCTCAGCACACAGTATCATATTAGATACACAGCTCAGCAGACAGTATCACACAGAATAATAATCTTTATATAGCGCTAACATATTTACAGTTTGCACACATTATCATGTATTGGGGTTCACAATCTAAATTCCCCTATTAGCATGTCTTTAGAATGTGGGAGGAAACTGGCGCAAACAAACACAAACACGGGGAGAACATACAAACTCCTTGCAGATGTTGTCCTTGGTGGGATTTGAACCCAGGACCCCAGCGCTGCAAGGCTTCAGCGCTAACCACTGAGCCACCGTGCCACCCTAGAATAGAATTAGATACACGGCTCAGCAGTTAGTATCACACAGGATAGGATTAGATGCACGGTTTTTATGTGCAATATAATCATTATAATTTGTTATAACTAACCACAGTTGGTTATTATGCCCATGCAACGCCGGGCTCTTCACCTAGTAGTTAATATAAATGGTAATTTTCTGGCTGCAGAAAATATTACCAGCATTATGATGAGCCCAGAAAAAGTCCAACACTAACTTAGGTGTGAATAATGTTGAGGCGCTGGACTGTTGACCCACAGTGTTGGCTGGAGATGGCAAACCAAATGGTAATAACTGACAATGTTTGAAACTAGAAAGGGGATGTGTTCAGTGGAACTTTATCTGTTGCCTGCTGCTGGACTGAGTTTATTCACTGTGATATTGATCCAAAGGTGGGAAGCTGAGTGACTATTTAGTGGCAAATCAACAATGAAGACACTGGACAAGGTCTTCAAATCAAGGAACATTTCACTGGTGATGAAGACATGGCTTGCAGACAGTCTGTTTTTTCTGTACTAACATATGGAGGTGAAACCTGGATGACAAAGAAACAAGACAGAAGAAAAACTGATATTTTCGAAATGTGGTACTGGAAAAGAATGTTATCAATACCATGGACAGCAAGAAGAACAAACAAATTAAGACATGTCACTCGAAGCAAGGATCACTAAGCTATGACTTGCCTAATTTGGACACATCATACGAAGAGAGCAATCTCTGGAGAAGGACATCAGAAGATTAAAAGGACTGAGGCGAAAAAGAAGACTAGTAGCCCGATGGCTAGATACAATGAAGATATCAGTGAAGAAGACCCTGGTGGACCTATCTAGGCTTGCACAAGATCGATATTCCTACAGATCGATCATCCATCAAGTCGCCAAACATTGAGATCAAGCTGAAGGCCATTAAAAAAATATTAATAATAATAGCTATGGTACTCTTGTGATACTGGTGAGGTTATACTATCTGTTATCTATGAAGGTTGAGCACAATCCAAAGGAGGCAGGGGATCTATGCACTATTTTATCAAAAGCAATATTTGTTGTAGGCTCACCTGGTAAGGTGGATCTTCAACGCCGCATGTCAGGGTGGAAACATGTACTCTAGGTGTAGGCACAGCAGACTTTCAGGCACTGGCAATCCGAATGGAAAACAATCTGGCAATGCAGGACACACTGGAAACTGCAGAAGTAAGAGAGCAGAAGTAGGAACTCGGGAGGTTTAAAGAAGTCACACAGATCTAAGCAATGCAAGCGGTCTCCGATTTCTATTGGTATAGATTTACATAACAGTTCAATATGTTCACAGGAAGGATTGGGTTAAATGGCAGCAGGTCCAGGTTTAACAATTAGGCTTCAACAATGGTTCAAGAAGCTTACGGCATAGGATGAATAAACTTGCTGGAATGATGCATGTCCTCAGAAGTATGAGGAGATAACAATACCTGAGAACTTGGACAAAGTCAGTGTTCAAACACACATCTGTATGACACAGTTCTAGATTAATGGGCTTTAAAAGGTCTATGGAGTTGATGTCATAGAGGCATGCTGGGCCTCTAGTAAAACATGATGTGGAGCACAGCAGCGGGCAGGTGGCCATAGGGGAAGGATGCAGAACCCTGTCAAGCTCAATGTGTAACAATCGGCTTGGTAAAAATCTTCTTCTGTGCAGATTCACAGAACTCTTTAACTAATTTATATGTTCAATAGGGGAACAACCAAAGTCTGGAAGGGTGAGCACTGGATACTACTTATGCATGCATTATTAACCCTTCCTTTGTTCTCTTAAAGTTAGTCTATGGTAACATGATCACTGACAAAGACCACCAAGCATAATGTCAAATAATGAGGCAAGATTAAATCTTTGATCGGACTGCCTAGTTCTCCAATTACCAATCCATTACCAACACTTTTTGATGACCACAATGGTTGTCCCCTCAGAGAACTCTCTACACGTCATCTATGATATGCCAACAATGTCCATCAATTGGTGAATAAATGTTACCTTAGTGAATTATTTACTGCATCATATATTTTGCAGCCACATCAGTTCTAATAAACTATAAATTAATAATCTCCAAACGCTGTAGCTAAAACAACTCTTGTGCCTAATTGCCGGCTCTTGGTATGCGGAGTCATGAGCCGTTTGTACTGTTTGCTTCAGGCTTCTCTTTATACTAGGACGATCTCATAAATAACCATAGTCTTAAACATCAGAGAGGTACTGAGAATTTGAACATCAATTATTGCCACTTCAGTAGTCTTTGATAAATCCCTCCTAATAATAATGATAAATTTGTAGTGTCACATATAACTAGCTATTAAAAAAAGCCTTGTTTGTCTTAGAATTCACACTGGATGGATGATATAGGACAACGGCATAATGAACGTGATATAGAGCAAGCTCTCTATAGATTTGCATACAAGTTCTGGTAGTTCCTGCACTCATTGGAGATTCCACATTATCAAATTCGGATTACTCTCGGTAGTGTCCTTAATAAGACTTCATAGTCCATCAAGTTTTTGTAGGATACATATATGCGGAATTTTAATAGTAACCGAACTCATGGCAAAATACCGTAGCACTACTGTTCCTGACTTGAAGGTTCAGACCTGCCAAGAGCAATATTAACATTGGGCACCCATGAGCTTTGATTGTTCCCACATTAAAACACATACATATGCTTTGCTTAAAATTGGCCCAAATAGTGAATGTGGAAAGAGATCAATTTTGTTACGCTTCATCCGGTGAGGTGGATTCTCGAAGCCTTTGGTCCAGATGAGAGGTGGTTGCGCAGCATTGTCAGAGTACGTTAACGCAGCTAGGTGGACAGGAGGGAGTGAAGGAGGCATTAATTACTGGTGGAAGGCAACTGGAGGAGTAGAGTAGTAGACCACAGAGAAGCCAGGAGCTTGGCAAAGAGAGACCAATGAAGTAAAGTAAAAAAAAGGGTAGAATAGAGTAGATATGTTGATGTAATGGAACTGAGTAGGTCAAAAGACTTATGGTAGTAAAGGTCAGAAAAGACGGTCTGAGGGGAGCGCCAAGCTGGCAGTCAATTAGGACGAGATGAGGGAAGTCCACTGCAGCTCCGGCCAGGTGCCTCGGGAGAGGAATGGACGAAGTGGTAAAAGATACCTCGGTCACAAGGGAGCGCGAAGGACACAGATAGGGAGGTTGAATCAATCTTCATTTATTAGTATCCACAATGTGTTTCAACGGAACAACTCCATCTTCATCAGGTGGCAAGACTTACAGTAGCCTCATAGTGAGGAGGAGACTCACTGTAGGAATATAAAAATATAACAGAGCTGAGTTGGTCAAGTGGCTTACTGTAGCATTGTTGCAAAGCCCATTTGGTCAAGTTTCTCACTACAATGATGTAGCAGAACCCAGTGATGTAGCAGACATGAGTTGCTCAAGAGACTTTTTGTGGAAGGTAGGTGATGCTTGCAGGTACTAAGTACTAAGTAGGTGGTAGATAGATTCTGAAAGAGAGAAGATACAGATTAGATATTAGGAAAAAACTTTTTGACAGTGAGGGTGATCAATGAGTGGAACAGGCTGCCATGAGAAGTGGTGAGTTCTCCTTGAGTGGAAGTCTTCAAACAGAGGCTGGACAGACATCTGTCTGAGATGGTTTAGTGAATGCTGCATTGAGTAGGGAGTTGGACACGATGACCTTGAAGGTACCATCCAACTCTAACATTCTGCGATTATATAGTGACTGTGCAAAAACCAGCAATGTAACACAGTTGAGTAGGTAAAGTGACTCAATGTGATAATGTAGCAGAGACCAGCATTGTAGCAAAGCAGAGCACTGTAGCAGATGCCAGCCGCGTAGCAGAACTGAATATGTGAGGAGGATCACATTAAGTTGGACCCAAAAAGTGGAACAGCAGTACGTTATGCAAATTAGTAGAATCATGAGAATTCTCCGGGAGGAAGGGAACCGGCACCGGGATAGGTGTGTAACACAATGAGCTCTTATTTTAAATGTAGCAATTATCATAAATGTGAAACCTCTATGGGATCAAACGATCTTTTATCACGCTTCTTAATTCCTAGTTAAAAGAACACTTTTAGGATTTTTTTAATATTATTTGTAACCATTTTAATTTACCTTATTTTAATTGAATAAGAACCAAATTAATTATTTGTCGATGAGCTGAGTCTGAATAATTTTCCACATTAAAAGAAAAAAGGGAAAAAAAAGAATAGAAAACCACTGGTAATGTGTAAAGACATTGAAAGTTTTACAATTGCCGTGAGCTGAGAGGCAGCCAAAACATTTTAATTATGTTTACAAAAGCCTTAGAGAGACCAAAACCACAGGACTCCAAAATCTAAAAGTCCTTCCTCAAAATAAACACATTGAAAATAGACAATGTTCGGGATTTGGCAGTAAATTCTTTGGCTATTGTTTGCATTTTGGAAAGGAGACTGAAGAAAAGTACATTAGCGTTTTAAGTGCTACCCATTCACTCATATAGTATGAAAGCGCATCAAAATTTATAGTGTCTCCAGGTTCAAACTCCTCTGTGCCAGGCAAATCAATAAAGGGCGTTACTTGAAACTCTTAGGCACCATTGCAAAATTTGTAGCAAGAACCCCCCACCTACTTGTTTCTCACTTCTCTGGGCACCAGGACCACGCGCTCCACCCTCTTTCTTCTTCCGCAAGGTCTCTCGGCTCAGACGTTGGCTCACAGCCCCTAACAGTCAGGCAGTTCTGCCTCTACTTAGTTTTATGTCTTTCTTAGTTCCAACTCTTCTATTTCATGGTTCAATCACTGCTACTTCAGCCTCAGCCGTAAAACTCTGCTATTCTGTGGTTCCAGGACTGTTTGATCAAGCTCCACTTTACAGCTCTGCTATTCCTTGCTTTCAGCGCTGCTATATCATGGTAATGATTGGGCTTCTTCAGAGATTCTGCTCTACTATACCAGGCATCAACCATTCAGCATTATTCAAAGAAGAGGACTGGAACTCTAGTCCTAGAAAAATTAATATTGACCCTTTAATGAGCCTTGTCACATGACCTAGAATAAAAGCCAAACCAGAATGTCAATTTGCTGACACGTGTTTTGGGATGTTGCCCCTATTCAGAGCAAAGCATGAGATCTGATATGGCTTTATGAGAGGCTCTGATTGGGACCAAAAGGGTAATGTTTTTCTTTGTGGAAAGTGAAATGCCAGTGTAAGGAGACTTATAGGCCATGCAATGCTCCTTTGCTTAATTAAATATACTAATTGCCACTTCATAGAGTAGATAATTTGAAGTTTAGTGCCACTTGGCATAAAAGCTAAACCAGAATCTTTATTTTCAAACCCTCTGAAGATGCAATTTGCATATTTAATTTCCCACATAGGCATTGCATGATCTATAAGTCTCCTTACACTGGCATGTCAGGCATGTCACATTCCACAAGGAGAAACTTTAAACCTACACCCCTGGTTCAGAATTGCTCCATCAGTCCTGGCTGGTGCAACTCTTACACCAGCCATCTCTGATTCAGCTCTTCTACATCAGTTCAGTTCTCTGTTCCTCTACTCTGACCAAGCTTCTATACAATTGATTTTCTGGATTGAGACATGAACACAACTGTGTGCCATTGATAAAACTGGTGTCTTTTGATGTCGCAAAGGGACCTGTGGACTCATTAAGCACCACTAGTCCTGATGTGACAGTTACCACTTTCTTTAGCTTTGTAAATGACCTATGTTTTAGGGCAGGGGTCCTCAAACTTTTTAAACCAGGGACCAGTTCACGGTCCCTCAGACCATTGGAGGGCCGGAATATAGTTTAAAAAAAGTATGAACAAATTCCTATGCACACTGCACATACCGTATCTTATTATGAAGTAAAACAACAAAACAGGAACAAATGCAATATTTAAAATGAAGAAGTAAAGTTAAATCAACAAACTTACCAATTTTCCAATGGGTTCTTTGACTATCCTACACTTCGAGTTAATTTTTTCTTTCTTGATATCATTGTTTCCTAGGGATTCCAAATTGCTATTAGTAAAATACCAATATATATATACAGTGCTACAAAAACAATATACCAGCAATAAAACTGCCCACACAGAGACATACAGACTGCACTGCCCATCAATGCGGCCTGATCAGCGCCCATCAATGCAGCCTGATCAGTGCCCATCAATGCTGTCTGATCAGTGCCCATCAATGCTGTCTGATCAGTGCCCATCAATGCAGTCTGATCAGTGCCCACCAATGCAGCCTCACCAGTGCCCATGTTGGTGGAACTCCACTTTTACCTCAGGCTTAGACTGGTGTGGTGCAAGAGTCCCCAATAGGCAGGTAAATGTCCCCAATAGGCAGCATAGGTCAACAATAGGCAGACTAGTCCCCAATAGGCAGGTAAAGCTCCCCAATAGGCAGCATAGGCCCCCAGTAGGCAGAATAATCCCCAATAGGCAGGTAAATTTCCCAATAGGCAGATAAAGGTCCCCAATAGGCAGCACAGCGCCCCAATAGGCAGGTAAATGTCCCCAATAGGCAGCACAGGTCCCCAATAGGCAAGTAAATGTCCCCAATAGGACCCGGTGGTAAAAGAAAAAAATAACAGTACTCACCTATGTCCCCCGCTGCTCTGAAGAGGCGCCCGCTCGACTCCGTCTTCTGGCACAGGCACAGGCACAGGTGGAGTGACGTCATCAGGCCGCGCAGGCGACGTGATGATAATCACGTCGTCTGTGTGTGCTGCACACGGGAGGCTGCACAACGTCTTTCCTCACCGCCTCGTCATCCCGCCTACAATAACAGGGCCCGCTGACATTGAACTGCAGTGAAGTTCAATGTCGGTCGGGCCCAGGGGCCTGATAAAAGTCCTCGGCTGGCCGCATGTGGCCCGCGGGCCGTAGTTTGAGGACCCCTGTTTTAGGGCATTAAATATAAAGTATATAGACTCAGGAAGGGTTGTCCTTGATGTTGTTGCTCTCCTCTGGTCCTCTGCTTACTTTCTAAGGCACCCACACTGACTCAGGTCTTGTCTTCAATCTTTACCAACACTTCTGACCCCTGCTAAAGCCTCAACACACGTCCTGACATTATAAGATCATTAACACGTGTTCTCTCATGCAGTCATTTCGAGTCCCCAAAAAATTGGATTCTAAACTAATTTGATTCATTTTGAATCGATTTTTTCATCCCCAATATTTATCCTTTGTCAAGCATCCCTGAGTGTCCCGCTGGGTGAGGGAGTAGCAAGGTGCACAAAAGCGGGAAGAGGGTGGGGAAACTCAGACACTAGGAAAGGGGGAAGTGGAGACCTGTAGGCAGATCTGACAACACCCTGCCTGCCCTTGCGTCCTTAAATAGGTTCCACACACATCGCCGAGCAGGAACCTAATCCCTGACTGCCCCTAGAGATAGGCCGTGGATAGGGAGGGGGCGAGGTAATTGCTAGTCGGTCCCCACCACCACTAAAGACAAAGCAGAAAAACAAATGAGGGAATACACTTGAGATGACACAGGAGAGCTAACGCCAGCAATCCTCCAAGAAGGCACTAGTCGACTTCTAGTACGTTCAACCAGACAGAGGTAAAAAGACCTAACAACAGTGCCTTGCTGAAGGGACTCAGGGTATTTAAACATCCAGCAAGGGTGTGTCAATAAGCAGCAGAAGGTGGAAGTCACTGCTAAGGTCCCAAAGGGTAAAGGATATCACTTCATACAGAGAAGAAAATCAAGAAGGTGCTTGCAAAGCCAAGTGCAATGACCTTCTACAGCTGGATCTAAAATGACTGTCTGTCGCACCTGGCACACCCGTGACACTGAGTCAGAAGAGATGCTACCAGACTGCCAGAAACAGAAGAATCCCAGCCCCATTTCAACTAAATTTTGCACCATCATTGTCGGCTAATAATTACCATTCGATAGAGTTGAGCGACTTTTGTTTTTTTAGGGTCGCGTTTCATTTCGTGAAACCCGACTTTTCCAAAAGTCGGGTTGAGCAAGATCGTCCGATTATAGGGAAAAGTCGGGGTCGTCCCGAAACACGAAACCCAATGTAAGTCAATGGGGAATAAAAGTCGGCAGTGAGAGGAGGACAGGAAACACACCTACAGTGCCCATTTGAATGCCAAAAGCATCAATTCTTCGTACTTAAGCTTGTCAACCTTAATTAACTTCATAATACAAGTTACGCACTGAAAAATGGGGGTTATTTGGCTAAAGTTGTGGGGGGGGAGGGCTGGCTGCAGGTTTTCATGTGCCCTGGGCGAAAGAGCGCCCCTTTAACACATACCACAACTCATCATGCTCCGATACGGCAGAGAAATAGCGGTATAGTACAATGAAAAATACCTCACTTTTTACATCTCATGACGAGGCCCATCTATTTCTCCATACAGAATCATTGGTCCCATATAATGTTTGAAACAGTATATGATGAGCTCCACATAATGCTACAGTATATGTTGGTCCCCATGGATGAAGCTCCACTGTCTTATGGGCCCAAATAATGCTCCAAACATAATGGGCCCCATTTCTAATGCTCTAGTGTATAATGGGCCCTGTAAATGCTGCTCCAGTGTCTGATGTCCACCTTTGGAATGTTCCAGTGTATGGTGGGCCCCATCTATCATTCTCCAGAGTATAGTGCTCCCCAAAAATTGCTGTCCCAACATTGAAAACAATCAAATAAGTCTCCTCGCTAGGGAATCCCTGTACTAGTCTAGACTCCTCGTCGTCCCCATCTTCCATCTCACTGCACAGTATTTCAACTTTTCAAGTGCTGTGATCCTGGGCAAGCAGGGGGGGCCCACTCGTTGGCGACGGCACTGGCACAGGGCCCCTGATAGTACGGTGGTGTGTCTGATGGCGGGTGGGCCGAACCTGCACTTTCATCTGCAGCTTCCTCTTTGTCACCGTGTAAGATGGAACTGTATATGGGAAGGGTAACCTGAGTTTCATCAGGGTCAGATTCAGGCCGGGTAACGTGCGAGGGGAATGTAGTGGTCTGGGTCAATGTACCAGCAGATTCATCGAGCAGTGGCTGGGCATCAGTGCACTTGTGTCGCCCCCAGGAGTACGGTCGCCACAGTGGCATTACCTTCTTCCTAGGGAGTGTGATGTCATGCTTGGGAGCAACGAAGGATCTCTCTAGCAGGTTAACTGATTGGGCGGCGTTATTCCCACGAGTCATGACCCTCCAAACAGCGTTCATGAAGGCAAAGTGTTTGTTTTACGTGGGCAGTATGGTTGCAAAGCTGAACCTTAAAGGAATGTCCAGAAGGGCACCACCAGGAGTGGAGCCTACGGTTAAATTCGACTCCACCTGGGAAACCTCAACCATGCCAGCTACAGAACAGATGCACACATTGCCAGCTTAATTCCGTTAACGAACGAGACTCCGTCATGCCCCGCGGTCCGAGTCCGGCTTACTAGAGGGACACGTGAGGCTCTGGCACATGAGATTGGCCAATAACTGGTGTGTCATGCCCTTACATGTCCGTGGCTGCATGTGCGCTACACTGAAAAGGCCAGCGTTTGTCGCTTACAGGTGCAGATAACCCGCTGAACAACGTTAGTGATGGGGATCACTGATTACAATTATTACCCGCGAACAATGATTTCCCAGTAAGTGCAGGTCAACCGCAGTTCCGGAATTAGGCCTAACCATCATTCCTGAAAAAATGAAAAACTTACGTGTGCAAACCACAGGTGCTGTAGCTTGCTTAACAGCTCGCCAGCTGTTCTCACGCCCAGTATTGATTACTCGTGATTGCACAAAGGTGAGAAAGGGTACCGTATCCCCGGATAACATGTATGGATAGCGTACACATTCAAAATATATGTCTATACATCAGGAGGCAGGCTCAGACGGTGTTAGGCCCAGTATGGATTACACGTGATTGCACAAAGGTTAGAAAGGGTACCGTTTCCCCGGATAACATGTATGGATAGCGTACACATTCAAAATATATGTCTCAGGAGGCAGGCTCAGACGGTGTTAGGCCTCAGTATGGATTGCACGTGATTGCACAAAGGTTAGAAAGGGTACCGTATCCCCGGATAACATGTATGGATAGCGTACACATTCAAAATATATGTCTCAGGAGGCAGGCTCAGACGGTGTAAGGCCCAGTATGGATTGCACGTGATTGCACAAAGGTTAGAAAGGGTACCGTATCCCCAGATAACATGTATGGATAGCGTACACGTTCAAAATATATGTCTCAGGAGGCAGGCTCAGACGGTGTTAGGCCCAGTATGGATTGCACGTGATTGCACAAAGGTTAGAAAGGGTACCGTTTCCCCGGATAACATGTATGGATAGCGTACACATTCAAAATATATGTCTCAGGAGGCAGGCTCAGACGGTGTTAGGCCCATTATGGATTGCACTTGATTGCACAAAGGTTAGAAAGGGTACCGTATCCCTGGATAACATGTATGGATAGCGTACACATTCAAAATATATGTCTCAGGAGGCAGGCTCAGACGGTGTTAGGCCCAGTATGGATTGCACGTGATAGCACAAAGGTTAGAAAGGGTACCGTATCCCCGGATAACATGTATGGATAGCGTACACATTCAAAATATATGTCTATACATCAGGAGGCAGGCTCAGACGGTGTTAAGCCCAGTATGGATTGCACGTGATTGCACAAAGGTTAGAAAGGGTACCGTTTCCCCGGATAACATGTATGGATAGCGTACACATTCAAAATATATGTCTCAGGAGGCAGGCTCAGACGGTGTTAGGCCCAGTATGGATTGCACGTGATTGCACAAAGGTTAGAAAGGGTACCGTATCCCCGGATAACATGTATGGATAGCGTACACATTCAAAATATATGTCTCAGGAGGCAGGCTCAGACGGTGTTAGGCCCAGTATGGATTGCACGTGATTGCACAAAGGTTAGAAAGGGTACCGTATCCCCGGATAACATGTATGGATAGCGTACACATTCAAAATATATGTCTCAGGAGGCAGGCTCAGACGGTGTTAGGCCCAGTATGGATTGCACGTGATTGCACAAAGGTTAGAAAGGGTACCGTATCCCCAGATAACATGTATGGATAGCGTACACATTCAAAATATATGTCTCAGGAGGCAGGCTCAGACGGTGTTAGGCCCAGTATGGATTGCACGTGATTGCACAAAGGTTAGAAAGGGTACCGTATACCCGGATAACATGTATGGATAGCGTACACATTCAAAATATATGTCTCAGGAGGCAGGCTCAGACGGTGTTAGGCCCAGTATGGATTGCACGTGATTGCACAAAGGTTAGAAAGGGTACCGTATCCCCAGATAACATGTATGGATAGCGTACACATTCAAAATATATGTCTATACATCAGGAGGCAGGCTAAGATGGTGTTAGGCCCAGTATGGATTTGACGGCCCAGATTACACAGGGGAGGAGCAGGGAGAGGTAAAGATTGCAAATGCTGGGGCCCTGCCCAAGCAAGGGGGGCCCACTCGTGGGCGTCGGTACTGGCACTGGGCCCCTCATAGTACAGCGGTGTGTCTGACGGCGGGTGTGCACCACCACCGTCAGAGACACTTGATTGCACTATGAGGGACCCTGTGCCAGTGCCCGTGCCCAAGAGTCGGCCTACCCACCTGTCCAGGGCAACGGCACTCGCACGGTGTCGTGCGCTAGGTGGTGACCCCGGCCATGGGGGGGGGAGGCAGCACAGTTAGGGAGTTTTAGAAAGTGGCATATGTTGATGTTGGACATTCAGCTGATGCAAAAGGCGAAATAGGTGAAGTCCCAGGAAGAGGTGGACCAAAGCAAGCCATTTTTCTGTCACCCTATGTGTCATCAGGGGAAGGTGGGACAAAATCCTTGGAAACCCATGCATGGTTCATTTTAATGAAGGTTAGATCATCCACATTATGGGTTGACAGACAGGTCCTTTTTTCTGTCAGGATTGATCCAGCTGCACTGAAGACTCTTTCCGATAGCACACTTGCAGCTGGGCAAGCGAGCTCCTGTAAGGCATATTGGGCCAATTCAGGCCAGGTGTCCAGTTTAGCGGCCCAATAGTCAAAGGGGAATGACCTGTGTGGGAGAACATCGATATGGGAGGAAAAGTAGTTTGTAACCATAGTTGACAACTGCTGTCTCCTGTCACTTTCCATCGATGCAGTATTACCAGTTGTGTGAGCGGTATTTGAAAAATCAGTCCACAACATTGTCATGAAACCCCTGTCTCCAACGCCACTTCTGCTGTGTGCACCACGAACACCTCTGCCAAGCTGCCCCCGGCCCGTACGGCTTGTGTGAGAACCATCACCGCTGCTGTGTGCTGGGAATGCCTCAAGCAACCGATTTACCAGAGTTGCTTGTTTATTAGCCAATATTAGGTCAAGGTTCTCCTGTAGCATGATGTTTTGTAATTTGCCTTTATAGCGTGGATCCAGGATGCTGGCCAACCAGTAGTCGTCATCGTTCATCATTTTGGCAATGCGGGGGTCTCTTTTTAGGATCTGCAAGGCATAATCTGACATGTGGGCCAATGTTCCCGGTGTCAATGATGCACTGCGAGTGCTGGGTGGAGGAGCACATTCTGGCAAATCCACATCCCTCCAGTCACGCACAAACCCTGTACCAGACCTTGCCACGCCAACATTTTCACTTGCCCCACGAGATGCATCCTCCTCCCCTAAGTAATCATCCCCATCATCATCCTCCTCCTCCTCTTCTTCCTCCACCTCGTCCAGGAGAGGTCCCTGAGCAGACAATGGCTGAATGTCATCAAGGATTCCCTCCTCCTCTTCCTCCTCATCAACATTGGCTGCAGACGCCTGCTCCTTAAGGTGCGTCAAAGTTTGCATGAGCAGACGCATAAGTGGGATGCTCATGCTTAGGATGGCGTCGTCTGCGCTTACCAGCCGTGTGCATTCCTCAAAACACTGAAGGACTTTACAGAGGTCTTTAAGCTTCGACCACTGCACACCTGTCAACTCCATGTCTGCTCTCAAAGTACCTGGCCGTGTATCCTCCCACAAATGCATTATGGCGTGCCTCTGCTCGCACAGCCGCTCAACCATGTGAAGGGTGGAGTTCCACCTTGTTGCAATGTCGATAATGAGGCGGTGGTTGGGAAGGTGGAGCAATCGCTGCAGCTTCTGCATACGAACGGAGTGTACAGGCGACCAGCGGATGTGCGCGCACAGTCTTCGCACCTTCTGGAGCAGGGCTGTTAACTCCGGATAATTTTTGAGGAAGCACTGCACCACCAGGTTCAAGGTGTGAGCCAAGCAAGGTATGTGGCTGAGTTTTGAAAGGGCTATGGCTGCCACAAAATTACGGCCGTTATCACTAACTACCTTGCCTGCCTCAAGATGTACACTGCCCAGCCATGACTCAGTTTGTCGCTTCAAGTACTTGGCCAGCACCTCAGCGGTGTGTCTGTTGCCCAAACACATCATCTGCAACACAGCCTGCTGACGCTTTCCACTAGCTGCTCAATAGGGGGACACATCGTGTGCAACAGTGGCAGCTGCAGATGGAGTGCTCGTACGACTGCGCTCTGTGGACGAGCTTTCGCTTCTGGAGGAGGAGGAGGAGGGTCGAACGCCTACAGCCAACTGTTTCATATACCGTGGACTAGGCAGCACTGTCCCACCACCGCTGTCCCATGTGGACCCTGCATCCACCACATTAACCCAGTGAGCAGTGATGGACACGTAACGGCCCTGGCCATGCCGACTGGACCATGCATCAGTTGTGAGGTGCACCTTTCCGCTCACTGACTGCTTGAGTGCATGGACAATGCGGTCTTTCACATGATGGTAGAGGGCTGGGATGGCTTTGCGAGAGAAGAAGTTGCGACTGGGTAGGTCATAGCGTGGTACTGCATAGGCCATGAGTTCGCGGAAAGCTGTGCTTTCCACCAACCGAAAGGGCATCATCTCAAACGAGATTAGTTTGGCAATGTGGGCGTTCAAACCCAGTGTACGCGGATGAGAGACTGAGTACTTTCTTGACCTACTCATAGTGTCTGGGAGGGTGAGCTGGACTTGAGAGCTCCATATGGTGGAAGTAGCGGTGGACAGGGCGAACTGAGAGACGGTTGATGATGGTGATGGAGTTGATGTTCTTTCTGATGGCCTAGAATCAGTCTTTCGTTGATATAACAGTGGGATTCCCTGACTGCTGTGGCCTTGCAACGACACCTCAACATTTGCTGCTGTGCTAACCGGTGGGCTTACAGTGGGGGAAACAATGTATCGTTGCTGACTACCTTTGTTGTGATCAGTTGCACATGTGGCACTTGAGGTTTGGTGTTGTGTCCACGCTTGCAAGTGCATGCTGGTTAAATGTCTAAGCATGCAACTGGTATTCAAATTTTTCAGATTTTTCCCTCGGCTAAAGGTCTTTGCGCACTTCTTACAGATAACCTTGGCCTGATCATGAGGATTTTGTTCAAAAAAGTGCCACACTGCACTCTTCCTACTTTGGCAGACATTTTGCGGCCTAGCACGCTGTGATCTTTTGACCCTCTGGACAAGCTGTCCAGCAACTCTTTTGATGTTTGGAACCTGTCTTTGGAGTGCTCCGGGCCTGCCAGATAACAGCTGTTGCGATGTCGATGTCTGCTGTGGATGCTCCTCATCTGAGCTATTGGAAGCAGCACCCTCTTCCCCCAATGAAAGCCAATCTGGGTCAACAACTGGGTCATCCATCACCTCCTCTTCTATGTCATGTGCACCTTCCTCTGTGTCACCGTGTATGGTGGTATAGTGTGCAGGAAGGGGCACCTGAGTCTCATCAGGGTCAGAATCTGGCTCTGTACACTGCGAGGACAATGTAGTGCTCTGAGTGAATGTACCAGCAGAATCATCCATCAGCGGCTGTGCATCAGTGCACTCCATGTCAGATTCATCTTGGCCTGGGTAATTCACCATTTCACTTGATAATCCAGGCATGGTATGTGAAAACAGCTCCATGGAGTAATCAGTAGTATGGCCTGCGTCATCCTTCAATCTTGGTTGGGGTGAAGGACACAAGGAAAGGTGTGGTTCATGAACATGAGCCTCCAATGACGACTCAGTGCTTTTACTTTTTACAACTGAAGAAGAGGAGGCGATAGAGCTGGAGGCTGAGTCAGCAATGTAAGACAAAACTTTTTCCTGATGCTCTGGCTTTAAAAGCGGTTTGCCAACTCCTAGAAAACTAAGCGTTCGAGGCCTTATGTAGCCAGACAATGACGCAGGCTCAACACCTCCTGCATTCGGTCCTATTTTGCTCTTGCCACTACCATCAGATCCACCACCAATACCATCATTACCAGCTGCCAACCCCCGCCCAATTCCACGGCCTCTTCCACCAGCCTTCCTCATTTTTGGTAGAAATGTAGACAAAATCCAACATACTATATAGTAATGTAAAACAAGGTACAAGGTGTCTATAGGACAGGGGAGATTTTGAATTTCTGCAGACACTTGTGGACACTGGACACTTTTGGATTGTGTGAGGCCCACTGATATCTGAGCGCTATGTGACAGGCTCGATGGCACAGCTGTGACCAAAGTGACTAGAGGATAAGGGAGATTTTGAATCTCTGCACACACTTTTGGACACTGGACACTTTTGGATTGTGTGAGGCCCAATGAATATCTGAGCGCTATGTGACAGGCTCGATGGAACAGCTGTGACCAAAGTGACTAGAGGATAAGGGAGATTTTGAATCTCTGCACACACTTTTGGACACTGGACACTTTTGGATTGTGTGAGGCCCAATGAATATCTGAGCGCTATGTGACAGGCTCGATGGCACAGCTGTGACCAAAGTGACTAGAGGATAAGGGAGATTTTGAATCTCTGCACACACTTTTGGACACTGGACACTTTTGGATTGTGTGAGGCCCAATGAATATCTGAGCGCTATGTGACAGGCTCGATGGCACAGCTGTGACCAAAGTGACTAGAGGAGAAGGGAGATTTTGAATCTCTGCACACACTTTTGGACACTGGACACTTTTGGATTGTGTGAGGCCCAATGAATATCTGAGCGCTATGTGACAGGCTCGATGGCACAGCTGTGACCAAAGTGACTAGAGGATAAGGGAGATTTTGAATCTCTGCACACACTTTTGGACACTGAACACTTTTGGATTGTGTGAGGCCCAATGAATATCTGAGCGCTATGTGACAGGCTCGATGGCACAGCTGTGACCAAAGTGACTAGAGGATAAGGGAGATTTTGAATCTGTGCACACACTTTTGGACACTGGACACTTTTGGATTGTGTGAGGCCCAATGAATATCTGAGCGCTATGTGACAGGCTCGATGGCACAGCTGTGACCAAAGTGACTAGAGGATAAGGGAGATTTTGAATCTCTGCACACACTTTTGGACACTGGACACTTTTGGATTGTGTGAGGCCCAATGAATATCTGAGCGCTATGTCACAGGCTCGATGGCACAGCTGTGACCAAAGTGACTAGAGGATAAGGGAGATTTTGAATCTCTGCACACACTTTTGGACACTGGACACTTTTGGATTGTGTGAGGCCCAATGAATATCTGAGCGCTATGTGACAGGCTCGATGGCACAGCTGTGACCAAAGTGACTAGAGGATAAGGGAGATTTTGAATCTCTGCACACACTTTTGGACACTGGACACTTTTGGATTGTGTGAGGCCCAATGAATATCTGAGCGCTACGTCACAGGCTCGATGGCACAGCTGTGACCAAAGTGACTAGAGGATAAGGGAGATTTTGAATCTCTGCACACACTTTTGGACACTGGACACTTTTGGATTGTGTGAGGCCCAATGAATATCTGAGCGCTACGTCACAGGCTCGATGGCACAGCTGTGACCAAAGTGACTAGAGGATAAGGGAGATTTTGAATCTCTGCACACACATTTGGACACTGGACACTTTTGGATTGTGTGAGGCCCAATGAATATCTGAGCGCTATGTGACAGGCTCGATGGCACAGCTGTGACCAAAGTGACTAGAGGATAAGGGAGATTTTGAATCTCTGCACACACTTTTGGACACTGGACACTTTTGGATTGTGTGAGGCCCAATGAATATCTGAGCGCTATGTGACAGGCTCGATGGCACAGCTGTGACCAAAGTGACTAGAGGATAAGGGAGATTTTGAATCTCTGCACACACTTTTGGACACTGAACACTTTTGGATTGTGTGAGGCCCAATGAATATCTGAGCGCTATGTGACAGGCTCGATGGCACAGCTGTGACCAAAGTGACTAGAGGATAAGGGAGATTTTGAATCTCTGCACACACTTTTGGACACTGGACACTTTTGGATTGTGTGAGGCCCAATGAATATCTGAGCGCTATGTGACAGGCTCGATGGCACAGCTGTGACCAAAGTGACTAGAGGATAAGGGAGATTTTGAATCTCTGCACACACTTTTGGACACTGGACACTTTTGGATTGTGTGAGGCCCAATGAATATCTGAGCGCTATGTCACAGGCTCGATGGCACAGCTGTGACCAAAGTGACTAGAGGATAAGGGAGATTTTGAATCTCTGCACACACTTTTGGACACTGGACACTTTTGAATTGTGTGAGGCCCAATGAATATCTGAGCGCTATGTGACAGGCTCGATGGCACAGCTGTGACCAAAGTGACTAGAGGATAAGGGAGATTTTGAATCTCTGCACACACTTTTGGACACTGGACACTTTTGGATTGTGTGAGGCCCAATGAATATCTGAGCGCTATGTCACAGGCTCGATGGCACAGCTGTGACAAAAGTGACTAGAGGATAAGGGAGATTGGATTGCTTTTAAAAAAGCAGTTTGTGGAGCAGTGGGTAAACAGCAATGCCAGCCTGTCAGGAAGCCTTAAAAGGCAGCCCAACAACCAACACCACTGATACACCACAATATAGCCTCCCCTTGCACTGCACACACAGTGACTGGTGTGTTGTGCAGGCCAAATTGCTAGCAGCAGAAGCAGTTTTTTTTTCTTCTCAGCAGGACAAAAAAAAAAAATTGGGATTGCTTTTAAAAAAGCAGTTTGCAGAGCAGTGGGTAAACAGCAATGCAGGAATGTCAGGAAGCCTTAGAAGGCAGCCCAACAACCAACACCACTGATACACCACTATATAGCCTCCCCTTGCACTGCACACACAGTGACTGGTGTGTTGTGCAGGCCAAATCGCTAGCAGCAGAAGCAGTTTTTTTGTCTTCTTCCCTGCCTAACGCTCTCCCTACAGAATCAGCAGCAACCTCTCCCTATACTGAGATCGGCAGAAGTAAGATGGCGGTCGCGTGCACGCCCTTCTATACCCCCTGTGACGCCCACCAAAGCAAGCCAATCACTTGCATGCCCTTCTGAAAGATGGTGGTGACCCCTGCCTATGTCAACACGTTGCCCACAGTGTCCGTGGATCCTGATTGGCTGAAAAAGAGCGCAAAACAAACTTTTGAAACGCGACTTTGGCGCGTAAGTCGCCGACCTCGTGGCCGACCTCATCCTAGGGTCAGGTTTCGTTTCATGAAACCCGACTTTGCCAAAAGTCGGCGACTTTTGAAATTTTTCGACCCGTTTCGCTCAACTCTACCATTCGATAATTAAATGATGGGAGGCGGCCATAACTATATTTAAAATCACCAAATTGGCTCCATTGAGCAATAGGACAAGACGTTCACAATCCCAATACCCAACCTGAATCTTCTAATCATTTTTTGTATTTATTTATTATATTTATATAGCGCCATTAATTCCACAGCGCTTTACAGACATTATTGGCACTGTCCCCGATGGGGCTCACCATCTAAATTCCCTATCATTATGTCTTTGGAGTGTGGGAGGAAACCGGAGTACCCGGAGGAAACTCACGCAAACACGGGGAGAACATACAAACTCCTCACAGATGTTGTCCTTAGTGGGATTTGAATCCAGGACCACTGAGCCAGTCCCCTATTTACCAAAACCACCATCTCCTGGCACATGTCAAGTACTCGTTATAATATTCATTGCTCATTTTTTTCTACGTGAAAACACATGGAATATCCATGACATCTGAATACATAAATAACTTTATATAGAGATAATATCACAAAACCTCTCACACACTGGATCTAAACCAGGGTGGGAGGAGAGAACACCTTTATGGATTGCTCTGCCAATAAAAATGAGGGGAGCACAAGGCTGGCCTTAGGGTCCCATTTCACCTAGTGACGCACGAGCGATCCCAACAACGATACGACCTGGTAAGGATCGCTGGTGCGTCACTACATGGTCGCTAGTAAGCTGCCAAACAGGCAGATCTCTTCAACGACGCACCAGTGATCCTGACAACAATATGACCTGGTAAGGATCGCTGGTGCATCACTACATGGTTGCTAGTAAGCTGCCAAACAGGCAGATCTCTTCAGCGACGCACCAGTGATCCCGGCAACAATACGACCTGGTAATGATCGCTGTTATGATTGAGTCACCGTAGGAGGCAAAAACAGAAATGCTAGCTAAGTCCAGAAAACCAGAGAAGTTGGCAACTATCAGATTGCAGACCCCTGAACCTATCAACACAACTAGCAGTAGCCGTGGGGGGTTCCTACGATGACCTAGACCCCTCGATCACAGCCGGAGAGATACATAGGCCTAAAGAAGGAAAGGGGAAATCTAACTGCCCCAGAGCAGACCCCAAAGCAATAGGCAGCCCCCCAGATATAATGACGGTGAAGCAAGATGAAAACACTTACACAGACAGAAAGACAGACTGAGCAAAGACGGGGCCAAAAACTACCTAGATAGGAACGGATAGGAAGGCTGCTGTCTGCAATCTGCCAAAACCCTATCAGAGACAAAAGCCAACAAGCTGATATAAAAATGGCCCTGAAGCAACTAAGCTTCAAAAACTAAATCAGCACTCAGGTACTTTCAGAAGACAGAGCTAACGGAATACTGCACACTCCAGCAGGGAGTGTCAGAATCCAAAAAGCAAGAACAACAAAAATAAATCTTAAATGCAAAAAGACAAAGCAGAAAAACTTAGCTTTAGGAGAGCAGGAATCAGACTGGTGTCCAAGAGTCCACAGAGAAATCACCCGCAGGGCAGAAAGGGCGTAGGCTGCCTTATATCCAGTCAGTGACTCCACTCAGCCAATCGTCTTCATTAGTCCCAGGTGCCTGATAATCAAGCTCACTACCTTCCTTCACTAGAATAGGGATTTCACCAGGCCTCAGTGACGGAGGGGAAAATGAACTCACAACAGTACCCCCCCCTTGAGGAGGGGTCACCGAACCCTCAACAACGCTACCAGGGCGATCAGGGTGAGCCCAATGAAAGGCACGCACCAATCTTTTGGCATGAATATCAGAGGCAGAGACCCAGGAATTATTCTCCTGACCATAACCCTTCCACTTAACCAAATACTGGAGTCTCCGTCTAGCCAGACGGGAATCCAGAATTTTCTCTACCTCATATTCCAAGTTACCTTCAACCAATACAGGGTCCGGAGGTGCCACCTCAGGCACAACTGGCTCAACAAACCTCTTCAACAAGGACTTATGGAACACATTATGGATCTTAAATGTGACAGGAAGAGCCAAACGAAAAGAGACCGGATTAATAATCTCCAAAATCTTGTAAGGTCCAATAAATCTAGGCTTAAACTTAGGAGAAGCCACCTTCATAGCAATATTTTTTGATGATAACCACACCATATCACCAATCTTAAACTGGGGACCAATGGTCCTATGTCGATTGGAAAACCACTGGGCCTTTTCCTGGGAGAGAGATAACTTATCCACCACTTGGTCCCAGATCTGGTGCATTCTCTCCACCACAGTGTCAACACCTGGGCAGGCAGAGGGCTCCACCTGCCCTGAAGAAAATCGAGGAAGAAACCCAAAGTTACAAAAAAAAGGTGACATCAAAGTGGCAGAACTAGCTCTATTATTTAAAGCAAATTCTGCCAAGGGCAAAAATGAAACCCAATCATCCCGATCAGCGGAAATAAAACATCTCAAATACGACTCCAAGGTCTGGTTTGTTCTCTGTCTGCCCATTGGTCTGAGGGTGAAAAGCAGAGGAGAAGGACAACTGAATTCCCAACTTGGAACAGAACGTCCTCCAAAATTTAGACACAAATTGAACTCCTCTGTCAGATACAATGTTCTCAGGAATCCCGTGCAAGCGAACCACCTGTTGCAAAAACAGGGGCACCAACTCAGAGGAAGATGGCAACTTAGGGAGTGGTACAAGATGAACCATCTTAGAGAACCTATCACAAATCACCCAAATAACAGTCATTCTTTGAGAGACCGGCATATCAGAGATGAAATCCATTGAAATATGGGTCCATGGCCTCCTGGGGACCGGCAAAGGCATCAACAACCCACTAGAGCGAGAACAAGATTTAGACCGGGAGCAAGTCCCACAGGACTGCACAAAATTCCTGACATCATTAGACAAGGTGGGCCACCAAATAGAGCGACTCACCAGATCTCTAGTACCAAAAATACCTGGATAACCAGCCAATGCAGAGCAATGAACTTCAGACATCACTCTCTTCTTCCACTGGTCAGGAACATACAACTTTCCACTGGGGCAACGCTCAGGTTTGTCCTCCTGGAACTCTTGCAGAGCAAGTCTCAAATCGGGCGAGATGGCAGAAAGAACTACCCCTTCGCCTAAGATGGTAGCAGGCTTGATCACCACAGGAGAATCAGCAAAGAAACTCCTAGAGAGGGTGTCTGCCTTGACATTCTTAGTTCCAGGAAGGAAAGAGACCACAAAATCAAAACGTGTAAAAAACAAGGCCCACCTAGCCTGTCTAGGGTTCAAGCGTTTAGCCGACTCTAGGTAAATCAAATTTTTGTGGTCAGTGAGGACCACAACTTGATGTTTAGCTCCCTCCAACCAATGTCTCCACTCCTCAAATGCCCATTTCATGGCCAACAGTTCCCGATTCCCCACATCATAGTTACGTTCAGATGAAGAGAACTTTCGGGAAAAGAAAGCACAGGGATTCATTTTAGATGTTACCGGATCATTTTGGGACAACACCGCTCCTGCACCAATCTCAGAAGCATCCACCTCTACCTGAAATGGGAGTGAGACATCAGGTTGCCGCAGAACCGGGGCGGAGATAAATCTACGCTTCAGTTCCTGAAAGGAAGCAACCGCCTCCGGAGACCAATTCAACACATCCGCACCCTTCCTGGTCAGGTCAGTCAATGGTTTGGCAATACTAGAAAATTTTGCTATAAATTTCCGATAAAAATTAGCAAAACCCAAAAACTTCTGGAGGGCCTTCAAAGAAGTGGGCTGAACCCAATCATAAATGGCCTGTACCTTGGCCGGGTCCATTTCAATAGTTGACGGAGACAAAATAAATCCCAAAAAAGAAATCCTCTGTACTCCAAAAAGGCATTTTGATCCTTTGACATACAGAGAATTCTCTCTCAAGATCCGGAACACAGTCCGAATATGTTCCACATGAGAATCCCAATCCTTGGAGAAGATCAAAATATCATCCAGATAGATAATCAAAAATTTATCGACAAAGTCTCGGAAAATATCGTTCATGAAGCACTGGAAGACAGAAGGGGCATTAGTGAGCCCAAAAGACATCACCAGGTACTCAAAATGTCCTTCCGGAGTATTAAACGCCGTCTTCCATTCATCCCCCTGCTTAATGCAGATAAGATTATACGCCCCCCTGAGGTCAAGCTTGGTAAACCAGCAAGCACCTCTGACTCTAGAGAATAGATCCAAAATCAGGGGTAACGGATACTGATATTTAATAGTAATTTTATTGAGGGCACGATAATCAATACAAGGCCTTAAAGAACCATCCTTCTTGGCCACAAAAAAAAAACCGGCACCTAAGGGTGAAGAGGATGGTCTAATATGACCCTTCTCCAACGCCTCCTTAATATAGGACCGCATAGCCTCGTGCTCGGGTACAGATAAATTGAAGAGCCGACCCTTAGGAAATTTACACCCCGGGCTTAGTTCAATTGCACAGTCATAACTCCTATGAGGAGGCAAGGATGCAGACTCATTCTCACTAAATACATCATAGAAGTCTGCCAAATAGTCAGGAACCTCATGCGACTGAGGAGAGGTGGAAAAAAACGGAGCCTCACTAAAGGTACACCGGCAACCCCAACTCACCACAGACACAGCCTTCCAATCCAAAACTGGATTATGAATCTGCAACCAGGGAAACCCCAGAACAACGGCATCATGCAGACCATGCAACACCAAAAATCTGCAATTTTCTTGGTGGTCTGGGGCGACCCGCATGACCAACTGGGTCCAAATCTGAGGTTTATTTTTAGCCAGAGGGGTAGCATCAATCCCCCTCAAAGGGATAGGCGTCTGCAGAGGTGTCAATGGAAATCCACAACGTTTAGCAAAATCCAAGTCCATTAGGTTTAGCGCTGCTCCCGAATCCACAAAAGCCTTGGCGGAAAATGTGGACAGGGAACAGATCAGAGTAATCGTCAAAAGAAACTTAGGCTGAACCCCACCAACAGAAAACGTGTGTGCAAAGCGTTTCTCACGTTTAGGACAAACAGAAATAATATGTGAGGCATCTCCACAGAAAAAACACAGCTTATTACGCCTTCTGAATTCCTGACGTTGCGCCTTAGACAAAGCTCTATCACATTGCATAGGTTCAGACGTCTGTTCAACTGGTGGCAACACCTCTCGTGTAATCCTGCGTTCACGTAAACGCCGATCAACCTGAATGGCTAAAGACATAGAATCGTCCAGACCAGAGGGAACAGGAAATCCCACCATAGTATCTTTTACGGCTTCTGACAAACCCTTCCGAAAGAGAGCAGCCAAGGCACTATCATTCCAGGTAGTAAGGACCGCCCACTTTCGGAACTTTTGACAGTACAACTCTGCAGATTCTCGACCCTGGTTCAATGCTAACAGGGTCTTTTCAGCCTGATCAATAGCATCAGGTTCGTCGTACAGCAACCCCAAGGCTTGAAAAAATGCGTTCACATTAGTCAGAATAGGGTCATCTGGTTTCAAAGAAAACGCCCAATCCTGGGGATCGCCGCGCAGCAAAGAGATGACAATTTTAACCTGCTGCGCGGGGCTCCCTGACGAGTTAGGCTTCAAAGCAAAAAATAATTTACAATTATTTTTGAAACTCAAAAATTTAGATCGATCCCCAAAAAATACATCAGGTGTGGGGATCTTTGGTTCAACAGCATGTGAACGAGCAAGATAGGCGGAAATTCCTCGCACTTCAGCAGCGAGCTGCTCCACACGATCAGACACTTGCTTTATCTCCATTGAGAGAAAAAAAAAATTCCCCCTACGGCCTCAGAGATATAGAGGAAAGAATATACACACTACTTTTTTTTTTTTTTTTTTTTTTTTTATAAACACAATTCTTTCCTGCTATTGAGTACCCAAGGATTTGCGGTTCGGCGGGTGATTCTGTTATGATTGAGTCACCGTAGGAGGCAAAAACAGAAATGCTAGCTAAGTCCAGAAAACCAGAGAAGTTGGCAACTATCAGATTGCAGACCCCTGAACCTATCAACACAACTAGCAGTAGCCGTGGGGGGTTCCTACGATGACCTAGACCCCTCGATCACAGCCGGAGAGATACATAGGCCTAAAGAAGGAAAGGGGAAATCTAACTGCCCCAGAGCAGACCACAAAGCAGTAGGCAGCTCCCCAGATATAATGACGGTGAAGCAAGATGAAAACACTTACACAGACAGAAAGACAGACTGAGCAAAGACGGGGCCAAAAACTACCTAGATAGGAACGGATAGGAAGGCTGCTGTCTGCAATCTGCCAAAACCCTATCAGAGACAAAAGCCAACAAGCTGATATAAAAATGGCCCTGAAGCAACTAAGCTTCAAAAACTAAATCAGCACTCAGGTACTTTCAGAAGACAGAGCTAACGGAATACTGCACACTCCAGCAGGGAGTGTCAGAATCCAAAAAGCAAGAACAACAAAAACAAATCTTAAATGCAAAAAGGCAAAGCAGAAAAACTTAGCTTTAGGAGAGCAGGAATCAGACTGGTGTCCAAGAGTCCACAGAGAAATCTCCCACAGGGCAGAAAGGGCATAGGCTGCCTTATATCCAGTCAGTGACTCCACTCAGCCAATCGTCTTCATTAGTCCCAGGTGCCAGATAATCAAGCTCACTACCTTCCTTCACTAGAATAGGGAGTTCACCAGGCCTCAGTGACGGAGGGGAAAATGAACTCACAACAGATCGCTGGTGCGTCACTACATGGTTGCTAGTAAGCTGCCAAACAGGCAGATCTCTTCAACGACGCACCAGTGATCCCGACAACAATATGACCTGGTAAGGATCGCAGGTGCGTTGTCACACAGCAGCGATTCTAAACGATTCCAGGCCGCGTTCCTGAGTTCTGCATCGCCAACGAGGTCGCTCGTCGGCGTCAAATACAGCGATGCATGCTGGCCAGTGGGACGCCAACGATGAAAAAATGGCCCAGGACATACGAGCACGATCAGCGATATCCAGCGGGGGGGGGGGCAGTCGCCGCTATGTGTCCCATGTAGCGAGATCGCAGGCAAAATTGGTGACGCATCAGCGATCCCGCTATGTGAGACAGGGCCTTTACTAATAAACCCCAGACCACCTGACTCTAAGAACATTGCCTTTACCAAAACATCCTGCAGACTTAATTCTAACCGGCCTGGTAATAAATAAATATTAGCATATGAGTCAACATTAACCTTAACCCTGTTCCAGCAGTCTGTTTCTGCCCACTTAGGCAATGTGGAGGTATTCAGAAGAAGCATAAAATTGATGTAATTCTAAACAAGGGGTTACGGAATGAACTTGGACTCAGACTCTTTTGCCTTCGAGGCTAAATCCTATTGGGAAGCATATATTGATTTTGGCTTAGGGGGGCCCCTCTCTTCCCTTTTAGAAGAGTCAGTTTTGAAGTCCTTTCTGAAATTATGTCAATCACACGTCCATATGTTTAATAAATATTCTCACAAGCTGTGAAGTCTGCTTCCCGTCTGCTTTGCTGATTCAGTTCTTGGAGAAGACACCTGACTGCTTAATGAGCATGCAAAACAATCTTTGCTTTATCTGCTGCGAGGGGCAGATTCCACAGCTGTAAGAAGCTCAGTTGGGGATAAGAAGGCTGTCAGTAGGGGTTTTGGCAGAAAAGGAAATAAAATAAGTATGGATTATCACTGTGATGTTTCCAGTGTTTATCATTTTTTCTTAAAACATTTTTTAGTTATAATAAAGAAGAGACATAAACTAAGCTATTATTTTTATCCATCCATCTAACCATTCATTCATCCCAATATCTATCTATCATCTATCGATCTATTATCTATCTATCTAATATCAAATTGACAAATTTTGTGAGTGCTCACCAGCCACAACATGTACTTTTCTTTGTTGGGACCCACACATTATCTTCATCAAATATTCCTGTGTCAAAAGTCTAAATTTTATAAATGCTTTTTATTAGTGCTGGCTCAAACCCGACCTTTACATTTATGAAGGTATTTTTGAAGAATTTTAGTACAGCCCCTTTAAGGCTACTTTCAGACTAGCGTTATGAGGCGCAGCGCAGGGCCGCCACTAAGCTCCGCCCCTGGCCGCACCTCCTTCGGTCAGCTCCTCCTATAGGCGCATGACACTGCATGCAACCAGCATACCCTATATTTAGCGTTGGGTATGCTGGCCGTGCGCTGGTATGATTTTGCCGACGCATGCGCCCTTTTGGCACTGCGCCAAGCGCACAAAAATGCAATACGGTACGTTTGGCACATGTCGGCGCACGCGCCGGCAAAATCATACCAGTGCACGGCCAGCATACCCAATGCTAAATATAGGGTATGCTGATCGCATGCAACGTCATGCGCCCATAAGAGGAGCTGACTGGAGGAGGTGCAGCCAGGGGCGGAGCTTAGCGGCGGCGCTGCACCTCATAACGCTAATCTGAAAGTAGCTTTACATGTCATTTAGAACAAAGAAATAAAAAGTGTAAAGATGGCAACTTTTAAAAGGGCTTCCGCAGACAGGCTTTAACAAGCTACTCAACTCTAGCAAGTTCCAGGGATGCCCCTGGCCACCACCCTTTAATCTTTGTTGAAGGATTTTTTGACTTATGGATTGCTCCTAGGGTTGTGTACATGTAGTGGCTGCTGGCCAGTGTAGTGGGCTTACAAAGAAAAGTCAGAATACCGGGTTAGAAACAGGAGGTAAAGGTCTGGAATAAAAAATGAGTAGCAGTAGGGTAGTTAAAACGCAAGCTGAAGTCTAGGACGGGAATTATCAAGCGGAGTTAGAGTTGACATGCAGGAGTGAACCAGGGTAAATATAACTTATAACTGGCTATTGTTAAAAGGGAGAGAGATGATTTCACTTATTACCTGTCCAGTGCTGGAAGATACAGATGAACTGGAGGAAGGACCACAAGTCCCAGCTGTTTGAAAATTATAGACAAATAAACTGTGTTATTGCATCAATGCCAACAAAATAGCAATGGAGCTGATACAATTTTAGGGATCTGTCCTTCAATGTCAAAGATTCAATGAGTGAAATTGCAAAAAAACACCATTGCGCTACAATATTGGGCTGAAATGGGAAAGAGCTCTCCACCCAATACAGATAAGTATAACGTAAACAGAAATTCTTGGTTTACAAGAAATCAGTCCAGTAGAAAATCTGTAGTGAAACAGCCAGTGTGCCTGTTATATGTCACAAAGTAAAGTGGATAAATCCAGGTGACAAGGTACCTAAACTGATAAAATGGAATATAGCGTGAATCTAGAAGACCGCATCAGCATACTCACAAAAGTAATTAAAACAGCTGTTTAAAACAAACGCAGATGTGTATACTGTCCAAGAGTTTCACCCTACAAATGACGGCTTCTTCTGGGGCTTCAGATATATTGTCACATTACTTCTTCCGAGTCGTGACATTCACAGGGATACCGTAGGTTTCAGTATGGAATTTCAACTGGACTGATTGCTTGTAAACTATGGACTCTGTTTATATTATTCTTTATCTATATTAGGCGGTAAGCTCTGTTCCACTTCTGAATAATGGAAAAATTAAATGCTTGCATCAATCCACCTCATGGCAGACATAGTATTTCTTGGCCAGCCCAGTGTTTCGCCCTACAAATGATGGCTTCTTCTGCGGCTTTAGGTACCTTGTCTCCTGGATTTATCTGCTTTATTTATCTTAATTTTGACATTCACAGGGATACCTCATGTTTAATTATGTATTTTTTTACTGGCCTAATTAATTCTAAACCAAGGACTCATGTTCACATTATCCTTTGTCTATATTAGGCAGTAAGCCCTATTCTATTACTTCACAATGAATAAACAAATGTCTGCAGCAGACCGCCTTATGGCAGATGCAAAATGTGTCGCCTGACCCAGGGTTTCACCCTACAAATGACTGCTTCTTCTGGGGCTTTATGTACCATGTCACTTTACATTATCTGAATTGTGACATTTACAGGAATACCTGGTGGTTCACTATGTCTTTTCTACTGGACTGATTACTTGTAAACCAAGAAATCTTCTCTCATTATTCTTTATCTTTGTTAAGTGGGAAGCTCTCCCCCATTTGTGTCCAATATTTTAGCCTAGTGGGGTGTTTTGTGCAATTTTGTTCAAAAATTAGATTGTAATACATTACCATTGCCCATCGGCTTCCACGGCATCACTTTAGTGACAAAGTCAAGGGAAGTAGGTGTGTGTCAAGACACAGGTTTAACAGTACCTATAGTTATATAGAGAAATGATCACTAGAGTTGAGCGATACCAGCCGATACTTGAAAATATCGGATCGGAATGGATCAGCCGATCTTAAAAAAAAATATCGGTATCGCCGATTCCGATACCGGGAACCAATGCAAGTCAATGGGGCCAAAATATCGGAATTAAAAAAAACCCTTTCTTTCCTTGTAGGTTAATTCTACATGAAGAAAAACAACTAAGAATAATGTAGAATGTATTGTGGGAGGTGGAGGAGACATTAAAGCCATAGAGTTTTAGCCCAATCAAAAGGAATAGCAGGAATTAAACTTTTTTTTTAAAGACGTTAGGAGTTACAAAGATATTGACTATGTTAGCCTCATTTATATTTTGCCAGACATGTATGTCTTCTTCTTCTTTCTTCTTCTTTCTTATTCTTCTTCCCTTTTTTACCTTCTTCTTCTTCTTCTTCTTATTCCTTTTTTTACATTCTTCTTCTTCTTCTTCTTCCTTTTTTTACATTCTTCTACTTCCTTTTTTTACATTCTTCTTCTTCTTCCTTTTTTTACATTCTTCTTCTTATTCCTTTTTTTACATTCTTCTTCTTCTTCCTTTTTTAAATTCTTCTACTTCCTTTTTTTACATTCTTCTTCTTCTTCTTCCTTTTCTTACATTCTTCATATTCTTCTTATTCAACAATTATTATTCTACATATTCAACTTCTTCATCTTCTTCCTATTCTTCTTCATCATATTCTTGTATGTGTCAGGCATTCCTGTAGTTGTTATCTAGAAAAGTTGGAAGTTTACACCTTCCGTTCTGCCTGTCACAAAAGATTTACAACAGGATTTGTCCGCGTTCAGTTTGGCCTGCAGCAGCAGGCCTTTTCCAGGGGCACCACGAGGAGGAACGGACTCACCCCCATACACTGCTTAGTCTTCTTCTGCTTATAAATAAGATAATATCATTTGCTCAGAGTATTAGTCTTATGCTTAATGTTCTTCTGCTTTGTTTTTTTTATGCTTCTTTGTCTTCTCTCTCTTGTTGTTCTGCATCTTGGTGGTTGTCTTCCTGTTCTTTGTCCTCTTGAACCAGCTGACGGTACTGGCACCCGGAGGGGCAGCAGAAGGAACAAGAGCCAATGGCACTACCGAGGACCAGCTGACGGTGCTGGAACCCGGTTACTAAGCAGGAGGTACCTGTGCTACAAAGCACTACCAAGGACCAGCAGACGTTGCCGGAACTCGGATACCGAGATGGAGGCACCTAGGCCAAAGGCTCTGACGAGAACCAGCTGACGGTGCTGGAACCCGGAGGGGTAGCATAAGCTGCAAGAGCAAATGGAAATAGCGAGGACCAGCTGACAGTGCTGGCACCCGCAGGGGCAGCAGAAGGAATAAGAGCCAATGGCACAACCGAGGACCAGCTGACGGTGCTGGAACCCGGTTACTAAGCAGGAGGTACCTGTGCTACAAAGCACTACCAAGGACCAGCAGACGTTGCCGGAACTCGGATACCGAGATGGAGGCACCTAGGCCAAAGGCTCTGACGAGAACCAGCTGACGGTGCTGGAACCCGGAGGGGTAGCATAAGCTGCAAGAGCAAATGGAAATAGCGAGGACCAGCTGACAGTGCTGGCGCCCGGAGGGGCAGCAGAAGGAATAAGAGCCAATGGCACAACCGAGGACCAGCTGACGGTGCTGGAACCCGGTTACTAAGCAGGAGGTACCTGTGCTACAAAGCACTACCAAGGACCAGCAGACGTTGCCGGAACTCGGATACCGAGATGGAGGCACCTAGGCCAAAGGCTCTGACGAGAACCAGCTGACGGTGCTGGAACCCGGAGGGGTATCAGAAGTTACCCCTGAAAAGTAAAGTTGGCATGCCGCAAGCTGGCCGCAGTTACCGAATCACACAGTCCTACAGGGGGTGCTTGTCCTACTGGCACTATGGAACAAGCCTTTCTTACCAGAACCCGCAGTCCACATAGGAAGCACCTAAACTGCTGGCACCCTAGCCTCGGCTAACCCAACCGCAACACGACATGGCAACTTGGGGTGGCAAACTGACATTGACACTTCCCGGAAACAGCAGGCAGTGATGTGCTGTCAATTGGGAGGCAGCAGGACAGATTGCCATCAAAACAGCAGGGGAACAGCTGACGTTACTGAACCCCACAAACACAGGAGCTAGTGTTTTACTCTGTGAAGACGGCACTTCCGAGCAACAACTGGCTGTGTTGAAGCCCAGGGACAAGCACGGAGCAGGCTGAGGCTGCATTGAAGAAATTTTAAGATCGGTTGTAGACTACTAATTTTAACCAAGCTCCACTTAGGCCTGTGGCTTCACTGATTTTCGTATTTCCCCTGTCCTCCAACCCCGCCAGTTACAGCTCCGAAGTGGCGTCTGCACAATCCACACTTGTTCCTGTGTTACAGGTGTTCAGTCCGGTCAGTTAATCCCCTGATGTGTGTCCGGCAATGTCGCCTGCTCTGTCCACATTCCATATGGGAATGTGGACAGAGCAGGCGACATTGCCGGACACACATCAGGGGATTAACTGACCGGACTGAACACCTGTAACACAGGATGGGAATGTGGACAGAGCAGGCGACATTGCCGGACACACATCAGGGGATTAACTGACCGGACTGAACACCTGTAACACAGGAACAAGTGTGGATTGTGCAGACGCCACTTCGGAGCTGTAACTGGCAGGGTTGGAGGACAGGGGAAATACGAGAGACAGTGGAGCCACAGGCCTAATTGGAGCACGGTTAAAAATCAGTAGTGGTACGACTGTATAGGCAGCAGGAGACTGCCATCTACACAGCAGGGGATCAGCTGACGTTACTGAACCCCACTGAGACACGGGAGCAAGTGTCTCTTTCCGTGTGGACGGCACTTCCGAACTACAACTGGCTGTGTTGAAGCCCAGGAAATTGGAGGGTGTAGGCAGAGGCCTACTGTATTTTGAATGAGGTGACAGCAGGAGAGACTGCCATCCACACAGCAGGGGATCAGCTGACGTTACTGAACCCCACTGAGACACGGGAGCAAGTATATCTTTCCGTGTGGACGGCACTTCCGAACTACAACTGGCTGTGTTGAAGCCCAGGAAATTGGAGGGTGTAGGCAGAGACCTACTGTATTTTGAATGACGTGACAGCAGGAGAGACTGCCATCCACACAGCAGGGGATCAGCTGACGTTACTGAACCCCACTGAGACACGGGAGCAAGTATCTCTTTCCGTGTGGACGGCACTTCCGAACTACAACTGGCTGTGTTGAAGCCCAGGAAATTGGAGGGTGTAGGCAGAGGCCTACTGTATTTTGAATGAGGTGACAGCAGGAGAGACTGCCATCCACACAGCAGGGGATCAGCTGACATTACTGAACCCCACTGAGACACGGGAGCAAGTATCTCTTTCCGTGTGGACGGCACTTCCGAACTACAACTGGCTGTGTTGAAGCCCAGGAAATTGGAGGGTGTAGGCAGAGGCCTACTGTATTTTGAATGAGGTGACAGCAGGAGAGACTGCCATCCACACAGCAGGGGATCAGCTGACGTTACTGAACCCCACTGAGACACGGGAGCAAGTATCTCTTTCCGTGTGGACGGCACTTCCGAACTACAACTGGCTGTGTTGAAGCCCAGGAAATAGGAGGGTGTAGGCAGAGGCCTACTGTATTTTGAATGAGGTGACAGCAGAAGAGACTGCCATCCACACAGCAGGGGATCAGCTGACGTTACTGAACCCCACTGAGACACGGGAGCAAGTATCTCTTTCCGTGTGGACGGCACTTCCGAACTACAACTGGCTGTGTTGAAGCCCAGGAAATTGGAGGGTGTAGGCAGAGGCCTACTGTATTTTGAATGAGGTGACAGCAGGAGAGACTGCCATCCACACAGCAGGGGATCAGCTGACGTTACTGAACCCCACTGAGACACGGGAGCAAGTATCTCTTTCCGTGTGGACGGCACTTCCGAACTACAACTGGCTGTGTTGAAGCCCAGGAAATTGGAGGGCATAGGCAGAGACCTACTGTATTTTGAATGAGGTGACAGCAGGAGAGACTGCCATCCACACAGCAGGGGATCAGCTGACGTTACTGAACCCCACTGAGACACGGGAGCAAGTATCTCTTTCCGTGTGGACGGCACTTCCGAACTACAACTGGCTGTGTTGAAGCCCAGGAAATTGGAGGGTGTAGGCAGAGGCCTACTGTATTTTGAATGAGGTGACAGCAGGAGAGACTGCCATCCACACAGCAGGGGATCAGCTGACATTACTGAACCCCACTGAGACACGGGAGCAAGTATCTCTTTCCGTGTGGACGGCACTTCCGAACTACAACTGGCTGTGTTGAAGCCCAGGAAATAGGAGGGTGTAGGCAGAGGCCTACTGTATTTTGAATGAGGTGACAGCAGGAGAGACTGCCATCCACACAGCAGGGGATCAGCTGACGTTACTGAACCCCACTGAGACACGGGAGCAAGTATCTCTTTCCGTGTGGACGGCACTTCCGAACTACAACTGGCTGTGTTGAAGCCCAGGAAATAGGAGGGTGTAGGCAGAGGCCTACTGTATTTTGAATGAGGTGACAGCAGGAGAGACTGCCATCCACACAGCAGGGGATCAGCTGACGTTACTGAACCCCACTGAGACACGGGAGCAAGTATCTCTTTCCGTGTGGACGGCACTTCCGAACTACAACTGGCTGTGTTGAAGCCCAGGAAATAGGAGGGTGTAGGCAGAGGCCTACTGTATTTTGAATGAGGTGACAGCAGGAGAGACTGCCATCCACACAGCAGGGGATCAGCTGACGTTACTGAACCCCACTGAGACACGGGAGCAAGTATCTCTTTCCTTGTGGACGGCACTTCCGAACTACAACTGGCTGTGTTGAAGCCCAGGAAATTGGAGGGTGTAGGCAGAGGCCTACTGTATTTTGAATGAGGTGACAGCAGGAGAGACTGCCATCCACACAGCAGGGGATCAGCTGACGTTACTGAACCCCACTGAGACACGGGAGCAAGTATCTCTTTCCGTGTGGACGGCACTTCCGAACTACAACTGGCTGTGTTGAAGCCCAGGAAATAGGAGGGTGTAGGCAGAGGCCTACTGTATTTTGAATGAGGTGACAGCAGGAGAGACTGCCATCCACACAGCAGGGGATCAGCTGACGTTACTGAACCCCACTGAGACACGGGAGCAAGTATCTCTTTCCGTGTGGACGGCACTTCCGAACTACAACTGGCTGTGTTGAAGCCCAGGAAATAGGAGGGTGTAGGCAGAGGCCTACTGTATTTTGAATGAGGTGACAGCAGGAGAGACTGCCATCCACACAGCAGGGGATCAGCTGATGTTACTGAACCCCACTGAGACACGGGAGCAAGTATCTCTTTCCGTGTGGACGGCACTTCCGAACTACAACTGGCTGTGTTGAAGCCCAGGAAATAGGAGGGTGTAGGCAGAGGCCTACTGTATTTTGAATGAGGTGACAGCAGGAGAGACTGCCATCCACACAGCAGGGGATCAGCTGACGTTACTGAACCCCACTGAGACACGGGAGCAAGTATCTCTTTCCGTGTGGACGGCACTTCAGAACTACAACTGGCTGTGTTGAAGCCCAGGAAATTGGAGGGTGTAGGCAGAGGCCTACTGTATTTTGAATGAGGTGACAGCAGGAGAGACTGCCATCCACACAGCAGGGGATCAGCTGACGTTACTGAACCCCACTGAGACACGGGAGCAAGTATCTCTTTCCGTGTGGACGGCACTTCCGAACTACAACTGGCTGTGTTGAAGCCCAGGAAATAGGAGGGTGTAGGCAGAGGCCTACTGTATTTTGAATGAGGTGACAGCAGGAGAGACTGCCATCCACACAGCAGGGGATCAGCTGACGTTACTGAACCCCACTGAGACACGGGAGCAAGTATCTCTTTCCGTGTGGACGGCACTTCCGAACTACAACTGGCTGTGTTGAAGCCCAGGAAATTGGAGGGTGTAAGCAGAGGCCTACTGTATTTTGAATGAGGTGACAGCAGGAGAGACTGCCATCCACACAGCAGGGGATCAGCTGACGTTACTGAACCCCACTGAGACACGGGAGCAAGTATCTCTTTCCGTGTGGACGGCACTTCCGAACTACAACTGGCTGTGTTGAAGCCCAGGAAATTGGAGGGTGTAGGCAGAGGCCTACTGTATTTTGAATGAGGTGACAGCAGGAGAGACTGCCATCCACACAGCAGGGGATCAGCTGACGTTACTGAATCCCACTGAGACACGGGAGCAAGTATCTCTTTCCGTGTGGACGGCACTTCCGAACTACAACTGGCTGTGTTGAAGCCCAGGAAATAGGAGGGTGTAGGCAGAGGCCTACTGTATTTTGAATGAGGTGACAGCAGGAGAGACTGCCATCCACACAGCAGGGGATCAGCTGACGTTACTGAACCCCACTGAGACACGGGAGCAAGTATCTCTTTCCATGTGGACG
The DNA here is from genome assembly GCF_039654945.1 of Dendrobates tinctorius. Taxonomy (NCBI): domain Eukaryota; kingdom Metazoa; phylum Chordata; class Amphibia; order Anura; family Dendrobatidae; genus Dendrobates; species Dendrobates tinctorius. Next base: position 12,110,907 of record NW_027361677.1, read on the forward strand.
GCACCTCCGAGCTACAACTGGCTGAGTTGAAGCCCAGGAAATAGGAGGGTGTAGGCAGAGGCCTACTGTCTTTGGAATGCGGAGACAGCAGGAGAGACTGCCATCTCCACAGCAGGGGAACAGCTGGCATTGCTGAACCCCACTAACACTTGAACGAATGTGTTTGGCTCTGTGGAGACGACACTTCTGAACACCAACTGACGCTGTTGGAGCCCAGGATTAGGCGAGGAGCAGGCTGGGGCCTACTGGATTTTTGCAGGTGAAGGCAGCAGGAGACTTGCCATCTCCACAGCAGGGGAACAGCTGGCAGTGCTGAACCCCACTAACACTTGAACGAATGTGTTTTGCTCTGTGGAGACGACACTTCTGAACACCAACTGACGCTGTTGGAGCCCAGGATTAGGCGAGGAGCAGGCTGGGGCCTGTTGTTTTTGGCAGGTGAAGGCAGCAGGAGACTTGCCATCTCCACAGCAGGGGAACAGCTGGCAGTGCTGAAACCCACTAACACTCGAACGAATGTGTTTGGCTCTGTGGAGACGACACTTCTGAACACCAACTGACGCTGTTGGAGCCCAGGATTAGGCGTGGAGCAGGCTGGGGCCTACTGGATTTTGGCAGGTGAAGGCAGCAGGAGACTTGCCATCTCCACAGCAGGGGAACAGCTGGCAGTGCTGAAACCCACTAACACTCTAACGAATGTGTTTGGCTCTGTGGAGACGACACTTCTGAACACCAACTGACGCTGTTGGAGCCCAGGATTAGGCGAGGAGCAGGCTGGGGCCTACTGGATTTTGGCAGGTGAAGGCAGCAGGAGACTTGCCATCTCCACAGCAGGGGAACAGCTGGCAGTACTGAACCCCACTAACACTTGAACGAATGTGTTTGGCTCTGTGGAGACGACACTTCTGAACACCAACTGACGCTGTTGGAGCCCAGGATTAGGCGAGGAGCAGGCTGGGGCCTGTTGTTTTTGGCAGGTGAAGGCAGCAGGAGACTTGCCATCTCCACAGCAGGGGAACAGCTGGCAGTGCTGAAACCCACTAACACTCGAACGAATGTGTTTGGCTCTGTGGAGCCGACACTTCTGAACACCAACTGACGCTGTTGGAGCCCAGGATTAGGCGTGGAGCAGGCTGGGGCCTACTGGATTTTGGCAGGTGAAGGCAGCAGGAGACTTGCCATCTCCACAGCAGGGGAACAGCTGGCAGTGCTGAACCCCACTAACACTCTAACGAATGTGTTTGGCTCTGTGGAGACGACACTTCTGAACACCAACTGACGCTGTTGGAGCCCAGGATTAGGCGAGGAGCAGGCTGGGGCCTGTTGTTTTTGGCAGGTGAAGGCAGCAGGAGACTTGCCATCTCCACAGCAGGGGAACAGCTGGCAGTGCTGAAACCCACTAACACTCGAACGAATGTGTTTGGCTCTGTGGAGACGACACTTCTGAACACCAACTGACGCTGTTGGAGCCCAGGATTAGGCGTGGAGCAGGCTGGGGCCTACTGGATTTTGGCAGGTGAAGGCAGCAGGAGACTTGCCATCTCCACAGCAGGGGAACAGCTGGCAGTGCTGAAACCCACTAACACTCTAACGAATGTGTTTGGCTCTGTGGAGACGACACTTCTGAACACCAACTGACGCTGTTGGAGCCCAGGATTAGGCGAGGAGCAGGCTGGGGCCTACTGGATTTTGGCAGGTGAAGGCAGCAGGAGACTTGCCATCTCCACAGCAGGGGAACAGCTGGCAGTGCTGAACCCCACTAACACTTGAGCGAATGTGTTTGGCTCTGTGGAGACGACACTTCTGAACACCAACTGACGCTGTTGGAGCCCAGGATTAGGCGAGGAGCAGGCTGGGGCCTGTTGTTTTTGGCAGGTGAAGGCAGCAGGAGACTTGCCATCTCCACAGCAGGGGAACAGCTGGCATTGCTGAACCCCACTAACACTTGAACGAATGTGTTTGGCTCTGTGGAGACGACACTTCTGAACACCAACTGACGCTGTTGGAGCCCAGGATTAGGCGAGGAGCAGGCTGGGGCCTACTGGATTTTGGCAGGTGAAGGCAGCAGGAGACTTGCCATCTCCACAGCAGGGGAACAGCTGGCAGTGCTGAACCCCACTAACACTTGAACGAATGTGTTTGGCTCTGTGGAGACGACACTTCTGAACACCAACTGACGCTGTTGGAGCCCAGGATTAGGCGAGGAGCAGGCTGGGGCCTGTTGTTTTTGGCAGGTGAAGGCAGCAGGAGACTTGCCATCTCCACAGCAGGGGAACAGCTGGCAGTGCTGAAACCCACTAACACTCGAACGAATGTGTTTGGCTCTGTGGAGACGACACTTCTGAACACCAACTGACGCTGTTGGAGCCCAGGATTAGGCGTGGAGCAGGCTGGGGCCTACTGGATTTTGGCAGGTGAAGGCAGCAGGAGACTTGCCATCTCCACAGCAGGGGAACAGCTGGCAGTGCTGAACCCCACTAACACTTGAACGAATGTGTTTGGCTCTGTGGAGACGACACTTCTGAACACCAACTGACGCTGTTGGAGCCCAGGATTAGGCAAGGAGCAGGCTGGGGCCTGTTGTTTTTGGCAGGTGAAGGCAGCAGGAGACTTGCCATCTCCACAGCAGGGGAACAGCTGGCAGTGCTGAAACCTACTAACACTCGAACGAATGTGTTTGGCTCTGTGGAGACGACACTTCTGAACACCAACTGACACTGTTGGAGCCCAGGATTACGCATGCCGCATGCAGAGGCCAATGGGCAGCGGTTTTTATGGAGGTTGTGGACTACTACTGATTCTAACCATGCTCCACTTAGGCCTCTGCCTCCACTGTCTCTACTATTTACCCTGGCCTCCAACCCCGCCAGCTACATCTCTGAAGTGGCGTCAGCACAATCTACACTTGTTCCTGTGTTACTGGTGCTCAGTCCCGTCAGTTGATCCCCTGATGTTTGTCCGGCAAGTTCGCCAGCTCTGTCCTCATTCCCACTACTGGTTATGGGAATGTGGACAGAGCAGGAGACCTTGCCGGACACACATCAGGGGATAAACTGATGGGACTGAGCCACAGGAACACAGGAACAAGTGTAGATTGTGCTGACGCCACTTCAGAGATGTAGATGGCAGGGTTGGAGGTCAGGGGAAATAGTAGAGACAGTGGAGCCAGAGACCTAAGTTGGGCACGGTTAAAAATCAGTAGTGGTTTGAATGTTGATGGAGCTGGTGACTTTGCCGTCCACACAGCAGGGGATCAGCTGGCATTACTGAACCCCACTAACACAGGAGCTAGTGTGTTTCTCTGTGCAGACGACACATCTGAGCGACAACTGGCTGTGTTGAAGCACAGGGATTATAGTTCAGGTGGTAGAAAAATGAACACACCAGCAGACCTGGATACAGTTGCCAACCACTAATTTAGTCTGTAAGAGGAATGGCAAAGTCTTTGGAGATCCAGGCCTTGTTCATTTTCAGAAAAGTCAGCCGGTCAACATTATCGGAAGATAGTCGCGTGCGACGGTCTGTTAGTACACCACCTGCGGCACTAAAGACACGTTCCGATAATACACTGGCAGCAGGGCAAGCCAGCACCTCCAATGCATACTGGCTAAGCTCTGGCCATGTATCCAGCTTAGAGACCCAAAACTTGAAGGGGGAAGAGCCATCTGGGAGTACAGCGACAGGGCAAGACATGTAGTCTGACACCATCTGACGGAAGCGTTGCCTCCTGCTGACTCGAGGCGTCGCTGATGGTGTAGACAATTGTGGTGGACACACAAAACTTTGCCACATTTGGGCCATAGTGGTCTTGCCTTGTGCTGCGGCGCTGCCTCTGCTCCCTCTTTGTGCAGAGTTTCCTCCACTGCCTCGACGCACAGAGCTGCTTTTTAAAGCACTAGCAACAATGCTGTCGGGTGGAATGGAAAACATTATGGACTGCACCAGTGACTCTTCGTACTCCCGCATTTTACGCTCCCGGTTCAACGTTGGTATGAGCCTTTGTACGCTGTCCCGGTAGCGAGGATCTAGGAGGGTGTACACCCAATAATCAGCCGAGACGAGAATGTGGGCGATGCGGCGGTCGTTTCTCAGGCACTGCAGCATGAAATCAACCATGTGCTGCAGACTCCCAACTGCCAAAGAACCGCTGTCCCCTGTTTGAGGCGTGACCTCGGCCTGCTCTGCATCACCCCACCCTCGCTGTACATACTGAGTAGAGGTTTGTGTACCTCCCTCCTCTGGAGAGATGTCTTCCTCCTCCATCGACTCCTCCTCATCCTCCTCACAAAGTGTCCCCTGCCTAGGCCTTTGTGAGGAAACACGTAGCGCAGACTGTCCAGAAGCAGATGGCATTTGGGACTCCTCATCCTCCACCTCTTCCGAAACCTCATCCCTTAGTGCTTGCAGTGTTTGTTGAAGCAGGCAGATAAGGGGGACAGTCATGCTGACTAGTGCATCATCTGCACTCGCCATCCGCGTGGGTTCATCGAAGGCACGCAAAACGAGGCAGATGTCCTTCATAGAGGCCCACTCAATGGTGCTGAAGTGTGAACGGCGCACAGTGCGACTTGTTTGCGCCTGATGCAGCTGGTACTCCATGACTGCTGCCTGCTGCTCACACAACCGCTCCAACATATGTAACGTTGAATTCCACCGGGTGGGTAGGTCACATATGATGCGATGTTCCGGAAGGCCAAATCGTCGCTGCAGAGCAGCGAGGCGCGATCTTGCCGTGCTGGAACGTCGCAAGTGAGCGCACTCTATGCAGACCTTGTGCAACAGTGCATCAAGATCCGGATAGTCCCTCAGAAAGCTCTGCACGACCAAGTTAAGAACATGTGCCAGACATGGGATGTGTGTGAGGTTGCCTAGGCCAAGAGCTGCCACCAGATTTCGGCCATTGTCACACACTACCAAGCCCGGCTGGAGATTCGCTGGCCCAAACCACACATCGCTCTCCAGCTTGATAGCATTCCAGAGCTCCTGCGCTGTGTGGCTTCGATTCCCCAAAGAAATTAATTTGAGTACAGCCTGTTGACGTTTGGCCACGGCTGTGCTCATATCGGTCGTAACAGGCTCCTGCTCTGCTGTTTCTGAGGAACTTGAGTAGGAGGAGGAGTCTATGTGTACAGACTGGAGTCCTGCAATCCGTGGCGTTGGAAGAACACGTACAGCGCCACTCTCCAGATCCGTACCCGGCTCCACAACATTGACTCAGTGGGCAGTGAGGGAAAGGTATCGTCCCTGTCCATGGTTACTGGTCCACGCATCGGTGGTCAGGTGGACCTTGCTACTAACGGCGTTTAGTAGCGCATGTTTTATTTTGCCCTCAACATGTTTCTGCAGGGCAGGGACGGCTCGCCTGCTGAAATAAAAGCGGCTGGGCACGTTGTATTGGGGGACTGCCAATGCCATTAAGTCCCGGAAGGTGTCAGTGTCCACCAGCCTGAATGACAGCATTTCAACTGCCAGAAGTTTGGCAATGCCAGCATTCAGAGACTGTGCTCGGGGATGGTTTGCCGAGTAAGGGCGCCTTTTATCCCATGCCTGTGCTACCGATGGCTGTGATGGATGGGAACGTGCTGCTATGGGTGTAATCTGACAGGGTATCCGGACAACAGTGGCAGAGGTTCTTCCTTGGCGATCCTGTGAGGAAGCCGAACCAGCAGTGTGTGAGCTGGAGGAAGAGGCCCCAACACGAACTGAAGAGGTGGTAGGTGGTGCTGTACGTTGGCCTACGTCTTCAGGGTGTCTCTGCAACTCCAACTCGTGCTTGGTGCGCACATGTTTCCACATATTTGTGGTATTGAGGTTGCTGACATTTCTCCCTCTTTTGACTCTCTGATGACACAGCTTGCATTTGACAAAGCAAATGTCATCTGCAACTGTGTCAAAAAAGGACCACGCACTGCAACTCTTGGGAGCGCCCGGTTTGCCTTTGGAATGAGGAATGCTCCTAACGGGTGCCGAAGTGGAGGGTACAGGCAACCAAGTCTTCCCCCTCCCTCTGCCTCCTGTTTTGGCCGGGGAATCTCTTCCTCCGAGCTGCTCCCACCACCTTCCTGTTCCTCACGCCATGATGGGTCAAGGACCTCATCATCTTCCCTCCCCTCTTCAAACAGCTGCTTCTCCGGGGTTGTCTCGCCAGCACCGTACGCACCAGAAAGTGGCAACTGAGTCTCGTCATCATCTGATGCGTACTGAGGTGTGCTGACCATAGGCACTGGCCCACTCGCCTCTTCAGATTCAGAGGGACAAAGAAGTTGCGCATCACTGCATACTCCCTCTTCTTCACATTCAGGAATGCTGCTTGGCTGGCCCCCTCTTTCCAAGCCAACAGATTCCGAGAACAGAAGTAGAGACTGTGATGGCTCCTGTCCATGTCTCTCTGACTGCCTGGGCACTTTGGCAGGTGGTGAAGAGACAGATGGTTGCTCTTCGGTGCTCTGACCCTGAGAGGATGCGGAAGTAATTGAAGTCGATGCGTTAGCTGCCATCCATCCGACAACGGCTTCAATTTGTTCCTCCCGCAGCAGTGGGGTACGTTGAGGTCCTACAAAGCTGCGCATAAAGGACTGTTGCCTGCTAAAACTGGGGGATGCTGATCCACTGGTGCCCGCAGCAGGCCCAGAATCCCCACGTCCTCTACCTGTAGAATCCCCACGTCCTCTCCCTGCAGAATCCCCACTTCATCTCCCTGCTGAAACTCCACGCCCACGCCCACGCGCCTTACTCCCTGCCTTCTTCATCTTGCAAGACTGCTTAAGATAGGCAGAAAAGTACAAAGGGGGGCCTTAGTGTGCTTATTCCTGAACAGCTGGTTACAGGTACAAGAAACACTAATTTTATGAAGTGTGTGTGTGTGGACTACACTTTAATAGGAGCTGATGTGGCCTACACAAGTTCCAAATGTAGTGTTTGGTGAACTTTTTTTGTGGTTTCTTTGTTGGAAACAAACTCAAAGTATGTGAACAAAGAATTGAAACTGATAGTATCACCAACTTTTTGGAGCTATTACAATGCAGGCAGGTAACCTACAATGCAAAAGATGAGGCTCCAAAAAAATTGGGTAATACTAATCTGGCTGCGCCGGCAGGGCACAAGCCAGAAAAAAAGGCTCCTCTATCTACTCCTATATAGTGTTTGCAACCAACCAATGTTGATGGATACGGATGGATGCACACTAATAGGAGAAGAAAAAATGAGCTGCACTCAAAGACAAATATGTGTGAGGCAGTGACGCACGTTGAGCGTCCTACAACCAGACGTAGCTGCAGGACACTCTAGTCAGCGTGAGCTGCACTCACACACAGTCAGAGACCTCTCAGACAGCCGTCAACAGTGCAGCTAAGTGGGCACTGGCACTGACAGGCTGCAGAAAGGCTCTGCTGTGTACTCCTATATAGTGTTTGCAACCACCGTAGATGGAGACGGATGGATGCACACTAACAGAAGAAAAAATGAGCTGCACTCAAATAAAAATATGTGTGAGGCACTGACGCACGCTGAGCGTCCTACAGCCAGACGTAGCTGCAGGACACACTACTCAGCGTGAGCTGCACTCACACACAGTCAGAGACCTCTCAGACAGCCGTGAACAGTGCAGCAAAGTGGACACTAGCACTGAAAGGCTGCAGAAAGGCTCCGCTGTCTACTACTAGTGTTTGCAACCAACGTATATGGATACGGATGGAAGCACACTAGATTGAAATTATGTAAAAAATGCAGCTCAAAAAATAAAAGATGTATGAGGCAGCAGTGATCACACTGGGTGGCCTACAGCCTGACGTGGCTGCAGGACCCACTCCACAGCGTGAGCTGCACTCACACAGCCCTTGCAGACAGCTGTGAACACTGCTGCTAGGGCAAAGAAGGCTACAGTGGTGGTTTATGTAGCCTGGGTAAAGCACTAGAAGTTTGGTGGAATCGCTATTTCTAACTGTCCCTCACAGTCTTCTACAGCAGCCTGTCCCTAACTGAATTCACAGCAGAGTGACCAGAAATGGCGGCTGCGGTGGCTTTTATAGTGCATCATGACATCATTTCGGCAGCCAATCACAGCCATGCCAATAGTTAACATGCCTACATGCCTAACAGGATGTGCCCACACTTCGGAGGATTCCCATTGGCTTAATCAAAGCAAGCAGGCTCATAGCATGATGGGAACTTCCGATTCCGATTCCGGAATCCGATATGACAAAAGTATCGGAAGTCCGTATCGGAATTCCGATACCGCTAATATCGGCCGATACCCGATACTTGCGGTATCGGAATGCTCAACACTAATGATCACTAAAAAATGATTATAGTCCGAGAAACTACACTATATGAGCAGTTACCTTCAGAAATCTGCACTGCAATCAATTCTCTAAAAGATTCATTAGCGACTTTGCTCTAAATAGCGGTACAGACTGGTTTGGTCCTCCTCGAGGATCTGTACTAGTCACAACACAGGGTATAAATATTTCCCCAAGTGTTACTCCGCCATATATTAATGTCTGTGACCCAAAGATGAACTTATGTCTTTAAGAATCCCTTTTTTTACCATAACACACAAATTCTTCAATTGACTAATGTTTCTGTGCCTTGCGTAAAGACGAGGACAAACATGCGGATAGATTGATTGCTTTTACATTGCTTCTTTCTAAATCCATATTAATATCATTGTTCTCTTTTGCAATGATGTAAAATGTAGATTACGGTAAAAAAAAAATGACAATCCCAGAGACGGCATAGCTGGTGATCCTTTTGTGGAAGGATGTAATACGGATAGATGAAAGGACTGCATAGCGGGTTTACCTGTCCTAAGCTGCTATGAATCTTATGTTTTCATCAATTTTCTCTAATGATCCTATCTCAGTTTTAAAATCCATGAGCAGAACTCAGTGGCCATTGCCTCCCACTAAGCCACTATATAACAAGTTTAATAGTTCGGCACTGCACACTTATTACTCATGTATTTCACTCTCGGTTGACACAGTTGTTCCAAGTTAGCCACCGATAAAATAAAAAATAAGGCTCTTTTTAACAGGGGAATAAAAAAACATAAGCCAGCTGAAAAAGTTTTCGGCAATTTTGAGATATTATATTTTTTTGGATACATTATTCAAACAAAAGGGGAAGACGATATATAAGACCCAGCAATATAATTAATAGAATTAATAATGATGATGTAAAAATTGATTCGGCATTCCAAAATTGATCCAAAGAAAATAAGAATGCTGTATAAAAGATTTTGACGTTTCGACCGATTACAAGGCCTTCATCAGAACAGTGGAACATTCTCAAAAATAGTGAGTCGTGGCGCCGTGGTAAAGCCGTGGTAAAGCACTACCGTGCACAGGATATGGCGCTCGTTATAATTAAAAGAATTAATTATCAAATACTAATCTAAAGTTAATTATAATTGTAAAATATTGTAAAATTTCCTAAGACCAGAAAATCATTTTTTAAGGGAATTTGTCAGCTTATTCAAGCTATTCGAACCATGGGTGTTTCAGAGAAAAACAAAGTTGGAAGTTCCGCTGTGGAGAAAGTGACAAGTCCAAGAGACAGGTTTGAACAGTAGACTTCTCCCTACCAGACTGACACATACATAAGTGGAGGCAGGTCAGTCTAGCTGACAGGACAGTGAGAGACCATGATTAAGACCTCACGGTCGAAACGCGTCAGTCACAAGCCATACTGGGCTTCCCATTGTATCCACTACATGTCCTTTTAATGTTTCTACAATAAGCGTGAAGTTTTGTTTCCTGACCACGCTGGAGAACTTTTTCAGATACAGTAACTTGCCTCTTGGACTAGTCATTTTGACCAAGGTTGGGCCTTCAACTATATTTTTCTACAAAACACCACAGTATTTCGGAGTAAAACCTAGATTTAGAATGTAAAAGCTGATCTCTGGACCATAGGCAGCATGAACCTGCTGAAAAGTTCCCTTTAGAGGTGTTGTCATATAATTGGGCTGGCCAACATGGTGGTTAGCACTATTGTTTCTGTATCACTGGGGACCTAGGTTAAATTCCACCAAGGACAACATCTACAATAAGTTTTTACCTTCTCCCTGTGTTTGTGTGTATTTCTTTCAGATTCCCCAATTTAACATCACACTCCAAAGACACACTGATGGGGAGTATAGATTGTGAGCCACAATGGTGGCCATGATGATGATATTTGTAAAGAGCTGTGGAAATTAATGACTCACCTTCAGTGAGTAAAATGAATAAACAATTGTATCACCTATCTAAAGGAGAGGTTAAAAATGTATGATCATGTAGAGTCTGACCAATTTGATCTCAAGCAATCATATTCCGCAGCGCTATGATCTTCTGTGTGACTATAACAGTAGTATGCATGTATGGGAGCCATAGAAGGGGATTTGCGGTGTCACATATGCATGCAACCAATTGTTAAGCACCTGTCCCGGGTATCCATGAGTCTGTTGCCATCTGTTGTGATACACGTCTGGTTTGGTACGTTGCTGGCGTGGCCTGATGACCTCATCTGCCTAGTCCTATTTAAGGTCCTCTAAGACACACACCTGTGTCTTAGGATGAAGACTATATGTTTAGTATGTTTGGTGGGATCCACCTTCAGCTTCTATTGGATACACCTTGCTAGATATTTGCATCACTTTTGCCTTGTTGGTTGTTCCTCAGCCATCCACCACCTGGATTCGCCCCTCGTTTGCAATAAGTTGCTGTTCTGTTGTTGGACTCTGTTCATACTAAACCTTCAATTGTGTTCTACACCTTCTGTCTCCATGGATTGCTGCTTCAGACATCCCTGCATACTCTCTGTACCTGTCCTACTGTGGTCTCTAGTGTGCCAAGTTCTTGCTCCACATGTGCCTTCCTGCTTGCTGCATGAACAACCGGGGCTTGTGAGAGCAACCGGACCTGAGGCACAGTGGATTCACCACACCTGGTGAGAATAATTTTGGGAGGTTGAACTGACGGATAGATCTGCCTGTGGTAAGAGGCAGAGGGGTAGCCCAGTGTAGGTACAAAAGAGCTGAGACTAAGAGAAAAAGGTGCCGTGTTGTAATTTAACCATTAGAGGGCAGTGGGGAGTGTAGGAGTGTGACTGTGTAACTGCTATTGGTCGAAATAACTGTCAGGTGATAGTGGGCGGAGCCACCAGGACTGGGAGTATAAGAGGTTGAGGGAAGGTTCTGGAAAGTCCAGTCAGCCAGGGGAGCTCACTAGTAAGGAGGTCCTGCCGTAGAGGGAGAGACGGTAGAAAGCCTCCAGAGAGAAACTGACAGTTGAGACGGTCACAGGGGGTAGCCCAGAGGACAGTAGCCACAGACGGAGACGGTCTGGGGGTACCAAGCGGACGGTGTACTGGGAATGGTGAAGTACTGTGGTGGATTGGCCTAGGGCAGCCACAGAGAGAAGAGCCACAAAGGACACCACGATGGTAAAAATAAGAAGTGAAGGTACCCGGGTCTGTGAACAAAAGGACTGTGAAATTCCTGTGATGCATGGCGGTGGTCGTCAGAGAGGCGGCCAATAAAAATGGACCTGTTGAATATAACCCTTGTCTCAGTCTTGTGTCTGTCAGCGGCAAGAAGTGGGTTACCCCCCATTCCTGTAGGATCGCTTTCTCACCTATCCTACAATAACACCAATCCATTGACATGGGGAACTTTGTGACTCCCGTTCTCATGAATTCTGAAGGTCTAAATAGTATTGTGTTCTCCATCAATTAGGTTTACTATACTCTAGCAACCATCCAAATATCCAGAATATCAAGTTATCTTGCATCCATCCGGTCTCATGAATTCTGAGTAATAGTATAAAATAATATAATTTTATTTAGTAATTCAGAACAGTGCAATACAATACAACAATAACAAACGAGGGCTCAGAGGCTCAGAGGAAGCATGACTTTTACGGTGAAACGGCTGTCAGTCACAATTGTCTCCAGAATCTCTGCATATGCAAACTGCAGTAATGTGAAGTTTTATGCCAAGCGGTGAGTGCTACAATTTTCTCAATTTAGCATTTACAAGTGAACTTTTCTCATGGTGAGCCCCACTAGGGCTAATCAGCTGCACATAAGTATATGATGTCATGCAAGATCACTGCCTGATTGCTCAAGATGTGAATGGTGAGCAGTGCCAGATCTCTGTTTTCTAACACATTACAACAATAACAAATATAGCACTAACAAATTCACTGCTACCCTATGAGGAGTCCCTGTCCATTTTGCTTCTCTTATACACCATCCTGTGCTGGGTTCTTTTGTTTCCTTGCATGTTTTTGGTTATAGAATTAATTATCTTAAAAATCTGTCATTGAGTGTGAACCCCACACACATCAGACTAATGTTGGCTGAACCTGCCAATATCAACGAGTTTGGCTGATGGTCTAATGTGTATGGGGGAACTGGCCGACTAATGGTTCGGAGAGATGTCAATCGCTAATGTATAATTTCCGACTGCTGATCGCATTGTTTTCTCAAAGATAAACTGCTGGATAACATGTCATTAAAGGTCCCGTCTTACATAGCGAGATCGCTAGCGAGATCGCTGATGCCTTACCGATTTTGTGACACAACAGCAATCTCGCAAGCGATCTCGCTACATGTGACACATAGTGGCGACCGACCCCCGCTGGATATCGCTGATCGTGCTCGAATGTCCTGGGCCATTTTTTCATCGTCGGCGTCCCGCTGGCCAGCATGCATCGCTGTGTTGGATGCCGACTTGCGACCTCGTTGGCGACGCAGAACTCAGGGACGCAGGCGGGAGTCGTCAGAGTAGCTGCTGTGTGACAACGCACCAGAGATCCTTACCGGGTCGCATCCTTGTCGGGATTGCTGGTGTGTCGTTCAAGAGATCTGCCTGTTTGGCAGCTTACTAGGGACCATGTAGCGACGCACCAGCGATCCCTACCAGGTCATATCATTGTTGGGATCACTGTTGCATCGCTATGTGAAACGGGACCTTAAGTGGCTTTTTCATATAGAATTTAGAAGCACTCGGCCGAACGAGCCCTCCTGTGTGTGGGAGAGTTGGCTGAGATGATTGTTGGCAGAACGATTGGCCAACAGACATTTAATACATATGGCCGGCTATATTTTACCTTTTCTGATCTCTTGACAGTTGATTTATGATCAAATCAAAGTTTAGCTGAACCTTTTTGTGACGTGGGATCAAAATCCACATTTAATTATTGGTGAGTAGAGATGAGTTAATCAGAATGTTAAAGTTTGGGGTTTGTACTGGACACCTGGTGTGCGGTGCTGAATTCCGAAAAAGGACTTGTGGAATTCCATTTTGCAGTCCGGGAGAGAGAGGAGTCCACATTGATTTCTATGTTGTTCGCATTTAGGTTCAAGTTCAAGAACACTTTTGGTACCCGAATAAAAGTTTTGACCAAAGTTTGGTAGAACAAGACGAACCCGAACTTTCATGGGTCCCTCATCCCTAGTTCTAAGTGAAGACGAAGTGAATTCTTTGGAGTAGCAAGAACCAGATGGTTCATCCTTCTTCGTAGTTCGTAGAATTGTTTTTCCACTGTCGTACTTCCCATTGACATGAGGTTCCCTTAGCTCTACCTATAACGATACAGTATTAAAATAATCTGTAATTCCTTATGTTCGACATTTTCTTATTAGTATTCTGTGTAACATTTTGATATTTTTCAATGTATCTCATAGTACTTTTAGACAATTACTTTAATCCATTGTTCCTGAGCTTTCCATCATTGATCCCCAGTGCGGCAATGCAAAAGCTACTGATCAAATAAGGACACAGATATTAAATTATAGCGTTTCTACACCCAATCGTGAAGGCTTTTGTCACTGCATGGATTTGGCAGCAGACAATCTTTATCTGCCAGGCAGTCTCTGACATTCTGCTGTGTTGAAGGGCGCTTATTATAATACAGCACGTTTTTTTTTTTTTTTTTTAGGAAATTCAATTGATTTATAGGAACAAGACAGAAGACAGATGACTTGCCTAATCCATCTCATTTTAGAAAAAATAAAGAAAAAAACAAGATAGTACTCAGTAACATTACGTTTGTCCTGGGTAGTGAAACAGACAAGTATGAATTACGAGGCTAGCCTTAAAGTGGTTTATCCAATATCTGCAACTCAGTTACAAGATCATTTGTGACAACCTGCAATTTTTAAAGGAAAATTACATAACATTTCTTAAACAAATCTTCTTATTAGAGATGAGTGGATCTTTTGCAATTCGAATTCTCAGACGTTGCTGAATTTTTCCCAAAAATTTGATTTGCAGGAAAAAGATTCATGTGAATGTGCACGCTGAAAATTTGCTATTGTTCAGAAGATACAAGTGGGAGGGAGAGAGAGAAAGAGGACCCCACTGACCATACGGACTTACATTCTACAGGAAAAAACTAGAGGAACCTGCTGACCATAAGAGCTTATACTCTACTGAAGAGAGAGAGGACCACACAGACCGTAACAGCTTGCATTCTACAGAAGAGAGAGAGGAACCCACTGACCATAAGAGCTTACACTCTACAAGAGAGAGAGGACCCCGCTGACTATAAGAGCTTACACTCTAAAAGAAAAGAGAGAGAGAGGACCCCACTGAGCATAAGAGCTTACACTCTACAGGAGAGAGAGGACCTCACTGACCATAAGAGCTTACACTCTAGAGGAGAGAGAGGAACCCACTGACCATAAGAGCTTACACTCTACAGGAGAGAGAGGACCCTACTGACCATAAGAGATTGCACTCTACTGAAGAGAGGGAGAGGACCCCGCTGACCATAAAAGCTTGAACTCTACAGAAGAGAAAGAAAAGACCCCACTGACCATAACAGCTTACACTTTACAGGAGCTAGAGGACCCCGCTGACCATAAGAACTTATACTCTACAGGAGAGAGGACCCTGCTGACCATAAGAGATTGCACTCTACTGAAGAGAGGGCGAGGACCCCGCTGTCCATAACAGCTTACACTCTACAGGAGAGAGAGGACCCTGCTGATCATAAGTGCCAACACTCTACAGGAGAGAGGACCCCACTGACCATAAGTGCCTACACTCTACAGGAGAGAGAGGACCCTGCTGGCCATAAGAGCTTACACTCTACAGGAGAGAGAGAGGACCCCGCTGACCATAAGAACTTATACTCTACAGGAGAGAGGACCCTGCTGACCATAAGAGATTGCACTCTACTGAAGAGAGGGAGAGGACCCCGCTGTCCATAACAGCTTACACTCTACAGGAGAGAGAGGACCCTGCTGATCATAAGTGCCTACACTCTACAGGAGAGAGGACCCCACTGACCATAAGTGCCTACACTCTACAGGAGAGAGAGGACTCTGCTGGCCATAAGAGCTTACACTCTACAGGAGAGAGAGAGGACCCCGCTGACCATAAGAACTTATACTCTACAGGAGAGAGGACCCTGCTGACCATAAGAGATTGCACTCTACTGAAGAGAGGGAGAGGACCCCGCTGTCCATAACAGCTTACACTCTACAGGAGAGAGGACCCCGCTGACCATAAGTGCCTACACTCTACAGGAGAGAGAGGACCCTGCTGACCATAAGTGCTTACACTCTACAGGTAAGAATTAAAGGAACTTGCTCATCAAAAGAGCTTACATTCTACAGAAGAGAGAGACTTCCCAAGTGACTCTGGAGATGGTAAACAACTCTGCCCTATAATTTGTGCTCCATTGGAAATCAATAACCCGTGATGTTGTTGGGGAAGTGGACTGACCTATGGTCCTGTCTGCAGCAGGAGGGTAGTATACAATGTGCTTGACATGGACTGCTGTAAATGGAGGTGGAAGACAGCTGGAGACAGTAGAGGATGGTGAAGTACTGGGTTTGGCCACTAGGGGGAGACCAAGGACAGAGGAAACAGAAGACAGTGTAATACTGTAGTTTGTCCACAGGATGACAGCAGAGAGCAGTGAGGAACGGGCTTAATATCAGCTTAAGGCTACGAAACCGCAGATTCATGGGGAGCGGAGTTACAGGAGCTCTAGAGGGGAATCCCCAGAGAGAGGGATATAAGAAGGGGTAGAGAGTTCCAGAAGCCAGCCAGTACAGGGAGAGGAGATGAGGAGAAGAAGAGGAGAAAGGAGGAGACAGACAGAAAAGAAGCTCCGGCAGGGACTGAGGAGGAAGACAGTCGGGGGGAGGCCCTGACAGGAGAGCCACAGGACAGAGAAGGCCTGGGGGTACCTGACGGACAGACTCGGACTGGTGAAGCGCTGTGGTGGTAGGCCTAGGGCAGCCACAGTGAAAGAGCCGCGAGGGACGTCAATTAGGAAAAGGAAGAAAGTGAAGGTACCCGGGCCTGTGTGTGGAAGTCGTTGTGCAGCTGCTGTTCGGTGCTGTGGTCGTCGAGAGGACGGCCAATAAAGAGAACCTGTTGGACGCACATCTGTCTCTGTCTCTGTTTCGCGGCAGAAAGTGGACCACCCCCAGTCGGCACACGTACCTACAAAGTCCCAAGTACTAGATTCATAGAATCATAGAATCATAGAATCGTAGAGTTGGAAGGGACCTCCTGGGCCATCTGGTCCACCTATTTCACCTATATATGCTCACCTCTGGCATTTAGGAATTGCCAGTG
This sequence comes from Dendrobates tinctorius, assembly GCF_039654945.1. NCBI lineage: Eukaryota > Metazoa > Chordata > Amphibia > Anura > Dendrobatidae > Dendrobates > Dendrobates tinctorius. The sequence goes on from NW_027361677.1 coordinate 12,127,486, forward strand.
TTAGTTCTTACTGCCTGGTTTGGACTTGGAGGTGTAGTTCGTGGTTGGAGTTGGCATTTGGAGATTTGTTTAGGAGACTGTTAGGCCGCTTTCACACATCAGCTTTTTAGAGTCAGTCGCAGTCCGTCAAAGTGAGCAAAAAGCGGATCCTGTGTAGATTGTAAAATACTGATGCACTGGATCCGTTGTTTTGATGGATCCGTCGTATCAGCCTTAGAAATTTTAAAGGAATAGAATTCTGGAGAGAGAGAGAGAGAGAGAGAGAGAAATTAAAGGAATAGAAATTATTCCTGGCATGCTCAGTTTTAAAAAGCAGAATCCGGCAATGGATCCTGCGCCCATAGGCTTCCATTATAGCCAACTACGGATGGCGCTGGATCCGTCGCTGTTCGACTTTTCGACGCAGACAAAAAACGTTCCTATGTCCGTTGTATCCAGCCGATGGACACAGAATTTCCAACCCCCTTCTCAAAGCAGGATTCGCTAAATCATCCCAGTCAGATGTCTGTCCAGCTTCTGTTTGAAGACTTCCATTGAAGGAGAACTCACCACTTCTCGTGGCAGCCTGTTCCACTCATTGATCACTCTAACTGTCAAAAAGTTTTTTCTAATATCTAATCTGTGTCTCCTCCCATTCAGTTTCATCCCATGGTATGATCATGCACTTGATTCAACTGTGACTGTGCCCATGAGAGAAGGGAGCCTGCCTACACCAGCACACATTTCACCTCGGAAGGTGCCCTGACTGGGAGACATTATACCTGGAAGAGGTTAGGAGGGGAGACATTATCCCACCAAGGACAACATCTGCAAGGAGTTTGTATGTTCTTCCCGTGTTTGTATGGGTTTCCTCCATGTTCTCCGGTTTCCTTTCACATTCCAAAGACATACTGATTGGGAATCTAGATTGTGAGCCCCATCATGGACAGTGCCAATAATGTCTGTAAAGCACTGTAGAATTAGTGGCGCTATATAAATGAATAAAATAAATAAATAAAATAAAATGTGGACTTTATTACAGGAAGAGGTCAAGCTGGGGTCATTAATACAGGATGACGCTGTAACAGCATGTCTCTTCACCTGCCTGTGTTCCTGGACTATAATGTACTCAGGCCTAGGTCCACCTCGCTTGTACTGCATCTAGTGGGGGATTCTGTCTTTGTTTTTCTCAGCATGGGACTTATCCAATACACAAACCTGTAAGATAGAATGGAGCCAGAAGCTTCTGGAAGCTTCTCAATGTAGCCACATTTTAAATGGTGTGAATCTCCCCCCTAGATGGGCTGATCCCAGGACACAGGACAATAAATTCATGTGTTGACTGAGTCAGCTGTGTGGTGACTTGCGAAGGGCTGGGATCTTATTGTGAGGCGAGATCCTGGTGACCGTGTGTATTGTTAGAAGCTGCCACGTGGGACTGTGTTGTGTCCCTCATCTGCTGGATCCATTGAATACACTCATGGACTATTTCTATTTTCCTGGCATCGGATTGCTGGGTGGTGCCCCCGGGTCTGCTCCCTTTGTGTGGACTCATTGTGGACTAATTACTGACGCTGCAGAATTACCTTCATTTGTGCTGCCCAGCTCCCTGTTCCAATAAATCTTGTTGGATTGTTTATCGGCCTTGTGCCTCTTCCTGCTCTGTCGCATACCCCGTCACATACGCCAGGATGGGAGACATTATTACATAGGGAAAAACATATTTTAATATGATCTAGAATGCTACAAGAGCCCATACATCTGGATAACATTCAGGTGGGGGTCCAATTTCAAGTTTTGCAGAGGTGCCGGCTCCAATTAAGACACGGGCTGCAACACATTATTGGGAGACCCACGCGGCCATGCAAAAATATGATAGTCCACTCTCTGATGCTTTAGCAGTAGGGGAAATGAAGCTAGGCAAGTTATGTTTTTTTGGTGAACTGTGAATTGAATCTCAAAATTGTTGAATTGTCATGGAACTGCTAATTTCAGGAAATTTGATTCAAATTTGATCTTCTGTGGATTGATCCACTCATCTCTATTTCTCATCTTTAGATTCACAATTGTGGCATTTGCACCAGTCAGCCATTTAATCCATACCCATTTGATACTACAGATGCAGGGAAGGTAAATGTGTAACTTTAACATGTTTCCTGAAATTGTACATAAGGTATAAAAAGAACTTGTAGCTGAATGTCTGTGACTTCTTCTAACTCTTCCTCCCTTCATTCTCCATAGAACATTATGAACACCAATTGTCATCAAACTCAGTAATGGGAAGGTCTGTAATCACTGAATACAGATTCAATAAATAATTTTGAGAATGAAATATCAGTCCAGGAGGAGAAGGTAGAAGATTTACCTGATAAGATATCTTACAAAGTTTCTTATTTTCACATGTATTATTGATTTTCATAAAATAATTAAAACAACTATAAATAAAAAAATAAATAACTTATCAAATTAATGTTATTTTCTGTTGCGCCTCCCTCCTACATGTCTTGGTCACATACAAACATTACCTACATGTATGAGTTTGTACAGTACAAGCAGATTCCATTGATTGTACAGAATAATTCCCGCAGCTGTAGCAGTGATGTCATGTCTACAACATGTGACCTCTGTAGCCAGTTGGACAGTTTCTTGCTAAAATAGATAATAGTACCTGTGTTGTTCCTGATTGTCTCCACCATGAGTTCCTGATTGTCTCCACTCTCAGTTTCTGATTGGCTCAACCCTGTGATTGAGCACCCTACTTAAACCTGCACTGCACTTCCTTCCTTGTGAGATTATTGAGCTCCCAGCATTTAATTTAGCTTTTTTCCACCTGCTGCTTATCCTCCCAACTATACTGCTGCTCGGTGTACTGACCTCTGGCGTTTTGCTGACAATGCTACCTGCTGATGCTGCCCCCATTGGTTGCAATATCACTAATCCAAGTCAGGTCAGTCCTTATCAAGTACAGATTTCAAAAACTGACCATCACATCCAAGCATAAGCATAGTGTGAACAGGTGCTTAACCTAGAGTCACCAACTCATATACATTCAAACAAAAAAGGAAGCACACTGTAGTGCCATAACATGCAAACATGAAATATGAAAAATGAATTGCATTACTGCAATAGAAGTATGAAAAATTGAGAGAGTTTAGCGCATAAAATGGCCAATTTTATGTGTACCTGGAATGATTCCTTTTTTGTTTGAGTCCTTAGTGACCAAATACTGATGCGTGAATATGCCCTTAGATAAAGCTTCCTGACAGATTTTCAGATAGTTTATTCTGCAGTCAACAATATGAAAGGAAACAACACAGCCTGTATGAGCCAAGCGATGAAAAAGTTTGAATGAACCAAATGCAAAAAAATATATTTTTATACAAAATACATATTTTTAAGTAAAAAAAACCCATCAAATTCCGATGTCTTGATTTTTTCTGGACTATTTCTACTACACACACAGTTGACTGTTGCAACCAATATTGCATAGAAGCCAGTAGTGGTTCAAATAAAGCAAGATTAAAAGTAAGTTAGTGAAAGTGAGGTTTAATTAAGTTATACAATGACTTTAAGTAAATTAAGGCCCGGTACATGATAGAAGCGCCTCGGACTTACCCTTTGAGCATTACATAAAGTTAATTCAATCTAATTCTTACGCAACCGTTTTAGATCTTTATTGGCTTCGCTAAGTACCAAAAACAACTTGCAGATCATTGAAAGTGTAGCAATAGAGCCCCATTAATGGAATTAAAGACCTGTTTCAGGTTAAACGCATTCCATTAGAGGAGATACTGTTCCTGGGTTAAAGATGCATTCTCGGGAAGCTAGTTATTAACTCATTTCCATTCAGTTCAGCTAAATGTGAAATTACGCGCAGTCACTGGAAACGTCCTTTAACTGGCCACATGTGATAATCGATTTGACATCATCTCTTTTTTTTGGACTTTGTCATTCTAGCCTTTTTTTTTACCACCTCAATATGCTAAAAAAGCAATTCAGCCATTAAGTCACATACTTATCCCGTGGGTTAATGTGCTAATTCGATATTTCTTTGTTAGCTGGAAAAAATGATCAAAAAATGGGCATTTCGAGAGTTACATCTGAAAAGTAGTAAAAGGACAAAACCAGAGTAGGGTGAAACTTGACTGTTTTGAAAATTAAATCATCATTGTACCCTGGAGAGGACAATAATTGCAGAATAGTATGGTTTAAATCTGATTTTGTATCCGAAATGATATTTTTATATAGTTTTAAGATTTTTGTCAGTCTGTATAGCTACCTGCATTGGATGTAAAGAGACATAATGTCCTAAGGTTCTCAACTGAATTCAGGTCTGGGAAATTTGTGAGGGCCAGTCAATGGCATCAATGCCTTCATCATCCAGGTAACTTGGGTCTTGGACCAAGAGGAACATGGCCACTGCAAAAGCATAATGTTTGAGAATGACTTTGAAGATTTCATGCCAGTGATAAAATATTCCACAATCGTCTTTTGAAAGTGGAAGAGTTTAGGAACCACAGCAACTCAGATGCCAACTGGCGATCATGTAATATTGCAAAGCTGGGTTGCGAAGTACTGAGACATGGAGTGCATAGAAGTCACTAACTTTCCACTGACTCAATAACTGCAGAGCTACAAACCTTCTCTGGTATTAAAATCAACACAAAAACTGTATGCCAAGAGCTTCATGGCATACATTTCCTTGGCAAGAAGCTGCATGCAAGTCTTACATCACCAAACACACGGAAAGAGATGAATAGAGTCTGGAGATGCATGTCACCACTGGCCTCTGGAGTGAAGTTGGTATTGGAAAGGAGTCAAACTTGGAAACTCACCAGGGCCTATATCCATCCAAAAGGGCCCCTGGCTAATCCAAACCCGAAATTGCACTAATAATGCCAGTCCTAAATTATCAGTAAAGTTTCCAAGGTTAGTTTTATACATCTTTCCAGGGTATCCCCGTCTCCGCTACCTTCTCTTGGGTCTGCTGCCCTCTGTTATGTTTCACATTGTGTTTTGCAAGTTACCAAGCGTGGATCAATATCATCATATTAGGGATACCGTGACAGAGTGCATTGATTAATCTGTTCAGTTGAAGCTCCTAGAACTTTCCTACGTTGACTGTCTCAGTTGATCTGTGATGAACACTCCCCTCTGCTATATATGCTCACCTCTGGCATTTAGGAATTTCCAGTGTTAGTTCTTACTGCCTGGTTTGGACTTGGAGGTGTAGTTCGTGGTTGGAGTTGGCATTTGGAGATTTGTTTAGGAGACTGTTAGGCCGCTTTCACACATCAGCTTTTTAGAGTCAGTCGCAGTCCGTCAAAGTGAGCAAAAAGCGGATCCTGTGTAGATTGTAAAATACTGATGCACTGGATCCGTTTTTTTGATGGATCCGTCGTATCAGCCTTAGAAATTTTAAAGGAATAGAATTCTGGAGAGAGAGAGAGAGAGAGAGAGAGAGAGAGAGAAATTAAAGGAATAGAAATTATTCCGGGCATGCTCAGTTTTAAAAAGCAGAATCCGGCAATGGATCCTGCGCCCATAGGCATCCATTATAGCCAACTACGGATGGCGCTGGATCCGTCGCTGTTCGACTTTTCGACGCAGACAAAAAACGTTCCTATGTCCGTTGTATCCAGCCGATGGACACAGAATTTCCGATGGATCCGTCGAACGACGGATGAAACATGTGGCCATCCGTCGCAATCCATCGCTAATACAAGTCTTTGAGAAAAAAATGGATCTAGCAGCAGCAGTTGCTGGATTAGTTTTTTGCACAAAACAACGGATTGTGACTGATGGCAAAAAACTGATGTGTGAAAGAGGCCTTACTTTTGTTTGTGTGCACATCCTCATAATCTTCTATTTGGTTTCTCCTTCGTTTAATGCCTCTATGTTCCACGCTGCTGTTTGGTGAGTATATTTTGTATGATTGTTATTTTCAGTTATCCCAGTTGGTCTTCCCTTGTTAGTGTGGTTAGTGTAATCTTATACACTATGGCTTCCCAACTCCATGAGTGGGGAGAGGACAGATCAGGGTTGATTTAGGAGCATAGGAATGTATGTAAACACAGCGTCTCCACCTTCAGGAGTAATGTGGGAGACAGAGATAGACTAGGGCACCCATAGTTCTAGGGACCTGGTTTGTGCCCACAGTCCCAAGTGTGACAATCCTGCTGCTTCTGAGATTTCTGGAAAGAATTTTCAGTGCTCACTGGCTACGTGCCTTCCTGCTTGCTGCATTGCCATCTGGGGTCCATGTGCACATTGTAACTTAAGGTTTAGAGGATCCACCTCACTTGGAGAGCCTTAACAGAAGGGTAGAGATTAGAGTTGAGCGAAACTGGTCGGTCAGATTCAAAAATCGCCGACTTTCGCCAAAGTTGGATTTCGCCGATCGAAACCCGACCCTAGCGCGAGGTCGGCCATGAGGTCGCCAATCAGCGCTCCAAAGTCGCGTTTCAAATTATGCTTTCAGCGCCTTTTCTCACCCAATGATGGAGGACGCACACTGTGGGCAATGTGATGACATGCTCAGCGGCCAGCACCATCTTAGAGAAGGGCATTGAAGTGATTGGCTGGCTTTGTGTGGCGTCACAGTGGGTATAAAAGGCTGTGAACACCGACCACCATCTTACAATAGGGAGAGGTGCTGCTCCTGATTCTGAACAGGGAGAGTGTTAGGCAGGGAAGAAGAGAAAAAAAACTGCTTCTGCTGATAGAACTTTTCACAGTACAGTTAGTGTGCAGTGAAAGGGAAGGATTTTTGTTATGTGCAGCAGCGCTGGTGGTGATTAGGCTGCCTTTTAAGGCTACCTGCTAGCTGCATTGCTGTGTTCACACTACTGTTCAAACTGCTTTTTTCAAAGCACTCCAAATTTTATTATTTTGTCCTGGTGAGTTACTGAGCGTTCATTTTTTCACACACCGTCTAGCGGTGTACGCTCCTCACACACTACCATGTACCGACTGGTATCACGGACAAATAGAAGCTATCTGGGTGTGACACTGGAAGAAAAAGCCAAGGAGTTTGTCCATTTTTCCAGACCTACACCTTAGAGTTGTGCCCGTTTTTCAAACAGTTTCGTATATCTGCTGTTTGATTACAGTCAAAACTAGACAGAGACAGCGTGTGTCAGTCCGTATACAAATACATGTAGCTTGACAATTTTCCATACAGACACCGTCTAGCGGTGTACGCTCCTCACACACTACTGTGTACCGGCTGGTATCACGGACAAATCGAAGCTACCTGTGTGTGACTCTGGAAAAAAAGCCGAAGAGTTTTTCCGTTTTTCCAGACCTACACCTTAGAGCCGTGTCCGTTTTTCAAACAGTTTCGTATATCTGTTGTTTGATAACAGTCAAAACTAGACAGAGACAGCGTGTGTCAGTCCTGTCAGGATCCTGTCAGCGTCGGCAAACTGCCATGTCTGAGCAGGGTGACTTACCCACACTACGTGAGGGCCCGGGGTCCGATACTGCAGTGAAAGTTCAAGCAGAAAGGACCTGCGACACTGAAAGTAGTAAGGAGTACAAGGACCTACGATCATGTGACTGCAGGGGGTGGGGATTAGCATCCTACTGCTGCAGATGATGTAATATACTTACTGCAGAGATACTGTAGTAGAGGAGAGGGAAACGCAGGTCAGACAAGCAGAGGTCATACACAGAGAGGGCGGCGCGGTACCAGAGGGACGAGCAGAGAATAGTCAAGCCGCAGGCAGAGAGTCATACACAGAGAGGGTAGCGCAGTACAAGAGGGGCAGGCAGAACATCATGTACTGGAGCAATGTAAATGGGGCAGATCAGACACTGGAGCAGCATCAAAGGGGCACATTATACACTGGAGCATTACAAATGGGGCCCACTATATATGGAGCATTATGTGGAGATCATCAGATACTGTATGGAACATTATATGTGACTAATTATCTGGTAAGGAGAAATATATGGGGCTCATTATTCTGTATGGCGCACAATGTGGTGGCCATAACACTGTATGGAGTAATATACTGTCCTGTTTTTGAGCTATTGTACAATTTAAAATAGATCAGTCATGTCATGTAAGCAGTGAAGTATGTGTCATTGTACTATACCTATATTTCTGTGGCGTATCGGAGCATCATGAGCTGTGGTATGTGTTAAAGTGGTGCACTGACACTCTTTGTCCCAGGGACACGAAAACCGGGAGCCAGCCCAACCCCCCCACAAATTTAGCCAAATAACCCCCACTTTTCAATGCGTAACTATTATTAGGAAGTAAATTAAGGTTGACAAGCTTCAGTTATAAGAATTGATGTTTTTGGCATTGAAATGGGCACTGTAGGTGTGTTTACTGTCTTCCACTCCCTGCCGACTTTGCTTCCCCATTGACTTGCATTGGATTTCGTGTTTCAGTCGGTCTCTGACTTTTCCCTATAGTCGGTCGATTTCGTTCGACCAGACTTTTGTGAAAGTCAGGTTTCATGAAACCCGACTCGACCCGAAAAAAGGCAAAGTCGCTCATCTCTAGTAGAGATAGCTTTGGTGAAATCATGGTCATGTGAGTCCTGCACATAAATCAGTTGCCTCTTCCTTCTCACTTCCTTAGGACTAATTGGACACCCACAAGAAGTGAAAGCTCCGAGTGTCAGTTATGTCCAAAGTAAGTAAGAGGGAAAAGGAGACTGATTTAACAATGTCATGTGACCATTGGAAGACAAGGTATCCATGGAACATCCCTGACACCAGATGTGAGTATAGGTGTTATATGAAGAAAACATTGATTGAGAAAAGGTTGTCCCGGGACTGGAAAACCCATTTAAATTAATACTATACTTGCCAATTCTCCCAAAATGCACAGGAGAGTCCTAAAAAAAGAGATGTTGGTGCCTAGGGCAACACTAACTATAATACAGCCCTGGTGCCAGATGTACAGTTTTGTTGATGCAGGATTATGCTATGGGCTTGGTCTTCGGTCATGGGCTTTGGGCCTGATAGTTCTAGTGAAAACATATTCTGATGCTTTAGCATATAGGACATCCTTCAAATTGTTCCAGCTTTGTGGGGATGGTTTGAAGAAGACAATTTTCTTTTTCATCATGACTGTGTCCCAGTGCACAAATAAAGGTCCTGGATGGATAAATATGGTGTGGAAAAATGTGTTTAGCCCAAAGAGAGTCCGGACTTCAATCTCATTCAACACCTTTGGTATGAACCATACCAGAGATTGTGAGCCGGCCTCTCCTCCAACATCAGTGTCTAGCCTCACAAATATTTTTCTGGATGTATGGGAAAAGATTCCAGCAGACACCTCCAAAATCTGGTAGAAAGTTTTTCCAGAAGATATTCTAGCTGCAATATCAGGACCACTTCCATATCAATGTCTAAGGACTTAGAATGAAACTACTGAAGGTGTCTCAATATTATCGTTAATATAGAGTATTTCAGATGAAAAAGGATATGGCATGATAAAATAGAGCATATCTGATAGTTATTTTCCTTCATATGTGCCAACTAGGAAGTGTTGAAGCTTCTATAAACATTATGTTGTCCTTTAACCCTACCAAGATCACCAAAATTGGCCAAGTTTGGTCTAATCTTTATGCAAATCTATAGATTGTTGATCAATTTCCCTGAAATTCCTAATATAAGGCAATTTTTTCTAGGTTGAGATATATGGGTTTTTGTGACAGAATAGCCATATAGTTCTTCACATGATTGCCAAGCTAGTCTACAGAACGAAGACTAAAATTAGTTCACAATGAAAGTAAACTATATCCAATGTTCTTATCTAAAATCATATCAATACTAACACCAAACTTTTCTTCAATGGAGCCATTAATATATATATGTTTTCTAATCTCAAAATATATCAAGTGGAATGAGCACTACCACCAGCGTTAAATCCTCTTTTTAACATTTCATTGATCCTGGCCTCGAAACAAGATTATCAGAATGGTCCTACATTGAGCTAATGTCAAGGGGATTTGGATTAATCCCAAGTATTCATTTTAGATTACATCTAGAGGTTGTTTTGGGTCTTATTTCAAAAGATATTGATAACATCATATCAACCAATGTCACATTTAATTAAAAAAGTAATCACTTTTTTGTTATTGCTTGGAGTTAAATAAAACACAATCGTGCATTAAATTTTAGAACCTGAAATATGTCAAGTAGCAAATAATTGTTATTCCCTGTGTACAGTTCAAGATATTAACTTCCATTTATTCATGGTAATGAAAAAAATTGCAATTTATTTACAAAACCATAGACCAAGTTGAAAAGATGCTCACCAAATTCCTAATTTGTTGCATATTTCAGGCTGAAGACTGAAGACAATGGTCAAATCGTCAACCTTTACAAGGAGAATAGATCAATCGTTGGAAAACATGCCCTGATTTAAAGTTCATGATCCTGGCCAACTTCAGTTCTACTATGCCTATGTGCGTGACTGCCTGCATATCTATAAGCCCTTCTGTGTGAATATCTATATGTGTGTCTATGTGCGTTTCTGCGTGCACATCTACGATTGTGTCGGCGAGCATGTCTATAAGTATGCGTGCGTGCCTGCATGTGCATCTATGTGCGTGACTGCCTGCATGTCTATGTGCTTGTTTGCATTCGTGTCTTTAAGCACTTGTGTGTGTATATCTGCATGCATGTCTATGTGCGTGTCCATATGCTTGTCTATAAGGCCTCTTTCACACTTCCGTTTTTGACCATCAGTCAAAATCCGCCAGTTTTTGAAAAAAACGGATCCGCCATTTTTTTTGGCGGATCCGTTTTTTTCCCCATTGAGTTGCATTATCAGCGGATCTTGACGGATGGCCATCCGTTGGATCCGTTTTTTGCGGATCCGCCAAAATGTTTGCGTCCGCCGGCATGCCTGGACGGACCCTGCAACGTTTTTTTGGCTGTAGGATCCGCATTTTTCAGTGCGCATGCTCGGAGAAAGGAAGTCAGCCGGGGATTTAACCCTGAAATCCTTTCTGGCGGAGGAAAAAAAAAATTCTCTCTCTCTCTCTTCCCGGACTGCGGTTCCTTTAAAATTCTGCATTCAACGGATCCGTCAAAAAAACGGTCCGGTGGCATCCGTTTGCATCAGTTACAAACGGATCCGCTTTCCGCCATTTTGGCGGATTTTAACTGACAAGAAAAAACGGAAGTGTGAAAGAGGCCTAAGCATGTCTGCGTGTATATCTGTGTGCGTGTCTATGTGTGTGTCTGCAAGCGTATCTGCGTGCATGTTTACATGCATGTCTGCGTGCGAGTCTGTGAACGTGTCTGCATTCATATCTATGTGAGTTTTTTGCGTGTGTCTATATGCGTGTCTGTGTGTGTGGCTATGTGTGTTTCTATGGATGTCTGCATACATGTGTGTATGTGTGTGTGCGTGCACATCCAAAGCTTTATTATTTTTGACGAGACTATTAAGTGGAATGGTGTGAGGAGACAGTACTCTATGTGGGGAAAAAGTGTAAGGATACACAGAACAGAGGCTGGATAGTTTGGAGGGTCGGTATAGAGAAGGGTTAACATGGGGACACAGTGTGCTGAGGAGAGGGTATCGTGTCGGGTTGTGCTGCACAAGACTTGAGAAGATGGAAGTCTGGAGAGATGAGCTGTGGATGGGAAAAGCCATCATGGTGTCTGAACAAGATGAAGAAAATAAAGAGAGCAACTCCAATCAGAGAAGATGTCACCTGTAAGGTACCTGGATGAAAATGTTTATTTGTGATACTAATTCTCATAAGTACCGTGGTTCCTGTATGATCGGCAGTCTGATGATGAATGATAAAAACTCCCACTATCTCATTACCATTTGTAAGGACATACTGGGCGTTGTAGGCTTATGTGTGGACCAAGCATTGTAGGAGTTTTGAGATAAAGGGAAGATTGGACACTGGTCTGTATTTAGCAGTGCAGTTCTGCTCTAGGGATGACTTTTTTAAGTAAAGGGGTTATGATGCTGTGTTTGAAATAAAAGGGAAAGATTCCCAAAGAAAGAGAGAGGCTAAATATTTTACTAGGTGGGTATTGACAGTTGCGGAGAGGGACTGAAGGAGATGTGAGGGAATAGGGTCACTGAAGCAGGTTGTTGGGCTAAAAGAAGCAAGAACCCTGGTCACTTGTTTAAAAAAGCATTATGTTAACCAGTCTCTACAAGGCAAGTTGACCTACTTGTATAAGATGCTGGATATCTGGCTGATTTTTTCTAGATTAGCATTTAAACAGGATAAAATAGAATAACCTAAAATAAAAAAACATGCCTTTCATATAGTATTTCATTTCATTTTCTGGTAATAGAAGGTTGATTCATAGTTATATTTACAGCATGACCAGAGGTGGGATACACAGTAATGTCTGGTAGAACTGTACACTTTTGGAGTTTATTGATTAAACTCAATCATTTATGAAGAACAGTATTTTTCTTCCTCTTGAGAACGGTCTGATGGCAAATTGAAGCCAATACTTCCTCTGTATCCAATAAAAAGCCTCAAATTACCCACTGTGCTAATTACCTGGCGCGAGGAATTGCTGATAGCATAGCAGTGGCACTCTGCCGAACAAAAATCAGCATGGACGATATATCATGTAACATAGTATATAGAATGCAATAGGCTGAATAGAAATACTGCATACAATTCTCACAGACTGCAGCAAGGAATCGCTCATTCTTTTTCTATGTGTATTGTGTTATTTGTGTGCTGCTAGCTTAAGGCCCCCATACCAATTAGATTATTGTCAGCCGAACCTACCAATATCGACAGGTTCGACCAATGGTGTAATATGTGTTAGGACGCTGGTCGACTGATCAGTTGGGTCGATGTCAATCAGATATGTCTGAGTTCGGACTGATGATCACTTTGTTCTCCAGGGGATAAACCATAGGCCATAGAGAACACAGGAGCGGTCAACAGAGCAAGCGATTTTATGAATAGGAGAAATGGCGGAGATGGCTGTCGGCCTAACAGGCAGCCAATGCATTGTCCAGCTTACAGCAATCTAGTGTAGATAGCCAGCTTTATTCTTAAACCATCCAAGCCTTACATTTGCTTTGGGTGTAGGAATTAACCTATTTGATCCTCAGGATATTTAAAGGGTTTTCTTACTAAGAACTTTCATCACATATTTAAAGAGCACCAATGGAACACCACATGTCACTGATATGGAAACTCCAGCTGCTTTACCTCTTCAATGAGAAAATTTGTTGTCAAGCATGTCACACAATTCTAAAAGAAAGCTATAAAAAGCCACTAAGCGTTGTCACTCCATTAATTTGAAGGGTGATTCCCTTCACCATGCATGGGTATTGTCAGAGAGTAGTTTTTAATACCCGCAATTTTGTAATTTATGACTTACCGTATTTTTCAGACTATAAGACGCATTTTTTCCCAAAAAAATTTGGGAGGAAAATGGGGGGTGCGTCTTACAGTTGGAACGCAGGTTTTTTGGGGGTTGCGGCAGTGGTGTAGCAGCATCCCTTCCTCAGGGAATCGGAGGCGACAGTAGTGTGGTGATGCTAAAGCTCGGTGTTGGCGGTGAGCAGTGCAGAGTGCATCATTGGTTTACTTGCGGCCATCTTCCTGAAGCTGTGGGCTGCTGGAGGTGGCACATGGGCAGATTGAGATATTGGCTGGGCTTCTCGCGCTTCATTTTCCTGAGGCTGTGGGCTTCAGGAAAATGGCCGCCGGTGGCTGCACGGGAGCAGATGAGATCTCGGTGGCCCTTGGCTTCAGGAAAATGGCCGCCAAAAAAACAATGATGCAGTCGGCTCTACTCACCGTGGACACCGGGCCACAGCATCACCACATTTCTGCCGCAGGCATCCTGAGGAATTGACCCTGCTCCATGTAACTCACTCTGCTCTGCCTCACTGCCGATACTGCTGGGATACCCCGGGACTGGAGCATTTCCTCACTTCTGCCACTGCCGGTTTCCTGAGGAAGGGACCATGCCTCCTGTGACCCTGGTCTACCACTGCTGGCCCTCAGGTAAGATACCTTAAATTTGGATGAAAAGACTGACCCCCATCTTATAAAAATCTTTTTTTTGCTATTTTCCATCCCAAATTTGGGGTGCATCTTATGGTCTGAAAAATATGGTATCTAAATTTTCCGTTGTTCTTGAGATCTTAACACTTTTCTTTTATTAACGGCTCATTGACTTGAAGGCAAACCACCACTGCTGGACAATAGAAAACGTGCAGTGCTTATTAACACTTTTCTTTTTTAATGGCTCATTGACTTGTAGACTGACCACCACTGTTGGACAACAGATCATGTGCAGTGCTTACAACCTATTTTTTTTAGCTTGTAAGCTCTGAACTGAAGCTGTCCTGGATCTCTGGATCACGATGTTACCTCTCGACTAGCTTCAGTGCAATGCTTTCAAGCTAGACGTTAATGGTGGTCACGCCACTAGGTAAGGAGTGTTAAACAAAAATGTTAATATCTTAAGAACTGATGCTATCTTTAATGAGTAAATTGCAAAAGTGCGGCTACTGGAAAAAATTACCGTATTTTCTTCCGGAGGTTGCTAGCTTTCATTTATGGGGTCATGCACAGAGTGACTACAGTTATCGCTAACCGCACTGCTGCTTAAGCTGTGAGTGGTGGCTGTAAGCAAGCCTCAGGGAAGGACCCGGCATCTGCACTGCATTAAGCTGATCTTTCTAATGATTACGTTTTCTTGTAATCAGTTCCTAAAGTAAATCAACTCGTCGACTTGCCAAAACATTTGATTTTGTCTGTATAATTGAAGCTTTCAAAATACAAAAGGCATGGGCTTTTTTTTTTTAATCACTGTTGATTTGCAATGGAGAATAATAATTTTAGCGTCTCTGTAGAAAAGTAGCAATCACCTAATCAGGCAGAAAACACGTAAAAATATCCGTGCATAGAGATATAAGTAACGCAAGGAGCAAAAAATGTCTCCTAATGTGACATCTCAAGATATGATGTTTCGTTCAACATGGAGAAAAGGCATGGACAATTTGGGTGGGAGATGGATTGCCGAACGGATGACTTCCCCTATTCTCGCCCCCATACTCAGAGAGGCTCAGACAGGAGAAGTCCGGTACACTTACTTGTTTGCATCAGCTTCTATAAAAGGCACAAACTCAACATCTCGGAAGAACAGTACCTTTAAGAGAAGGAGGCAAAAAAATTTAATGACGTATGTTACAGTATTTCATAGGTTTGAAATACCTGAACAGGAGAGATGAACTTATCAGGCAAAATTCAAATTTGCCCATTTGTGCTGTTTTTCCTGAAAATTTTGAGTCATTGAGAAGCTAATATCTTCAAATTTAATGTCCCTTATTTTTCACATATTAGGTTTATTCGTGACAGACCTCAAAGTTTAATAAACCGAATATGGAAAAAAAAACCATTACATTCTCCTTGTCACTCACCTCTTCGGCCCCTCACCATCACCCATTCAGTCATTGTAACATCTTCTCATCCTGCTGCTCAAGCTGATACCCCCACGCCTCTTACACTGAGCCAGTACTTCTGGATCTGATGAGGCCCGTCAAGATTGTACATGACTGCATGAAAGGTCACAATGTTATGACTTTACGATATGCATCATGACTTTGTATGCATGTACACAGAGCCACACTTGGCCTCACCAAAGCAAGAAATCCCTGCTCACTGGTCAAGACACTGGCTTGCCTTCCAAATTCCATCTTGGGGATGTATAGACAATTTTAGGCATTCACCCCTGGGGACAAAACACATTCAAATGGGCACAGATCTATATATACATGCTATATACGTTTATGCCATGGGAAACTACACCTGCCGGTTTAAGATACAAAACTGTACAGTAATTACAGCACTGATTAAACCTAATTAGAGGCATGATTAAACATTTACATTTGGCAACTTGGGCAAAATCATCTCTGATTGCAGCTGTTCTCTTTCTTTTCATACGGCTCTCAGTATGATAGTTTGAAAAAAGGTCCATCAAATGCAGCTTTTCCCTATCTAATCTGGTCATGAGTCAACTCTGCAAAGCGGTCTGCCAAAAGATATTCTGCCACACATACCCAAACGACATTACCCACCTGGTCCTTACTTTGCGTCCCTCACCACAGTCCATTAGACTTTCACTTCAGGCTTTGCAGGTAGCCCAGTGTGTTCTCATGTGTTGGGCTTCCAATGGCTTTACAAGACCTCCCAAGACTCACACCAGTGTCTTGGAATTAAGACTTTCAAGTTTGACTTTTAGTTTGTCTGTTCACAGTTCCTGTTAGTGGTCTCCAGGACTTCACCTGTCTGTCTGCAGTGTCTAGCAACCCTTCTATGTGCTCATCTGAAGCTTCCATGATGTCTCCTTTCTGCTTTTGGCTTCCAGGACTTTATTAAAGCTTTTAATTTGTCTCTGCTATTTGTCAGCCTGTGGCTTCCAAAACAACTCCTGTCCGCTTGCGGCTTTAATGACTTCATTAAGACTTTTAGTTTGCCTATGCTACGTGTCAGCTTGGGGCCTACAGGACTTTATTAAATCTTCAGTGTTGCTAGACTCTGGCCTGTTCTATACACATACGTCTGGTGTCTGTACTACTAAAACAGCTTTTAACCTGGGTCAAAACATTTTTGTGGATCTGGCATTTGAATTTTTTAGGAGGCTATTTAATGTTCTTCTTGGTACCTTTTCCAACTTTTCAATTTTTTTTCAGCCAAATATTTTTGCACAAAATGAAAATTAAAAATAGCCATTTTTTTTTTTAATGTTCAAAAATGTGGCAAATTTCATGATTTCAATAAAATAGAAAAAAACTGTTTTACAACATGACTTCAATCCCTAGATTTTCTTGAGCTTTACTCACAGCATAAGAAAAATGTGTTTATACAATTTGTATTGTGTTTGATTCACAGTTTTGCTATGGTGAGTGGGAAGATGTGCAAAGTCAAATATCATAATTGCTTGATTCTGCAAAGAAGTCTCAGACTGCACATAGAAAAACTTTCCAATGATGAACTATTAACCCAGAATCTTCACTGTCTGGTTAACCAGCTGGCGGATGTTTAGTGAGAGTTTATGTAATTGTAAGGTCAAACTCTTTCATCTTTCCAAAAAATCAAATGGATATGAACAATGTTAATCAACGTTGCAATGTTAACTTTAGGAAAAACTCATTGTACTTCAAGCATTTTTAACAAGGGTTGAGCTAAAAAAATAATTGAAAGGTTAATCAAATTCTGTCACTGGATGGCAAACTAATATGACCCTCTCATCACTTCTATTTTGAAATATCTAGTACCGCCTGCTAATAGGACAGCAATGATGAACCGTTAATGATTTAGCTGTAAGACAGAAATTTCTTTTGAAAATTACTAGCTTTTTGTATGATTAATAATATAAAACCCCAGGCATAGATACCTTAAAGGAAAACTACGACATCTCGCAGGTAGGGGAACTATGGAAAGAGTGCGTCAAGCCATATTTAGTCTCTTTTTCTTTGCTAGTGAAGTGTCAAAGTCAAGGCAAGGAAACAAGAGCGTAGAATATTGGCCAAGCGGTCTTAGTCCACTTAGGGAATAGAGGGAGAAACCAGCACTAGAAGTTTCTATCCTCAATGGCAGAAAAAATGGGAGGGAAAGTTTGATTTTGGCTAAGGAACCTTCTATGTTCTACATGCATTACTGTATGATATATAGATATAGTATCCATGCACCAGCTTCAAATAGATCATTATATAAAGAAGTTATCCTACACATATCTGAGAGGTGAAAAATGCTCTTGATGTCAGATTGTCGCATCTGTTTGAGGTCACAGGAACAAAAGGCTAACTCAGACATCCACTCCATCTGGAAGATTCCAGAGAAACTCCGACACCTTTTAACCCCTACATAAGGATCTGGTCTTACAACGGGGTCCTGTGGATAGCAACAGTGGAAGAACTGTCGCTCAGAGGCAGGAATGGTCAACAAGCTGAAACATAACCTCAAACACAAAATCAGGAGACAAGCAGGTAGTCAGAATTCAAGTCAGAACATGGAAGAACAAAACAGATAATGGGAGTTCAAGCCAGAGCAGAAAGCCAAGTGCTAACTACACACTAACAAAAGAACTGGCAACTAGTGGCAGTCTTTTGGAGTTTATATAGAAGGGAGACCCACCAATGGCTCCTAGCAGAAAGCTGATTATCTACTAGCTCACTGCAGCAAAAAACAATATGTAATATGCAAAATGTATACTACCAGCCAGAATCCCACTAGACTGTTTCTGGCCTTGCAAAATACTCTCATACGGAGAGCTTGGAAACAGCTTACTTGGATTCTGGAGGGAAGTATACCTATCACATACTTGTGGTCACGTGACAGCCATTCCTGGCGGTGACATTGTAAGAGTGCAAGCAGGGACACGGGATGCAGTGACGGGACGCAGGCAGAGCAAGGGTTAACAGGCTTATTTAAAGGGGAATAATCCATGCAGGGAGGTAAATATTAAACAGTCGGGAGATAAAGGGTCAGTCAGGGGAGACAAATGATACATTAAAGGCAAAGGATATAACAGTTCAGATGATGGCAGTTCATTAGCATAGATGTAATGCAGTCCTTAAACTGCAGCTCCAGCTGTAAACTCAATTGTGCAGCAACGGCTGGTGTGGTGTCCTTTCTAGTGTGGTCAGGTAGACGATAATACCCTGTCTTCTGGTAACAGTGGTCGGTCTCCTGTACATTCCACTGCTCCTTGTCCATATACTGCTGTGGCTATTAAAGGCACAGGCCACAGACCAGTACGAGCCCAACATGGCTCCTTAACTGACAGTCAGGACAACTATTCTGTGTCCATGTCAGGGTGCGAGTGTCAGTCTTGTGTGGTTTCTCTTAGGCAGCGCATGTGTGGTACTCATGGTCAGGTCATGTACAGCACCTGGTACTTTCTGGCTGCCACTGGACACACACCGAAACTCCAGCTCTCCCTGGTTCACGCTATTGGCAGCGGGCGACGCCGGTCTGCCTGGTACTGGTACTCGGGGCCGGAGCACTCCTCTCTTGGTCTGCTGGGACACCCGGCTCAGCTCCGCTCTGGATGCATGGCTCTGCACGGTTCTCACTGCTGGCACAGCTCTGCTCTGCTAACATGGCTCTCCCTGCTGACACAGCTTTCCTCTGCTGGCACGGCTCTGCTCTGCAGGCAACGGGGGGCTCCTTCTATATGGCCCGTCGCCACACCGGGACACTCTGATGGGGGAAGCAGAGCATGCTGCTCACTGCTCTGCGTGCTGCCCTCTGCACTGCTCTACACCAGCGCCGGACTCACTCTTTTGATGCACTTTCTCCTTTTATCTGCCGGCTGCTGAGCGCCCTTTCCTGGCTCTCTCCACCCCCTCCTGTCAGCAGGAAACTCTGTCTCTCTCAGGTTTCTCTCATGCAGCAGAGGGAGGTCCACCCCGCTCAGGCTTCCCCCAGGAACAGAGGATGCAGCCCTTCTAGTTCCAGACCTGGCATGCAGGTACCTGAGGTCTGGTCCATCTCCTTACAACATCACAGAATCCTCACAGTATATAGTGCACGTGATGTGAGCATTCTCAAGTCTCATAGAGTAACTTCAGACCAGACAACCCCATTAATATTAACATATGGATATCTGCATGTATGTAAATTCCTTACCCAGGGAAGCGATGACTATAGGATGATCTATTAAGAGGAAGCACTCTGATGTTCATGGCAATATTATGTTGGGAAAAGTTGAGTCTTGGTACTCATGTGAAAATTATATGTACTGTCTACCTAAACAGTGCAATTACATCCCATTCGTATCCTCAAATAACCATTTTCTCCTTCAGCATGAGTATTTTCCTTGCCACAATGCTAACGTTATCCACAAATGGTTTCACGAACATGATCAAGGTATTGACTTGGTCTCCAAATTCCAAGTTCTCAAAACGACTTAGCATCTGTCATATGTATTCCAAATCAAGGAGGTCACATGAGACAACTTAAACAGTTTGCTGCTAACATCATGGGATATCTTTATGAATCTTGCCATGTCACAAAAATTAAAGATCTGAGGGAGCCTATACAATATTAGACAGATTACTTAAAGATGAACAAAAATTATTTGCGCTACCCAGTTTTGACCACTGATCAAGACATCTGTTGGAGCCTAACTCCACTTCTGTAGCTTGCATTCTTGACCTAGAATTTCCTGGGCACCTTTATCACTTCCTAGGATTCCCAACATCATGATGTTGATAGATAGAAGACTAGTTACTAGGTCTTATGCAACATCATAATGTGTCTTGTGCCTCAATATCGAGACGTCATGGGTTCTTGGAGGCCAAAGACACCCATTAGATGCCAGGCCACGGAAGTGAAATCCAGCTGCAACAGAATGCCAGATCAAAAATTCAAACTGGGAACTGCAAATCTTTTTACTCAAACTTACTTTTAATCTAATAGCTAAGTAGTGGAAATAGGAGTCTGAAATGCATCCATTGGTGAAACTCCAGTAATGGAAGTTCTTGAAGTCTTATTCACAAGTAAGTTCTAATTTATTGAGTGCAATGATTGAAATACCTATAGCTTATTCTTTACTGAAGATGCAGCAATGACACGAGAAGTCAACAGGAGAACAGCATGGGCAATTTAACAATGAACTCAGTGGACAAGATTTTCCAATAGAGGAACATTTCACTGGTGATGAAGATATGGCTCTGACATAGTTTATTCTTTCCTGTGGTAGCATAAAAATGCAAAACCTAGATAATAAAGAAATAAGAGAAAATGAATAGAAGACCGTTGAAATATGCTGGAGAAGGATTTTATCAATACCATGAATAGCATGAAGAACAAAGAGATCAATTTTGGAACAAATCAAGCCAGACATGTCACTTGAAGCAAGGATTGCCAAGCCACATTTAGCCTTCTTTGGACACATCATAAGAAGAGAGCAATTACTGGAGAAGGACATCATGGTTGGAAGAATAGAAGGAACAGCAATGTGAGGGCTTAATGATATCAAGATTGAGGTGCGAAGATAGAGGTGTGGATGTTTGTGGTGGACCTATCTAGGCTTGCACGAGATTGAACTTTCTACAGATCGTTCATCCATCAAGTCACCATGGCTTAAGTTTGAGCTCACTGCCATTAAAAAAAGTCTTATCCTTAGTATGAATCATTGTATGCTGGTGAGTAATAAAAAAAAATAGAGTGTTTTCATTCTGTTACATAGCGGGGAGTCCTTAGAATCAAACCCCTACTGGCCAAACATTGATGGCGTAAACAATGCGGCCTGACTAATTTTATATCAGCTAAAAGGCTGAGTTGCACACTTCATCATGAGATTAACAAGGCTCCAAAGATATTTCTACCCCATGTTGATTTGTTGTATATATTGATCAGTACGGACCATTCATGGGTCTATTGTTCTTGGCAGAACACAATACAACAGTTGGCTTATTAAAAGCATGCACGCTATTGAAGCTCTGAACCACAGTCCTTCCTTTTGACGGCATCCTAACATAGAAAACCGGGCATTGGGGAGAGAAAAAAAAAGAGAAAAAAAGATCATGCTATTAAAATGAGAGCTTATTGAATTTGCTCTGAAGATCCTTAGAAAGGGAATTTTATTTGTTCCTATGTGTTTCATCCTCTAATACCTAATCACATGCGCCGTCTTATTGTACACAATGGAAAGGCTTTTGAGAAAGGATAATTTGACTAAATCCATTTCTAGGTGACAAAATCAGAAGCTTTTCCTTTTGAAAGCTCTTCTGCATATATAATACGGTGATTTAAGAATAGTTTATTGCTGTCATGGAGGTGCCCGCTATATCTTTTCTGGAAGTTACTGATAAAACAGTGTTTTGAAGTCAGACTGTCACAATGGTACTTATATCCGTCTTAATATACCTGAGGGAGGCAAATCCAAATTAACCTATTACCACGAATTTCCAACAATAATAAGGTGAAAATGAATATTCAGCAGTCGCAGGAGATAAAACGTGATGCAAAAGACGACGGGAGCGAAATGAAAAAAAAAAAAAAAAAATCAAACAAAAAAGAAGAGGAGGTATGATGATTAAAGGATTTCTCACTTGGCAGTCGGTTCCATGTTGAATGGACGTAGATGTAAATGATTTGCTTTTCAGTGTCTGCCGAGTCATTTATCAAACAGAAGACACCTCTTTATGATTAAGTATTGTGTTTCCAAGCAAGGAACCTGCTAATACACCTTAAATGTCTCTAATAATGTTGTAGTGCTGACACGCTTTGGATGATAGACACCATTATTACCAGCGCTCCACCCTACATTGTATGCCAAACCTCATGAGAAATGATATGACTAGTCTTGGTCTTGGCACTTACGATCCGGAGAAATACAAATGTGTCTTCCCTTCCTTTTTTGAGTACCGTATTTCATTATGTATCAAGGGCAAATGTGCCATCTAGAGATGAACCAATGTCACAAAGGACGAAGAAAAAGACTGGGTTTTTCAATGTATCCGCGCTGACCACACAAGGGCAAAAATATTCTTGAAAGCTTTATTGTGCCGACGCGTTTCGTGGCAAAGCTGCCACTTCCTCAGGGCCACCTGAGGAAGTGGCAGCTTTGCCACGAAACGCGTCGGCACAATAAAGCTTTCAAGAATATTGACATTGGCATCTACGGGAGTCTGCAGTGACCACTGGTTCCCTTTACATTGTGCAAGGGGTTGTGACTGTTCACAACCTGTAAAGGTGAGCGCACTAGCCGTGTATTGTCACCCAAAATATCACTTTTATCACCCTCTCTTTCCTTAATCTAGAGATGAATGAATTTGAATTTGACAATTTTTTTTAAAAAGATTTGATTGGTCGCTAATCACAGATTCTACAAAGCTTCCAAATGCCCCCCAAAAGAGATAACTCTCTGGGGTGTCCTATTATCTACCATTATCACTCATATTCTTTCCTGTTGCAGTTGTATAGCAATGTCTACAGTATTTGTCCAATCTTTTATGGCTTTTTCAATTTATCTCTATGGCTAAGCTGTGAGCTGTGATGTCTTCTCACTATCCAGATTCACACTAAAACAGCTGCATTCCCTGCCTTGACTTTTATACAGTCCATCCTGATTGGTTGTGCTATACGAGAGGATATGATAGCTGCAAAGCGTTATTGGAGAATCTCTCCTGGCTCTGCCTGAGATCACATGATCCTCCTTCTTTCGATAATTTGTGTAAATCAAGTCTCAAATTGTACCAATTTACGAGATGAAGCGAAATTCTTAAAATTCACATCAAATCAAATTGTTTTTCTATAGACAGTCTACTCTTACTTTTTTGTGTATTTCCTAATGGATGCAGTTGATTCAAGCATCAAAAAAAACTTCAATAATCAAGCCTTGCATATTTTAAAGGATACATCATTGTTTTGTCTAGCATCGGTCACCTATGCAGCCACTAAAAAGCTGAAGCAGTCACATGCCGTCCCAGGCAGAAAATAAAGCGAGACCAGCTAGGGATGCAAATACTGGTACTTAAGAGTAGCAATGCATAGATTAGTGAATATACACCAGGTGTAAGGATTCTGAAATTGGCGAGCTCCACCAAAATGGGTCTAGTGGCGTAACCAGCCTGACCAAGTCATCAAAATGTACACCATGAAAGTGGTATAAATTAAGGCAGAAATATACGCCAAAGTAGCATTTCTGGCAGAGGCATTTGAATAAGCCAAATTCACCAAATTCTTAATGAATTTGGTGCATCTTACTCCAGGACTCCCTTCATTAAGGCCTCATACAGATGTCCATTTTTTTCATGTACGAGAAAAACTGACAAGGTTTTATCAGTGATGTTTGGTCAGACTTTCATCTGAGTTTCATCTAACTTTTATCTGAGCTTTATCCAAGTTTCAACCTAATTTGGTTTGAGTTTGTACCGAGCGTCATCGTTTTTTCTTGTACGTGAATTGGAAAACAAAAATTCTCAACAGTTCTAGAAAATCGGACTTCTACCTATGAAAAGTGTTGTCCAATATTTTTTCATGGACCTTAGGCTTGGATTGCCTTTTGTCTGATTTTTTTCCACGGACCCATAGTCTTGCGTTGCCGATTCTAATCCGACACTCGACTCAAAAGTGGACGCGCCTCCAGAATTTTGCATGGACCTCTCAATCCTTGGTAAATCACAAAAATGTGAAGGACCCCAATCATTCTTGTAGGTATGAGTCCAATCCATGAAAAACGGATGTCAGTCTTCGTGAATTGGGACACCGGTCTTTATTTTTAAATCTTCCAAATGCATGAAACAATTAACGAGACCATAAAAAAAGCCGGGCAAAATATTTCCAAATTCAATTTCCACTAAGGCAAAGCAAGTCATCTTATCACATCTCCTAATTTTTTCCACTTGATATTTAATTACTGCGAGTATGATATACATGTTTATTACAAGCTTACAGCGGTTCTCATCATGCCGTACATTCTATATCAGTAATTGACATTAATTAATTTTGCTTGCAAGCGGGAATCACAAGCACCGTAATGATGGCTATGCCTAAAGACCGTTCTCTCTTTCGGAAGAGCTTTTAGTACGAGCTTATTGGGTGTCGTTGGTTTTCTTCGGCGCTTTTGGGTTTAATTTGAGATGAGACACCTATATTTTAATCTGGCCAAAAAAAAAAAAAAATTCATATCGTTTTCAAGAAAATGGCAATTCTTCAAGAAAATTGTTTTTCACTTGAAAGGCGCTACCTTGTAATTTTGCTGCCGTGTCTCTCCGGCTTTTTTTTTCTCTCTTACTAGAAAATGTGTTCCTTTTCGAAATGTAAAAATGCAAGCCTGCAAGAGCCAGGAACGTTTTTATTCATTTATTTATTTTTTTTACATTTTTCCGTTTCTGCCGCTGCAAAGACTAATACAACGTATGCATTGTATTATTCCAGGATAAAACGTGTTTGTATGGTAAGAGGCAATTGAACTTGGCTGCCTTGGACTGAAGGAGATAAAACGTATAGGAGAACAATCTGCCATAAATTTACTGGAAGACACACAAAAGAACAAACTTATTAGCTAGTTTAATGGATTAGTGCTGGAACGGCGCAGGTACTGTCATGAATATATTGCTGTTTTTGAATGTGTGTGGTTCGCGTCTGAAGCAATAAATGTTTCTGTAATCTAAAAAATGAA
The DNA here is from genome assembly GCF_039654945.1 of Dendrobates tinctorius. Lineage (NCBI taxonomy): Eukaryota > Metazoa > Chordata > Amphibia > Anura > Dendrobatidae > Dendrobates > Dendrobates tinctorius. The sequence goes on from NW_027361677.1 coordinate 12,152,587, forward strand.
TGTAATAAAAGCTGTAAATCTCAATTTGTTGCTTTCAGCTTTTCGTTTTCCATATGAATCTTTTTTTTTTCTTTCATTTGTGAAAATGTCTTTTTAAAGGGTCAGACAACCAAATTATTAAGGAGAATCAGGGGCACTTTACATGAACATGTTAATAATGAAAGTCTGTAGCATACAAAGTAGATCATTAGCCGGAGAGACACCAGTTGCAGATTACTGGTCTAGACTGTGAAAGATGGACAGTATTTCCACTATGGATAGAAAGAGGCCCTTGTGCAAAAACAGTATATGGGTCCAAAACTCCACATAATCCACAATTCAAATTGTTTTGGAGGTGTAATTGGGCCACCTATACCTCGCGGGCTCTTCTCAGGTTGCACCAATGATATGCCTGCCCCTGTCCACTAAGCTATCAGTGAAGATGAATAAAATGATTGGCAGAACCCTTGTGTGGTGTGTATGTAACAAGGTGACACGGTGTGGTAGTCATGGATGAGTCCTCTAAGTCACAGTCAGTGAGCACTCAGCCCCTTGCACATGAAACAACAGGTGAAATCCCAGTCCTGCAGTATAGTCAGTTACCTTCAGCTCACAGTCACTCATGATGCAGGGGATGAGTACTCAGGAAACACCACAAGCCACGATTCTGTTCCAACACAATGCTTCCTGCTCTGTCCCTGCAACTTCAGTAGGATGCATGACCTCAACGGCTCCCATCCAGGTTTGGGAGCCACACTCCTTTTGGAGACATTCCCACAACACCAGGGCCCGACCACACAGTCCATGGTAGCTTGTCATCCCCTCCATTGGGGTATCCTCTGTTCCTGGTTGTGGGGAGCATCTTGCCCTCCAAGCCTGCCCAGGCTCTGCTCTTGGAGCAGGAAGTCCTTTTCCTATAAGCCTGCTGTAAAGCCTCCCTGCTAAACTCCGCCCAACAAATAAACTCATTCTATCCTTGGGATGGATATATACAAAGGCAGTCACGTTACACATTAATACTTTACACATTAATACATTACACAACAGTATAAAACATTGGTGATCCATTAGGGTGCCACATAGGACATACATGCTTGGTATATAGGACAGAGGAGGTGTGGCGCCCCTGAGGGTTCAGTTGCCACAGAGGTACTGCACCTCCTCCTGAGATGTGCTACCCCACTATTCAGGTAAGGTGGAGATACCTAACCACATTCCAACTCCTGCATCCCACACAGCATAGTAGTGTAGCAAAGCACCCTTTGGTGGCTCCCTGCTTGGAACACGAAGCGTGCTGGGAGGCGGGTGGAGTTTAGTTTGCACTAAAAGAGCGGAAGAGGATAGGATTTAGTCAGTTAGTCACAGGAGTCTGACGAGGTCAGTCTGTGAAAGGAGATCCCCTGAGTGGGATGAATGAAGGAAGTGCTGCAGCCAACCTCAGTGATCTGGGTCCGCTGGCACAGCAAAGGAACATTAATAGAAAGCCTGACTCTCCATAAGAAGGAAGGAATTAGTACGGAACATGAGGAGAAGAAGAGAACCAAGAATCAGGGTTAGAGGAGAACCCTTCCCAAGTTCTAAGCGCAAGGCCGGGGTCCGGGCCCCGAGGTTGTATGGATACTAATGGGCCTGCAGCAGACACCGGAGGAATAGAAGTTGTCACCGCTTTATTCCCACACCAGACTTGGGGGCACAACAGCAACGACAGTGATCCGGGACTAGGTAGTAAGGAGTCCCCGAAGCAGGCTACAGCTGTCTGCCATACAAGTAGAGTTCATAGGAACATCTGACAGGAGGAATTCCAGTGTAACTCAGTACTGTGAGTACTTCACTATAGGCGCTAAGATGGAGATGTTCAGAAAAGGCACATATGTTGGCTGAGTGTTGGAAAGGAGTACTTCATCTTGCCTGGAAGTTGGCTGAGCTCCTGACCCGGAGGACATGGCACGGATGCGGGCACCTGTATGCTCAACAGACTGTAAGTAAAGCTTTGGAACTACATGCCCCGGTGTCCTCCACTTATTCCTGCGTCAACCTGCCCAGCACTGCTACATCCCCTGCCCCCGACACTACACCATCTAAGTGTCACTTCATCTCACTGCCCTGGGACTACAGCCCTGCCTGTGGAGGGCTATAACATCATTGCTGCACCACACCATCTGTCCGCAGCGTCGGCTCAACATCATTCTTTGCCGAACACCACAGGTGGCGTCACGACTCATTCATTCTAATCACCATAAGCACACTGAACTTTCCCCCTTTTACAATGGGCTCCCAGGGCCACGGGCCGGGTCCCAGCTGCCGTGACATCTCCCAGTGAAGCTCATCAGGCCCGGTACCGAGTACCCCACGGCCCTGGGCGGGCGACCCAGAGGCAATTGAGTGTCCCCACCACCTCCTTACATGTACATTGGTATCTAATGGCAGCTGGACCAGGGTCCCCTGAGCCTCCTCAGATGGCACTTGAATGATGGCATCCAGAGTTCCTCTAGTACCTACAAGGTTATCCCATATTTTGGCTTTAGGCAACTTCATGATGTCGCGGGGGCCTTGTAAATGCCAGAGGCGTCCAGGAGGCTGAAATTTGAGTGCCAGTTGAGGGTGTTCCCAGCAGTTCATAAAGAGAGTCTGTAGCATTAACACCATTTTTGGGGTCAGATCATCAGCCAGGGACAGGTTGGAAATTACTGGTCTAGACTAAGAAAAATGTATTTCCACTACCATTGGCAGACACAGAGAGAAGATGGCCCTTGTGCCCTTGTGCAAGAACTGTATATAGGCCAATAACTCCACACAATGCAGAATTCCTCATGCTTTGGAGGTGCAAATGGGTCCCCTTAACTTGTGCCAAATGAAGGAGTTGCCAGCACCCTATTCAGCTGCCACAGAGTATCAACATGGACACAGGAAAGATGAGCAGTAAAAATGTGTTCATGCTGGTCTTGATAAGGGGTCTTGCTGGAGGCTCACCAAAGTTTTAATATACAGTATTGTAGTCATCATATTACATGGCACTATGTACTTACAATTGCTCATTTTGCCTTTCTACCGAACTAATTGTTCTGTGTTCTATTAGGTTTATGACATCACGTGATTAAAAACTGACTGACTGAATCATTCTAACCTTTACGTAGAAACAGGAGGTCAATTTTCCCTGAATGAGTCAACACTGCAAAAGTGAATAAGAAAAAATGTTTAGCTCACCCCTGAGATGCTATTCCAATCCGGGAGGAGCACAGCGTCCCACTGATGCACAGAGCTGAAGTTGATTGAGGAAAATAGGGGTGGTACCAGCTCGACACACCAGAAAAATAAAAAATTCCAAAAAATCTTTATTGAAAATCCTTTAAAAATAAAAGTGATGAAAATATGGGCATCTCAGACAACAAAGCAATAAAGAGGGTTGGTGTGTATAACATGAATCAATCCTGTTATACACACCACCCCTGTGTCGAGCTGGTACCACCCCTATTTTCCTCAATCACTGCAAAAGTCCATGGGGACGAGCAGAATAATTAGGTCAGGAGTTGTAAAGGGGAATAATTTATGCAGGGACAAGAGATTTCCTCTTTCTTCATACAGCAGCGAAAAGAGAAGAATTAGCTGGGTAGAAAGGCAAAATGAGCAATTGTAAGTATACAGTGCTATATAATATGAGGATTGCAATGTATTAAGATAACAATTTTGATGGGAGGAGGAGTGCTTCTTTAAGAGGCACATTCCTTTTTATTAATCAGAGGTATCTGAAACATGAGCTTTCTTGTGCCGCTCCACAAATCTTACTCCAGAGTAAGATTTTTGGAGTAAAGTACTGAACAGCTCGTCATGAATTAGCCGAGTTGTGGCGTAACACCTGGCGAAGGGAATGAATAAGGAAGTATACCTCCAAACAAAACGCGTCAGATGTTCGAGGATCTATGTTCAGTGGTTTTAGGAAGTATGGGTGCTCTGCTCAAGCTGCTGAGCACCCTGGAAGAAGCCATTACAGGTGTAGTGAGTTGTTTGTTTTCTTATGTTGAACCTGGTGAAACTGGCATGTATATGGCAAACTGGAAAAAATGTTGCAACTTTTTAAAGTGTTTTATGCCAGATTTCTGGAGAAAACGCTTTTATGAATCAGGGTCTGTACTTCTATTTTCAAGCTATCTAGCTACAAAACTCAAGCTTTGCGCGCACTCTAAAATTGTTCCTTACATGTAAGGCTAGTTTCACACTAGCGTTTATTCGACGCAGCGCATGTTGCCGCTAAGCCCCGCCCCCTGCCCGCCCCATCCTGTCATCGCCGCCTACTATCGCACATGGATGCTTGCGATCTGCGCACCCTATCTTTAGCATAGGGTGCACAGGTCGTGCGCTGGCCATGCGCAAGTAGGATTTTGGCGTGCGCTGCGCACTTTTGAAGATGTGCCGTGCGCGCCGAAATGCAACATGTTGCGTTCGGCGCGCACCTTCAAAAGTGCGCAGCGCATGACAAAATCCTACTAGTGCACGGCCAGCGCACGATCTGCGCATCCTATGCTAAAGATAGGGTGCGCAGATCGCAAGCGTCCATGTGCAATAGTAGGCGGCGATAACTGGATGGGGCGGGGCTTAGCGGCGCCGTGCGTTGCGTCGAATAAACGCTAGTGTGAAACTAGCCTTATCCCTCTAAAAATCTGCTCAAAAATGTATAGCACACCAAAAATAATGGCATACGATTCATGGTCTCAAAAATTGGTATGTGTCTGCATATGCTTACCTATATCTATTGTACCTCCAAAAATAGATGTCATTTACAGAAACCCTTTAAAAGAGTATATATTGGGCCCCCCAAAAATGAGCTATTCATATCATGTCTCCAAAATATTGTAGCTCATACTGTGTCAGTGGAAAGTTCTATGCACTGTTGGGGAATTTGTTATATACATGAGTCTTGACCCAGAGTCGGCTAGAGTGAGATATGGATAATTTAATGAAGGGGATCTGTCAAACAGTATTTCCTGTGCAATCTGAGACCAGCATGATGTAGGAGCAGATACCCTGATTCCAGCAATGTATCGCTCAGTTTACTGGGTGCTTCAGTTTTGATAAAATCACAGTTTTATCTGCAGCAAATCTAGCAGTGATCAGAATGCTGAGCTGGGTATAGCTCCACCCACATCACTGATTGGTTGCTTTCTGTGTACACTCTATATTGACAGAAAGCTGCCAATCATTGCTGGGGGCGTGGTTGGACCAGGAAGCACGAGACACCTAGTCCTGCAGTAATAATTTGTTGCTAAAACACTGATTTTATTGAAATAGGAAAATACAACCCAGCAAGTGATACACCACTGGATTCAGAGTCTTTATCCCTACATCACTCTGCTCTCATATTACATGGCAAAAAATGATGAAATATTCCCTTTAAGAGATGTGTATCTCCTAAATTACTTTTGAGTGTTAAATTCATGGACCGGCTTGCACAATAAACAGGGACTCAGTTGAAAAACTAGAATTGGCATTGTCCATCATTTTAACAATACTGCATATTAGCGTGTATAATAGAATGGGCCAAGAAGATGGGGGCTAAAAAGAATAAATATATTTTGCAAAAAATAATTTTAGCCGAAGTGCTGGGCTTTAATTGTCTGCACCCTAGGGGAAAACTGATCCAATAATATTTACTGCATGATTTTTAATTTATTTTCTGACTCTGCATACCACATACTTTAAAGTTGGAGAGAAGAGTATTGGGTTACTTTCTATTAATTTGACTTTTATAGTTTATATAATACACTATTGATTCCCAAATCCCAACTCATCTAAATTAATATTTTAGAAATGGAATTAAAATCGCATAAAAAGAAAAAGGACATTGATAAAGTAATGAAGCCAATAAGGAGACCGATACTCTTGGCCCCAAAAGATTATTTTTCAATAAATAACACATTTTGCCCAAGTAAGGTCTTATGTTTTTGACATTATTTATTACAAAGCAAAATGCAAACCGTGGCATAAAATGGCTTAAAAGAAATTAAGAAGCTATTTTGCCAGGTTTCTAAGACAGCAAGCAAAGTTTATAGACTGTTTCCACATTTTATATAGTTAAATTAATCCAAATTTAAAGGACTTTCTAATGAAGTATTAGTTGTCAGTGAGCAGCAGTCTCAGTTTGTTAACTCATAGCAGCCAGTTTTACGTATTCTACTACCATATGTAATGTGCGTTATACTATAATCTATGGAGTACTACTTTGCAAAGTCACAAAGGCTAGTTTCACACTAGCTTATTTTCCAAGCAGCGCTCGGTGCCGCTAAGCCCTGCCCCCTGCCGGCTCCCTGCCCCCCATCCGGTCATCGCCGCCTACTATTGTACACGGCTGCATGCGATCTGCGCACCCTATATTTAGCATAGGGTGCGCAGACCATGCGCTGGCCGTGCGCTAGTAGGATTTTAGCGTGCGCTGCGCACTTTTGAAGGTGCGCCGAGCGCACCAAAATGCAACATCGTGCATTCGGCGCACACCGGCGCACCTTCAAAAGTGCACAGCGCATGCTAAAATCCTACTAGCGCATGGTCTGCGCACCCTGTGCTAAAGATAGGGTGCGCAGATTGCAAGCAGCCGTGTGCGATAGTAGGCGGCGATGACCGGATTGGGCGGGCAGGGAGCCGGCAGGGGGCAGGGCTTAGCGGCGCCGAGCGCTGCGTGGAAAATAAGCTAGTGTGAAACTAGCCAAAAACGTAGTAAGTGTTATAATTCATTGTGTTTTATCTAGTGATAGGCAAACTGATGGATGTTTGAGACTGGCGGGTTCGATCGAACATGTAAAAAAGTTTGGTTCAAGTACCAGAACGGTAACCATACCTGACCCCGAACCCGGACCCTGTTCAAATGAATGGAGGGCCCAAACATCCACTGTTTCTATGCTGTCATCTGCATGACAGCGCGGTAAACACAGGCTCTGATTGGCGGTAAGAGAACTGCAGTTGCCATGTTGTCAGATGACAGCATGAGCCAGCAGCTGTGACCAGCAGTAAAAAGTTCACCACAAATCACAGGCATCAGCACATGAGTGTGCTACTTCCATCCGACTCTGCCTGCTGTTGCTGACAACATCGAGAGCAGGCGCCGCTGATAGGAGTATTCATCAGGCGGTGCCTATGGTATAAATAAATAAAAAGTGACATGGAGGCTTTTCTATTTTTTATAACTAGTGCAGGTAAAACTGACAGCTGCAACCTGCAACCCTCACCTGTCAGCTTTATCATGGCTGGTTATCAAGAATAGAAGAGTCCACACACCCTGTTTTTTAATTATTTAAATAAATTTAAAAAAATGGTGTGGGTTTCCCCACATTTTTGACAACTAGCCAAGCTGAAGTAGACAGCTTGGAGCTGGTACTTTCAGGCTGTTAGGGGGCCATGGATATTGGCCCCCTCCCAGCCTAAAAATAGCAGCTCACAGCTGCCACAGAAAAGTAGCCTCTCCATTACTAACCCCATAGTTTGTAAAAAAGACACAAACAGAATAAATCCTTTGTTTGAAATACACACTTTGACTCCATTTCAAATGAAAATAGAAAAGCACAGTTATGCTCACCTTACGCCCTAACGCAGCTGTCAGCTTTGCCTGCACTGATTATCAAAAATTGAGGAAACCTCACATAATTTTTTAAAGTTATTTATTTATCAGCAACAGCAGATGTAGGCTGATATAATTACTACTCTCCCATCAGCCGATGCCTGTGACCGGTGGTAAACATTTTATTCGAACAATAAGGCCATGATCACACATGCGAGAAACACGGATGAGTCTCGCATCTTAATACCCGGCACTTGGGAGCGGAACGTGCGGCAGTGCCAGGTATTGACGTGCGAGACTCGTCTGAGTTTCTCGTATGTGTGATCCCGGCCTTACATGGACGTTCTGGAGAAGTCTGTGATCTGGGTCCATGCCCGTACACTGCATGTTTGGTATGGATCCCGAACTTTACTGTTTGGATTCGCTCATCTTAAGTTTTATCTGTTTGTGTTTTCAATGTCATTGTACCAACTTATAGCATGTTGAAATATGTATTTCAATTTTGAGGAATTTTAGGGTCATTATAATTATCTTTATAAAAATCCTAGAATAGTAAGAAAAAAGAAAAGAAGCAGTTCTTACTGCCACCAATCCGGAGTCACTGCCATTCCGATACTGCCCAGATTCCTTTTCCTAGCCCCTCTCCAAAGGCCGGAAATGCCTGTCAGCCAATTCCAAGCTGATGTGGTTCAAAACTGTCACCCATGTTGGTTGGTCGAGCATTTCTTGTGTGGAGAGGGGCTCCAGAAATCAGACACCAGCCGGGAATTCATTGTACATTCCATGTAAATGGTGTAGATGGGTATCGCAAAAGATAGGGGCAGAAGAATTGGATTGGCAGACAGGCATCTTGTAGCATAACTGAGTGTGCAGAAAGCAGCTAGGGAAAGCAGAGCTGGCTTGGAAGACAGGTACGTTGATGTAGCAGAGCCAAGTGTGCGGATAGCACATAGGAACAGGTGAGTCAGATTTTCAGACAGGCACCTTGCTGTAGCAGAGTTGAGTGTTCAAGTAACACCCATTAACTGTAGAACCAGAAGGCAAAACTTACATCATGTTGAGGCAGAGATGAGCATGTGGGCAGTACTTTGAAACTGCAGAAGCGATTTGGCATGCAGGCATCGGGGTGTTGCAGAGCCAAGTCTGCATACAGAAGAGTTTGTCAGGATGGCCATCAATCCTAATGTATGTTCGTCAACAAGCAATACCACATGACTACAAAAGCCGCATGCAGAAAAAAAAACTTACCAAACAATAATAAAAAAAATTAAAATAAAACATTATTTAAAAAAGAAGTAATTTTCTTCCCTTTAAGTAATTACTCTGGACAAAATTGTATATTCTAAGAAGTGATGTCAGATTTCAATAGATGGTTGATTGGTCCTGTTGAAATTGATGGGTATAGCCAATTATAATGTACTGTGTATGGGGACCTCTACTAAGTCACATTTAAAGAAGTCACTGTTTACAACCCAAGGTGATAATTCATCCTTGCTGCGCCTGCATGCTGCATGGTTGTACGAGCCTCGCTGCATCTGTATGCTGCATACTTGTAATTCAGCCTTGCTGTGCCTGTATGCTGCATACTTGTAATTCAGCCTTGCTGTGCCTGTATGCTGCATACTTGTAATTCAGCCTCGCTGTATCTGTATGCTGCATACTTGTAATTCAGCCTCGCTGTATCTGTATGCTGCATACTTGTAATTCAGCCTTGCTGTGCCTGTATGCTGCATACATGTAATTTAGCCTTGTTGTGTCTGCATGCTGCATACTTGTAATTGCGCCTCGCTGTGTCTGCATGCTGCAAACTTGTAATTCAGCCTTGCTAAGCCTGTATGCTGCATACTTGTAATTCAGCCTTGCTGTGCCTGCATGCTGCATACTTGTAATTCAGCCTCGCGGCATCTGCATGCTGCATACTTGTAATTCAGCCTTACTGCGTCTGCATGCTGCAAACTTGTAATTCAGCCTCGCTGTATCTGTATGCTGCATACTTGTAATTCAGCCTCGCTGTATCTGTATGCTGCATACTTGTAATTCAGCCTTGCTGTGCCTGTATGCTGCATACTTGTACTTCAGCCTTGCTGTGCCTGTATGCTGCATACTTGTAATTCAGCCTTGCTGTGTCTGCATGCTGCATACTTGTAATTGCGCCTCGCTGTGTCTGCATGCTGCAAACTTGTAATTCAGCCTTGCTGAGCCTGTATGCTGCATACTTGTAATTCAGCCTTGCTGTGCCTGCATGCTGCATACTTGTAATTCAGCCTCGCTGCATCTGCATGCTGCATACTTGTAATTCAGCCTTGCTGCGTCTGCATGCTGTATACTTGTAATTCAGCCTCGCTGTGTCTGCATGCTGCATACTTGTAATTCAGCCCCGCTGCATCTGTATGCTGCATACTTGTAATTCAGCCTTGCTGTGTCTGTATGCTGCATACATGTAATTCAGCCTCACTGTGTCTGCATGCTGCATACTTGTAATTCAGCCTCGCTGCATCTGTATGCTGCATACTTGTAATTCAGCCTTGCTGTGTCTGTATGCTGCATACTTGTAATTCAGCCTTGCTGTGCCTGTATGCTGCATACATGTAATTCAGCCTCACTGCGTCTGTATGCTGCATAGTTGTAATTCAGCCATGCTCTGTCTGCATGCTGCATACTTGTAATTCAGCCTTGCTGTGCCTGTATGCTGCATATATGTAATTCAGCCTCGCTTTGTCTGCATGCTGCATACTTGTAATTCAGCCTTGATGTGTCTGCATGCTGCATGGTTGTAATTTAGCCTCGCTGCATCTGTATACTGCATACTTGTAATTCAGCCTTGCTGTGCCTGTATGCTGCATATATGTAATTCAGCCTCGCTTTGTCTGCATGCTGCATACTTGTAATTCAGCCTTGATGTGTCTGCATGCTGCATGGTTGTAATTTAGCCTCGCTGCATCTGTATGCTGCATACTTGTAATTCAGCTTTGCTGTGCCTGTATGCTGCATAGTTGTAATTCAGCCTTGCTGTGCCTGTATGCTGCATACATGTAAGTTAGCCTCGCTGCGTCTGTATGCTGCATACTTGTAATTCAGCCTTGCTGTGCCTGTATGCTGCATAGTTGTAATTCAGCCTTGCTGTGTCTGCATGGTGCATACTTGTAATTCAGCCTTGCTGTGCCTGTATGCTGCATACATGTAATTTAGCCTTGCTCTGCCTGTATGCTGCATAGTTGTAATTCAGCCTTGCTGTGCCTGTATGCTGCATACATGTAATTTAGCCTTGTTGTGTCTGCATGCTGCATACTTGTAATTCAGCCTTGCTGTGCCTGTATGCTGCATACTTGTAATTCAGCCTCGCTGCATCTGTATGCTGCATACTTGTAATTCAGCCTCACTGTATCTGTATGCTGCATACTTGTAATTCACACTTGCTGTGCCTGTATGCTGCATACTTGTAATTCAGCCTTGCTGTGCCTGCATGCTGCATACTTGTAATTCAGCTTTGCTGTGCCTGCATGCTGCATACTTGTAATTGTGCCTTGCTGTGTCTGTATGCTGCAAACTTGTAATTCAGCCTTGCTGAGCCTGCATGCTGCATACTTGTAATTCAACCTCGCTGCATCTGCATGCTGCATACTTGTAATTCAGCCTTGCTGCGTCTGCATGCTGCATACTTGTAATTCAGCCTCGCTGTGTCTGCATGCTGCATACTTGTAATTCAGCCTCGCTGCATCTGTATGCTGCATACTTGTAATTCAGCCTTGCTGTGCCTGTATGCTGCATAGTTGTAATTCAGCCTTGCTGTGCCTGTATGCTGCATACATGTAATTTAGCCTTGCTGTGCCTGTATACTGCATAGTTGTAATTCAGCCTTGCTGTGCCTGTATGCTGCATACATGTAATTTAGCCTTGCTGTGTCTGCATGCTGCATACTTGTAATTCAGCCTTGCTGTGATTGTATGCTGCATACTTGTAATTCAGCCTCACTGCATCTGTATGCTGCATACTTGTAATTCAGCCTCGCTGTATCTGTATGCTGCATACTTGTAATTCAGCCATGCTGTGTCTGCATGCTGCATACATGTAATTCAGCCTCGCTGCGTCTGTATGCTGCATAGTTGTAATTCAGCCACGCTGTGTCTGCATGCTGCATACTTGTAATTCAGCCTTGCTGTGCCTGTATGCTGCATATATGTAATTCAGCCTCACTTTGTCTGCATGCTGCATACTTGTAATTCAGCCTTGATGTGTCTGCATGCTGCATGGTTGTAATTTAGCCTCGCTGCATCTGTATGCTGCATACTTGTAATTCAGCTTTGCTGTGCCTGTATGCTGCATAGTTGTAATTCAGCCTTGCTGTGCCTGTATGCTGCATACATGTAATTTAGCCTCGCTGCGTCTGTATGCTGCATACTTGTAATTCAGCCTTGCTGTGCCTGTATGCTGCATACTTGTAATTCAGCCTCGCTGCATCTGTATGCTGCATACTTGTAATTTAGCCTAGCTGTATCTGTATCCTGCATACTTGTAATTCAGCCTTGCTGTGCCTGTATGCTGCATACTTGTAATTCTGCCTTGCTGTGCCTGCAAGCTGCATACTTGTAACTGAGCCTCGCTGTGTCTGCATGCTGCAAACTTGTAATTCAGCCTTGCTGAGCCTGTATGCTGCATACATGTAATTCAGCCTTGCTGTGCCTGCATGCTGCATACTTGTAATTCAGCCTCGCTGTGTCTGCATGCTGCATACTTGTAATTCAGCCTTGCTGTGCCTGTATGCTGCATACTTGTAATTCAGCCTTGCTGCGTCTGCATGCTGCATACTTGTAATTCAGCCTCGCTGCATCTGTATGCTGCATACTTGTAATTCAGCCTTGCTGTGCCTGTATGCTGTATACTTGTAATTCAGCCTTGCTGTGCCTGCAAGCTGCATACTTGTAACTGAGCCTCGCTGTGTCTGCATGCTGCATACTTGTAATTCAGCCTTGCTGTGCCTGTATGCTGCATACATGTAATTCAGCCTCACTGTGTCTGCATGCTGCATACTTGTAATTCAGCCTTGCTGTACCTGTATGCTGCATACATGTAATTCAGCCTCGCTGCATCTGTATGCTGCATACTTGTAATTCAGCATTGCTGTGCCTGTATGCTGCATAGTTGTAATTCAGCCTTCCTGTGCCTGTATGCTGCATATATGTAATTCAGCCTCGCTTTGTCTGCATGCTGCATACTTGTAATTCAGCCTTGATGTGTCTGCATGCTGCATGGTTGTAACTTAGCCTCGCTGCATCTGTATGCTGCATACTTGTAATTCAGCTTTGCTGTGCCTGTATGCTGCATAGTTGTAATTCAGCCTTGCTGTGCCTGTATGCTGCATACATGTAAGTTAGCCTCGCTGCGTCTGTATGCTGCATACTTGTAATTCAGCCTTGCTGTGCCTGTATGCTGCATACTTGTAATTCAGCCTTGCTGCGTCTGCATGCTGCATACTTGTAATTCAGCCTCGCTGCATCTGTATGCTGCATACTTGTAAATCAGCCTTGCTGTGCCTGTATGCTGCATACTTTTAATTCAGCCTTGCTGTGCCTGCAAGCTGCATACTTGTAACTGAGCCTCGCTGTGTCTGCATGCTGCATACTTGTAATTCAGCCTTGCTGTGCCTGTATGCTGCATACATGTAATTTAGCATCGCTGCATCTGTATGCTGCATACTTGTAATTCAGCCTTGCTGTGTCTGCATGCTGCATGGTTGTAATTCAGCCTCGCTGCGTCTGCATGGTGCATACTTGTAATTCAGCCTTGCTGTGCCTGTATGCTGCATAGTTGTAATTCAGCCTCGCTTAAAGCTTACACAAATGGCATAGTGGAAGTAAATATGTAAGTTACATTCTATTCAGTGTATGTATGTACTCTAACATGTCACATATTGATTTACAGCCAATCCATAGGAGCTTAATTGTTTCAATTTATGCAATACCATCTTGACAAATCCAATGTAGATGTCTGATTGCCGGTGTCTTGGAGTAATTTAAAGCTTGCTTAGTTTCTAGACAGGATCCAAAGTGAGATTCCTGAATTAGCAATCAGTGTATTAAGACATTTTAACACAGAAAACACTTAACCGACAGCACAAGCTTTCACATCCGCGGTGAAGACTGCTTCCACGTCTGTTATCCGTCTCTGCCTTTAAGATGGTGGGCATGAAATCAATAGCCTCTGGTGGATATGTAACCTATGTATGCTCTAAATAATGCAAAATACTGAGCACGGGGTAAGTAATTTTCTTCATCGGCTACAAAATTGATTTCACTCTTGGCTTGTCTGTTTCTAGGAAGAGGCGATTTTCAGTTTAGTTTTAGAAGTTTCTAGTGAAGTGCTAAAGTGAGCAGGGCGAATACTAATGTGACTTACGCACGTTCCTAAAGGCATGAAGGGATTATGCTTCCGACTTAAACGGGACAAAGAAAATGTCATTAATTTTGAACATGCAATAAGTTAAACATAGGTGCGATGACAAAGCAAAGATGAACAGTGAAGAACTTTTTGACTGAGTTCCTCTGCACCTCTTGGGTAGGAAGTACAGGATAGCTCCTTTCATCTTGGAAAATATAGTAAACAGTGTCTCACGTATGTGCATACAACGTCTTTTTCAGGTGGATTCGGCGTAAAAACAATGCCACTGCCCCAAATAATAAACATAAGACACAGCAATATCAAAGCTACATTGCTGTGCACCTTTTTCAGATAAAAAAGAACCAAGACATGTTTGGTGTCTATGAACTTGTAAAGACCTGGAGAATTATAAAGGCAGGTCAGTTTTTAGCATTTATTGAACCTAGCAAAAAAAACCAAACAAGTGTGGGATTGCACTTTTTTTTGCAATTTCACCGCACTTGGAATTTTTTTTCCCGTTTTCTAGTACATGACATGGTAAAACCAATGATGTCATATAAAACTACAACTACAACTCGTCCCGCAAAAAGCAAGCCGTCACATTTCCATATTGACGGAAAAATAAAAAAGTTATGGCTCTGGGAAGAAGGGGAGCGAAAACCGAAAAACGCTCTGGTCATGAAGGGGTTAAAGTTTCTGGGTGGTATATTGCTTCATAAACCACAAAGCTAAAATAGGAACATAAAAACAGCCTTCATGATGCAAATGAAAATGAAAAGTCCGTGCAAAATTACTACCCACTGTGGCTCCAGCCTTCTGGGACACAACACACTTCTCCCACCAGAGCTCGAGTCTGGAGACTTCCTCTTCCAAACACACAGCCAAGAAAAAAAATGGTAGCTGAATATTTAACTCTGCCAACCACTCCCTTGAGGTGGAGATGTGGTGAGTAGGCGTCCTGCCCATCTCTTACAGCTACACACCATGAAAACCAGACCCTGGGAACTGCTGATTAACCTCTCAGCACATAACATGCTGGAGATAAACTTATGGGTTTTCACATCACTCTGGATGACAACCTTTGCGTCACATATCTCCCCTCACATAAAGCGCCAGTGACCCTGTCATACCCCCTTACAAAATGACATCATGCTACACAGCGTATATAAGCAATAGACTAACTATGTGAAGAGGAATCCGTCTTTAAAATGTCTATACACATATAGTTCCTTTTTAGTTTCTCGCACCTGAAATCTGTTTCTGGAGATCAGCAGCTTGAGCCTGTGATAAGCAATAGAAGGAGCACATTTTAATGGTATACAAACAGAAGTGAAATTCACTCATGAGAAGATTGCCAAACCTTAAAATTATTTTGGAGCTTCCTCCCAACAGGGACTTTGCAGAAAACCCTATCACTGTACTGTACAATATGAGTGCTCATTGCATTTCTCACGTCTAAGCTGGCATTATATCCCAAGTGGAGCCAAATTGTAAAATGATATAGAAGATGCATCCCTTATTTCCCAAATTCAAAGAGTTTCTCTTCTAAAACTATATTGATTACACACACACAAATATATACCGTACAGGACTACGGGCTACCCTCTCTGTTGAATATAGGAAAACATAACTGCTTTCTTAGAAAAACAGCGCCACACCTGTCAACAGGATTGCAACTCGGTTGTATAGGAGTGAATGGATCGGAACTGAAATATCACGCATAACCTCTGGACAAGTGTAGAGCTGTTTATGGAAGAACATGTTCACGTTGTTCCACAACTGTCCCTTCACCTCGGTAAGCTGGTCTCTGTTGGGCTCTACGTCGGGCTTTGCGGGTTTCTCGTCATGTGACATCATCTCTCTAGACCTTTTTTCTCCAATCTCCTCTTTATAGAGTAATGGTCATTTTAGGAGAACTTGCAGTAGAATGTCTATGTCCACCTCCAATTTCATCCCTTCTTCTCTCCATAGAATCTTCTAGCAACTGTCACCTTTTATCTCAGAATTGTGAAAATCTGTCTTCACTGAATACTGATTTTACCCATAAATTGAGAATGAAAGATAAATCCAGGAGCAGGAAGAAGCTTTTTTTTATAAGATACAGTATATTAATTAATAATTAATAATTTACAAAATAAAAAATAAAACAACAGATATTCTTTAATGAAAAACCAAAAAAGTTGGCCACACTTGTCAATTTTGGTATGTTCGGCAAACTATCTGATGTGTATGGGAGCCTCATGACTCTCTGATCTTTGGAGACATGAGGATTGGGCACATTGAAGTTGATCAACCGATCTTTTTGTTCAGCATTCAGACACACAGTTGGCAGGGATAATTGGAAGTGGTTTAAGCCACTCACTCCATCGCGAACATAAAACTCTTTGACCAAGTTAGGGAGTAATGTGGGGAGTATTTGGCTGACACATGTCTAAGTCAACTTAAGTTTTAGTATTCTGTTAATGACCTAGGTTAGGATCGGGCAATCATTTGCAAAGGGGTTATACAGTCTTGTGGTTCAGAGTTCATATTAAGTGACTGCAGATCTTTGAATTCTCATAGTGTATGGCGCGCTTGCGTTCGGGATTGCCTATGAGAATGAGCGGTCAAGTGACAGTAAGTAGTTATTTGCATCATAAGGGTTCACATGCAGACTAGACATGCTCAGTTTCTCTCAATGTACTTGCATTGAGAGAAGCAATGCACGTCTAGTTTGAATGTGCCTTGAAGTTTCACTTTCAACTGTTTATGCCGGTGAATCTTAACAAAGTGCACTCTGCATGTTGAGAGGATTCAAAAGTCTGCCGTCACATAGAGTGAGGGCAGACTTTTGTCAGAAGATCCAACATCTCTTTTAATCTACAGAGGTGTCATAAAGAAGCAATTAGGCTCTCAACACATTGGCATGATGGTTTCGATTTTTTATCACAGATGCCATCAAGCTGTGTAGAATCCATTGGGTCTAAATGGCACTCAACAAACTCCTTTGGCTTACGTAAAGATTTCTAACATTTGACGGGTTGGATTTTTATTGCCATCAAAAGTGACAAAACCCCAAAAGGAGCAACTGATGGACAGCCCCAATGCGAATGAGAGTGGAGTCTTACCAGTCTAAATCATTAAATGTGTCCTTTGTGATTTTTTTCGTCAACTTGGCAAATCTGTAATCATAAAATGTAGTGTTTGGTTCAAGATGGGAATTGAAGGGTGGGGGGGGGGTTACTTGGCATGGTATCAACGGATATGAAATAATTCCAGTAGCTGTAATAGAGCAGATAATTACGCTGACGTATATATCTCTATTGCAGCTCTTCATTCTGCTCTGTGTATTCCAGCAGTGCTGTGAACAGATGCACTCACACGCACGCAATACCGGGACGGAGACAGATGCCAAACAGTGGAATATACATACAGAACTAACACAGCAGTAGCATCTGGATAGCTGGATGATCTTCATTAAAAGATAAAGCTTGTGGCTGTACTTTATACCCAAGAGATGTCATATGATAGGGGGATGTTATTTTTGTCTGAGCTGCTGCCTTTATTTTTCTAATGCTAATCCTTCCAAATCAAATTAGGCAATGCAAAAACCTCAGCGTTAACTTTGCTCGAAAGAAAAGAGAGAGAGGAAAATAGATTTCAAAGAGAGGAAATCAGATCAAGTTAAAGGGGTTTTATACGATTTGGAAACCTTTAGCGTGTTTTATCAAGAAATAGTGCCACACTTGGCCAATTTAGTGTCCGGTCCTACACCACAGCTCCGTTCACTAAGGGTTGTACCTTTTAGGGTACAATGCTCATTAGGCTCATTATGAAATAGTGAAAAAAGTAGGTAAATCTGTACTGCTGGTACTGTAGTCCCAACAAAAACTGAAAAAAATTGCTATGGGATTAAAAAAGGGGGATAGCCATTTTTGAAACTGATCTTTTTTGGGAATACAGTACCAGCAGCTCAGATTTGCCAACTCTTTTCGACTATTTGATTACCACATTGGATCTTCCAACCTGTCGGTCTTTCAGCAGCTGGGGTTACCACTTTTTAAAACATGGACTTTGGTTGTGGGACTCACAACCTCTCAAGGTGAGCAGTTACTATATTCTCTAATTCTTCACTGGATTATCGAGTAAGACCCTATTGCTTGTCCTGTTCCAACTATCTTTTTAGTGTTCATTATTTTGTCATTGCCTGGGCCCACCGATTAATCCTTCGCTAGGACAGTCTGAGCAAAAGACTTAAAGAGTTGGAGAATGAATGAGAGGAAAAGAGTTTTGATAGTTGAAGGATCTGAAAAATATAAGTTCCAGCTGAAAGTAATAAATGGAAAAATAAAAGTCATCTCTTAGGTGAATGAAGAAAAAAGTCAGAAATGAGGTCTATTAGGAGAAAAAAAAAGTATGCAAGTTTGTAGGGACTAATTTCAGCTAAACCCACCGATAATGATGGTATTGGCCAATGGTCTAATATGCCTAGCCAGCCGACTGATGGTCAGAAGAGATGTTGATCGGACATGTCTGATTTCGGATTGCTGATCGCATTGTCCTCCTGGAGGCAAGTCAGTGGCCAACATGTCTGTTGTTGGCTTTCTTATAAAAAACTCAGAAGCAGCTTGAGCTCTTCTATGTATGGGAGAGCCAACTGAACGATCGGCCAAAGCATTGTTCAACCAGCAGTCATCTAATGCCTATGGCCAGCTTTAGGTGAAAGTCAAGAGTTTCCCTCCATTGAATACATGGTAAATCCCTTAATGAGAAATTGAACACAAAGTGATGTCTTGCTGGGAGCCCTACAGATTAAATATGGGGCAATGGTAGTGTCCCAGTACCTCCTCCTATCTGTTGTAAAATATAATTGTTGAGTGGTTACCAAAAATCTATGTCCTGTTATGTGGTTTATTCAATAAACTGTCCTATACTGCCATCTACTGTCCAAAGTGAAGACACTCTCTCAGCCTGGTTTTCTGCGCAAACCTCTAGTAGCTGCAGAGGGAGGAGTCGGGGAATCGTTCCTGTCCTTCCTGTGAGGAGCAACATGAGGTGAGGTTGACTAGCTAGGCTGTTCTGCCTTCAACTTAGTCCCGCTTCCCTTAACCTTCAAATTGACCAGGAAACTGCCACAGCCTACACCAGGAGGGCATCTTAAATTTCAATCTTCATAGAGACAGATGAGATAGAGCTGTACAAGTGCTCTTCTGCTACACTCCACACCTTTAATGGTTCAGCCAGCGTGAGTGCCTCATGTTCTACTGCATCTTCTACTGTATGCCCTGCGACAGGGAACCGTATCAGGACTTAATCGTGAGTAGTGTTGAGCATTCCGATACTGCAAATATCGGGTATCCACCAATATTCGCTGTATCGGAATTCCGATACCGAGTACCGATATTTTTACAATATCGGATACCGGAATCGGAAGCTCCCATAATGCAATGAGCCAGTGTTGTGGCTGTGATTGGCTGCTGAAATAATGTCATCATTATGCACGGTCTGTGCGGGCCTGCCGGGGGTCTGTGCGGACCTGCCGGGGGTCTGTACGGGCTGCCGGGGGTCTGTGCGGGCTGCCGGGGGTCTGTACGGGCCTGTCGGGGGTCTGTACAGGCCTGCCGGGGGTCTGTGCGGGCTGCCAGGGGTCTGTGCGGGCCTGCCGGGGGTCTGTGCGCGCCTGCCGGGGGTCTGTGCGGGTTGCCGGGGGTCTGTGTGGGCATGCCGGGGGTCTGAACATGCCTGCCGGGGGTCTGTGCGGGCTGCCGGGGGTCTGCATGGGCCTGCCAGGGGTCTGTGTGGGCTTCCGGGGGTCTATGCGGGCCTGCCGGGGGTTGTGTGTGTGTGCAGGCATCGTCCGATGGGACTACAAGTCCCATCGGGCTATGCCTGCTACAATGACAGTGATTGACACATTAGCCAATGATGGGACAGTAGTAGTCCCATCATCCGGCTAATGTGTTGAATGTAAAAAAAAAAAAAACATACATACTACATACATACTACATATATAGAACATTCATACAGCATACATACATACATACTGCATACATACATATATACTACATCCATACAACATACGTACATACATACATACTACATACTACATATATACTACATTCATACAACATACATACATACATACTACATACATACTGTACTACATATATACTACATTCGTACTACATATATACTACATTCATACAACATACCGTACATACATACATACTACATATATACTACATTCATACAACATACATACATACATACTACATACACTCACTGGCCACTTTATTAGGTACACCATGCTAGTAACGGGTTGGACCCCCTTTTGCCTTCAGAACTGCCTCAATTCTTCGTGGCAGAGATTCAACAAGGTGCTGGAAGCATTCCTCAGAGATTTTGGACCATATTGACATGATGGCATCACACAGTTGGCGCAGATTTGTCGGCTGCACATCCCTGATGCGAATCTCCCGTTCCACCACATCCCAAAGATGCTCTATTGGATTGAGATCTGGTGACTGAGGAGGCCATTTGAGTACAGTGAACTCATTGTCATGTTCAAGAAACCAATCTGAGATGATTCGAGCTTTATGACATGGCGCATTATCCTGCTGAAAGTAGCCATCAGATGCCTGTTCTTAGCTGAGAGGAGTGGTACCCAGTGTGGTCTTCTGCTGCTGTAGCCCATCTGCCTCAAAGTTCGACGCACTGTGCGTTCAGAGATGCTCTTCTGCCTACCTTGGTTGTAACGGGTGGCAATTTGAGTCACTGTTGCCTTTCTATCAGCTCGAACCAGTATGCCCATTCTCCTCTGACCTCTGGCATCAACAAGGCATTTCCGGCCACAGAACTGCCGCTCACTGGATTTTTTTTCTTTTTCGGACCATTCTCTGTAAACCCTAGAGATGGTTGTGCGTGAAAATCCCAGTAGATCAGCAGTTTCTGAAATACTCAGACCAGCCCTTCTGGCACCAACAATCATGCCACATTCAAAGGCACTCAAATCACCTTTCTTCCCCATACTGATGCTCGGTTTGAACTGCAGGAGATTGTCTTGACCATGTCTACATGCCTAAATGCACTGAGTTGCCGCCATGTGATTGGCTGATTAGAAATTAAGTCTTAACACACAGTTGGACAGGTGTACCTAATAAAGTGGCCAGTGAGTGTATATACTACATTCATACATACATACTACATGCTACATATATACTACATTCATACAACATACATATATACTACATACATACTACTTATATACTACATTCATACAACATACATGCAACATACATACTTCATATATACTACATTCATACAACATACATGCTACATACATACTACATACAATACATTCAAACATTCACACAATACATACATACATATAGACATACAGTACATATAACATAAAGTACATACTCACCATCACTTGTCACTTTGATCCCCGAAGCCAGTGTCATCTCACTGTAAAAAATATTAAAATAACAAACAAGCAATATACTCCCTGATCCGCAGAAATCCATGAGTGTCCCACGACGATCTCCTGAAGTGCATCACTGAGAGGTTACTATAGTTCACTGGTCCCACTTTATGGCAAAAGCTGCATGGGAACTTTCTCTCACAGCAATGCCAAAAGTGAGACTAGGGACTATTTTTTTTACAGTGGTGGAGGAATACAGTGCGGAAGGATACCTACCTCCCGTCATTGTTTTCCTGGGGCCCCTAGAGAGCGGTCGCATCAGCTGATGCTGCTGTTCTCCACGGGAGATCGTCGTGGGACACTTGTGGATTTCTGCCGATCAGGGAGTATATCGGTTGTTTGTTATTTTAATATTTTTTAAAGATGACACTGGCTTCGGGGATCAAAGTGACAAGTGATGGTGAGTATGTACTCTATGTTATATGTACTGCAAGTCTATATGTATGTATTGTATGAATGCATGAATGTATTGTATGTAGTATGTATGTTGTATTTCTGTAGCATGTTTTATGTATGTTGTTTGTATGTAGTATGTATGTAGTATGAATGTAGTATATATGAAGTATGTATGTAGTATGTATGTATGTTGTATGAATGTAGTATATATGAAGTATGTAGCATGTATGTATGTTGTATGAATGTAGTATATATGAAGTAAGTATGTAGTATGTATGTATGTTGTATGAATGTAGTATATATGAAATATGTATGTAGTATGTATGTATGTTGTATTAATTTAGTATATATGTAGTATGTATGTAGTATGTAGGTATGTTGTATGAATGTAGTATATATGAAGTATGTATGTATGTTGTATGAATGTAGTATATATGAAGTATGTATGTAGTATGTATGTATGTTGTTTGAATGTAACATATATGAAGTATGTATGTAGTATGTAGTATGTATGTATGTTGTATGAATGTAGTATATATGTAGTATGTATGTACTATGTATGTATGTTTTTTGGTTTTTTTTTACATTCAACACATTAGCCGGATGATTGGACTACTACTGTCCCATCATTGGCTAATGTGTCAATCACTGTCATTTTAGCAGGCATAGCCCGATGGGACTTGTAGGAAAAGGGGAATCGTGATGCCACCCGTGGCAAGGGTAGCAAGGGTAGCCGACGCTGCATTGCAGATCCTCTGGGATGGTGTTAGGGCAGCTGAGATGGTGAAGCTCTCCACGGGCAGAGCTGTGTCCCAGGGCAGTTGAGCCGGTTACGGTGATGGTGAATGCGGTGTAAAGCAGGCAAGATGCTAATAACACGAAGGACACAGTTGGGTGCAGTTTCTGGGTTTTTACTTACAATTCTTGTGCACACGATGACCCGCTTGGCACTGTGTCCTCCAGGGGAGGGGTCCAGCAAACTCTCAGGTAGATTGGTGACACCTTTTTTGGACTCCTCTTTATGTTCTCCTTTCTTGGCCGTCTTTCTGCGCTACTCTCCACCTCTTTCTCTCCTGCCCTGCGCCTTCACAAGCAGTGTCCCCAATCCAGCAGCCTTGGACCTTGCCGAGTGACGTGGGTCAGGTCCCGGGGTCCTTTATCTCTATGACTGCCTTTTTGAGGAATTCTTGTTAGAGATGAGCGACTTTGCCTTTTTTCGGGTCGAGTCGGGTTTCACGAAACCCGACTTTCGCAAAAGTCGAGTCGAACGAAATCGGCCGATTATCGTGAAAAGTCGAAGGCCGACTGAAACACGAAACCCAATGCAAGTCAATGGGGAAGCAAAGTCGGCAGGGAGTGGAGGACAGGAAACACACCTACAGTGCCCTTTTGAATGCCAAAAACATCAATTCTGATTACTAAAGCTTTTCAACCTTAATTTACTTCATAATACTAGCTACGCACTGAAAAATGGGGGTTATTTGGCTAAATTTGTGCGGGGGTAGGGCTGGCTCCAGGTTTTCATCTGCCCTGGGCCAAAGAGCGCCCCTTTAACACATAGCACAACTCATGATGCTCCGATACGGCAGAGAAATAGCGGTATAGTACAATGAAAAATACCTCACTTTTTACATCTCATGACTGATATCCATTTTAAATTCTCCAATAGCTCCAAAAACGAACAGTATATTACTCCATACAGTATTATGGCCATCGCATAGTGCGCTATACAGAGTAATGAGGCCCATATATTTCTCCATACAGAATCGTTGGTCCCATATAATGTTTGAAACAGTATATGATGAGCTCCACATAATGCTACAGTATATGTTGGTCCCCATGGATGAAGCTGCACTGTCTTATGGGCCCAAATAATGCTCCATATATAATGGGCCCCATTTCTAATGCTCTAGTGTATAATGGGCCCTGTAAATGCTGCTCCAGTGTCTGATGTCCACCTTTGGAATGCTCCAGTGTATGGTGGGTCCCATATATCATTCTCCAGAGTATAGTGATCCCCAAAAAGTGCTGTCCCAACATTGAAAACAATTAAATAAGTCTCCTCAAATAAGTCTCCTCGCTAGGGAATCCCTGTACTAGTCTGGGCGTACAGACGTGATGTCATTGCGCTCTCTGATCAGAATATCACTGTCAGGAAGCGTGGAAGACGTCATGTCAGTGGAGCAGGGAGAGGTAAGTATTTCAACTTTGCAAGTGCTGTGATCCTGAGCAAGCAGGGGGGGCCCACTCGTTGGCGACGGCACTGGCACAGGGCCCCTCATAGTACGGCGGTGTGTCTGATGGTGCGTGTGCACCCCCACCGTCAGAGACACTTGATTGCACTATGAGGGACCCTGTGCCAGTGCCCGCGCCCAAGAGTCGGCCCACCCACCTGTCCAGGGCAATGGCACTCGCACGGTTGCGTGCGCTAGGTGGTGACCCCGGCCATGGGGGGGAGGAGGCAGCCCAGTTAGGGAGGTTTACAAAATGGCATATGTTGATGTGGGACATTCACCTGCTGCTAAAGGCGAAATTGGTCAAGTCCCAGGAAGAGGAGGACCAAAGAAAGCCATTTTTCTGGCAACCTATGTGTCATCAGGGTAAGGTGTGACAAAATCCTTGGAAACCTATGCATGGTTTATTTTAATGATCCTCCACATTTTGAGTCGAGAGACGGGTCCTTTTTTCTGTCAGGATTGATCCAGCAGCACTGAAGACTCTTTCCGATAGCACACTTGCAGCTGGACATGCGAGCTCCTGTAAGGCATATTGTGCCAATTCAGGCCAGGTGTCCAGTTTAGCGGCCCAATAGTCAAAGGGGAATGACCTGTGAGGGAGAACATCGATATAGGTTGAGAAGTAGTTTCTAACCATAGTTGACAAGTGCTGTCTCCTGTCACTTTCAATCGATGCAGTATTACCAGTCGTGTGAGCGGGACTTGAAAAATCAGTCCACAACATGGTCATGAAACTCCTGTCTCCAACGCCACTTCTGCTGTGTGCACCACCAACACCTCTTCCAAGCTGCCCCAGCCCCGTGTGAGAACCATCACCGCTGCTGTGTGCTGGGAACGCCTCAACCAACCGGTTTACCAGAGTTGCTTGTTTGTTAGCCAATATTAGGTCAAGGTTCTCCTGTGGCATGATGTTTTGGAATTTGCCTTTATAGCATGGATCCATGATGCTGGCCAACCAGTAGTCGTCATCGTTCATCATTTTGGCAATGCGGGGGTCCCTTTTTAGGATCTGCAAGGCATAATCTGACATGTGGGCAAATGTTCCCGGTATCAATGATGCACTGCGAGTGCTGGGTGGAGGAGCACTTTCTGGCAAATCCACATCCCTCCAGTCACGCACAAACCCTGTACCAGACCTTGCCATGCCAACATTTTCTCTTGCCCCACGAGAAGCATCCTCCTCCCCTAAATAATCATCCCCATCATCATCCTCCTCCTCCTCTTCCGCTTCTTCCTCCACCTCGTCCAGGAGAGTTCCCAGAGCAGACAATGGCTGACTGTCATCAAGGCTCCCTCCTCCTCTTCCTCATCATCCTCGGCTGCAGAC
Source organism: Dendrobates tinctorius (assembly GCF_039654945.1). Taxonomy (NCBI): domain Eukaryota; kingdom Metazoa; phylum Chordata; class Amphibia; order Anura; family Dendrobatidae; genus Dendrobates; species Dendrobates tinctorius. The sequence continues at coordinate 12,177,906 of NW_027361677.1, forward strand.
GCCTGCTCCTTAATGTGCGTCAAAGTTTGCATAAGTGGGATGTTCATGCTTATGATGGCGTCATCTGCGCTTACCAGCCGTGTGCATTCCTCAAAACACTGAAGGACTTTACAGAGGTCTTTCAGCTTCGACCACTGCACACCTGTCAACTCCATGTCTGCCCACAAAGTGCCTGCCCATGTATCCTCCCACAAATGCATTACGGCCTGCCTCTGTTCGCACAGCCGCTCAACCATGTGCAGGGTGGAGTTCCACCTTGTTGCTACGTCGATAATTAGGCGGTGCTTGGGAAGGTGGAGCAATCGCTGCAGCTTCTGCATACGACTGGAGTGTACCAGCGACCGGCGGATGTGCGAGCACAGTCTTCGGACCTTCTGGAGCAGGCCTGTTAACTCCGGATAATTATTGAGGAAGCACTGCACCACCAGATTCAAGGTGTGAGCCAAGCAAGGTATGTGTCTGAGTTTTGAAAGGGCTATGGCTGCCACAAAATTCTAGCCATTATCACTAACTACCTTGCCTGCCTCAAGATGTAGACTGCCCAGTCATGACTCAGTTTGTCGCTGAAAGTAGTCGGCCAGTACCTCCGCGGTGTGTCTGTCGCCCAAACACATCATCTTCAACACAGCCTGCTGACGCTTTCCACTAGCTGATCGATAGGGGGACACCTCGTGTGCAACACTGGCAGCTGCGGATGGAGTGCTCGTGCGACTGCGTTCTGTGGACGAGCTTTCGCTTCTGGAGGAGTAGGAGGAGGAGGAGGAGGGTCAAACGCCTACAGCCAACTGTTTCCTATACCGTGGGCTAGGCAGCACTGTCCCACCACCGCTGTCCCCTGTGGACCCTGCATCCACCACATTAACCCATTGCGCAGTGATGGACACGTAATGGCCCTGGCCATGCCTACTGGACCATGCATCAGTTGGCCATGAGTTTGCGGAAAGCTGCGCTTTCAACCAACCGATAGGGCATCATCTCTAACGAGATTAGTTTGGCAATGTGGGCGTTCAAACCCAGAGTACGCAGATGAGAGGATGAGTACTTTCTTGTCCTACTCAAAGTCTCTGGTAGGGTGAGCTGGACTTGATAGCTGCATATGGTCGAACTAGCGGTGGACATGGCGGACTGAGAGAGGGTTGATGATGGTGATGGAGTTGGTGTTCTTTCTGATGGCCTAGATTCAGTCTTTCTTTGCAATAACAGTGTGATTCCCTGACTGATTTGCCCTTGCAACGACAACTCAACATTTGCTGCTGTGCTAACCGGTGGGCTTACAGTGGGGGAAACAAAGTAGTGTTGCTGACTACCTTCTTTGGGAGCAGATGCACATGTGGTACGTGAGTTTTGGTAGTCCGTCCACGCTTGCAAGTGCATGGTGGTTAAATGTCTTAGCATGCAACTGGTATTCAAATTTCTAAGATTTTTCCCTCGGCTAAAGGTCTTTGCGCACTTCTTACATATAACCTTTGCATGATCATTAGGATTTTGCTCAAAAAAGTGCCACACTTCACTCTTCCTACTATGGAAGACATTTTGAGGCCTTGCATGCTGTGCTATTTTGACCGTCTGGCCAAGCTGTCCTGCAACTCTTTTGGTTTTTGTAACCTGTTTTTGGACTGCTCCGGGCCTGCCAGATAACAGCTGTTGTGATGTCGATGCCCGCTGCGGATGCTCCTCCTCCTCTTCTGAGCTATTGGCAGCAGCACCCTCTTCCCCCAATGGATGCCAATCTGGGTCAATAACTGGGTCTTCTATCACCTCGTCTTCAATGTCATGTGCACCTTCCTCTCTGTCACCGTGTATGGTGGTATAGTATGCGGGAATGGGCACCTGAGTTTCATCATGGTCAGATTCTGCCTCAGTACACTGCGAGGACAATGTAGTGCTCTGAGTGAATGTACCAGCAGAATCATCTATCAGTGGCTGTGCATCAGTGCACTCCATGTCAGATTCATCTTGGCCTGGGTAATTCACGATTTGACTTGATAACCCAGGCATGGTATGTGAAAACAGCTCCATGGAGTAATCTGTAGTGTGGCCTGCCACATCCTTCAATTTTGGTTGAGGTGAAGGACACAAGGAAAGGTGTGGTTCATGACCATGAGCCTCCAATGACGACTCAGTGCTGTTATTTTTTAAAACTTCAGAAGAGGAGGCGATAGAGCTGGAGGCTGAGTCAGCAATGTAAGCCAAAACTTGTTCTTGAAGCTCCGGCTTTAAAAGCGGTTTACCTACTCCCAGAAAAGGGAGCCTTCGAGGCCTTGTGGAGCACGACAATGACGCAGGTTCAACACCTCCTGCATTAGGTGCTATTTTGCTTTTGCCACTACCAGTAGATCCACCACCAACACCATCATTACCAGCAGCCAACCCCTGCCCACTTCCTCGGACTCTTCCACCACACTTCCTCATTTTTGGGAAAATGTACCCAAAAAAACACCAACTATATGGTACTGTAAAACAAGGTACAAGGTGTATATAGGATTGGGGAGAATTTGAATCTCTCTAGACTTCAGGACACAATTGGATTCTTTCAGGCCCTGTATATATTACACCGCAGTGTGACAGGCAGATTCTGGATGGTGTAAGAAAGGTGTATAGAGGATTGTGGAGAATTTGAATCTCTCTAAACTTCAGGACACAGTTGGATTCTGTCAGGCCCTGTTTATATTACACCGCAATGTGACAGGCAGATTCTGGATGGTGTAAGAAAGGTGTATAGAGGACTGTGGAGAATTTGAATCTCTCTAGACTTCAGGACACAGTTGGATTTTGTCAGGCCCTGTTTATATTACACCGCAATGTGACAGGCAGAAATTGCCTAGTGTATGACAAACTACAAGGTGTATATAGAATTGGGCAGAATTGGAATCTCCCTAGAGTGTAGGTCTGTAAGAACGGACAAACTCCTCGACTTTTCCTTACAGAGTCACACACGTAGATAGCTTCAATTTGGCCGTAATAACAGCCGTTACACGGTACTGAGAGAGGAGCGTGCACGTACACCGCTGTTCGGTGTATGTAAAATTGTCAAGCTCCGTGTTTTTGTATACGGACGGACACACACTGTCTCTCTCTAGTTTTGAATGTAATCAAACAGCAAATATACTCAACTGTTTGAAAGGAAAAGTCGAGGAGTTTGTCCGTTCTAACAGACCTACACCTTATAGTTTTGTCCATTTTTCAGAGTCACACACGTAGATAGCTTGAGTTTGGCCCTGATAACAGCCGTTACTCGGTAGTGTGTGAGGAGCGTACACCACTGTACGGTGTGTGAAATAATGAACGCTCACTATCTCACCAGGACAAAACAATACAATTTGGATAGCTTTTAAAAAAGCAGTTTGAACATCAGTGTGCACACAGCAATGCAGCTAGCCTTAAAAGGCAGGCTAATCACCACCAGCGCTGCTGCACAAAAGCAAAAATCTTCACCTTTCACTGTACAGTAACTACAGTGAAAAGCGCTAGCAGCAGAAGCAGTTTTTTTTTTGCCTTCCTAACGCTCTCCCTACAGAATCAGCACCTGCAGCAGCTCTCCCTATTATGAGATCAGCATGAGTAACATGGCGGTCGGCGTCCCCGCCCTTTTATACCCCCTGTGATGCCACACAAAGCTAGCCAATCACTTGCATGCCCTTCTCCAAGATGGTGGTGACCGCTGCCTATGTCATCACATTGCCCACAGTGTCCGTGGATCCTGATTGGCTGAAAAAGGGCGCAAAAGCATCTTTTGAAACGCGAATTTGGCGTGATGGGATGGTCGCCGACCTCGTGGCCGACCTCACGCTAAGGTCGGGTTTCGTTTCATGAAACTCAACTTTGGTGAAAGTCGGTGACTTTTGAATTTTTTTGAGCCGTTTCGCTCAACTCTAATGCTTGTGCATTTGGCTGTCGCACTACAGTCACTACAGCCTCCTGCTTACTAGTTGAGCCTCGTGTGTTATTCTCTACTAGACTTAGGGGCCGGCTCCCTTACTGCAGCCTGGTCCTTCCTTTCCAGGATACAGGCCCCACGGGTGGCTTATCGCACTACCCCTGCCCATAGGACCCCTTCTCTTCTCCTAGGAGCTTCTTTCCTTCTAGATGTTTCTCTCTGACCCTTACTCTCCCCACGTCAGTCCTGCTCGTCCGCTGTCCCGTCACCAACTGACTGGATCTTTCCAGAACAATCTTTAGACCTCACACTAACTCCTCCCACCAACTGTCACCTGTCACTGATTAGATGTTCTCTGTCACACCACTCACTAAGCGCCACCCCTTCTCTACCTTTCCCCACTGTTTCCCCAACACCCTTTCCTAGCCAGTCTGGTGTGTGTTGGCTGTAAGTGTTAGGAGTCCTGGGTGGTGCTCCCTCCTTTCCTCTTGATGAGGTGCAGTACCTCTGTGGCTACTGGACCCTCAGGGGCGCCACAAAAGAAAATTAATTTATATCCTCCCATTTCTCCTCAAAGTTTTATGGCCACATAGACACTAAATAAGTTTTTGTTTTATTTTTTTTTTTTAATGTCTTTATTTTGAAGAGGATAAATGTGTGGGATTGAAACGTTGAATTTCCTTTACATCTTCTTTTATTCTTATTTTATTTTATTTGACTTGAACTTATGACTAATACAATTGCAATGCAAATGGCTGGGCTTCATAAGTGTACTAACATGGCAGCCATGGGCCAGCAGCCATGGCTATCTCTTGGCACCCTACAATTTCCTTTGCGGAAGTGATATTGGGTGTTCATAGTGATCGTGCTCCTTAAATGCAGTTGTCAGAGATTGACAAGAGCAATTATGAGGCTAAACAGTATCGAAAGCTAGTGGCCAATGCTGACTGTATAACACAGCCGGCATCTTCGTCTCTGGTGCAGGCTCGGCTCTTGAGCCTGCTCCATTTAGTCATATGCTTTACTTGTTAAGAAGGGGTTAATTAGAATAAAATTAAATGTCATAATTATATACACTCACTGGCCACTTTATTAGGTACACCTGTCCAACTGTGTGTTAAGACTTAATTTCTAATCAGCCAATCACATGGCGGCAACTCAGTGCATTTAGGCATGTAGACATGGTCAAGACAATCTCCTGCAGTTCAAACCGAGCATCAGTATGGGGAAGAAAGGTGATTTGAGTGCCTTTGAACGTGGCATGATTGTTGGTGCCAGAAGGGCTGGTCTGAGTATTTCAGAAACTGCTGATCTACTGGGATTTTCACGCACAACCATCTCTAGGGTTTACAGAGAATGGTCCGAAAAAGAAAAAAAATCCAGTGAGCGGCAGTTCTGTGGCCGGAAATGCCTTGTTGATGCCAGAGGTCAGAGGAGAATGGGCATACTGGTTCGAGCTGATAGAAAGGCAACAGTGACTCAAATTGCCACCCGTTACAACCAAGGTAGGCAGAAAAGCATCTCTGAACGCACAGTGCGTCGAACTTTGAGGCAGATGGGCTACAGCAGCAGAAGACCACACTGGGTACCACTCCTCTCAGCTAAGAACAGGCATCTGATGGCTACTTTCAGCAGGATAATGCGCCATGTCATAAAGCTCGAATCATCTCAGATTGGTTTCTTGAACATGACAATGAGTTCACTGTACTCAAATGGCCTCCTCAGTCACCAGATCTCAATCCAATAGAGCATCTTTGGGATGTGGTGGAACGGGAGATTCGCATCAGGGATGTGCAGCCGACAAATCTGCGCCAACTGTGTGATGCCATCATGTCAATATGGTCCAAAATCTCAGAGGAATGCTTCCAGCACCTTGTTGAATCTCTGTCACGAAGAATTGAGGCAGTTCTGAAGGCAAAAGGGGGTCCAACCCGTTACTAGCATGGTGTACCTAATAAAGTGGCCAGTGAGTGTATAATGACATGCTAGTATGAATTACCTAGCCGCGTTGCGCTGTTAACTTTTATGGTGCTAAATAATTATCTGCTGTATCAACTCATCTTCATATTTGTTACATCTAGATGTGTATTTAAAAAAAAATAAGGAAATGAGTAAGACAAAATTAAAATCTGTGCACCTACCCTGCTGATTTTAAGCTTTTCCACTCAGTTTAAATATTTCTAGAGGCTCCTCATAATTTGAAATTAATCAGCATTTGTATTCATTTACGGCACCGATTAGAGCGACTACTGTCCAAACAACAGTTTCCACATTTAACACGTTTATTAATATAATTGTCTACGCAAAAGTGAATGTCGCTCTTCCATCCTGCTCCCTAAAATGTTTCAAATAAGGTTATACAGTCATTCCATTTCCAATTTAGCTGTGGGAGATTCAATTACGAGCAGTAGGAAAGAGAAGATTATGTCAATAAAGCAGCGGTTGGGTTAAGGGTGCTTGCGCGGTTTGCAAACATGAACAGCTTGACTTCTGAGGGAGTCAGCGTAAAAATTATGTAATGATCATTGCAATTTTACTTATGTTGAAACTGAACTTTCAAAAACATTGGATGTGTAACACACTGAAGAGGATAAAACCAACAGAGAACTGGTTTCCAGTGCTTTCCAGGTTTTGTGGTAGACTGCAAGACCTGAAGGTAGAGAAGTTGACGTGCTTCATCCTTTATGGATGATTGTGGTGCAGCTTTCGAAGCACTACAGATGGAGTAATGTCCATCACAGAGGCTGGCAAGAAGTTGCAGATGAAAATATCATCTGTAAGAGGGAAGATACCTCCTAGATCACACTCTTTGTATGAAACTGGCCATACACTTTAGATTTATGTTGGCCCAACCAGATGATATCGACAAGTTTGGTTGATGGTCTAATGATTTTGGAGGCGCCGGCCAAATGATGGTCAGGAATGATGTCGATCAGACATCCAATTTCGGACTGCTGTTTGCATTTTTCTCCCTGAGATAAGCCGATGGCCAATGTTTGATTTATTGGCGTTCATAAAAAGAACTCAGAAGCAGCTTGATTTCTTCTATGTATGGGAGAGTTATCTGAATGATCATCCAAAGCGTTGTGCAACCTATGGCCAGCTTTTGGTGAAAGTCAAGTCGGTGTTTTTTTCATAGAAAACAAAGGACCTCAAGGCTGATCGAGCACTCCAGTATATGGGAGAAATCAATGTCAGCCAAATGTTCCTTCCGTTGACAGCCATCTAATGTGTATGGCCAGTCTTAGAAGATATTCACAAGAAAGAGTTGATTGCAGCACCGACAAGATGATTGAACAAAGGCAAGAGAGAATCATGGGAAAGCAAGCAAGTCAGCAAAGACATGAAACGGTGGAAGGAGCCTTACAACATCACGACATGATTAACTGTAGGACCAAATTGAATATTGAAACATTATAATACCACTTTAGGGTCATGAATCATCAACGCTGATTTTTTTGCATACCAGTCTTGATGAAGTCAAAGTAAGATACACCAAAATAATTAAAAAGCGTGTGCCTCTTAAACACATTGTCTGGTACTTTTATACTAATGGGCTATCCATAGGATATGCTGCAGACAAGATAATCCGCACCGCTACAACACCTGAGCCAAAAGATCCACTCCGCGGAACTACCTTGATAAATACACTGTCCTATGGATTCAAGGGTGCCAACCCATATAAACAGTTCCATTGATCAATGTGACAAAGAAAGAAAAGGGTGGCACTCACCGTTCCTAAAATCCAGTCTTTATTGATACAAATTAAAACATCTTCAGTAGGGAGGGTCGATATTTCCCTATCGTTCTACCCTCCCTGCTGAAAATGTTTTAATTTGTATCAATAAAGACTGGATTTTAGGAACGGTGAGTGCCACCCTATCCTTAGGATAGATCTTTGATATCATATCGGTGGGGGTACAAAACGTGCAACTCCAACCTATCAACTGTTCCAAGTGCCAACACTGATCAGATGTGGTCACTTGTCTGGAGCGAAACAGCACAGCCCTATCAACTGACCACTATTCAATTTACAAAACTGTGCTGTTCCACTCCACAACTGATCACATCCTGCCACTATTGTAACTGGGACCAGCTGATTGGCGGAAGTGCCGGGGTTTGCACCTCCACCAATTTTCCTACCGATCCTTGCTATCAATATAAAAGAACCCTTTAATAATTTAGCTTATCTATTAGTTGCCATGTGCCACCACAAGATAGGCACTCCAGTCATAATTTATGACATTTTTGTAGTGTACATTATGACGAATTTATCAGCCGAGTTCCTCCATGACCACTACCGGTTAAAGGGAATCTGTCATCCCATTTTTCAAGTATCAGCTGCCGGCACTGCCATCAGGGGCTTATCTACAGCATTCTCTAATGCGCACTGCAGTATTCTGCTCTGCCCTCAACAGGGCAGAGCAGTGCGCCTGCGCAGGAGCCACAACAGGCAGCAAAGAAGAGGACGTCACCGTTAGAAGATGGGAGGCACCGGACCGCAGCACCCATCGGACCAAGACCGGAGTGCCCCTCGGTGAGTATAATATAATTCATTTTTCTTATCTTTCAGGTTACATCGGGGGCTTATCTACAGCATTACAGAATGCTGTAGATAAGCCCCTGATGGCGGTGCCGGCAGCTGATACTCAAAAGTGGGGTGACAGATTCCCTTTATGCTCTTCAAGGACCCATTGAAGGCCATTTGCTGAGCAATGTGCTGTCATTCTCATATGTTTGTCCTCTCCCTGCTACCCAGTGCGACCCTTTTTGCCACATTGTTCATTGATCTATCATTCCTGGGTGAGCATTGGGAGCTCTTTTGTTACATCTCGAACTGGGATACATTTCCACATAAAGACTAATAGGCAGGTTACAATTGATATGATGCCAGAATTTTCTTTTATGTCAACATTCAAAAAACTGTCCGAGACTAACGTAAAAACTCCAAAAGTCGTCAAATTTTTGCAGAACTAACACATCGATTTATGTTTTCAGTCCTCAGCAGTTCCCGAGACCAATGCAGCTGGTTATAGCATCCAGTGATTGTTGGACTGTATATAATGAAGTGAGGTTGCCAATTCTTCCATTAAACACACCAATTGCAGATTTACAATATGGTAACCTACTAGGTATCGATCTATAAAATCAATTTTGTCTAAAGTCTATAGTCCCATGGCCAGGACCACTGTTTACTGTTCCTGGTAAATCTTGGTATCAGGACACTGACGTCACTAGTGATGAGCGAATGTGTTCGGAGAACGTCTTATCCGAGCATGCTCAAGTGTTATCAGAGTATTTTTGGTGTGCCCGTATATTATGTTCCAGTCCCTGCGGTTGCATGATGTACGGCTGTTAGACAGCCTTAACATGTGGGGATTGCCTGTTTGTTAAGGAATCCCCACAAGTGTTCAGGCTGTCTAATAGCCACAAATCATGCAGCCGCAGGGACTCAAACATAATATACGAGCACTGGGTTGCTTGCATTTTTTTTCATTGTGTTTTGCAGTTTTTTACATTTGTTTTATCACGTTTGTCAATTAGCAGTTTTTGTCTCTTTTTGGCATATCATGTTTTAAATAAAGCAGCTTTGTTTTTGATACTTTGTTTTTGATACTGTGGTGTAGTTACCACTATGTCAGCTAGGGGGCGCTGCGTGGGTGTCCCAGGACGGGTGTACAGGCACATTCAGTGTGGTAACAGGAGCAGGGTCCTAAATGACCATTATGGGTCTCAAGGTGGGTGGCCTTGGGATGCAGGCTCCAGGGTGTATTGATCAGCAGAGGTACTGCTGATCTTTCTGTTACACTGTGTCAGGGAAGCCTGTGTGTGTCTATACAACGTTTAGTGATGTCATAGTCATGTGATCACCTGTGGGTGTGGTTACAGGGCTATGTAATTGAGGTGTTTGGCACATGTGAGAGAGTGTGGAGGGAGTCTGTATGAGTGTGGACAGACTTCCATGTGTCCAGGTGGGACACTACAGAGGTTGTATATGGGGAGGACTACAGCTCCCAGCATGTGCTGAGACTCTCAGTCCGAGTCTGAAGCCACGGACATTTCTGTTCCTTTGCCTGAAGTGAAGGTTACATTTCAGTGTTATGCTGTCTATGGTTTATGGAGTAATAAACCTGGTGAAATTTTAAAGGAACGTGCCTCATGTTTGTCTCCCGCTGCACCTGAGCGAGTCGAATCCCTACAATTGGTGGAGAATGCGGGCAGCGACTCCCAGAAGCACGTGTGGCAGTGCTGGCGATTCTGAGCCAGGAGAGCAGACGGTCTGACAACCGTGAGTAATACTGACCGAGGTCAGAGAAAGTGACTGTATTAATATTTGTGGGATACCTCTGAGGAGAAGAGGCGTCCGAGAACTGTGTGGCCAACACAGATAACAGACAGGAGTCTGTGGTGCACTGACCAGGGTCAGTGAGAGACTGTGTCCCTGGAGGGGTCAGTGTTGGGAGGAGCCCTGAAGCACGTGCTATGACCTTGGACCTGGTGAGGCGTGTGTTGGGCAGTCTCAGGCGGAGACGGATGTCCTGAAGAGCACTCGCTGAGCCCCTGGACCTGGTGAGACCGGTGTGTTGGGAAACCCTGGGAGGAGGGCTGCTCCCTGAATAGCACCCGGTGTCCGCCTGTGTGTTGGACGGTCTCAGGCGGAGACGGTACGTCCTGAACAGTACACGGACAGGACATGAGAGACTGTGCATGTGTTTTTGTTTTTTTTTTTCTTTTCCTCTGCAAAACCTGAAGGTGCTTGCTGTGGCTCAGTGGGGTCACGAAGGTCTCGCAGCACAGGGACCTGGTGTTTTTCCTTTTTTGGGATCTGCCCTGGGAGCATTGGTAGCAGACGCTGTCTGTCTACACACCATCCTGCTGCAGCTTTATGGAGTGTAACTAAGCGGATACAGTAGTTGTGGCTTTACACAACTATTAAGGGTGAGTACCCTGTATCATTGCTTCATAACCCATTATACCTGCACTGGTAAGGCCCTATGGGTGCACTTTTGTGGTTTTTATCTTTGAGGGTGACAAGCGGTTTCCGGTAACCCGGCGGGGTTAAGAAGGGGACAAGCGGCTTCTGGTGGATCAGTGGGTCCACGAAGACTGCGCAGCAGGAGCTGCAGTGACACCAGCCGCTGTGTATGTGTGTGAACAGCAGCCGGAGGTGCCGGTGATCAGTGACAGCAGGAGCTGTGGTGGTGCCAACAAAGACTTGTGTGGTATCGTTAAAAGACAAACTGTACTGTGTGAACTGTGGCATAAGAAGTTCTGCAGAACGGACATGGGGAAATCCCAAAAGGGGGCGGTGACCCAAAAGGGAGTGGTAACCAAAAAAGGGGTGGAGTCCCAAAAGGGGGCGGTGACACAAATTGGAGTGGTAACCCAAAAAGGGGTGGAGTCACAAAAGGGGGCGGTGACCCAAACTGGAGTGGTAACCCAAAAAGGGGTGGGGTCCCAAAAGGGGGCGGTGACCCAAATTGGAGTGGCAACCCAAAGTGGGGTGGTGGTCCAGAAAGTGGCCAAGTGTGAAGAAGTGACAGCACTGGGTGACTCAGTAGGTATGTCTGGAGTACCGCAGTGTATGTGCAGGTCTTTTTCAGAATGTGGAATATCCTTTCCAGGTAGTAATGATGGGCCACAGATGTGTACAGTGATGCTGCACCGGGAAGGAGCCTTTGGTCGGCTGGACTCAGAGAGTCAGGTGACTCTGACAGGAACGCCTCTCGTTTTCTCTCTGACCGAGAAAAACGTCAGGGTTCGCTGTAAACACGGGGTCACGGTGAACTACGCAGTAGACACAGTAGTGTTTGAGGGGACCAAAGGTGGTGAGTGCCAAGGTAGAGGGATACCACAGGACTTAGTCTATGCCTGGGAGAGGGGCCGGGACTTTCTTTTGTTTGATGATGTTTGGTCGGACGGTGGAGATGCTTCGACTGTGGGGCAAGCAGACACTGAAACAGTGACGGCTCCTGACATGGACAGGTCAGAGGTAGAACTGACCAGAGGAAGAAGTACATCTGCCCAACTGACGGACCTGACGTCTCGTGATAAGACAGATGGTGGGCTGGGAGATGAGACTACTGGACTAGACACATTGGTGCTGGACGGTAACTGGAGGGTTCACTCGACTGGTGTGACTGACCCAGTGGTACCCTTTGATGATATAATTAAAGAGGTAGTGGTGAGACACGTGCTGGCCAAAAGAGAACAAGATCGTGAGATACAGCTTATAAAGGAGACTGTAACAGAACATCTCGAACGGGAAAGAGTCCTAAGGCAAGCAGCTGAGCACAGAGTGGATGAGCTGGAGAAGGAAGTCTCTGAGCTCAGAGGTCACCTGTCAGCGTGTAAAACCATGAACAAGACCCTGTTGGAAGATATGGAGGTGCTCAGAGAGGCCCAAGAGAAGCATCAACAGGAGATTCTCAGGAGAGAGGATCAGCGTCGCTACCTGGCAGAGGAGCGAGATAAAGTTCTGCAAGAACTCAGTGGAATAGTAAAAGGTCTTCTACAGGAGAAGAAGTGGATGGGCGAAGACGTACAGCGGCCTTGCCCGACTGATAGCAAGGCAGAACTGCCAAAGCCCATCTTGGAAAAGGGTCCTGAAGACTGTAAATCTCAGGAAGATGGTGAGCCAAGAGCTGCACAAGACAGTCACCCGGTCTTGGCAGATACCTTGAGGGAAGTGTCCGTGGGGAACCCAGAGCCATCTGTCCAGGATGAGAGCAAGTCCATGACCTTCAAGTGCGTGATGGAGGTACCCGAAGACGTGCGAGAAGCGTGTGCCAGCGAAGGTGTGCATGAGACCTTTAAAAAGGCAGTAAAGGCCTATAGTGTGAGCTGGGCACCAGAAACAGACCAGTTGGTGATACTGGCAGAAACGGAAGACACAGAGAGAAGGGTGGCTGTCCTGAAGGAGATGCACCTACAATGTCTCCGCACGAAACAGATGCTCGTGGAGCGTAATAGGAAAGCCGCTCGACGTCTGGAGCTTGCAAGGGAAGCGCAAAGTCGGCTGGGCTTTGTGGAAGACATAATTCCGGTACCCAAAAATCTGGTGGGGAAAGTTGTTGGCAGACTTGGAAAGGTAATGCAGGAGATGGTGAATCGATCCAGTGTGAAGAGAGTGAGGATCCCACCTGCTGCTGAAATCCAAGTCGCTGTTGAAGATGACATGGTTCCTGTCATTGTGGTTGGTTCGGTGGAAAGCATTGGGAAGCTTCGCATGCTCCTGGAATATCGGGTAGCGTACCTGAAGGAGATTGAGCAGCTAAGACAGGATCGACTGCAGGTGAATAAGCAGATACAGAATGTCAGGTGGCGTCCCCCTCCAACCCAAGGTGTAAGGACCCGAAGGGATCCTCCAAGGAATGAAAGGACAGGTAGTCGAAGGCAAGAACGTCGAGAGTCCGCAAGTGGCCGGTCTAATCTTAGTAACATAGGCACGAGACTTGGTGGTGGACATAGCGACAGAGGGTCAGACTCAGACCAGCCAGTTGGCCCAGCTGGACGTGGGACTCATGACCGTGCGAACTGGGAGAGCCAGTCAGTGAGAGAAAGGTCGCGTGATGGAGCACACTGCAGACAGGCGGAGACTAAAGAGTGTCTGGTCACACTGACACGGGAAGGCCCAAGGCCGAGATACTGACCGCTGGGGGCAGGGGAGGCCTAACGTAAATATGCAGTATGACTACCGAAACAGACGGAGATGGTCCACCCGACTGGTAGGGCAAGGTGACATGGGTGCCAGGTCTCAAGATCCCTGGGTGATGTCATGTGTTCAACCCCACAAGTTTGAACAGAGGGGGGAGGTATGTGGTGTAGTTACCACTATGTCAGCTAGGGGGCGCTGCGTGGGTGTCCCAGGACGGGTGTACAGGCACATTCAGTGTGGTAACAGGAGCAGGGTCCTAAATGACCATTATGGGTCTCAAGGTGGGTGGTCTTGGGATGCAGACTCCAGGGTGTATTGATCAGCAGAGGTACTGCTGATCTTTCTGTTACACTGTGTCAGGGAAGCCTGTGTGTGTCTATACAACGTTTAGTGATGTCATAGTCATGTGATCACCTGTGGGTGTGGTTACAGGGCTATGTAATTGAGGTGTTTGGCACATGTGAGAGAGTGTGGAGGGAGTCTGTATGAGTGTGGACAGACTTCCATGTGTCCAGGTGGGACACTACAGAGGTTGTATATGGGGAGGACTACAGCTCCCAGCATGTGCTGAGACTCAGTCCGAGTCTGAAGCCACGGACATTTCTGTTCCTTTGCCTGAAGTGAAGGTTACATTTCAGTGTTATGCTGTCTATGGTTTATGGAGTAATAAACCTAGTGAAATTTTAAAGGAACGTGCCTCATGTTTGTCTCCCGCTGCACCTGAGCGAGTCGAATCCCTACAATACCTAAAGGGGTATTCCCAGCTCCAAGAAGGATCTTTGCTAGTAAGAATATTATTACACCTCCTACATAGGAATCTCAATATGTTGGAGGTGTAATAATAACATAATTATCAAATACCTCCAATTAGTTCTTCTGATTAGCTATGTGCAGTGCATTGAAGAAGCTAAGGTATCCAAGGATACGACAAGAGATAAACGAACCCGATTTTAAAAGCTCGGGGTTCGTACTGGACAGTTAGTGTCAGGTGCTAATTCACAAACACAGATTTCTCCCGGAAGTCCGTTGGAATGCTCCAGGGGAAAACCGTTGCAGAAAGAGAGAGGGAAATAGAATTTTTCTGCTCAGAAGTGTTTTCAATGGTGTTCTGCTTCAATTTCAGGTACAATTCTGGTACCAGAACTAAATTTTTGAATAAAGTCCAGGTAGGGTACCCAAACCCGAACTTCCACAGCTCCCCACATCACAAGTTACAACCACTAACAACTAGCAAATTGTCACTACATGAGTGGTCATAGCCATGGATACCTAAGCTATTGCAATGCCCTGCACATGGGGTAAGCAGCATAGCAAATCAGAAGAACTATACTACATTTCTAATTAAGGGTAATTTCTAATATTATTATTACTATTACACCTTCTACATATTGGGATAGGACCCTGAAGATGGGAATACCTCTTCAACTTCATTGACACACGTGATACGTGCGTTTCCGCACTATAATATTCTTTGCCTTTTCCTAATTGCAAATTTTTCACATCTAATGAAATTCTACTGGGAAAATTTGCACATTAAACTCAACGTTCCCTTGAGAGAAATTCACACGTTGCGGCTTTCAAACAATTTGCTGCAACATCAAGACGCTGCATTCTTCACGCAGCGTCAAAAACTCATCGAGGGAACTTAATCTAAAACTTTGAATTTTTTTTCCCAGTTCCGGAATAACTAATATAAGGTCATAATTGGCTTGTAACCTTTTGGAAAAAAGGGTCACAATGGCGATAATCAATCTATTAATTAATTAATATGTAATTAATTCCACAAAGACCCCGACCCATTACCTTCCCAGGAGTAAAATCACTGCAGTGGTTACACTCAGGCTGGGTTCACACGTTCCGGAACTCTTGCGGAAATTACCGCAAGAATTCCGGAATTCCATTCCGCGGGAAAATCGCATTTTAAATTCCCGCGATTTTCCCGCGGAAAAACTAGCATTTTGCAAGCGTAATTAGCTTGCAGAATTGCTAGCGTTTTCCAAGCGATCTGGAGCATCGCTTGGAGAACTGATTGACAGGTTGGTCACACTCGTCAAACATAGTGTTTGACGAGTGTGACCAACGTTTTACTATTGAGGCCGCCTATGCGGCCTCAATAGTAAAAGATAGCCTGTAAAAAATAATTTAAAAAAAAATATATTGTTATTCTCACCTTCCGACATCCCGCGCAGCCTTCCCGCCTCTCTCCACGCTCCCGGTCCCAGTAATCCTTTGCGCGAATTACCGCGATGATGTCCGTTCTCGCGGGATCGCGACGTCTCGCGGTCATTCGCGATGACGTCGCGCGAATGATCGCGAGACTTCGTGATCCTGCGAGAACGGACGTCATCGCTCGCAAAGGCTGACTGGGAACGGGAGCGTGGAGAGAGGCGGTAAGGCTGCGCGGTACGTCGGAAGGTGAGAATAACAACATTTTTTATTTTAAATTCTATTTTTTACAGGGATACAGTACCCAAAGCCCGGAGGACAGTCTCCTCTCCTCCGGACCGTGGGTACCATCCGCAAATGTTCTGCTTACTTTTCGCATGGTGTGCACAGCCACATGCGGAAAGTAAGCACAACAATGCATTCCTATGGATGCGGGATCGCCGCAATTCCTCGAAATTAATGAGCATGCTGCGTTTTTTACCGCGAAGCGATTCCGCCGCGATAAAAACCGCAGCATCAGCACAGCATTGCGGAATCCCATAGGAATGCATGGGATGCTTATTTTTCGCGGCAAAATCAAGCAGTTAAAATCGCCGCGGAAACGCAAAAAAACTGCAATGTGTGAACTCAGCCTCAATATCATGATTGAAGAGGGGCACGACGCAAAAGTAACCAAATAGATATTAATAAGATGAATACACTTATCGGGAGGCGCCAAATATTTACGATTTTCTTGTATTTCATGAGATCAATGCAAAAGCAGAAGAAGAAAATTGGAGAAATTTTCATTTTTCTGGATTTTACCGCTGCAGAAAAACTTGGCGTACGAATTAAATTTTATTACAATACCTCTTTAGCTCCCAGCCGCGAGCTTTCAATACACCAAAATATCCCACAAGGGAGGAATAAAGATTTTATTTTTCTTCTCAGCAAATTTCAAAAGTTGTAAAATATAAAAAAAAAGATACAAATAGCAAAAAGTATTCAACTTATGTAAATGAGCGACGCGTGGACTGATGCGGACGGGCTCGTGAGATGGGCGACGCTAAGAGCAGAGTCTCGTGGTATCGCGTAGGAGATGAAGCTACGGAAAGTGATTACAGAGAAGAAAATGTTATTTTGACGAGCTGGCAACGCATCAAAGACGCGAACCCCGCGCTCTTCAGCCCTGATCAAAATGCTGGAACTAATAAACGACTAAAATTTGGGAGCCGCTAATCAGAGGAGTAAAATATTTATGCTCTTGGAGAAATTAATAAATGTATTATAATCCGGAGCCAATTACTACCCCTGGTACTAACAACCAAAGCCCCGGTAATTGCTTGTAATAAGACGGACTGCATTGTGCGATCCTCAAAATATTCACTTCAGATGATTCAGAAGATTTAGCGTCCCGCAGATCAGTGTGAGATTCCAAATATTAATACACTGGACCTTCTTTATAGAGGGAATTGTGAAGAAGTGTCTATGGCGCTAACGAGGCGGTGTCCTGGTGGGGCGGTGACTACAAACTGACATCGGGTGCATGTGACTGTGATTCATGGTCACTTATCAGTGGAGGAGAGTAGATCTAATAAGTCGGCTTAAGCGCACGCACTGTGAAGTAGAGACATTCTGCAGGACAGTACAGATTATACCAGTCCTTCTCAGTCCTTTTTTACATGCATGTCACTTGAAAAACGGGAAAGTTTTTAATATTAGGGTTAAGACTGTTCCAATTACGGTCACCGTGATGTGGTGGGATGGTGTTTGCATTTTTTGACAAAGAATATGTTAAATAAGTACCCTATATTATTTTCATGCACTATGCTGTTTATTTATTTATTATTCAATCATTATGTTTATGTCTTAGTTTTTTTTACATATATACTGTACTGCTGTCTGTACTACACTGCTATTTGTCTTCACTACATGTCCTCTTCACTTGTATTCCATGTGCAATACTGCTTTCTGCCTATATTACATGAACTATACTGCCGTCAGCCTGTGCGGCATGTACTGTACTGTTAGCTGACTGTATTCCCTGTACTGTTCTGCTTATTGTCAGTACTACATATACTGGACTGCCTTCTGCCAGCACTACATGTGCTGTAATGTCCCAAAAATAGAAGTAAGCATTAGGCAACAAAAACTAACATCAATGGGGAAAATAAAATCTTCCAGAGTTAGGATGAAAATGCAGCAGTTGGTGCTCAGTAAATTGAAAAAGACGAAGTATAATAGTAAGAGGGAAGAACTTATGGCGCTCTACATGCTGCACAACATGTTCCTTTATTTCCAAAATCAGTGTATATCACTGGAGAGAGCTACATGGTGTGGGACTTGGTATCAGCCGTTTCGCGTCACTGACCCTATGTATATACATATATTGCTGCTATCTGCTTGTACAATATGTACTATACTTTTTTCTTCCTGTACCATATGTACTGTACAGCTATCTAATTGTACAACATATACTATATTGCTGTTTACCTGCACTATATGTACTGTACTGATAGCAGCCTGTACCACTTGTGCTATATTGCTATTTACCTGCACTATATGTGCTGTACTACACTAATCTCTACCTGTACTGCATACACTGCACTGCTATCTACCTGTACCACTTGTACTATATTGTTATTTACCTGCACTATATGTACTGTACTGATAGCTGCCTGTTCCACATGTACTGCATTGCTATCTACCTGTACTATATGTGCTGTACTACACTAATTTCTACCTGTACTGCATACACTGCACTGCTATCTACCTGTACCACTTGTACTATATTGCTGTTTACCTGCACTATATGTACTGTACTGATAGCTGCCTGCACCACATGTACTGCATTGCTATCTACCTGTACTATATGTGCTGTACTACACTAATCTCTACCTGTACTGCATACACTGCACTGCTATCTACCTGTACCACTTGTACTATATTGCTATTTACCTGCACTATATGTACTGTACTGATAGCTGCCTGTTCCACATGTACTGCATTGCTATCTACCTGTACTATATGTGCTGTACTACACTAATCTCTACCTGTACTGCATACACTGCACTGCTATCTACCTGTACCACTTGTACTATATTGCTATTTACCTGCACTATATGTACTGTACTGATAGCTGCCTGTTCCACATGTACTGCATTGCTATCTACCTGTACTATATGTGCTGTACTACACTAATCTCTACCTGTACTGCATACACTGCACTGCTATCTACCTGTACCACTTGTACTATATTGCTGTTTACCTGCACTATATGTACTGTACTGATAGCAATGCAGTACATGTGGGGCAGGCAGCTATCAGTACAGTACATATAGTGCAGGTAAACAGCAATATAGTACAAGTGGTACAGGTAGATAGCAGTGCAGTGTATGCAGTACAGGTAGAGATTAGTGTAGTACAGCACATATAGTACAGGTAGATAGCAATGCAGTACATGTGGTGCAGGCAGCTATCAGTACAGTACATATAGTGCAGGTAAACAGCAATATAGTACAAGTGGTACAGGTAGATAGCAGTGCAGTGTATGCAGTACAGGTAGAAATTAGTGTAGTACAGCACATATAGTACAGGTAGATAGCAATGCAGTACATGTGGTGCAGGCAGCTATCAGTACAGTACATATAGTGCAGGTAAAAAGCAATATAGCACAAATGGTACAGGTAGATAGCAGTGCAGTGTATGGAGTACAGGTAGAGATTAGTGTAGTACAGCACATATAGTACAGGCAGATAGCAATGCAGTACATGTGGTACAGGCAGCTATCAGTACAGTACATATAGTGCAGGTAAATAGCAATATAGTACAAGTGGTACAGGTAGATAGCAGTGCAGTGTATGCAGTACAGGTAGAGATTAGTGTAGTACAGCACATATAGTACAGGTAGATAGCAATGCAGTACATGTGGGGCAGGCAGCTATCTACCTGTACTATATGTGCTGTACTACACTAATCTCTACCTGTACTGCATACACTGCACTGCTATCTACCTGTACCACTTGTACTATATTGCTATTTACCTGCACTATATGTACTGTACTGATAGCTGCCTGTACCACATGTACTGCATTGCTATCTGCCTGTACTATATGTGCTGTACTACACTAATCTCTACCTGTACTCCATACACTGCACTGCAATCTACCTGTACCATTTGTGCTATATTGCTTTTTACCTGCACTATATGTACTGTACCAATTTTTTCATATTTTTTAATATTTTTCTATCTGCCTGTATTGAATATACTTCACTATGTTCTACTTGCACCACGTGTACATTACTACCACTATCTGTCTGTATTAAAACATGCCTGTCCTCGATATACCTGTACAGCTATCTTTCTATATTGCATGTACTGTACTGCTCTCTAACTGTTCTACATACAGATGTTTTCTTCTTTCTATCCCTTTTGGCTCAATGTATCCTTAGATGAATAGCAGGTGATGATCAGCTATAGGATAAAAAAAAAAAACATGATTTTGACATATCGGAAAACATTTCTGCTATACGTTTCTATATGTGACCACCCAATGGTTGAGATATGAATTGGCCCAATATTTACAATATTTTCATTTATTTCTCCATTTATTCGTTATGTCGGATTATTTCGCGCTCAACAGTTCCCTTGCTGAGTTGACTTATCAGCACTCCGTCTCCTGTCTGCAGAATATATAAAAAAAGGTTTCTCTCGTTTAAAAGGGAAAGGTTAAAGTTTTGGGAAGCTGGGATTTCTCAAACTGAGGCATTATTGCAGAGCGCTCCGGTTTGTCAGTGACACATGGAAGTGATGTGTGACATTTATGCCAAATTTCAGTGTAAGTGAAAAACGGAGAGAGGAAAACGTATGAGTATGGGGCAAAGCTGGCTTGATATGCTCATTAGTTTGTTAATTTCCCATTTTTGTGACCCTAAGTTCAGTGTTCGAATTTCCTGCCAAGTGCAGAATGACACAGAATGATAGGAGGACACAAGTGATCCGGACTTGAAACTTTACTTATCATGGCTCTTGTGTCAATAAATATACGTACAGAAGTACATGGACACTGTCTCTCAAAATGACGACATGCACAGTCTTATAATCTTTACAGCCTTATGGCCACAGGGGGATATTGGGTTTAGGATTCTCTACAATGACACTTTACATAATGGATAAGGCACATCACACTTGCCAGTTATGTCTTCTTTAAAGAACACTCCTCCTCTTCTTCCTCCTCCTCCTTTTCCTCCTCTTCCTCCTCTTTCTCCTACTCTTCCTCCTTCTCCTCTTCCTCCTTCTCTTCCTCCCATCAACATTTTTATCCTCTTAGTATATTGCAGTCATCATATTATATAGCATTGTGTACTTACTGTACAATTGCTCATTTTGCTTTTCTACCCAGATAATTCTTCTCTTTTTCCATTAAGTCATGATGAGCAAATCCATGGATGTTCGGATTCGCTGAGTTTGGCTGGACTTTTTAAAAAGTCCGGTTTGGGAACCGAACTTTACCCCAGACGGTGAACTCCATACATGTCAATGGCGACCCAAACTTCAGTCCTGTAGAATGGTCAGGGTAAGGGCTAGGGGGCTGCCAAAGGAAGAAAAATGGAGGTAAGATCAGGCCAATTGCCCTGCAAACACATGTGGATATGAATATGACTTGAACGGGTTATTTCACCATAGTAAAAAAAAAAGAAATAGATAAATAACATAAAAATTTTAGCAGTACCCAACAAAGACGAAGGCTTGCTACTTCCAGTCCAGTGCAAAATTTCACCCACATAGCATGGAGTAGAGTATTCCCACAGAAGCAGCTTACAAACTTC
Source organism: Dendrobates tinctorius (assembly GCF_039654945.1). Lineage (NCBI taxonomy): Eukaryota > Metazoa > Chordata > Amphibia > Anura > Dendrobatidae > Dendrobates > Dendrobates tinctorius. The sequence goes on from NW_027361677.1 coordinate 12,199,415, forward strand.
ACCCTTAGATTATGGGGCACAGTACCCCATAGAAGCGGATGCTTTGTGGGGGTATTGTTCTCTGTGGGGGAACAATACCCCCACAAAAATATTACAAATTTCACCTACAGAGCATGGTGCACAATACCCCCACAGAGTAAGTCTAAAAATTTCAATCTCAAAGCATGGGGAACTATACCCCCACATAAGATTACAGTGAATTTCACCCACAGAGCATGTTTACACATTTCCCCCCCAAAATCTGATACATTTCACCCACAGAGCATGTTTACACATTTCCCCCAAAGAAGCTAATAATAAATTTCACCCACAGAGCATGTTAACACATTTCCCCAAAATATCTGATACATTTCACCCACAGAGCATGTTTACACATTTCCCCCAAAGAAGCTAATAATAAATTTCACCCACAGAGTATGTTTACACATTTCCCCCCCAAAATCTGATACATTTCACCCACAGAGCATGTTTGCACATTTCACCCACAGAAGCTAATAATAAATTTCACACACAGAGCATGTTTACACATCCCCCCCACAGAAGCTGATATAAAAAAATTCACCCACACAGCATTTTACACATTCAACCCACAGAAGCTGATTTAACCCACAGAAGCTGAAACAAATTTCACCCACAGAGCATGGTCCCGAGCACCCCCACTGAATCTTAATAAAAATGTCACCCACAGAGCATGTTTTCACATTTCCCCCACAGCTCCAAAATTTCACCTCCAGAAGCGTACAAGCATCCGCAGGTGAAAAGTTCGTAGTTTGATTCTGGACACCACTGGCAGTTGCCATTCTCAGCCTCTTTGCCATAATACGCCTCAAACTGGGGTCATGATTAAGAGGTGACCCGGTGGAACACAGAATGAAGGAACTGGAGGCACTTTCAGCCATACAATCTCAAATCACACACAGGTGGGGTTACAGAGTACCCATGGATAATGGAGAATCAGCGCTCTATTCCGGAGAGGCAACCTGATAAACATGTACCACATCCAAGGAAGGCATCAGTCAAGCAAATTAACCACTTGCCAACTAAGTGAGAAGTTGATGTTGGGAGACAGAATAGGCATCCATGACAATGTAGAGGCTCTGTAATTGGAATGAGTAGTTAAATCCTTTAATGAGCATTAGGCCTGGCCACAATGGTAAAGTAAAATTATTTTTTAAGCTCACAACTCGTACAGACATGGCTGCAGAGTACACAGATGTTTTTGGCCACAGTACCTCCACAGGAGCTAATAACAAATTTCACCCAGAGAGCAAGTTTCCACATTTCACTCACAGAAGGTGATAACAGATTTCATCTACAGAGCATATTTTCTCATTTCCTTGAGAAAGCTGATTAAAAATGTCACACCCAGACAATTGGGAACAGTACCCCCACAGGCAGGGCTTCAGAGTACACACAGCGGCTTAAAGGCACAGAACTAACACAGATATGTATTAAATAATACACACAGTGGCTTTTGGCAAAGTACTATCACAGACATTGTTGCATGATATATATAAATACATATTTAGAAGCACATTACTCCCTCTGACACAGTTTAAGAATATTAATATTAAAAAGCCAGTAATTTGAAAATGCTCTCATTCAGGACTATGGCTTTTGGGTAGCTAGTGGGGTATCTCTTCTCCCTATCGAGTTTTTGAGGATGGAAAGCTGAACACCTCCATGAGATGGTGTGGAGATGCTCAGTGACACTGGTGGTGGTGATGTCACATCATGTCTTTGCAAGGAGGCAGGTTGCCCTCCTGATCATGAGCTGGAGGAAGAGGCCAAGACAGCAGCAGAAGAGGGAGCAAGAGGAGGCTCAGAGCTGTAATTCTTTTTAAGGTGTGTACTCCACTAAACTTTGTGCTTGGAATTCAGATGCCTTGTCATACAGGTGGTGCTCAGGTTCAGATAATTTACTCCTCACTTCAGGGTCTGATGGCACAGAGTGTAAACCACTCACCGCTTGTTGGCTGCAAATTCCCTGAAGAAATAGCATGCCAGGTAGCTCTTTTGAGCTGTTTTTGTTGTGCAGCTTTCAGCGTTGAAGTGGGCAGTAACAGCCAACGTACTGACTATGGGCTGCAAATTGCGCCTTTGCACCCTACTCCCTCTTTTCCTGGCTACCTCCTCTTCCTCCCAATTGTGCACATCATTAGGATAGCCTCAGCTCCATGTGGGGTCTATGACCCCATCACACCCTGCATCATCTACCACTAACTCTTCAACCCTGCCCTCCTTGCCAGTCTACACACTGCAAAGAGATGCTGTAGTTGACATCATCATCATCTGACATGCCCTGCGATTTTCCACTGACCATTTGCACAAGCCCTCCCATGTACTCATCCTCCAACAACACAAGTGCTTTGGCATCAGTGCACTCAGTCTCTTCCACTTCTGGGGCAGGACTAGGTGGATGGGCCACGGAACCCCAGCTTGGGAAGCCATCAAAAAGTAGAAGAGACTGCTGCATGACTTGGAGCTCAGACTGCTTAATTGCTTTGCAAGGGGGGTGAGGTGGAAGTTGGATAACCATGGTCCTCATGTGTCAACTGCATACTTTCTGCAGTGGACTTGAAGGAAGTTAATGTGAAGAAACTATAGCCACTCAAGCATCATATCTAACACATTTTAAGCATCTTGTGGTCTCACCATTTGTGCAGCGGTATTCGGGACTACAAAGGACAAATAATGTGCGGTCACCAGCACAGACGAGAGGAAAGTGTTGTATTTGGGTACATAGCATGTACAGAATGACCATGTCCCCTGCCTGCATCAGCTACATCACCAACCACCATAGCCATGGCCACGTACACTATTGGATGCTCTCCTCATTTCTGGGAGTTTTTTTTTCTAAACACTGCTCACAAAGAAATAGCCTAAAAATGGCAATGAGACTGTTGATGCCAATTCTTTATGTCTCAGACTACTAACAAACACACACTAGTCCTGAAACTGAACATACAGCAATAAGTCAATGTTCGGGGTTCGGTAACAGACACTAGGTGTTCCGTGTAGACCCCAAACTTTCCCTGCTTAGCCATGAAATCCAGATGCAGCAGTGTTGGAGCGTATTGCTGTACATATGGATTATTGTCAGACAGGTGAGGAATATGGTGGTTTTTTTGTTTTTTTTTAATATAAATTGGTAAAAGAGGAAGGGGAGTTTTATTTAAAAAAGGGACATTATTCTTTCTGTGTCTTCTTTTTTGAAATATGACTATGAGGTTAGTATTGGAGCTTCTTATATACACTGATAGGGTTTTCGGATCGAACCAAATGTAAATTATGGGAAAGTGCGATCACAACCCATGATCCACCGTGCGGCGATGGAGGAACCACAGCTAGTAAACAATGACAGAGCGATGCTGCATGCAAGCACCATAAACACACGGAATTAAAGGTCACTCTATGTGGAAAGAGTGCACAGTACCTGCTCGGTTGCTCCACAGAGCGGTACAATAACGGAGCACTCGGTGGTATACACTTTTAGACTTCACAGGGGTACAGCAGATAATGACGCTAGTTGGGGTCCCTAGAGCTTCCCCCCAGGAAGTCTAGGCTGGTGGTTTTGCCCGCTCTGACATTCGGCTGGGCTAATGGCACACACGACTTAGGACGCCCAGAGTCAGATGCTGAGCCAAGCGGGAGTTCCCACCCTACACTGCCTGTCTATGCACAATCGCCATGCTAGAAGTGGCACACATGCACACAGAGTGGTAACGCATCCACTGACACACATATAGCACAGAGAATCATACCGCACCGATGTGCTCCCCAAAGACCCTTTTATATGCTCCGCTTAAGTCCAGTCAGACAGGACCTTGCTCGTGGACCAATCCAGAACTGCCCCATCACCTGAGCAGCTGACAACCAACCACCAATGAGAGGTCCCCACCTCACTAGCATGCTCAGTAGAGTGATTTCTGGACTTAGCCTCCGGAGCTTCTGTTAGCCGCTGCCTATTGCTGGTTAACATAGCTTTGGCTGGAAGGCCAACCATAACCAAGTGAACTGTATGGGTCTGTGCAAGACGCTGAGACCAAAGTCTCTGCTGAGCAGCCTCCACTGTGGCTGGAGCAGAATGGTAAACCACACAGGCAGACAATGCATGGGACCTACCCTGAGCAGCGGGAGAATCCTGGTGCCTAACAAACACCTCTCTATTATTAAGCTGTTGGCTTTATGACAACTAACATTAATTCCACAAACATTTTCCTGCTTGCCACCACACCAGGGCAAGTAAAAAAAGCCTGGCAAAGCACCAGAATTGGCACATCTAACATACAGTATGCACCTTGCTTGCGGTGACAGGGGGCTGCTATTTTAAGGCTGGGGAGTGCCAATACCAGTGGCTCCTTCCCAGTCTGAGAATACATTACCCCAGCTGTATGTTTTGGCTGGATGTCAAAAATAGGAGGGACCCTACCGTTTTTGTAAATTATTTATTTAAATCATTTAAAAATTAGCATAGGAACCCTTCTTTTTTTAGATAACCAGCCAAGATAACACTGACAGCTGAGGGCTGAAGCCCACAGCTGTCGTGTTTTCCTTCACTGGTTAGCAAAAATAGAGGAGAACCTATGCCATTGTTTAAAAAAATGTATTTATTTATTGAGCGGACTGATAAATGCTGATAAAGGCAAGAGCAGGCGTACAATGATGAAGGTAGTACTCTGATCATCTGATGAATGTGACCGGCGGTAATATTTTTAATATTGGTTGCAAATTGTGAATGCTGCAATTTTTTTTTCCTTGGACAGACTCGGTCCGAGGAAAAAATTGGACTTATGTACAGTCCGATAGAATAACATTGGTCTGAATTACTATCCGATGTTTTGTTGGATTGCACTCGGACTAAAAGTAGGTCCATGTGCATGTGCCCTAAGATAGACAGATAGATAGATAGATAGATAGATCACCATTGTTTCATCTTAGAAGTATTTTTAGTACATTATTTAAAATTTTCAGCATTTTCTATACTTGAAACTATAAAAATCTCAGGAAAGATCTCACATTTCTAGCATTCGCTAAATAGCAGCTTCAATAGATATTTCTAAATCAGACTTCTGTTAAAGGTTACTGAGTTACACATTGATTTGCTGTGATCTATCTTCACACACATTTCATGCAGTATTGGGTTCTGAGTCCCGTCTCATTATGATCTCTTATTGTCCGTGCGTGTTCTCAGACACAGTCCTAATGCTGATAACTGGCCGCCACATTCCACTCCAGACGTATTAACCCTGCACGGACTCGCAGCTTGACGCAAGAACACAGAAAGGGACACTCAGAAAATATATCCTTTCACTGACAGTTCTCCATTAGTAAATGATGTGTGTGATGCTCCTCAACTTCCAGATATAATATATGGACTTATTCTAATTTTGCACAAATGGTGAGAAACAAGCCGGGGCGTAACTACCGAGGTTGCAGGGGTTGCAGCTGCGACGGGGCCCGATGTGCTTAGGGGCCCGCCCAGTCCAGCAAAGAAGCAGCCGGCTTCATGTGGGACCTCGGATTCGATCACATCCTGCGCCCCCTCCCCCAGCATGGGCTTGGTTATTCCTCCCCCTGAGCTATGCACTCCAACCCCCAGTGTCTCAGGTGATGGAGGATGAGACCTGCTGCCATCACTCAAAGCCGACACCTCTCAGTGACCAGTCACATGGAGCTCCGTGACTACAGAGTGCAGGGGAAAGCGCACATTCAGGAGTGTGCGATGGCTGTTCTGTGCACACAGGACCTGTGATCAGATCACAGGAGGGGAGGAGTCAGGGGTCACATGATCGGGGCCTCAGCATATGCAGGACTCTGCTGTGCTGGTTGTCAAGGTGCTGGATGAGGGTAAGTTTATGTATGGGGTCAGGAGGGGTTTACAGGGTTGATGTAGCAGAGCCGTGTGTGTACAAGGTGTACAGAGCAGAGCCGTGTGTGTACGAAGTGCATGGAGTGCACCCGTGTGTGTACGAGGTGTGCGTAGCGGAGCTGTGTGTGTACAAGGTGTACAAAGCAGAGCCGTGTGTGTACGAAGTGTATGGAGCGCAGCCTTGTGTGTACGAGGTGTGCGGAACGGAGCCATGTATGTACGAAGCAGAGCCATGTGTGTATGAGGTGTACGGAGCAGAGATGTGCGTGTACGAGGTGTATGGAGTGGAGCCGCTTGTGTATGAGGTGTGCGTGTACGATGTGTGCGGAGCCACGTGTGTATGAGGTGTGCGCAGTGGAGATGTGCGTGTATTTTGGCATGGGGGGCCCATTTGAAAGTTCGCACCGGGGCCCATAACTTTGTAGTTACGCCACTGGAAACAAGAATACCCTAAATGTTCTATAGGTTGTCTGGGGGGGATCACACATGATAATATTGTTTTAGGTCTATTCAGATATCAGTTGAGGAAGGTGAGAACAAACCAGACCGAAGAAGAGGACTACCTGTACTAATGAGATCGCTCCAAACTGAAGAAAACGACCCAGAAAAGGGCTGTGCAGCAAGGACAGGTTAACTCTTTCCTTCTCCAGTTTCAGTCCTTTTTTTTTCTTTCTGCCTTTTTTTCTTTCTTATAGTTTCTTTATACTTTCTATAGTTTCTATACTTTCTATAGTTTCTTTTATACTTTCTTTTCTTTCTTAAGTATTTTTCTGTAGTGCCTGTCTCTTTTTTTGGTCTTTAGAATACAGCAGATGTCTTGGGTCTGACTTTGTAAACATGACATGCCCGTCCCTTTATACAGGCAGGTTTTCAGCTCTGTGAAACAATTTTGAAAGCTCAGTTTGCCATAAGGGTTTTTGTCCACTCAGTCAGAATGTGAAATGAGCAGGGTATGCGCCATGTATTCCTCACTGCTGCTAAATGATAGAAGGTGAAGTATTTAATACAAAGAGCAATCCGGAGAAATTCTTCTGCAGAGAACTTCTATTGTTGCGATTGTCCTTGTAATGAGACTTGCCGGGCCGTGCATTCATCTTTACATTAGGATGCAAAGAGATGAATTCACTCTTGGCTTGGCTTCAGGGCAAATAGTCTATACAAGACATGTTCCTTCTAGATAATTTGTTTTTTAATTGCCTTCTGCTTGCTGAAATACAATTAAAGTTATTGCTCAAATAACAACATCAACATTGTGATTACAAAAGAGAAGTATGAATATCTGTATTACCTGGGATGTTGGAGACGTCTCAAACCGCATTAAGAAGTGGGCCTTAAAGATGGATAGGACATTAATTTTGTTCAAAGAGGTGAATAGATATGAAATAGCGTGATCAAAGAATGTATGATGTAGAGAAAATAGATATTAAATAGGTAGATAGAAGATAAATAGATAAATTTGTAGAGAAATGTTAAGGAACCCGGCATTATGTGCTGGGGGACCATGACTAGCCAGCAGGTTAAGGGTTAAGTTGTGGCCTCCCACCTTTTTTCCTTTTGAATGCACAGGGAAAAGGGTTAAAAGTGAGAAGATGGTATTACCTTGAGGCAGGTTTTCAATTGGGGGAGAGCGGGTGTTCTGGTGGTGGTTCCTCCCCTTCCAGGGGTATAAATTGCGGGGAGGTGCTGAGCCGGGCTCTTTGACCGGAAGGAACGAGAGCTGGAAAAGGGTGCGGTGGTGAGGCAGGGATGGCTGATTTGGAAGCGGCGATTCGGGAGAGAATTAACAGGGAGGGAGTGGGATGGATAGCGGCTCTATTACAGGAGCCGCGGGTGGGGAAAGAAGGAGAGGCGGGTCCGCGGGAGGTTGATAAGGCTCTGGGTAGTCGGCGGTCGGGGCGTGGGCCACGCCCCCCTGAGCGCTGGAGCCCGGTTTCTTCACTGCAGGTTGAACAGGCGCGAGACACAGCCGAGGCTGAAAATAGGGCGGGAAAACTGAATCCTGAGGTAAAAAAGGGGCAGCTTGTGGCCCAGCCCCTCAGAAGCGCTGGTATTAGAAAGGGAAGAAAAGCACCCAGGAGAGACTGCACTGCTGAGCGGCCAAAATTAAAACGGAACAAGGGGATTGTGAAGGGGTTAGCCAATAAAGAGCACAGGGGAGGAGAGGCTTTTGAGGCAGACAGCGGTACAAGGCAGAAAGAGGGAAGCAGAGCCATTAGCATGGGGGGTACACAGAGTGCCAGTTCATCAGCTAGTGTTGAAGTTAGGCATAGGGGAGCGGGTGAGGGACAGCAAGGGGCCACACAGCAATGAGGTACAGAACGAGTAGCAGGATTTAATGGTAGGAGAGAGGATGGGGAAAATACTTTGCAGCCGGTTCCTATGCCTCCCACCAGCGGGGAAACAGGGATGACGCAGCCTAGTTCCACGCAAATGCCGCTAAGCGGGCAGACAAATTTGCTCCCTTTATCTAGGGATACTCAGGCGATTTTTACTCCCTTCAGCATTAGTATCACCGGCTGTGGCAGTAAGTTCCGGAATCACCTCACAGATAGCTGGGTCGTTGTTATCTCCATTAAAATATCAGTCACAGTCAGGTGAGAACACAGTGGATATGACAGTTAACGCAGCAGCTTTGCTCAGCAATTTCGGAGCATTGACTTTATCACAGCAGCAAGGTCTTGTTGCTGCTTCCTCAAGGGGAATAGTTCCTTCGGTTTCAGCTCCTTTGGAGGTGTCTGTGGAACCTCCGAGTAGCAGGGGCGTCATGAGAAGGAGAGGTAGCAGGGAGTCGTCATCTTCCACGGATTCAGAGAAAAGGGAAGTAGGACGTAGAAGGTGTCATAGTCGTCATAGGAGGAGGAGATCTGTTTCCAGATGCAGTGGGCGGTCAAGGGCTTCCAGGCATTATTCATCATCTTCATCTGGTTCGAGAGGAAGGAGTCACGCGTCAACCCATCACTCAATTGACAGACAAAAGGAGCAACAGGTAGCTCACATTGGAGAAGTGTTGGAAGCTCCATCTGGAATCCCGGCTGCTGAGACATCAAGCGGTGAGTTTATTCAGAAGCTTGGGGGGGGTGGAGGTGAGAAATTGGTTACAATGGATAATTTGAGGAAAATTTTGGGAGGTGAGAAATTGGTGTTGAACCCAAAGATAATATCTCAAATAAAGGGTTCCAAGCCTCCAATTTCTATTGTTAGATCGGATATTCACAGGGACGCCTTTTATTGTGGGGTATCACCTTTGGGTTCGCATTTGGAGCAGGAGACGGTCGAAAAAATTTGGGGAAAAGGAATACGTGGACATTTGGACTCTCGTTTTGACGGAACAAAGTACAGTGGATCGTGAGCGAAGGCAAAATGACAGAGTTTTTGAACGACGGCCGAGAGTGGCGAAGACTATCAATAATTGACTGCAAGCTTTCTTTGTTTTGAGTTGTGTTATGGGCAGAAAACACCCTGAGCATTGCTCTGAATTGTTTTTGTATTTGGACACGATATATAATACGTACAAGACGCATGGCGGGACAGCGTGGTGGAGATATGACGAGGATTTTCGGCGGAGGCTTGCCATTAACCCACAGCTGGGTTGGGGAGTAAAAGCCACGGATTCGTGGCTAAGGCTCGTGATGTCACAGAAGAATAGTCACCACTTTCAATATGGGGCCCCCAGCCAACAGGCAGGCTCGGGGCCAGCTGGAGTACGGAAGCTAGGTATCTGCTGGCTGTTTAATGACGGTCATTGCAGGTTCTTCGGATTGTGCAAATATAAACAGGAGTGTTCAAATTGCGGAGGTGTGCATGCAGCCGCAAAGTGTATGCGAAGCAGCACAAAAGTTGGTGGTGGCAGAACAGCAGCACAGCATGAAAATAAGGACTCTGGTGAACATCAACGAGATGGAGCCATGGTTAAGCAGGTGCCCCAATGAAGGGGCAGCAGTGCAGTTGAGAGTAGGTTTCAGACATGGATTTTTCATTCCTTTCATATTCCTTTCATATGTCAATTTTTGCTTCAAATTTGAAATCAGCAAGGGAAATGCCTTTAATTTTGTTATCCAAAATAAGAAAAGAAGTGTCTTTGGGCCGCATGGTAGGGCCTTTTGATTCCCCCCTTTTATAACCTTAGGGTGTCTCCATTTGGTATTGTTCCCAAAAAGGAGCCTGGGGAATTTTATACTCATCCATCATTTGTCACACCCCAAGGGCTCATCAGTAAATGATGGGATTAGTGCCGAAGAGTCATCAGTGGTATATGCTTCATTTGATCGAGCTGTAGTTTTAGTGTGGCAGGCGGGCCGTGGGGCGTTAATGGCAAAGTCAGATATTGCATTGACTTTTCTCCTTTTGCCGGTTCATCCAGACTGTCATCATTTATTGGGATGTTGTGTAGATGGGAAATATTATTATGACATGTGCCTTCCCATGGGTTGTTCGATTTCATGTAGGTATTTTGAGTTATTTAGTAGTTTTTTGGAATGGGCTATAAAATATGAGGCCAGGTCACAATGGGTCACGCATTACTTGGATGATTTTTTATTTGTCGGCGCAGCGGGATCGGACAGTTGCAGTGAAATTTTAAAAAAATTTCAGGAGCTCATGTGTCATTTTGGTGTCCCGTTGAATGAGGAGAAAACGGTGGGTCCAGTCACCTGTCTTTCTTTTTTAGGTATAGAAATTGACACGGTTGACATGGTTTTTCATTTGCCACGTGAAAAGATTGAAAAACTGTTGGGTCTAATAGATGTTTTTTTTTATCAGTAAGAAAGGTAACTTTGGTTCAATTGCAGTCCCTTCTGGGTTTGTTGGCTTTTGTATGTCGGGTGATGCCCATGGGTAGGATTTTTTCTCGGCGCTTGGCTTTGGCCACGAGGGGTGTAAAGTTGCCTCACCACAGGGTTCGTTTAGGCTTGCCTTTGCTTGAAGATTTGAGGATTTGGAGTAGTTTTTTCCTTGAATATAATGGTTGTACTTGTTTTCAGGGTACAGAAAAGTCTTGTCTGGAATTGTCGCTTTTTTCGGATGCAGCGGGTTCTGTGGGTTTTGGAGTTATTTTCCATAATCAAAGGTGCACGGAAAGATGGCCAAGTATTTGGGTAAGGAATGAATGGACAAAAAATGTGACGCTTTTGGAGCTTTTCCCATTGGTAGTGGCTATGGTTATTTGGGATGAGCAGCTTCGAAATGCTCGCATTTGTTTTTGGACGGATAACGAAAGTGTGGTTCACGTGGTAAATCACTTGTCTTCTGCTTCTCTTCAAGTCATAAAGCTTATTCGTTTCCTTGCTTTGGAATGCCTGCGTTTGAACATTTGGTTCCGAGCTAGGCACGTGCCGGGTATAGAAAATGATTTGGCTGATTCATTGTCACGTGTCAATTTTCCGAAGTTTCGGGAGCTGGCTCCAGACGCCGATCAGAAGGGAATGCGTTTCCAGAGTACATTTGGAAAATCCTGGAAACATCTTAATGCCACTGGTCAGGGCGTCAGTAGCCCCATCGACATGGAACGCATATGGTAAGGCGTGGAGGGAATGGTGGAAGTGTGTGGGAGATTTACCGGTGGGTTTGTCTGGTCAGGCCAGATTGAAAGTGACTATTTTATATTTACAACGCCTGCGCGAGGAGGGTTTTTCGTCATCGCTAGCTAGAAACAGACTATCGGGTTTGGCCTTTCATTTCAAACTGAGGGATTGGGAGGAGGTTACGAAATCTTTCATTTTGCGTCAAGCTTTGAAAGGCTGGGAAAAAACCAAGGCACAAGAGAGGTTGAGGCGTCCTATTTCTTTTTCCCTTTTGGCAAAAATTATTGAAGGCACAAAAGCAGTTTGCAGAAAAAAGAATGGACTCAAAAACGGAATTGCAGTTTTTGGTATTGCATATTTGGGGCTTTGTGAGTCAGCGAGCTGGTGGCACCGTCAGGTCGGACAGTGGGGGGTTTGCATTACAACGATGTGTCGTGGTGTAATGGTGTTATACGTTTTCGCATTCGTAGGTTTAAAACTGATACAATGGGTAAGGGCTTATGGTTTTCATTGTCTTCAATTCAGGGCCCAGTTTGTCCTGTCAATTTGGTTTTAAAATATTGGGTGATAAGACTGGGCAGCCCACTGTTTTTTGCGCACTCGGATGGTTCTTTTTTAACCAGGTTTCAGTTTTCAGCGATGCTGCCTAAAATCATCATTTCTTTGGGATTGTCTCCGGGTGAGTTTGGTTCGCATTCGTTTAGAATCGGGGCAGCGACTGAAGCAGCCCGCGCGGGCCTAAGAGAAGAGGAGATTATAAGGATAGGCAGGTGGCGATCTGACTGTTTTTTCCGGTATATTAAGCCGGAATTGTTAATTTTATAATAACCTTGGTATTTATTCCAATTGTGTTTTCTTTTAGGTCAATCGAGACCCAGTATCTGGATATTGGGACATTCGTACATCCTGTATGCAGAAAGGAGGGCTGAGTTGCATCCTGGTGGGAGGTCATTGAGGTTTTACAATCTGCAGGTGAATTGGAGGGGCATTAGGGGATTGAGATGGTCACAAGTTTTACTGGAGGTGGTGCAAATAGCCAAAATTGCTGCCCCTCCGGTTATTCTATTATTTCATGTGGGAGGAAATGATTTGGGGTCTGTTCAACTGACTGAACTTCTTACTTTAATGAGAGCTGATTTGGATAAGTTTCTGGGTTTATTTTATCGATCGGTAGTAGTTTGGTCGGAGATCATTCCCAGAATGGTGTGGCGCAGAGCGAGAGATGGGACAGGAATAGAAAGAACATGTAGAGTACTAAATCAGACTATTTCTCGATTCATACATTTTAATGGGGGCATTATCGTAAGGCACAGGCAGTTAGAAGGTAACAATGCAAGGTTTTTGCTTCCAGATGGTGTACATTTAACTGATTTGGGGTTGGACATTTTTTTTTCAGGATTACAGGATGGGGTTGAAGAGGCTATTTTTTCTTTGGGTGGGGGGTCGTAGCTTACTGAAGGGTGCGCTACTCCATGGCGGAAGAACAAGACTGGGTAACATGTACCTGGAGTCCGGTGGCATATCCCCACAAGTTTACAATTGGTTAACATGGAGAGCTGCGACTTTACCCCTCCAACGTTTGAGTGTTAATATAAAAGAGGAGTCTGGTTTATAATGAATTACTCCCAAATAAAGTTGTAAATAAAATGTTGGTGTTGGGTGTTTTCTTTGCGTCTAAGAAAAAAGGAGGGGCAAGTTTATAAGGTATGGACAGTCTTAAGGAACCCGGCATTATGTGGTTAAGGGTTAAGTTGCGGCCTCCCTCCTTTTTTTCCTTTTGCAGGCACAGGGAAAAGGGTTAAAAGGGTTAAAAGTAAGAAGATGGTATTACCCGGAGGCAGGTTTTCTATTGGGGGAGAGCGGGTGTTCCAGTGGTGGTTCCTCACCTTCCAGGGATATAAATTGCGGGGAGGTGCTGAGCCCGGCCTCTTTGACCGGAAGGAACGAGAGCTGCCCACCCTCCTCCCCCTTTTTTTTTGTGTTTGGTTGCATTTACGATTGGAGTTTAAAGTTATGTGGTGGATACAATTGTTTGATGAAAGTCGCAGCATTGGCAGAAGAACAAGACTGGGTAACATGTGTCGGGAGTCCGGTGGCATATCCCCACAAGTTTACAATTGGTTAACATGGAGAGCTGCGACCTTACCCCTCCAACGTTTGGGTGTTAATATAAAAGAGGAGTCTGGTTTATAATGAATTACTCCTAAATAAAGTTGTAAATAAAATGTTGGTGGGTGTTTTCTTTGCGTCGGGGAAAAAAGGATGGGCAAGTTTATAAGGTATGGACAGTCTTGGTTATTGCTATTAGAGGAACCGATGGATGGATGGAAGGATGGATGGAAGAATAGATGGATTGATAGATGGAAGAAAAGATGTATTGATATATGAATGGATGGATAGATGGAATGATAGCTAAAATGGTAAAGAAATAAATTAAAAATACATGTTTGATATATAAAAAATATACAGATTGAAATTGATAAATAAAAAGATATGAAATGGCGTAAAAAAATTACATACCTTTATAAGATGTAATAATTTAAACAGATTGAAATAGATAAATGTTAATGATAGATTGATAGATGAAAATGTCTCAAGCTTTCACTTGCTCACCGGGGATTAGAACCTCTGTGACTTCAGTTCATTGAGGGACAACTACCCCAACAGTAGCACCCTGCTTTTGGCGAGCACCCACGGAGAGGAGGTAGTGATAAGCTTAGGAAGCTGACAGAGCACAATGAAGTATGTGGCCAGGTGACCTGACTGTCCCAACCTTGGCTCTCCAAACGTCTTTGTGGGTTCAGTGATGGGCAGTAGAGCAGATCTGTATTCCATCAGCTGGGACCATGGTTAATTGGGCTAATAACCTGCAGCCCCTTTTATATTCCACAGCTCTTATTGGGGGAATTCTGCCACAGGATTGGGATAAGGTGGGGCAAGGTAAACCCTCTCTGTTCGATTGTTCAATTAACCTGCATAGTTGTCCTCTAAGTTGTGCAGACTAGTGCACCGCAGGGGGCTGATATAGAATCATAGAATCGTAGAGTTGGAAGGGACCTCCTGGGCCATCTGGTCCAACCCCCTGCTCAAAGCAGGATTCGCTAAATCATCCCAGTCAGATGTCTGTCCAGCCTCTGTTTGAAGACTTCCATTGAAGGAGAACTCACCACTTCTCGTGGCAGCCTGTTCCACTCATTGATCACTCTAACTGTCAAAAAGTTTTTTCTAATATCTAATCTGTGTCTCTTCCCATTCAGTTTCATCCCATTGCTTCTAGTCTTTCCTTGTGCAAATGAGAATAAAGTTGATCCTTCTACAATGTGACAGCCCTTTAGATATTTGTAGACAGCTATTAAGTCTCCTCTCAGTCTTCTCTTTTGCAAACTAAACATTCCCAAATCCTGCAACCTTTCCTCATAAGACAGGGTTTGCAGACCGGTCACCATTCTGGTCGCTCTTTTCTGAACTTGCTCCAGTTTGTTGATGTCTTTTTTAAAATGTGGTGTCCAAAACTGGACACAATATTCCAGATGAGGTCTGACCAAAGAGGAGTAGAGGGAAATAATGACTTCACGTGATCTAGACTGTATGCTTCTGTTAATACATCCTAGAATTGCATTTGCCTTTTTTGCTGCTGCATCACACTGTTGACTCATATTCAGTCTGTGATCTATTAGTATACCCAAGTCTTTTTCACATGTGCTGTCACTTAGCCCTATTCCTCCCATTCTATATATGCTTTTTTCATTTTTATTGCCCAGATGTAGTACTTTGCATTTCTCCCTGTTAAAAACCATTCTGTTAGTTGCTGCCCACTTCTCCAGTTTATTTAAATCTTTTTGAATCCTCTCTCTCTCTTCTCTAGTATTAGCTATCCCTCCTAGCTTTGTGTCATCAGCAAATTTAATCAGTTTACCCTCAATTCCTTCATCTAAATCGTTGATAAAGATGTTGAACAATACAGGGCCCAGGACAGAGCCCTGTGGTACCCCACTTGAGACATTCTTCCAACTGGATGTGCAGCCATTTACGACCACTCTTTGGGTCCGATCACTAAGCCAGTTATGAATCAACCTAACAGTTGCCTTGTCCATTCCATACTTAGTCATTTTTTCAATAAGGATTGTATGAGAGACTTTGTCAAATGCTTTGCTGAAGTCAAGATATACTATATCTACAGCATTTCCTTGATCCACCCAATCAGTGATACCGTCATAGAAGGAAATTAAGTTAGTCAGACATGACTTATTAGTTACAAACCCATGCTGACTCTGTTTAATCACTTCATTCTTATCCAGGTATTGACATACATGTTGTTTAATAATTTGTTCAAAGATCTTTCCTGGTATAGAAGTCAGACTCACCGGCCTATAGTTGCCTGGGTCCACCTTCTTCCCCTTTTTGAAGATAGGAACAACATTTGCTCTTCTCCAGTCTTCTGGCACTTCTCCTGTTCTCCAAGAATTTTCAAAGATTATGGAGAGGGGTTCAAAAATTTCTTCTGCTATCTCCTTCAGTACTCTGGGGTGTAATTCATCTGGACCTGGAGACTTGAATTCATTTAGGTTAGCTAAGTGTTTCCTCACTATCTTTGTTTATAGATATCCTGGATTCTTCTATTCCCTTAATAGGACAGTGAATAACAGTTGATGTTGCATTTCCTTTCTGAGAGAAAACAGATGCAAAATAGGAATTTAAAAGTTCAGCCTTCTCAACATCCTGTCTTACCATTTCATCATTTTCATCCTGTAAAAATCCTATAGCATCTTTGACTTTTCTTTTACTTTTGACATATCCCCAAAATCCTTTATTATTGCTTTTGACATCTCTTGCAAGCCTCAGTTCATTTTCAGCTTTAGATAATCTGATTTGTGCCCTGCAGGTTCTGCAGACAGCATTATATTCTTCTTTAGATATGCCTCCCTCTTTCCATTTTATAAACATTTTTTTCTTCCTTTTTAGCATGTGCTTAAGTTCTGTGTTCATCCATCCTGGTTTCCTTAAATGCTTCCTATTCTTCCCTCTTTTCGGAATTGTTAACAACTGTGCTTTGAGAATTTCATTTTTCAAGATTTCCCATCCTTCCTGGACATTTTTGTCTTTAAGGATATCCAGCCATTGGATCCCTCCAATTCTCTTTCTGAATCCCTTAAAATCTGCCTTTCTGAAATCTAACCTTGACGTCTGAGTCTTCACAGGTCTTCCACCTCTAGTAATCCAAAATTCTAAAATAGCATGGTCGCTACCTCCTAGGGTCCCAGCCACTTTTACCTCCTCAACCATTTCCTCCCTGTTTATAAGGATTAGATCCAAGGTAGCAGTTCCCCTTGTTTTCTCCCTTACCTTTTGGAAGATAAAGTTGTCAGCAAGAGAGGATAAGAATTTCCTTGACCTGTTAGTTTTGCCTGAGAGAGATTCCCAACAAATGTCTGGATAGTTGAAATCTCCCATGACAACTATGTCATATTTTTTGGAGAACTTGGCCATCTGATGCATAAAGAGTTCATCCATATCTTCAGCTTGCACAGGCGGCCTGTAGTAAATGCCTACAATGGTGTCCTTTCCATTGTTCTGTCCTTGTATTCTTACCCAAACAGTTTCCACAGAACTCCCAGTCTCTGAAGCTTCAATCTCTGTGCAGATATACGCGTTTCGAACATACAATGCGACACCCCCTCCTCGTTTATCAAGTCTGTTTCTTGCAAATAAGTTGTATCCTTCTAGTCTTGTATTCCAATCATGTGTATTGTCCCACCAAGTTTCAGTGATTCCAATTACATCATATTTCTGTTCCTGTGTTAGTAGTTCCAATTCTCCTTGTTTGTTGCCCATGCTTTGTGCATTAGTCTAGAAACATTTTAGTTTGTGATTGGTTTCTCTTTCTCCAATATTTTTATTAATTAGATTCTTTCGTCTTTGTTCTTCCTTTCCACTTCTAATAGCAGAGTTCTCAATAGCATTTGTCAGGTGTATGGCTTTTTCTGGTCTTTTGCTTCCCTTCCCATGTTGTTCTAGTTTAAAGCTCTCCTTACAAGTGTAGCAAGGCGACTTCCAAATACATTCTTTCCAGTCTTCGTAAGGTGCACCCCATCTCTAGCAAGTAGTCCATCGTATAAGTAGTTCACTCCGTGATCCAGAAATCCAAATCGTTGCTGACGGCACCATCGACGTAGCCAGTTGTTCACCTGCAGAATCTTATTCCACCTCCTTGTTCCATGGCCATCCACTGGGAGGATGGAAGAGAAGACCACCTGCGCTCCCAGTTCTTTCACTTTCTTGCCTAAGTCTTCAAAGTCTCTGCAGATGATTTCCAGGTCGTTTCTTGCGGTGTCATTTGTCCCCACATGTAGTAGCAGGAATGGGTAGTCATCTGTAGGTCTGAAGAGTCCTGATATCCTGTCAGACACATCTTTAATTTTTGCACCTGGAAGACAGCACATTTCTCTTGAAGTTATATCCGGTCTGCAGATAGCGGCCTCTGTTCCTCTCAACAGGGAATCCCCCATGACCACCACTCTCCGTTTCTTCTTCACAACATTTTTCTTTCTCCATCCAGGAGGACTCTGAAGGCGTACAAGGTTGCTGTTTGTTGGCAAAGTCTTATCCTGATGTATTTCTTCATCGTTTTCCTGCGTGAGAGCCTGGTACTGGTTTCTGAGCAGTATGGGTGCTGACTGCCTCCTGATCCTCCTGCTTCTCTGGGTCACATGTCTCCATTCCTCTGTTTCTTCAGGTGCACTTCGAATTTCTTCTCTTTCTGTAACATGAAGAGATAATTCTGCTCTGTCCAAGAACTCTTCACCTTCCTTAATGATCTTCAACGTAGCTAACCTCTCTTCGAGATTTTGCAACTTTTCCTCCAACAGGGACACAAGCTTGCATTTGTGGCATGTGAAGTTTGGCTTTTCCACTGGTAAATCTGTGAACATGTAGCAAGAAATGCAGCTCACCAAATGGCTCCTGGACTCTTCCATCTTGAGATTTCTTAAAAACGATGAAAGATGAGCCAAATTTCCGATTTCCTCTTTTCAGCTGCAACCGCCAAAACCCAGTGATCGTTGAGCTCGCGGAGACTCTTCACTTATCCCAGAAGGCACTGGGAATATGCAAATGATCTCCTCAAGACTCTTCCCCTGGTTTTCCGATTTCCTCTTTTGAGCTGCAACCGCCAAAACCCAGTGATCGTTGAACTCGCGGAGACTCTTCACTTATCCCAGAAGGCACTGGGAATATGCAAATGATCTCCTCAAGACTCTTCCCCTGGTTTTATAATATATAAATGTACATATATAATATGTAATCAGCAGGCATTCCACAAATTAACATACAACAAAGGTCAACTGACAGACTCACATGAAACAATGGCTAATGTCTCTTGACCTACTGAACAAAAGGACAATATGTCTGGCATAATTAAGAATAATTCACCCCCACACAGGTGATCAGATTAATGCTGTCATCACAGATAGAAAGATAAATAAGTAGATAGATAGAGAGATATGAAAAATCAAGGCAGCACAAGCAAAAAAGGAAGGTGGGGTGCAGAGCTGCCAATATACATACAAAAATGAAGGCAGCACTTCCAAAATAGAAAATTAGAAAAATTTTATAGCCCGTAGTGATGGCAACATTTCAGTCGAATTGAGGGACCAAAATTCAGGGTCACTTTGTCACTACCACTTCTGGAGGTCATACATTGCTTCAATAGGACACATGCATGGTATCAAAGAATGGGTCTCATTCATTTGGGCAGGAGATGTGTAAGACACCAACCATTGAATAGCATAGGGAATCTTCAAGAATGTCTCAGGTGGTCCTGGAATAAACCTTTAAGTTTACGCTTTTAATCCTTTGTGAATATAATTTGCTCCTTCACATCTGTTTGTCGCTAACTCTCAGATTTACTTTTACCTTCTAAAGTAGAAATATTACAAACACATTGCTTGACTTCACAAATTTCCCGTGAACTTTAGGAAGACAGATTGAACTTTCAGAACAGCTCCTGTCTGGTTTTTGTTTGGCGCTTATTAAATGAACGTGCTGTAGACCTGTCTCCGTTTCGCAGTTTATCTAGAATTAGCGATCTGATTCATTCTGATATCTCTAGAGATGTAGAAAGACGACCTATGCAAATCAAACATATAAAAGAGTTGGAATGCCAGAGGAGTCCACAGCTACTGTTTCTACAAGTGATCACATTAGGCTTAATAATTGAAAAAAAAAACATAATAGCAGTATTACTAGTAATAATAATAACAATACTAATAAAAATACAAAGAGTAAATATTAAAATATGGCTAGATTTACACTAACGGATAAAAGAAATCATGTTCTTTTCATCCAGAATTGTCATCTCAATTAGTGTCCGTATGGCATCTCTTTTTATACATCAGTAGTTTTACTAGACCAAATACAGTTACCTATGTTAAAGAAGCACTCCTCTTCCTCCTCTTCCTCCTCTCATCAAAGTTGATATCCTCTTAATGCAGTCATCATATTATACAGCACTGTGTACTTACAATTGCTCATTGTGCCTTTCTACCCAGATAATTCTTCTCTTTTCTCTGCTTTATGTAGAACCAGGAAGTCTTTTTCCTGCATGAGTCATCCCCCTCTTAAACTCTTGACCCAGCTACTCTGCTCCTCCCCCTTGCCAGGGATTTATGCAGTGATGACTCATGCAGGGAAAAGAGACTTTCTGTTTCTACATAGACCTTAGAAGGATTCAGCTAGTCAGTTTTTAATCACATAAAGTCATAGACCTAATGGAAAAGAGGAGAATTTACTGGGTAGAAAGGTAAAATGAGCAATTGTAAGCACACTATGCTGTACAATATGATGACAGAAATATATAAAAAGGATAACAATTTTGATGAGAGCGCTAATTTTAAGTGAACCTGTCACCAGGTTTGGCTTATAAGAGATACGGCCATCACCTTTCAGGGCTGATGTAACATTCTATAATGCTGTATATCTGCCCCCAACCGACCCACGAGAGAAGAAAAATAACTTTTATTATACTCACCTGCGGGGTGGTCCAGTCCGGTGGGCATCGCTGGTATTGATCAGGCGCCTCCCAACTTCTTACGATCCCTCCTGCTTGCTCCGTGTGGATGACGCGTCCCTTCGTCATCCACACAGTCTCCTCGGCACAGCGCTCATGCGCAGGCGTACTTCTCTGTCCTGTCAGCAGTAAACTCCTTTAAAGGGAATAATTCATCAGAAAATGACTCTCTGTTTAAATCAAGCTTTTATGCTAGCTTTAATTTTACATTTTTGACATTTTATTTCCATATCACAATATGTATTAAAATTAGAATAAAAAATCTTACAATTTTCTATGATCACTGTAGCTTTTTTTTTTTTCTTATCGTGGACTGTTCTTTCAGAAAATGCACATGTACATTAGCAGCAATACACTGACTCGGACCCTATGTTTTGAATTAAAGCAACTAATGAGCGTGTGAAAACATTTTTGTAAAAGGAGGGGGGCACAAGGTCAGTAATGTCATTGCCTATTGCGACTGGTGCATCCTTTGTTATCATCTGTATGTAGCTGAGATCTGGTTGGGACAGGAGTGCACAATAGGGCGGAACCACATGATAAATAATAGGGGATGAGAGTGATGGCAGTGATCACCTGGGGGCTTGTGTCGGGTCATGACACCTGTAAGAGCCTGAGAATCCATGGCTGCTTCCCCTTGGCTGGTGGAAAAATTCTTCCAGAAATTCACTTTAGTGGAGAGATCATGGTAACTGAGCTGAGTTTTGGGCAATGAAGACTCCTCAATGGTATAAAGTGAAGGTTTTTAGGGCAGTAACGCAATTTGATCCTGGATTGGCATCTCTTTCAAGGTATACAATAAATGATACTGACATTTGTTACTTTACTTTGAAATAGGTGGAATACTGGCACCGAAACGCGTTGGTCTCATAAAATCTTTCACCTTATACCAGAGTATTTTTAATTCCCGCAAGTACAACCCAGGTACCCTGACGCCTCCACTAAAGTGAATCATCTGCATAGAGAGATGGTATCTTTAATTGTAATCCTGCCTCTGCTGATAAAGAAAGTGCTGTAAACACTTCCTGAAAAATAGCAACAACAAAAAATCCCTATAAAGTATGAGCCTAAAATAGCCCCAGTGGTCAGAGTGAAAATACCATGATTTCTAATCTCATAGAATCATAGAATCATAGAATCGTAGAGTTGGAAGGGACCTCCTGGGCCATCTGGTCCAACCCCCTGCTCAAAGCAGGATTTGCTAAATCATCCCAGTCAGATGTCTGTCCAGCCTCTGTTTGAAGACTTCCATTGAAGGAGAACTCACCACTTCTCGTGGCAGCCTGTTCCACTCATTGATCACTCTGTCAAAAAGTTTTTTCTAATATCTAATCTGTGTCTCCTCCCATTCAGTTTCATCCCATTGCTTCTAGTCTTTCCTTGTGCAAATGAGAATAAAGTTGATCCTTCTACAATGTGACAGCCCTTTAGATATTTGTAGACAGCTATTAAGTCTCCTCTCAGTCTTCTCTTTTGCAAACTAAACATTCCCAAATCCTGCAACCTTTCCTCATAAGACAGGGTTTGCAGACCGGTCACCATTCTGGTCGCTCTTTTCTGAACTTGCTCCAGTTTGTTGATGTCTTTTTTAAAATGTGGTGCCCAAAACTGGACACAATATTCCAGATGAGGTCTGACCAAAGAGGAGTAGAGGGAAATAATGACTTCACGTGATCTAGACTGTATGCTTCTGTTAATACAGCCTAGAATTGCATTTGCCTTTTTTGCTGCTGCATCACACTGTTGACTCATATTCAGTCTGTGATCTATTAGTATACCCAAGTCTTTTTCACATGTGCTGTCAATTAGCCCTATTCCTCCCATTCTATATATGCTTTTTTCATTTTTATTGCCCAGATGTAGTACTTTGCATTTCTCACTGTTAAAAACCATTCTGTTAGTTGCTGCCCACTTCTCCAGTTTATTTAAATCTTTTTGAATCCTCTCTCTCTCTTCTCTAGTATTAGCTATCCCTCCTAGCTTTGTGTCATCAGCAAATTTAATCAGTTTACCCTCAATTCCTTCATCTAAATCATTGATAAAGATGTTGAACAATACAGGGCCCAGGACAGAGCCCTGTGGTACCCCACTTGAGACATTCTTCCAACTGGATGTGCAGCCATTTACGACCACTCTTTGGGTCCGATCACTAAGCCAGTTATGAATCCACCTAACAGTTGCCTTGTCCATTCCATACTTAGTCATTTTTTCAATAAGGATTGTATGAGAGACTTTGTCAAATGCTTTGCTGAAGTCAAGATATACTATATCTACAGCATTTCCTTGATCCACCCAATCAGTGATACCGTCATAGAAGGAAATTAAGTTAGTCTGACATGACTTATTAGTTACAAACCCATGCTGGCTCTGTTTAATCACTTCATTCTTATCCAGGTACTGACATACATGTTGTTTAATAATTTGTTCAAAGATCTTTCCTGGTATAGAAGTCAGACTCACCGGCCTATAGTTGCCTGGGTCCACCTTCTTCCCCTTTTTGAAGATAGGAACAACATTTGCTCTTCTCCAGTCTTCTGGCACTTCTCCTGTTCTCCAAGAATTTTCAAAGATTATGGAGAGGGGTTCAAAAATTTCTTCTGCTATCTCCTTCAGTACTCTGGGGTGCAATTCATCTGGACCTGGAGACTTGAATTCATTTAGGTTAGCTAAGTGTTTCCTCACTATCTTTCTTTTTATAGATATCCTGGATTCTTCTATTCCCTTAATAGGACAGTGAATAACAGTTGATGTTACATTTCCTCTCTGAGAGAAAACAGATGAAAAATAGGAATTTAAAAGTTCAGCCTTCTCAACATCCTGTCTTACCATTTCATCATTTTCATCCTGTAAAAATCCTATAGCATCTTTGACTTTTCTTTTACTTTTGACATATCCCCAAAATCCTTTATTATTGCTTTTGACATTTCTTGCAAGCCTCAATTCATTTTCAGCTTTAGCTAATCTGATTTGTGCCCTGCAGGTTCTGCAGACAGCATTATATTCTTCTTTAGATATGCCTCCCTCTTTCCATTTTATAAACATTTTTTTCTTCCTTTTTAGCATGTGCTTAAGTTCTGTGTTCATCTACTATATAATCGTCTGTTTGTCTCTCTGTTTGTAATGGAAATCCCGCTTCGCTGATTGGTCGCGGCTGGCCGGGAGCAACCAATCAGCAACAGGTGCAGTCAGGCCGCGAATCGGGGCAGAATTCAAATGACACATGCCAAGCCTACCGTCGGGAGATCTGTGGCGCTAGCTGCTGATCTCCCAACGGTTGCCGTGGGTCATCTCTTGCCGCACGGAGGTCAGCAGCGGCGCAGCCGGGAGATGACCGGCGCTAGCCTGATTGGTCGCGGCCAGCCAAGAGCGACCAATCAGCCACAGGTGCAGTCCGCCTGCGAATTGCTGCAGGATTTGAACCACACTTTTCTGATTGGTCGCGCCCGGCGACCAATCAGCGATATTGGTGTGGAATTTTACCCTTACAGCGCGACGTAGTTCACTCATCTTTACTGAACATATTCTAGAATACCCGATGCGTTAGAATCGGGCCACCATCTAGTTATATGTATATTTTTAATACAGATCATGATTTTGAAAAATAAAATTTTTTAAAAAAATTTAACTCAAAAACCTGATTTAAAAATAGTAAATTTTTTTGATGATAATTTACCTTTAAAGGAAACTTCATCCCAAAAGAGTGACAGTCAGACTAGATGAATATTATAGAGCCATTACATGTATTTATAAGCTTGGCTGAGCTTTTCCTGTAACATTCCCTTAGACATGTTATTATCATGGTAGTTGTATATACACATTGAGAATAGCTGTTCAAAAGTCATCGAGCCTTTATTAAAATAAGCAGACAAGTAAGTGTGAATAATTTATTAGTATAACATCCAGAGAGGTATTTTCTATGATAGCATGACATCTCAGGCTTTCTTCTCCTGCATCAGTCTCGTAGAGTTTGCGAGAAAACTTAGGCAGAAATCGTAACCTTTACAATAATGTCTAGAAATGTTTTTGACTTAACAATGTTTAAAGATTGAAGAGATTACAAAGTAAGACCATGTACTCGCAACTTTTAGAGATGGTTTATGAAATATTCATCGCTATGGAAAGCACAAGGAGACAGGAGGGACTGTTTGTAGAGCGCGGTGAACGCCGGTGGAATTTGTCCTTTTGAATACCTTTTGTACAGCAACATCATTCTTGAAAGGACAATAATCGCTTCTTTAAAGTAGAAAACTTTTTTGATAAGGTTCTGAAAACTTTTTTGATATACCTTGATGGTATTTTAGACAGCAAAATTCAAACAAGAGTCTGGTAAAAATGGAATATTTCCTGATGTGTCTTTAAAGGGGGTTGTCCACTAATTGGACAACCACTTCTCAATCACTCTATTCTCTTATGTAAAATAATAAAAACTTATATGGTATGCGCTCCAATGTTGTCGCCCGATCTCCCAGGGCTCACGTGACATTGTTATGTCATGAGAGCCCTGCAGCCAAACAGCAGCTATTTTACTCTCACTTCCTCTGGATGAAGCTAACACAGAAGATGTAAGAGCTGCTCTCTCAATTCCTCTCATTTCCTGCTAGTTTTGGCCATAGTAAGTGAGATTTAAAGAGAACCTGTTAGCAGGATTTTGCTAAGTAAATGACAGGCATTGTCAGGTTGGCGCTATTACACTGATTAAAATGATACCTGTGGTGAAGATATGAGTTTTGTGGTTCGTGTGTAATCGGTGTTTGAAGTTTTCATTTAATGATGTGATCGTGCTTCGGGACGGGACTGTGGACAGGTCTTGTCTTGAGGCTTTAAGACAGAGCACCAAGAAAAAAAAACTGCAAACAGGCCCACCTCAAAGTAGAAGCATGTTTGTCATTAAAGAGATAGACAGAATTAGAGAGAGACAGACAGGGAGAGACAGAGACAGACAGACAAAGAAACAGACAGAGGGAGAGACAGACAGAAAGACAGACTGTCTCTCTTTGTCTCCCTCTGTCTCTCTCTGTCTTTGTCTCTGTTACTCTCAGTCTCTCTTTTTCTGTCTGTCTCCCTCTATATCACTGTATGTCTCTCTCTGTATGTTTCTCTGTCAGTCTCTGCCTCTCTCTCACTGTCTGTCTGTGTCTGTCTGCCTCTGTCTCTCTTTTTCTGTCTCTCTGTCTTCCGCTCTATCACTGTATATCTCTCTCTGTATGTCTCTCTGATGGTTTCTGTCTCTCTCTCACTGTCTTTCTGTGTCTGTCTGCCTATCTCTGTCTCTCATTTTCTGTCTGCCTCTCCATGTCTATCTCCGTATGTCTATTTTTCTGCCTCTGTCTCTCTATCTGTTTGTCTCTCTCTTTCCGTCTCTCTCGCTCTGTTTCTATGATGAGAAACATACTCGTTCTTCAAGGCGGGCCTGTGGGCAGGTCTTTTATTGTTGCTCCGCGGTAGAGAATCAAGAAAAGATTTGCCCACAGACCTGCCCTGAAGTATGAGCATATCATTAAATGAAAACTTCAAACACAAATTACACAAGAACCCCAAATGGATTTCTTCATTGCAGGTATCATTTTAATCAGTATAACAACACCAACATAACAATGCCTGTAGTTTACTTAGCAAAATCCTGCTGACAATTTCTCTTTCAGCAGCTGCTGTTTGGCTGCAGGGCTTGCATGACAAGGGACACCGGCTGCTGACATCTGGAATGGTGACTATACCAGAAGAGTGAGTAGGCTGTTATTATTTTTCATGGGAAAATAAAGGTATTGAGAAGGGGTGGTCTCAATAGTTGGAAACTCCTAGAAATACTGTTGAGTAATTCAAGGATACCTGACTTTTCAGAATAAGCTGTCATTTCTGTGTATATAGTACAGCTGCTATATTGTAGCTCATATTTTTCACCAGTTATTCACTTTGCATGTTCTATCTCTTACTTCCAGTTGTTTCTGAGCATGTGGGTTGAGGCTAGCTGTTATGATATCACAGTATAAACAGACCAGACATGAGGGACTACTACTCTTCTGTTTTATGGCAGCATAAGCTCAGATGCAGTTGCAGCATGAAATGAATTATTTTTCAGTAGTGCAGCTGTGAATCTAGCTCTGGGGTGAGATAAACAATAACTAGAAAGCTACTGCTCAATCTGTTAGGATTGGCAGAACGCACCAAATGTAAATTTTAATAAAGTGCGTTCGCAACACGGAGTCCACCGTGCGGTGATGGAGAAACCGCAGCTAGAGGATAATGGCGGCGCACAGCTGTGAGTAAGCACTGTAAACACACCAAGTTAAACGTCACTCGGTGTGAACAGAGTGCAAAGCGCCTGACTCTGTAACTCCACAGAGCAGTACGAAAACTAAGAGCACTCTAAGCTACTGAATGCCTTGTAATATGTCACAGGAGCATAGTGGAATGAATGCTAGTGGGGTCCCTATAACTCACCCCCACTACACTGGTGATTGAACCTGCTCTGACACATGGTGGCTTTTGAGCCCATGCCTGAGGATGCCCAGTGCAGCCGCTAAGTTCAAGTGGGAGTTCCCTCCCTACACTGCCAGTCTATAAACACAGTGCTATTAGTGGCACATGTGCACACAGGGTGGTAGCTGCCCCACCTACACACACACAGCAAATAAGCATGATACTAGCGCACAGGCATGCGCCATTGAGAGCCTTTTATACCTTTAGCTCAAGTCCAGAAAGACAGGACCTTGCCTGTGGACCAATCAGAAGCTGTCACCTCACCAGATCTGCTGACATCCGAGCACCAATGAGAATGTGCCACATCATGGACATGCTCAGTAGGGTGAAATCTGGACTTAGGCTCCATAGCACAATGCTGCACGTGTATACCAGTAGTCACCTTAGGCTTAGCCGGAGAGCAAGCAGTAACTCCACATGCAGCATGAGCTTTGGCAAGGTGCTGGGTCCAGAGTCTGTGCTGAGCAGTCATCCTAGTGGCGGAGCCTGAATGGGAGACCGCTGCACCAGACAAGGCTTGGGATCTATCCCGTGCAGCAGGAGAAACCCGTTTCCTAACACTGTCTCTCTGACTTTTTCACTCTACTTCTACTCCCTCTTTATAAACTTCAATAAAAGCTGTGATCTAACACCTCATTGAGCTTGCAGTCATTCTGTATATATTCACAAGAGAAAAAACCAAGGCCTGAAAAATGGCACTTCCCATCAATCACAAAATCCTACAAAAATTGGAAGTCAACACCTGATATTAATAAATAGTAATCCATCTTTATGCAAACAAACATGTTTTCGATAAAAAGTAAACAATGGAGATACATATGCAATTTAAGACTGCTACCACAAGTAACAAAAAATACAGTCTATCTCTATTTATGGTGCTTATAAATAGTAGACAACTTATCAGTGTGCCAAGTTAAGGGGCCTTCACACATAGCGATATCGCTAAAGCGTCACCGATTTGGTGACGCAGCAGCGATATCGCTATGTGTGATACTTACCTCCGACCGGCTCCCCCGCTGTCTGTCACTGATCGCGCAGCTCCATTCCTCGTCGGGCACTTCCTGCTGGGCTTCCTGCTGGCGCCGACGAGTGACGCGTGGACGCGGGCGGGAGGACGTCAGGATCGCCGCGTCTGAAAGGTAAGTATCGACCGCTGCTGCGTCGCTACGTCGCTGTGAGATCTGCCTGTTTGGCAGCTCACTAGCGACCATTAGCAATGCACAGCGATCCTGACCGGGTTGTATCGTGGTCGGGATCTCTGGTGCATCGCTAAATGTAAAGGGGCCTTTAGCGGCTATATCCGTGTAGTGCCCAGCACAATGCCCAGCAGCTTTAGGAGTAATGGAGATTTACCGGCTATAAAAAATCATTATGGGGGAAGTAACACCCAGGAGACTGTACCTGACCTGTGATCAGTCCTTGCGCCCTAGGTACAGTCTCCTGGGTGTTACTTCCCACATAATGATTTTTTATAGCCGGTAGATCTCCATTACTCCTAAAGCTGCAGGGCACTACGCGGATATAGCCGCTAAGTTGTCTACTATATTTGTTTTTTTGCACTTTTGTCTCGGACTATTGCACTTTACAAAGGGACTTATCTAATGATAAATTGGGAGAATTGTTTGATTTCTTGCTGCTAGGCACTGTTGCACTTTGTAAGCTAAATATTTTTACTCATTTTTCAGTGTGCTTCATTTTACAAGACAGTTTTTGGTGTAATAATAATGGACAAATCATTGTGTGGACTCCTATGTGTTTCTAATGTGTAGGGATGGATTTATATTTGCTGTAGGTGCAATTTTTTGGCCACATGGAATAACTCTCGATCCCTAAAGAAACTATTTATAAGCACCATCAATAGAGGTAGGCTGTATTTTTTGTTACTTGTGGTAGCAGTCTTAAATTGCCTATGAATCTCCATTGTTTACTTTTTATTGAAAATATGTCTGTTTGAATAAAGATGGATTACTCTTTATTAATATTAGGTGTTGACTTCCAATTTTTGTTGCAGTCATTCTGGTTTGGACTAAGGCCTGTTTCACACATCCGTATTTTACCATCAGTCAAAATCCGCCGTTTTGCCAAAAAAACTGGATCTGCCATTTTGCTTGGCGGATCCGTTTATTTTCCCATTGAGTTGCATTACCGGCGGATCTTGACGGGTGGCCATCCGTTGGATCCATTTTTTTGTGGATCCGCCAAAATTTTGGTGTCTGCCGACATGCCTGGACGGACAATGCAACGTTTTTTCGGGCGGCCGGATTCGCATTTTACATTGCGCATGCCCGGAGGATTTGCCTCGGCCGCAAATTTAACCCTAAACCCTGTTCTGGCGGCTGAAAAAAATTCCCTCTCTCTCTCCCTCCCCAAGGCAGCGGTTCCTTTAAAATTCTTCCTTCGACGGATCCGTTAAAACAACGGTCCGGTGTCAAGCGTTGTGGTCAGTACAGGAACGGATCCGTTGTCCGCCATTTTAGTGGATTTTAACTGACGAAAAAAACTGATGTGTGAAACAGGCCTAAGGGAGTTGCACGGTCTAAAGCTACAAGTCTACGGTCACTCTGTGTGTCTCCATACTTATGAGTGCTCACATCATGTACACCGTACACTGTGAGGATTCTCTGGTGTTGGGAGAGGACGGGAATGAGCACAAGTTTGTGACTTGCCTTTTGGCACATGCCAATGCAAAGCGAGACCAGATAAAATCCACTCAGAATGTGGCCAGGAGTGTGCAAATTGCATATTTGTGATTACATGACCGCTTGCTCCTGATGCCGGCAGCGGTAGTATCCTCACAGCACTCAGTTTGCCCTATGTGAAGATTCACAAGTCTGTAGATACATAAAGTGACTGCAGATGTGTAGTTTTAGACTGGACAACTCCTTTGAAGTGAATCATAAGTGGGAGGTAAAGAAGTGGCTCATAAGTGGAGAAACAAAATCATATTTCACTATAATTTGGATTGCAATTTTTTTTAAACTGGTTTATAAAATATTTGAAAATGAATTTTTCGAAACCAGACATCTTCTTTAACTCTAAAGATAAATAGCTAATTCAAAACCAGCACGTAAACGCTATTAAATAACACAAAGAGCAGTTAAAACAACTAGAAATCCAGAAGAAAACGGTGAATAATGCAAATAAACATCTGAACGTTGAAGTTTCCCTGCCAGAGGTGCTTTAAACATCTTCTAGTCGAATGACTAAGGCCGAGTTGCTTGTGCCAATACACTTTCCTGTTAAGACGCATCTATCAAACAGCTCACCCAGAAATCTTATTAGGATTGGCAAGCGGTTGTCAAGAGAAAGCAAACATTTGTTCACATGTTAAACGAAGGACTGGGAAAGGAAATCGTGTATCAAGAATTCCATGTCGGAATTGGCTCCAGATAGAGCAGTTCACAACATTATCAGTTGATTAGCTAATTAAACAAATAGCCAATCAATAGAGAGAAATGTTCACATTATATAAACACCTCCGTCCCGGTGTATTATTCCCCGAAGCATTAAGTCAATTAAGTCTCAAACAGTGAAGATGGTAGCCGCGTGGTTGTACAAGAACACAAGAATTAATATTTGATTTATAAGATGATGCTCCACGCAGAAATGGGAAGTCTCTCGTAGAAAGTAGAGTCCAATCGATCTACGAAACATAAAATAAGTCTACACCCAGTGATAGAACGGAACGTTCTCCAGTGTAGGAAAGTAAAACTTCACATTTATCCAGTATTCGTTTAAAAAGAAGAAATGTTGGAAACACAAAAGAAAACCAAAAGGATGCAAGACTGACGCGTTTCGGCTAGATCATGGTCCGTGACATATATCTGAAGGTCTAAACTGAGACCAAAACTTGAGACCTATGGATTAGTAATAATTCATCTTTCTTCTACATCAATTAAGTGCCAAATTCTTCGTAGATATTATTATTACGTTCTGTCCTGGAATTTTTTGTCGATTGGCACCAGTCACAATACTTAAAATAATCAATTTTCCTAAGATCCACACTAGGGTCACTTTCATTGGGAAATCAATAACTTTGCAATATCAATTTGTTCTTGGTGTAGGAGAAAACTAATGCAAATACCTGGAAATTTTCAGCAGATGTTGACCTTTGTTGGATATGAACCTAAGATCTTGGTGCTGCACGGCAACAGATTTAGTCCCCGTGGTTCCACATTTAGCTTTGATTGACCCCTGAGCATACAGCTCTAGTAATCGCCATCTGTGCAGATGACACGCTACACCTTTTTGAATAACTTGATAAATATTCGCATAGCGTGTGCGTTCAATGTGCTAAATAAAGGAGCTGGCTCTCAACGTAAGAAAGCATTGAAGAGTCAAACTCCTGCAGCATTTAATATCTTATTTCCTTGATTTTTATATTTAGAAATTACTACATCGCAACTGCTTGAAAGAAGAACGTGCCTTTATTAGGAACAGCGCATCCTCTTTTCTAGAACCAATCCACCCATAGTTGCTGCATACCTCATCTCCGGACCTGTGGGCAAAGCAGTGCAGAATTTCCAGTCTCAGCTTTAAATAAGATCAGATTTTGAAGGGGAATGGCTGAGTGTGCATCTTACTTACTAAGCTACTTAGCTACGTATCACAGCCCCCCGAGGAAGCCCATCACGTGAAACGCGCGTTGGGGCTATGGCACACATGGCTTCTTATATCCTCTCTCTCCCACATAGGTAAACATTACTTTTTTACTCCACTATGAGCAGTACTTTATATCCAAGTTAAAGCCTTATTTTTGAGGGCACATTGCAACATTTCCTTGTTGGATATTGTTAGCTAAGTACTAGTAGACATAATAAGAGAATGGATTAGTTGCTGAAATAATCAGTCAGCCAGCCCCCCTCACACCTCGTGTCAATACCATTCCCACACAGGAAGCTCTGCTGTGTGTCGAACAAATGGCAGAATTGGAGCTGTCAGAGTCACTAGACTGACTTGTCCAAGAGTCAGGCACCTGCCGACTTCTCCTTGTCTTTTTCCCCTTGACTGACAGGGTTTGATTTATGCATAAGTAGAGACCTGTCATTCAAGGAAATGAGGCAGGGAGCAGGCACCGGTGACCTGCCTCTTGGACCAGTCTTACAAGCAGCCCTTTGTTCCGTAGCTAGGCTCAGATTTATGATGTCCGTGGTATGGCAGTATGAGTAAGCAAACAGGTTCCTGTTAAACAAATCTAAAGACGATTTTTTTCAAGTTGGAGCCATCCATTAAAGAAATTCACCTTAAAATCCTATGGGAAGAGAATTTCTTACTATCACCTTGTGGTAGATCTTGAGGGAAAAAATGGACTTTTTCAGTTTCAACATGAACAATATGGAGAAATGACATTGGCTTATGACTTAAGCCAATAACTTATTTTCACATGCAAATAAATAGGCGTGCTTTACCAGGCTGAGCATATATGTCTATGGTGCCGTTGAAATAAATTTGGTCTATGGTGTGGAGGAGTGATTCTTTTAAAATTCAAATTTGATGACTTCTCTGATATTTTCCCGCAAATAAATGAGCACAAATTAAAATACTGAAAAGATTATAATTACTTGTAATATACACATGGGGGAAAGGAGAGAAAAAGAGAGAGACAATACTGCTGACCATAAGAGCCTACACTCTACAGGAGAGAGAGGATCCCACTGACTACAAGAGCTTACACTCTACAGGAGAGAGAGAGGACCCTGCTAACTATAAGAGCTTACACTCTACAGGAGAGAGAGAAGACCCTGCTGACCATGAGAGCTTACATTCTACAGGAGAGAGAGAAGACCCTGCTGACCATGAGAGCTTACACTCTACAGGAGAGAGAGAGGATCATGCTGACCATGAGAGCTTACACTCTACAGGAGAAAGAGAGGATCCTGCTGACCATGAGAGCTTACACTCTACAGGAGAGAGAGAGGACCCCACTGACCATAAGAGCTTAGACTCTACAGGAAAGAGAGGAAGAGAGAGGGAGAAGACCTAGGGCACAATGGGTAGTCCTGTGCGGCAGTGCAAAGTAATGTTTGCCCGCTCTTTGATGCTTCAGCAGTATGGGAATTGGTGCCGGACAAATTTTCAAATTCAATCAAAACCCTGAATTTCAGGATCTCAGTTTGATTCTTTGCAGATCATTCTGCTCATCTTTGGTGTACTGTATTTTCATGTACATGGGTGGCATGGGGTTTTAATTGACCTAAAGAGTGTTGCCCCGAGGAGGACAATGGACTCCTAGACATGGTAGTGCCCTACTCAATAGTCTGACTTTGTTGTAGGCGACATTTATGTTTCAATCTGCCTTGAAAGATCAGTAAATATCTGTTTTTGCCTCCGTTAATAGTATTGAACTTTCTCATTTGCTAGAGACAAGCTGTCGCTGGAATAATTGTTGCGCGGCTCATAGTCGGAAGAGTACGATGCCTTCCGCAGTCAAATGGATGATGAAAAAAAATGTTTCACTAATGAAATGCATTCACATTGGTAACAATTTGCATTCAGCTCCAGTGGTGACAGGAAAAGTTAATGCTTCAATGTAACGGCTCATTGACAGTGCATCTGTACAAAGTACCTGAAGAGTTAGAAGACAAAACCCAAATGTCACATCCCAAGATGTTTGTTTCAGCTGACAAGACAAACTAAATTTTG
Organism: Dendrobates tinctorius; assembly: GCF_039654945.1. Taxonomy (NCBI): domain Eukaryota; kingdom Metazoa; phylum Chordata; class Amphibia; order Anura; family Dendrobatidae; genus Dendrobates; species Dendrobates tinctorius. The sequence goes on from NW_027361677.1 coordinate 12,232,989, forward strand.
GTCTCCTCCTTTTTCTCCAATGGGAAATAAAAAAGCGACTACAAATATTACCAACCATTCCAAGAAATAGAAAGAGACTTCAAGATCAGCTGGCAAGAAAATGAGGCGTTAATGATCGGGGAGGATAGTCAGAACACAAGAAATATACATTTAGATATTTGTTTGAAGTCCATTTACGTCAACATAATAATTGAATAAAGGCAAGTACACTCCAGAGAAAAATCTCACGTCAGATGTGTGCACCATGTAAACCGGAGGATGATAGGTGCGATGCAACGGCAATTGATTGTGTACTAGGTGCCGTAACCACGAACCAATTCTAGTGATTCTGCAGCATGAAACTAGAAATTCTCTAAAGTTGATTGATAAGCGTGGTCAATGATATTTTGGGGAAAAAAATAGAATTTGAAAAAAAACAAAACAAAATTAAAAAAAAATACAACATGAAATTGATCAAAATGTACAGTAAGAGAATTTACATGCGGATTTAGCTTTTTGGTCAGTCTCGAAAGCTCAACGATCCTACATGTCTATTATTTAGAGTCACTTAAGAATAAATTATTATTTTTTTTTAAATAATTTATAATCTCCAATAAAATAAGCAAGCCCAGAGGAGACATGTACATGCACAATGGTTATTATGAAAGGTTGAAGAGGGATGTCTCATGTTCATTAATCTTAATCTATGGACAGAGCAGCATTTGGTCAGGGAAGGGAGTATGCAAACTATCAGGATGCTGTTTTTACAGATAGTGTTTTGGTTTACAGCATTCATAGACCCATAACATGTTGTGTCTTCCAGATGGCAGAACTGTGAGCCGGGACCATGGAGATCCTGCGAAGACACCGGGACCACCAAGATGCTGTGAGGGCACGCTGGTGGGTGAGTAAGATGTCTTCTGGAAGCCGGTGGCTGTCACTGTGCGCTGCTATAAGAGAAATGAATATTAATTTCTCTTTAGCAGTGGGCACAGTTACAGCCACCGGCTCCTGCCTCCTGTGACCCGCTGCTCCACGGCTCCCCCCCGCCAGCTTTCTGGACAATTGACTTGTGTATAAGCCGAGGAGGGCGTTTTCAGCCCAAAAAAATGTCCTGAAAATCTCAGCTTATACATGAGTATATATGGTATTTAGTATTACTGGATTCATAAAAGTCTGATTTATAAAAAATATAAGATAAATTAATCTGATAGGTAAGTGGTGAAAAAAAAAATCAAAGCGCCAATCTTTTTTTTTTTGGCCACCGCAACATTTCAATAAAATGCAATAAGAGGCGACCAAAATGTTGTATCTACCCCAAAGTAGTATAAACGCAAGCTCTGGGTGCAAAAAAATAAGCATTCACACAGCCCCATATGCCAAAAACTGAAAACATGATGGGTGACTTAAAATGACCGTTATAGATGTTTTAAAATCACCCCTATTGTGAGTGCGTATAGCCCTGTCACAGAGGAGTGTTGTCCGCAGATATTTACTGTGAGAAGTTGCAATGTAATGGATGTATCAATACTGGTCAGGAATCTTTATTCTACTGAATGCCAATTATAAGTATTTTTGGGTACTTTAATAGCAGATTTTGGAAATCCTGATCGCTTGGTTAACATATCTTGGTTAGAGATGAGCAAAATAGATTGACAATTCCCATGTCCAGGGTTCACTTCTGTAGTCCATGGCAGCAGTATCAAGGCACTACAAACTTTCTTGACCTTCATTCAGATGCAAGCATCCTGGACATCCCTTATATTTACTAGGCTTATATTTACTATATTTAGGCTATCTTGACATAGGAAGGATAGTGCAACAGACGGAAACATGCTGAATTACGTCTAGTCATAGCAAAATGCACCCAGGATCCAAAATTCAAGTTCCAGCCAAGAAAGTTTGCATGTTCTCGTCTGGCTGTCATAGAGTACAGAAGTGGGCATCGGACAAGGATAGTGCTAATCTTCTTACTTATCTCTAATCTGTATGACAGTCTATGATTAATTATAAGCATCCTTACTAGGTTTATAGGTTTCCATACACGGCCGATCTCGAGACCATTGGCATCTCATAATAATGTTGCATGGGCACAAACAGGGTGACATAAGGAGTGGCCAAAGTCTGTATTACCAAAATCCAAGAGATTAACCTGAATTAATGTGAGCTATCACTGGTCCTAGAGCACTTTCAAGGAATTAATGTGTTTGCAAAATCTCTACTCGGGAATAGTAAAGGAACTTGCAACAACTGTAAAGATCCTGTAGTGTAGTTTTATGGTAGAGACTTTCAAGGGGATATCATTGAATTTCATAATGTGGATCACATGTTCCCACCTAGTAGTGGTGGCAAGAAAAGAAAATATCATATTTAACTTACACTTTTAATTGGCCTTCGGCTCGATCTCGAACCATGGCTCCTTGAAGGATAAACAATCTGTAGGAAGATCAACCTTGTGAAAGCCAAGATAAATCCACCAGGGTCTTCTTCACTGTAAATTTGACACTATCAATCCTTCAGGTTGCTGATCTTCCTCTTCACCTTGCTCATTCTATTCTTCCGACCATGATGTCTTTCTTCAGTGATTGATCTCTTTCTATGATATTACCAAAGTAGGCAAGCCATGGGTGATGATCATTGATTTCGAAAGCATGGATTCTTTTTCTGTCTTGTTTTGCATCCATATGTTACCACAGAGAAAAATAATGTATGCGCTGTGTCTTTGTGACCAGTAAAATATTCCTCGATTTGAAGACCTTGTCCAGTAACTTCATTGTTGAGTTGCTCATAGTTATTCTACTATGAACTTACGATGTCATCACTGCATCTTGAGTGATCATTAACCCAATTAGGTTCTAGTCGGTTACAACTTCCAGTTTGTCGTCGTCCATCTCAAACATGTTCCGGTCGTATCTAGCAGCATTCGACATCCTTGTCTTCTTTGTCTTGAATAGCAGTCCAATGTTTGAGCTTTCCGTCTTGACACTCCATAGTAAGGCAGTAGGAGCTTGCATTTAACACTCATGGTAACAAATAAATTTCTGCATACATGGATGACTTCCATTTTTACATTTTAATAAGACAGCTCAATTACTATTTTTTCTTAACTTGAAATAGACTTGATTTTCTCCTGTGAAACATGATATTACTATTAAATGAATGATGTCATGAAATATGTTAGAAAGCATCAGGCGAAAATGGATGCAAGGTAATTAAGGATTAAGCAGTATAATTATCTATAAAACTATGTAATGGCGGGGAACATAAAATCAGCTTCTAGAATGTTGTATCTGCTTAATATGTGGTTTTCCAGAATGTCATTTTCAGCTGGAGAAAACCGCCAAGGATTGATTGAATCTTTGAACTGAAATATAACCTTTCGCAATCTCGCCAGACCTATAATCATTAAAGCGGTAATTGATAAACCTTCCACTGACAATTACGCTTCAAAGATAATAATTACAAACTGATGCTAAAATTCATTGCCCCTGTATGGAATTAGAGATCATGGTTTAAAATTGCCTGGCCTTTCCTACATGCAACGAGCCTAATGTGGACTGTGTTTACTCGAATGTTTTTAGGAATACAGTTGAACTTTTATGAAATGGAGAACTTCGTAAAAGGCAGGGGCTTATCAAAGGATACAATGCTCTTTCTGTGGGCTATAAAAGGCCTGCAATGTTATTGGGGTTTTTTTGTGTTACCCTTGCTGTAACTGGGACTTCCACCCATATTTGGGTCACCTCTCCAGTCAGAAAGAAATGATTTTGGATGATTGTGCCTTACTCCATCAAAGTTTATGTGGGACATCTCTAAAGTAGAGATGAGCGAATGCACTTTGCGTGAAATTGAATTCTACTCGAATTTTACTAAATGCATAATTTTTGTGATTCACTTCAGTGCGGATTCAGTAAAATGGTGCCCGTGGCTGCCTCATTTTCTAAAATATTAAAGGCCATTAAAATGTAAAAGAAAAAAAAAATCCTTATACTGATGTTTCCACTCACCTCTCCAGCCCCTCCGCATTACCTGTTTGGTCATCTCCACATCTTCAGATCTCCTCTGCTCACGCTGAAATCCTTTGGCCTCCCATGCTTGGCCGGGACTACCAGCTTTTATGAGACTTGGAAGGATTCTGCACAAGTTGTCATGATATAATGTCGTATAACCTTGCTTGAGGCCTGAGTGAAGCCTGCTTCTTGACTCCCATGGCCAATTCAAAGCTAAAAGTCCTGGCCCAGTGTGAGAGGTCCAGGCATTTCAGTGCAAGTGGTGGAGACCTGAAGATGAGTCAAGGACCAAGTTCCAGAGAGGTGGGCGGTAAGTTGCGTATAATGATGTTTATTATGCTCTGGAGTCTTGAAAGACCTCAGAGCATAATGAAAGACACAAATTTCACAGAGAATAACTCCTCTGTTAATCAAATTTCCCAGGAAAGAAACAGACAAAATCAAATTTTGCCTGATCCAGTCATCTCCAGTCTTTGGTGTTTCCACAGCTCTCCTTTTCTCTAAAGTACCAAATAAGGGAGCAAGGAAAATCCATCATCATGAAAAGGAGAAGCTCCATAAGGAGAGCACAAACTTATCAGATATTTCTGGAATAGATGTCTCATATTAGTCCATACATGTGTCAATTGGGAATATTCCTCTAATCAAGTTGGTGCAAATCGATTTGCAGGACCTGTTCCATTGATCACATCTCTAATATTTGACTGCTGGGTTTGGGTCCCTAAGAATCAATTCCTACCTGTTGGAATCCACTGTTAATCAAAAGAAGAGAAGTGGATTACAGCAGCTCGGATGGAGTTCCCAAGTTTCCCATCCTGTGACCACAGAAAAATGACATGGCCAATGGACTGGATTCTGTGAATCGGTTGGCAACTACTTTAGGTCAGACGTAGTAAGCAAGATCACATTGTGGTTGCTTTTTTTCCAGGAAGGCAGGCCTGAATGATAACAGATGGATTGATGGGGCCAGTTTACTAGGGAAGTAGTGCTATAGAGGTTGTAAGCGCTGCTCAGAAGCTGGTCAGATTACTAGGTACAGCCAGCTTTATTGTCTCCGCTGTCCTACAATGCTGCAGAGGCGAAGTTGTCTTTCCTTGCAGTACGGGAAAGGTGAACAATTCAGTCAAGCAGCACAACTATGCCGCTGGTCAGATTTATCAATCATCAAGAGTGCACTATAATCTTGAGAATAATCCTTTAGGAGAATTTTCGACAAGTGAACTAAAAGGAATAATTTTAGGCTTGGAAGTTATCCAATATCCAAGGAATAGGGGATAACTTTCCAACTGCTGGGGCGATAACTTCCCAAAGAGCCCCATGTAAATGGAATGAGGGTTAATCATGTTCACCTCTGCTCTATTCATTCTTCAGAGAGTCCTGAAGATCAGCAGAGCTCAATGCTCGCCAATCTCCAGAGGTCCCATGAAGAATGGAGAAGCCACCATGTGTATGATTGACAACCACTCCATTCACACTGGGAAATTCAGAACCCTTGTTCTTTTAATCAGTGGAGATCCAAGAAGTCAGACCTCCAGTCATGTGAAAGTTATTCCTTATCCCATAGATGGGGGTTAACATCCAAGCTTGAGAATACCCCATTTATAACCAGCCTCCATTTTGTTCAATGCACCTACAGGTTTTTCATGAATCCAAGGAGCCCAGTTTTGAATAAAGTATGATTCTTCTTAAAAAAAAATTGTTATTACTTCTGAAAAAATCTACATATTTAGTTTAGGAAAAATAATGTTGCTTTCAGTTGATATGTAATAGTATGCCACATATAAAGCTCAAACATACATGCTTCAAGCTGTGAGATTGCGGCAAGAACATACCATATAATATATGGAAAAGGCCTCTATTCATCATGAAAAACTCGGTACTTGTCATGAACAGTCACTTTCTTGACCAAGAAGTTGTATACAATAATTCACTTGTAGCAGTAAACTCCTAGAGAAACCAAAGCATAAGAGAAAATGTTCATTCTATAATAAATACATGCCATGATTTACTAACCCATAAATAATATCTTTATGATAAGCTGGGGGCCTCCTAGGACACAACTAGTTCTGTGCTGTGCATAACACAAACTTATCAGCTCCAACAGAAATATATTTGACATAGGTGACCATCCAAAACAAAAACAGCTATTTTTGATGCTCTAAGGCCATGTTCTAAGAACGAAAATGTCACATCATGTCCACTACGGTTATACAGCAGGAGTCTGCACATAATTACGCAATAACTATATGCTCGAATTGTTGTGTTTTTGCAAAAAAATATGCATTTCCCTTTATTATGTTTTTATGCAAATTTGTAGTCATATTTTTATTTGTTTTTTTAAAGCAGAATCAATGAGATTCTGAGCTTAAAAGATGTCTTTTCAATTTTTACTTGATTTTTTTTCAAGCTCCTTGGAGTTCCAAGTGCCTTTACATGCCTGAGCATTCAGGTAGTTGGCATTCCTGCCAACTCAAATCTTCTACATCAATGTTCACTAGTCTACTTAAGCTACATTAGTATTCATTACTCCGTTTTTGCTAAATCAGTGACCGCTACTTCAACTCTGATACAACAATGTTCATGACTCCAACAATGCTACATCACTGACCACTACTCCAACTCTGCTACATCATTGTCCACAGTTACAATTCTGCTGCATCAGTGACCACTGTTCTTAATCTGCTACATCAGTGACCACAACTTCTACAATGCTACATCAGTCACTACTACTCTTACTGTGCTATTTCAGTGACCACTTGAAATGCTAGAGTATGAACTTATTCGGGACAATAGGTAAAGCTAAAAAACTGCAACTGACCTTGATGGTTCCTGTACAGAATAGAGATCCTGACCCCCGCAGTCCCTAGTGGTTACTGTGTGAGCAGAAATAGACCTAACCACATACAAGAAGATGGCAACTCGAAACTATGCTGCCTGAAAGGCTGGCAAGTGCTTCACATTCCTCCTAAAGAACTGTAGAGTAAAGCAGAGTGTGAATTACCTACAAAAGGGAAAGTGTGCTGAAAAAGTAAAAATCCCAAACTGAGTAAAATAAACCATGAAATACAAAACAAAGTATAAAGCATGTACGGGTAGATAATATGCAGCCTACTTGCTGAAAAGAAACTGCAAAATACTGAACAGAAAAAGCAAAGCGATAAACCCTAGCTGGAATTTCACTGACTGGCTTTAAACTACAGCAGAATGGTTGAACGTCCAAAAGAAACTATCACCAGCAGAAAATGCCAGCAGGGGGACAGCATATAAAGTCGTACATGAAAGGTGATAGGGCAGACAAATGAAAACACCTGTGTGATATTAATCAGATTGCATAACAGACAACAGGACGCTAACCATTAAACACAGGCTCAAAGGTTCGAATGTAGTTTTATGACACCACTACTCCAATTCTACTACATCAGTTGCCACTACTTCAACTCTTCTACATCGGTGTCCTTTGAAACTTGTAGACTTTGACAAGTTCTTTGCTCATGTTTTGATAAAAAAATATTTTTAACATCATCACGTGTTGTGGATTTTTCCATTTTTCGCTGTGTGAGAGAGATGGTTAGACACAGATTTTTAGACACATTTTTAGACAAACATGTTCTTGCCATGAATAAACATATGACTTTTCAGTTTTATAATGTAATCATGAGTAGAGATGAGAAAATTAACTAGTATTGAAACAAATTCCTTACAAATTTCCTGATAAATTTGGATTCACTAGAAATAATAAATAGATTATGCTCACTACAAATGAGCGAATCGATCCTCAGAACTCTAGTCCAGCGGCCATCACATCATACGTGAGTTCTTTGCAGCCCAAAAGCTCATCACAGTGCACAAGTCCACGTGCTTTGTATGTGGGAATGGACCCCCTTTCCTCTTGGGACCCTGCACAGGTTGCACCAACAATATGTCCACCACTGTAGTCCGCAGCTGCCAGATGGGAGCCATGCAAACCATCTACTACTGCTGTCATTCAGGCTGGTGGAGACTGACACCTTCTGGAACTTGATGTCATTGTTAGTTCCACAATACAATGTGCCCAGCCGCTTTTATTTCAGCAGGCAAGCCGTCCCTGCCCTGCAAAAGCATGTGGAGGGAAAAATTACAAATGCGCTACTAAACGCCGTCAGTAGCAAGATCCTGACCACCGATGCGTGGACCAGTAGCCATGGACAAGGATGATACCTTTCCCTCACTGCCCATTGGGTCAATGTTGTGGAGCTGGGTACAGATCTGGAGAGTGGCTCTGTACGTATTCTGCCAACTCCAAGGATTGCAGGAATGCAGTCTGTACATATTGAGTCCTCCTCCTACTCTAGTTCCTCGGATTCAGCACTGCATGAGCCTGTTAGGCCAGATATGACCACAGGTGTGGCCAAACGTCAACAGGCCGTCCTTAAATTAATTTCTTTGGGGAATCGGAGCCACACAGCACAGGAGCTCTGGAATGCCATCAAGCAGGAGAGCGATGTGTGGTTTGTGCCAGCGAATCTCCAGCCAGGTTTGGTAGTGAGTGACAATGGCCGAAATCTAGTTGCAGCTCTGGGCCTAGGCAACCTCACTCAGATACCATGTCTGGCACACATGCTCAATTTGGTTGTGCAGAGCTTTCTGAGGGACTATCCGGATCTTGATGCACTGCTGCACAAGGTTCGCCTAAAGTGTGCTCACTTGCGGTGTTCCAGCATGGCAAGACCGCGCATTGCATCTCTGCAACGCCGATTCCGCCTGCCAGAACATCGCATCATATGTGACCTCCCCACCAGGTGGAATTCAACGTTACATATGTTGGGGCGGTTGTGTGAGCAGCAGGCAGCAGTAATGGAGTACCAGCTGCATCAGGCGCAAACAAGTCGCACTGTGCGCCGGACACACTTCACCACCACTGAGATGGCCACTATGAGGGACATCTGCCAAGTTTTGCGTGCCTTCGATGACTCCACGCGGATGGCCAGTGCAGATGATGCACTAGTCAGCATGACTGTCCCCCTTATCTGTCTGCTTCAAAAAACCTTACAAGCACTAAGTGAGGAGGTTTTTGAAGAGGTCGAGGATGAGGAGTCAGAAATGCCATCTGCTTCTGGCAAGTCTGCGCAACGTGCCTCCACACAAAGGCCCAGGCAGGGGACACTTAGTGAGGAGGATGACGAGGAGTCAATGGAGGAGGAGGAACACATCTCTCCAGAGGAGGGAGGTACACAAGGCTCTAGTAGTCAGTGTGTACAGCGAGGGTGGGGTGATGCTGAGCAGGCTGAGATGCTGCCTCAAGCTGGGGACAGCGTTTCCGGTCCAGTTGGCAGTCTGCAGCACATGGTTGATTTCATGCTGCAGTGCTTGTTAAATGACCGCCGCATCGCCAACATTCTCCACACGGCTGATTATTGGGTGTACACCCTCCTAGATCCTCGCTACCGGGACAACTTACAAAGCCTCATACCACAGTTGAACCGGGAGCGTAAAATGCTGGAGTACCAAGAAACACTTGTGCAGGCCATCATGTTCTCCATTCCCCCCGCAAGTGTTGCTGGTAGTGCTTTTCAAAGCAGCCATGTGGATAGAGGCAGTGGAGGAAGCTCTGCACAAAGAGGTAGCAGAGGCAGTGCCGCAGGACAAGGCAAGGCCAGTATGGCCCAAATGTGGAAAAGTTTTGTGGGACCGCCACAAACGGCTACACCATCACAGACGGCTCCAGTCAGCAGGAGGCAACGTTTCCGTCAGATGGTGACAGACTACTTGTCTTGCCCTGTTAGTGTACTCCCAGACGGCTCTCCCCCGTTCAAGTTTTGGGTCTCTAAGCTGGATACATGGCCAGAGCTTAGCCAGTATGCATTGGAGGTGATGGCTTGCCCTGCTGCCAGTGTATTATCGGAACGTGTCTTTAGTGCTGCAGGTGGTGTGGTAACAGACCGTCGTACGCGACTATCCGCCGATAATGTTGACCGGCGTACTTTTGTGAAAATGAACAAGGCCTGGATCTCACCTGAATTTGCCAGTCCTCTTCCAGAATAAATAATTGCCTGGCAACAGGATCCAGGTCTCCTGTTGTGTTCATGTTTCTATGACCTGAAATTTATTTCCTGGGCTACAGCAACGCCCGTTGTTGCTCAGAAGTGCTGTCCACACAGACAAAACACTCGCTCATGTGTAAGTGGGGTTTGGTAACGTCAGCTGATCCCCTGCTGTGTGTATGGCAAAATGTCCTGCTCCCTCCAAACTCAAAGTACCTCTGATTTACACCTGGCTCCAAGTAGGCCTCGGCCTACTATTTGATTTTCCCTGGGCTCCAACACCGCCAGTTGGTGCTCAGAAGTGCTGTACGCACAGAAAAAACACTCGCTCATGTGTAAGTGGGGTTTGGTAACGTCAGCTGATCCCCTGCTGTGTGTACGGCAAACTCTCCTGCTGCCTACAACTTCTGACTACCTCTGATTTAATATGTTCTCTGATTTGCCCTCTGTCTCCACTCTGTTTTGAGTATTTCCTCCGGCCTACACTACTACCTGTTTCTGCTCTCAAGTGCTGTCTGCACAATCAACACTTGTTCCTGTGTTACCTGGGTCCTGTAACATCTGCTCATCTCCAGAGGTGAGTCCGGCAATGTCTCCTGCTTTGTCTACATTCCCACTACTTGTAGTGGAAAAGTGGACAGAGCAGGAGACATTGCCTGACTCACCTCTAGGGAGAAGCTGCTGTTACAGAACCCCAGTAACACAGGAACAAGTGTTGGTTGTGCAGACGGCATTTCAGAGCAGCAACTGGCGTGGTTGGAAGCCAGAGGAAATACTCGAAACAGAGTGAAGACAGAGGCCTAATTGGAGTACGTTGACAGTTAGTAGTAGTATAGAAACAATCTAAAACTGCCACCAAGTAGGCCTCAGCCTACTACCTGATTTTCCCTGGGCTCCGACACCGCCAGTTGGTGCTCAGAAGTGATGTACGCACAGACAAAACACTCGCTCATGTGTAAGTGGGGTTTGGTAACATCAGCTGATCCCCTGCTGTGTGTATGGCAAAGTGTCCTCCTCCCTCCACAGTCAAACAACCTCAGATTTACACCTGGCTCCAAGTTGGCCTCGGCCTACACCATGATTGTCCCTGGGCTCCAACACCACCAGTTGGTGCTTGGAAGTGCTGTCCACACAGAAAAAAACACTCGTTCATGTGAAAGTGGGGTTTGGTAACGTCAGCTGATCCCCTGCTGTGTGTATGGCAAAGTGTCCTGCTCCCTCCAAAGTCAAAATACCTCCGATTTACACCTGGCTCCTAGTAGGCCTCAGCCTACACCATGATTGTCCCTGGGCTCCAACAATGCCAGTTGGTGCTCGGAAGTGCTGTCCACACAGAAAAAACACTTGTTCATGTGTAAGTGGGGTTCGGTAACGTCAGCTGATCCTCTGCTGTGTGTACGGCAAACTCTCCTGCTGCCTCCAAATTCAAACAACGTCTTATCTTAAACTGTCTCCAAGTAGGCCTCAGCCTACAAAATGACTATCCCTGGGCTCCAACATCATCATTTGTTGCTCGGAAGTGCTGTCCACACAGAAAAAAACACTCGTTCATGTGAAAGTGGGGGTCAGTAACGTCAGCTGATCCCCTGCTGTGTGGAGAGCAAATTGCTGCTCCCTCCAAATTGTAACTACTTCTGATTTAAACATTCTCTGATTTGGCCTCTGTCTCCACTCTGTCTCTAGTATTTCCCCTGACCTCCAACACCACCAGTTCCTGCTCACAGTTGCCGTCCACGCATTCCACACTTGTTCCTGTGTTCCTGGTGTTCTTTTACGTGAGCTGATCTCCCAATGTGTGTCCGGCACTGTCTCCTGCGCTGTCCACCTTCCCACTACAAGTGGTGGGAATGTGGACAGAGCAGGAGACATTGCCAGACACACATCAGGGGATCTGCTGACATAACAGAACCCCAGTAACACAGGAACACGTGTGGATTGGGCAGACGGCTACTGTATGCATAAACTGGCGGTGTTTGGTGGTCAGGTGAAATCCTGGAAACAGAGTGGAGACAGATGCCTAATTGGAGAACGTTGACAGTCTGTTGTAGTCTACAACCTATATAATACTGCCACCAAGTAGGCCTCGACCTACACCATGATTGTCCCTGGGCTCCAACATCACCAGTTGCTGCTCAGAAGTTTCGTTGGCACGGGTACTCCCTCCTGCCCAGCCTGGTTCCAGCACGCCAGCTGTTTCCGGGTAGTGTCAAGGTCACTTTGCCACCAATCCGTTGTTCTGTCATCTTGCGGCCGGGTTAGCCGACTCGGTAGTGCCATTGGCTCTTGTTCCTTCTGCTACCCATCCGGGTGCCAGCACTGTCAGCTGGTTCTCGACAGAGCCTTTGGCCTAGGTGCCTCCATCTCGGTATCCGAAGTCCAGCACCGTCAGCTGGTCCTTGGTAGTGCTTTTTAGCACAGGTACCTTCTGCTTAGTAACCGTGGTCCAGCACCATCAGTTGGTCCTCGGTAGTGCCATTGGCTCTTGTTCCTTCTGCTACCCATCCGGGTGCCAGCACTGTCAGCTGGTTCTCGCCAGAGCCTTTGGCCTAGGTGCCTCCATCTCGGTATCCGAGGTCCAGCAACGTCAGCAGGTCCTTGTAGTGCTTTCTAGCACAGGTACCTCCTGCCTAGTAACCGTGGTCCAGCACCGTCAGCTGTTCCTCGGTAGTGCCATTGGCTCTTGTAGCTTTTGCTACCCATCTGGGTTCCAGCACCATCAGCTGGTTCTCGGCAGTGTCTTTGGCACGGGTACTCCCTGTTGCCCAGCCTGTTTTCAGCACGCCAGCTGTTTCCGGGTAGTGTCAAGGTCACTTTGCCACCAATCCGTTGTCCTGTCGTCTTGCGGCCGGGTTAGCTGACTCTATTGTGCCTGCAGTTTAGGTGACTCCTATGTGGACTGCGGGATCTGGCACTGAAGGCTGGATCCGTAGTGCCAATGGGACATGGACCCCCTGTAGGACTGTGGGTTTCGGTAACTGCGGCCGGCTTGCGGCCTGGCTACTTTGCTTTGGATGGGCACCTTCTGCTACCCATCCGGGTGCCAGCACTGTCAGCTGGTTCTCGCCAGAGCCTTTGGCCTAGGTGCCTCCATCTCGGTATCCGAGGTACAGCAACGTCAGCTGGTCCTTGGTAGTGCTTTTTAGCACAGGTACCTTCTGCTTAGTAACCGTGGTCCAGCACCGTCACTTGGTCCTCGGTAGTGCCATTGGCTCTTGTTCCTTCTGCTACCCATCTGGGTTCCATCACTGTCAGCTGGTTCTCGCCAGAGCCTTTGGCCTAGGTGCCTCCATCTCGGTATCCGAAGTCCAGCACTGTCAGCTGGTCCTTGGTAGTGCTTTTTAGCACAGGTACCTTCTGCTTAGTAACCGTGGTCCTGCATCGTCAGCTGTTCCTCAGTAGTGCCATTGGCTCTTGTTCCTTCTGCTGCCCTTACGGGTTCCAGTACTGTCAGCAGGTTCTCGCCAGTTTATCAGCCTTCTTGTACCTTCTGCTACATTTCCAAGATCAAGCTTTTTGAAATTGTCTTTGATAATCCTTATTGATCTCCATGACGACGACCCTGAAGACCACACCAAAGAAGACCAGAAATATGACCCTAAATAATATGACCAAGAGGACAAAGAACATGAAGACAACCACCAAGATACAGAACAAAAGACAGAAGAACAAGAAGCAGAAGAAGCAAAAGCAGAAGAACAGAAAGCAGAAGAACATTAAGCATAAGACTAAAAATCAGCATAGAAGATATCAAAATTATAAGCAGAAGAAGACTAAGCAGTAAATGGGGGTGAGTCCGTTCCTCCTCGTGGTGCCCCTGGATAATGCCTGCTGCTGCAGGCCAAACTGAATGCGGACAAATCTTGTTGTAAATCTTTTGTGACAGGCAGAACGTAACGTGTAATCTTATAAGTTTTATAGATAAGTACTACAGGAATGCCTGTCACCATAAGAAAATGAAGAAAAAGAAGAATAGGAAGAAAATGAAGAAATAGCATATGAAAATGAATAATAGCTGAATAAGAAGAATATGAAGAATGGAAAAAAAAATAATGGGAAGAAGGTGAAGAAGAAGAAGATGAATAAGGTGAAGAAAAAGTTGATGAAAAAAATGCTACTGCTGCGGATCATGAAGGAGAAAGTGTGGGAGAAGTACAAAAGAAGGTGAAGAGCATGGAAGTTGTGAAACATACATATCTGACTAAATATAAAAAAGTTAACAGTCAATATCTTTTTAACTCCGAACATCTTGAAAAAAAAAATTGGAATTAATGCTATGCCATGTGATTTGAATAAACCACTATGCCTTTAATGTCTCCTCCACCTTCCACAATACATTCTACACGATTCTTATTTGTTTTCAATTATTGAAAGCAAAAACCCTTTAGTCATTATATGGCGTATGGAGGGAAGAAAGAACTATCCTCCAAGGCCAAAATGATGCATAAACTCAAACAATGGAATGAATATCAGGAGAAAACATAGAGCAAGCAATATAAAAAATTATATTCAATTTTATTCAAGTAAAGTACTACAAAAGACATATATCTATAGAAATGTGCAATTGTGGACAAAAACAGATAGTATCCGCATACAGTATCCCAAACCTCCAAATAGATGGAAAAATTCCCGGACCATGTCCCAAGGAAGTACAAAAAATTCCCACAATAAGAAATTGTAGCCCCCAAGCACAGTGGCCTAAGCTAGACATTAGCAAGGGGCATCGTTATAGTAGAACAGGCCGCAATGAGTAAGCGGCAAAAAACAATGGGGAAGAAAAAGACCCCCCCAAGGGGCACTTACCAGGAATGGAGGAGAGGGAAAGGGCTGTACCACCCCCGACGCGCGTTTCGCGGCGTCTCAGGCCGCTTTCTCAAGAGGGATATGGTAAAAGGTCCATTTAGGACCTTAATATAGCCCCTGACCTCAGTCATGTGACCAAAACTGGCAAATAGAAAGAGCGCAACCAGCGCATGCGCCTGCAGTGATGCAAAGTCCAGAATAGGACCTTAGAATAGCCCCTGACCTCAGTCATGTGATCCTCAACAGGCCAATAGTAAGGGCACAGTCGGCGCATGCGCCCCAGTCACCGCAAGTCCCGCAGAGCGCCACAAGCATCATGCACCGGCGCACACAGACCCAGAGAAAATCCCCGGGGATGTGTGCACCGCACATAGAGATGCCGAGCGCAGAGCGGGACCACAGAGAACTGGAGGCGATGCGCACGGCCAAATACCATGAGGCCAAAGCACAAGTTGAAAAGTTCAATGGGGCAAAACAATAATATAAGAGCTTACATGGAAAAATGTATATATATATATCTACACGGATCCTATTATTCCAGCCACCAATTATAGATAGCCCATTATGAGATCCATCTCTAACTATACATATATTGCAATATAAAACGCCACATAAATATGTATATCAAAATACAACCAGATAACATGTACACGATATAAGTATAATATACATGCAATAAATTACATAGTATAGTGTATTGAAATACAGAAACATATCACAAATAAAGATAAATATACATTAAACATTATCAAAAAAAGGGCATCCAATATTGCAATGTAAGCACTGCAGGCACTTGAAGGTGAAAGTCCAGTAATATAAACGGTCACATCACAGATCCCCGGACAAGGGAGATAATATGTGCAGAAAAGTAAGTCTATATGAAAAAAAGAAGAAATTATGTTAAAAACAAAAAATTAAAAACAAAGTTAAAACAAAAAGGCAGCCACAAAAAACCATAAGAAGATATGGAATGTGTAGACAAACAAAAAAGGAGGAAAAAGGAATAAAACTACCGCAATAATGGGACAAGACAATTGCCAATACTATATGGACAAATAGTGGAGGGAGGCAGCAAGAGAAATTTAATATATTGCCAATATTATAAAAAAGAGGCAAAGCTAAGATGTTCATTAAGTCCCGTTGGGGTCATGGTATCCAGTTCCACAATCCACCTTGCTTCCATTTGTGCAAGTATTCTCTTGTTGTCACCACCCCTAATGCCCATGTGCAATACATCAATCCCCCTCACCTTCAACATACCAGCATCGCTGTTATGATATAATTGAAAGTGTCGGGGGATAGTTTTTAAGTCAGCCGGATCAGACGCCGAGTTAGCCGCGCCAATGTCCCGCACATGCTCCCGAACTCGTATCCTCAATTCCCTAGTGGTCAAACCAACATAAATTTTCGGACACGGACATGTGGCATAATATATCACGTTAGATGTGCCACATGAAATCCGATTTTTGATTTTAAACTGTCTGATACCACTAGAGGAGGAAAAGGTAGAGCAGCGCAGGACATTGGCGCAGGAAATACAATGTCCACAAGAAAAAGATCCAGTGGTCGGACCACTAGAGCCGAAAAAATTCTTTAGGGTGGGAACATAATGACTCCGCACCAGAATGTCATTGAGATTTTTAGATCGGCGAGGTGTCATAGAAGGAAAATTCCCCAGAGCAGCCCCCAGGGAAGGATCTGTCTCTAAGATGGACCAATGTTTGCGCAAAATATTGCGCATGTTTTGCCACTCATGGTTATATGTTGAGATAAATCTAATGGGCCCATCACCAACACTGCCTCCACCCTTCTGAGCTGAATGTAAAAGACTACTGCGTGTGGTATATCTAGCCCTATTATAGCCGGCTTTAATACATCTCCGGCTATATCCTCTATTGAGAAAACGATTCGTCAGATCACTGGCTTGTTTCTCAAATCGGTCATCGGTGGAACAGATGCGTCGCATACGGAGAAACTGTCCGACCGGGGTGGCTCTCACCGTGGCATAATCATGGGCTGACGTGGCGTGTAACAGAGAATTCACAGAAGTGGGCTTCTGCCGGCCAGCATCGACCTCCAGACGGACGTCCAGGAAGTCCAAGCACGCCTCATCACATGAATATGTAAGATGAATATTTTTGGTATTATCATTTAATGTCCTCATGAAATCCCCGAGCTGGTCGACCGTTCCATCCCACAAAAACAGTACATCATCTATATAGCGGTACCAGCACAGCACATGGGACGCGCCCCGTGGGCCCCCGTCGCCAAACACCTCCCTCTCCCAGGCGCCAAGGAAGAGATTGGCGTACGAAGGCGCACAAGCCGCGCCCATGGCCGTGCCCCGCTTCTGCAAATAAAACTGATCCTTGAAAACAAAGAAATTGTGGGTAAGGATGAAGTCGACCAGCTCGAGGGTTAGCCCACACAGAGGGCCATCCAGGTCGGAGGTCCCCAAAAACCAGCGAACCGCATCTAATCCCACCGTGTGGTCGATACAAGTATAGAGGCTTTCCACGTCAGCAGTCACTAGAAGAGTGGATGGTTCCAAAAGGACGCCGTCAACCCGTGCCAGGACGTCCGTCGTATCTCTGATATAGGATGGCAGTGATTCAACAAGTGATTTTAAATAAAAGTCAATAAATTGACATATAGGTTCACACATGCCACCAATACCCGACACGATAGGGCGCCCTGGGGGGTTGAGGGCGTCCTTGTGGACTTTGGGCAAAAGATAAAATGTGGGGTTCCTGGGAGACCTGACAGTCAAACCATCAAAAACCCGCTTGGTTATGATACCACTCCTAAATGCCCGATCAAGAATAACCTGAAGTTCATGTGAGAAGGTGGCCCTAGGGTCGAATGAAAGTTTCAAATAAGTATCCGCATCTCTTAGTTGACGGAAAGCCTCCCGCTCGTATTTCTGGTTTGGCCAGACCACTATATTCCCCCCCTTGTCAGCCGGTTTAAATACTACATCACCCAAAGACTGTAATTGGGAAATTGCCTCACGTTGCTTATAAGTGAGATTGTCAAATCTCCGTCTCGATGATAACTTCTTAAAATCATCACTAACCAGCTTCGTAAAAATCTCAACAGAAGGACAAATAGACAAGGGGGGGAACTTAGTGGACTTGGGCCGAACCAGAGGGGGAAACTTACTTGTACAAGGGCCGCCCTGTTCCGAGAGCAAATCCTCCAAATCGGAAAGCGCCGCCCTTTCCACATCACTCAGAGCCTCAAGAGTGTGACTTCGGGCATGGAGTTTTTTCAAAATAAGTTTTCTTGAAAAGAGTTGGAGGTCTTTCAAGGCTGTAAAATAATCAAACGAGTTAGTGGGTGAGAAGGTCAGGCCTTTCCCAAGAACTTCCAACTGTGTTCTAGTAAGTACATGAGCGGACAAATTTAATACCTGTAGATCCCCCCGGGAGCTGGTCTGGGGAACCTTTGATCCGGCTGACTTATTTTTAAACGATTGGCGAGTCTCAATTCTCTTAGGGAGAGCCATATGATTAGTAGTGTTCTGATCAGAGCCTCTCTTTCCCGTCTCATCATCATAGTTCGAAGTATTAGATCTCTGTGATGTAGACCTCGAGCGGGAGTGAGACATGTTCCTAAACTTAGGACGTGAACGTCCAGAGGGATCCTGCCAACGATAGACTCTGGATAGGGTTTTATCCTGTATATCCCTCTTAAATTTCTTTGCCTTATTAGTTTGAATCTCCTGCGCCCATTTCTGTAGATCAGCATCGATCTGATCATTTAATTTCTTTAAGGCATCGTTAGACATCTCCTTTTGTAAAATAGATTGCAATTCATCAATCTCAGTCTCAATGGCGACAAGGGAATCGTGGTTCAATTGCTTTAACAGAACCATGAAACCTTTAGAGCATTCATTGGTAAGGCTCTCCCATTTGTTTTTAAAAGTTTCGTCCAGTACTGGGAATGAGGGGAAAACCTGAATCCGGAGTCCTCTTGGGATCAGATCTTTTCGTATGTATTGGTCTAGGAACTCATGGTTCCACCAAATGCGGGTTCTCTTACGTAACAATTCCTTAAATTTCAATGCAACCTCCTGTATATCCTTATTGAAGCCAACACATTCCCCATCTGATTTGTCCTGAAACACGTCATTAAGTTGCGTGCGCCACGTGAGATCACGAGCGCGAAAATCCATAGTGGAAATAGGGATAACTGTGAAAAACACAGAAATAATTAATGAAAGCAAAAACCCTTTAGTCATTATATGGCGTATGGAGGGAAGAAAGAACTATCCTCCAAGGCCAAAATGATGCATAAACTCAAACAATGGAATGAATATCAGGAGAAAACATAGAGCAAGCAATATAAAAAATTATATTCAATTTTATTCAAGTAAAGTACTACAAAAGACATATATCTATAGAAATGTGCAATTGTGGACAAAAACAGATAGTATCCGCATACAGTATCCCAAACCTCCAAATAGATGGAAAAATTCCCGGACCATGTCCCAAGGAAGTACAAAAAATTCCCACAATAAGAAATTGTAGCCCCCAAGCACAGTGGCCTAAGCTAGACATTAGTAAGGGGCATCGTTATAGTAGAACAGGCCGCAATGAGTAAGCGGCAAAAAACAATGGGGAAGAAAAAGACCCCCCCAAGGGGCACTTACCAGGAATGGAGGAGAGGGAAAGGGCTGTACCACCCCCGACGCGCGTTTCGCGGCATCTCAGGCCGCTTTCTCAAGAGGGATATGGTAAAAGGTCCATTTAGGACCTTAATATAGCCCCTGACCTCAGTCATGTGACCAAAACTGGCAAATAGAAAGAGCGCAACCAGCGCATGCGCCTGCAGTGATGCAAAGTCCAGAATAGGACCTTAGAATAGCCCCTGACCTCAGTCATGTGATCCTCAACAGGCCAATAGTAAGGGCACAGTCGGCGCATGCGCCCCAGTCACCGCAAGTCCCGCAGAGCGCCACAAGCATCATGCACCGGCGCACACAGACCCAGAGAAAATCCCCGGGGATGTGTGCACCGCACATAGAGATGCCGAGCGCAGAGCGGGACCACAGAGAACTGGAGGCGATGCGCACGGCCAAATACCATGAGGCCAAAGCACAAGTTGAAAAGTTCAATGGGGCAAAACAATAATATAAGAGCTTACATGGAAAAATGTATATATATATATCTACACGGATCCTATTATTCCAGCCACCAATTATAGATAGCCCATTATGAGATCCATCTCTAACTATACATATATTGCAATATAAAACGCCACATAAATATGTATATCAAAATACAACCAGATAACATGTACACGATATAAGTATAATATACATGCAATAAATTACATAGTATAGTGTATTGAAATACAGAAACATATCACAAATAAAGATAAATATACATTAAACATTATCAAAAAAAGGGCATCCAATATTGCAATGTAAGCACTGCAGGCACTTGAAGGTGAAAGTCCAGTAATATAAACGGTCACATCACAGATCCCCGGACAAGGGAGATAATATGTGCAGAAAAGTAAGTCTATATGAAAAAAAGAAGAAATTATGTTAAAAACAAAAAATTAAAAACAAAGTTAAAACAAAAAGGCAGCCACAAAAAACCATAAGAAGATATGGAATGTGTAGACAAACAAAAAAGGAGGAAAAAGGAATAAAACTACCGCAATAATGGGACAAGACAATTGCCAATACTATATGGACAAATAGTGGAGGGAGGCAGCAAGAGAAATTTAATATATTGCCAATATTATAAAAAAGAGGCAAAGCTAAGATGTTCATTAAGTCTACACATTCCATATCTTCTTATGGTTTTTTGTGGCTGCCTTTTTGTTTTAACTTTGTTTTTAATTTTTTGTTTTTAACATAATTTCTTCTTTTTTTCATATAGACTTACTTTTCTGCACATATTATCTCCCTTGTCCGGGGATCTGTGATGTGACCGTTTATATTACTGGACTTTCACCTTCAAGTGCCTGCAGTGCTTACATTGCAATATTGGATGCCCTTTTTTTGATAATGTTTAATGTATATTTATCTTTATTTGTGATATGTTTCTGTATTTCAATACACTATACTATGTAATTTATTGCATGTATATTATACTTATATCGTGTACATGTTATCTGGTTGTATTTTGATATACATATTTATGTGGCGTTTTATATTGCAATATATGTATAGTTAGAGATGGATCTCATAATGGGCTATCTATAATTGGTGGCTGGAATAATAGGATCCGTGTAGATATATATATATACATTTTTCCATGTAAGCTCTTATATTATTGTTTTGCCCCATTGAACTTTTCAACTTGTGCTTTGGCCTCATGGTATTTGGCCGTGCGCATCGCCTCCAGTTCTCTGTGGTCCCGCTCTGCGCTCGGCATCTCTATGTGCGGTGCACACATCCCCGGGGATTTTCTCTGGGTCTGTGTGCGCCGGTGCATGATGCTTGTGGCGCTCTGCGGGACTTGCGGTGACTGGGGCGCATGCGCCGACTGTGCCCTTACTATTGGCCTGTTGAGGATCACATGACTGAGGTCAGGGGCTATTCTAAGGTCCTATTCTGGACTTTGCATCACTGCAGGCGCATGCGCTGGTTGCGCTCTTTCTATTTGCCAGTTTTGGTCACATGACTGAGGTCAGGGGCTATATTAAGGTCCTAAATGGACCTTTTACCATATCCCTCTTGAGAAAGCGGCCTGAGACGCCGCGAAACGCGCGTCGGGGGTGGTACAGCCCTTTCCCTCTCCTCCATTCCTGGTAAGTGCCCCTTGGGGGGGTCTTTTTCTTCCCCATTGTTTTTTGCCGCTTACTCATTGCGGCCTGTTCTACTATAACGATGCCCCTTACTAATGTCTAGCTTAGGCCACTGTGCTTGGGGGCTACAATTTCTTATTGTGGGAATTTTTTGTACTTCCTTGGGACATGGTCCGGGAATTTTTCCATCTATTTGGAGGTTTGGGATACTGTATGCGGATACTATCTGTTTTTGTCCACAATTGCACATTTCTATAGATATATGTCTTTTGTAGTACTTTACTTGAATGAAATTGAATATAATTTTTTATATTGCTTGCTCTATGTTTTCTCCTGATATTCATTCCATTGTTTGAGTTTATGCATCATTTTGGCCTTGGAGGATAGTTCTTTCTTCCCTCCATACGCCATATAATGACTAAAGGGTTTTTGCTTTCATTAATTATTTCTGTGTTTTTCACAGTTATCCCTATTTCCACTATGGATTTTCGCGCTCGTGATCTCACGTGGCGCACGCAACTTAATGACGTGTTTCAGGACAAATCAGATGGGGAATGTGTTGGCTTCAATAAGGATATACAGGAGGTTGCATTGAAATTTAAGGAATTGTTACGTAAGAGAACCCGCATTTGGTGGAACCATGAGTTCCTAGACCAATACATACGAAAAGATCTGATCCCAAGAGGACTCCGGATTCAGGTTTTCCCCTCATTCCCAGTACTGGACGAAACTTTTAAAAACAAATGGGAGAGCCTTACCAATGAATGCTCTAAAGGTTTCATGGTTCTGTTAAAGCAATTGAACCACGATTCCCTTGTCGCCATTGAGACTGAGATTGATGAATTGCAATCTATTTTACAAAAGGAGATGTCTAACGATGCCTTAAAGAAATTAAATGATCAGATCGATGCTGATCTACAGAAATGGGCGCAGGAGATTCAAACTAATAAGGCAAAGAAATGTAAGAGGGATATACAGGATAAAACCCTATCCAGAGTCTATCGTTGGCAGGATCCCTCTGGACGTTCACGTCCTAAGTTTAGGAACATGTCTCACTCCCGCTCGAGGTCTACATCACAGAGATCTAATACTTCAAACTATGATGATGAGACGGGAAAGAGAGGCTCTGATCAGAACACTACTAATCATATGGCTCTCCCTAAGAGAATTGAGACTCGCCAATCGTTTAAAAATAAGTCAGCCGGATCAAAGGTTCCCCAGACCAGCTCCCGGGGGGATCTACAGGTATTAAATTTGTCCGCTCATGTACTTACTAGAACACAGTTGGAAGTTCTTGGGAAAGGCCTGACCTTCTCACCCACTAACTCGTTTGATTATTTTACAGCCTTGAAAGACCTCCAACTCTTTTCAAGAAAACTTATTTTGAAAAAACTCCATGCCCGAAGTCACACTCTTGAGGCTCTGAGTGATGTGGAAAGGGCGGCGCTTTCCGATTTGGAGGATTTGCTCTCGGAACAGGGCGGCCCTTGTACAAGTAAGTTTCCCCCTCTGGTTCGGCCCAAGTCCACTAAGTTCCCCCCCTTGTCTATTTGTCCTTCTGTTGAGATTTTTACGAAGCTGGTTAGTGATGATTTTAAGAAGTTATCATCGAGACGGAGATTTGACAATCTCACTTATAAGCAACGTGAGGCAATTTCCCAATTACAGTCTTTGGGTGATGTAGTATTTAAACCGGCTGACAAGGGGGGGAATATAGTGGTCTGGCCAAACCAGAAATACGAGCGGGAGGCTTTCCGTCAACTAAGAGATGCGGATACTTATTTGAAACTTTCATTCGACCCTAGGGCCACCTTCTCACATGAACTTCAGGTTATTCTTGATCGGGCATTTAGGAGTGGTATCATAACCAAGCGGGTTTTTGATGGTTTGACTGTCAGGTCTCCCAGGAACCCCACATTTTATCTTTTGCCCAAAGTCCACAAGGACGCCCTCAACCCCCCAGGGCGCCCTATCGTGTCGGGTATTGGTGGCATGTGTGAACCTATATGTCAATTTATTGACTTTTATTTAAAATCACTTGTTGAATCACTGCCATCCTATATCAGAGATACGACGGACGTCCTGGCACGGGTTGACGGCGTCCTTTTGGAACCATCCACTCTTCTAGTGACTGCTGACGTGGAAAGCCTCTATACTTGTATCGACCATACGGTGGGATTAGATGCGGTTCGCTGGTTTTTGGGGACCTCCGACCTGGATGGCCCTCTGTGTGGGCTAATCCTCGAGCTGGTCGACTTCATCCTTACCCACAATTTCTTTGTTTTCAAGGATCAGTTTTATTTGCAGAAGCGGGGCACGGCCATGGGCGCGGCTTGTGCGCCTTCGTACGCCAATCTCTTCCTTGGCGCCTGGGAGAGGGAGGTGTTTGGCGACGGGGGCCCACGGGGCGCGTCCCATGTGCTGTGCTGGTACCGCTATATAGATGATGTACTGTTTTTGTGGGATGGAACGGTCGACCAGCTCGGGGATTTCATGAGGACATTAAATGATAATACCAAAAATATTCATCTTACATATTCATGTGATGAGGCGTGCTTGGACTTCCTGGACGTCCGTCTGGAGGTCGATGCTGGCCGGCGCATCCAGACGGACGTATTCAGGAAGCCCACTTCTGTGAATTCTCTGTTACACGCCACGTCAGCCCATGATTATGCCACGGTGAGAGCCATCCCGGTCGGACAGTTTCTCCGTATGCGACGCATCTGTTCCACCGATGACCGATTTGAGAAACAAGCCAGTGATCTGACGAATCGTTTTCTCAATAGAGGATATAGCCGGAGATGTATTAAAGCCGGCTATAATAGGGCTAGATATACCACACGCAGTAGTCTTTTACATTCAGCTCAGAAGGGTGGAGGCAGTGTTGGTGATGGGCCCGTTAGATTTATCTCAACATATAACCATGAGTGGCAAAACATGCGCAATATTTTGCGCAAACATTGGTCCATCTTAGAGACAGATCCTTCCCTGGGGGCTGCTCTGGGGAATTTTCCTTCTATGACACCTCGCCGATCTAAAAATCTCAATGACATTCTGGTGCGGAGTCATTATGTTCCCACCCTAAAGAATTTTTTCGGCTCTAGTGGTCCGACCACTGGATCTTTTTCTTGTGGACATTGTATTTCCTGCGCCAATGTCCTGCGCTGCTCTACCTTTTCCTCCTCTAGTGGTATCAGACAGTTTAAAATCAAAAATCGGATTTCATGTGGCACATCTAACGTGATATATTATGCCACATGTCCGTGTCCGAAAATTTATGTTGGTTTGACCACTAGGGAATTGAGGATACGAGTTCGGGAGCATGTGCGGGACATTGGCGCGGCTAACTCGGCGTCTGATCCGGCTGACTTAAAAACTATCCCCCGACACTTTCGATTATATCATAACAGCGATGCTGGTATGTTGAAGGTGAGGGGGATTGATGTATTGCACATGGGCATTAGGGGTGGTGACAACAAGAGAATACTTGCACAAATGGAAGCAAGGTGGATTGTGGAACTGGATACCATGACCCCAAAGGGACTTAATGAACATCTTAGCTTTGCCTCTTTTTTATAATATTGGCAATATATTAAATTTCTCTTGCTGCCTCCCTCCACTATTTGTCCATATAGTATTGGCAATTGTCTTGTCCCATTATTGCGGTAGTTTTATTCCTTTTTCCTCCTTTTTTGTTTGTCTACACATTCCATATCTTCTTATGGTTTTTTGTGGCTGCCTTTTTGTTTTAACTTTGTTTTTAATTTTTTGTTTTTAACATAATTTCTTCTTTTTTTCATATAGACTTACTTTTCTGCACATATTATCTCCCTTGTCCGGGGATCTGTGATGTGACCGTTTATATTACTGGACTTTCACCTTCAAGTGCCTGCAGTGCTTACATTGCAATATTGGATGCCCTTTTTTTGATAATGTTTAATGTATATTTATCTTTATTTGTGATATGTTTCTGTATTTCAATACACTATACTATGTAATTTATTGCATGTATATTATACTTATATCGTGTACATGTTATCTGGTTGTATTTTGATATACATATTTATGTGGCGTTTTATATTGCAATATATGTATAGTTAGAGATGGATCTCATAATGGGCTATCTATAATTGGTGGCTGGAATAATAGGATCCGTGTAGATATATATATATACATTTTTCCATGTAAGCTCTTATATTATTGTTTTGCCCCATTGAACTTTTCAACTTGTGCTTTGGCCTCATGGTATTTGGCCGTGCGCATCGCCTCCAGTTCTCTGTGGTCCCGCTCTGCGCTCGGCATCTCTATGTGCGGTGCACACATCCCCGGGGATTTTCTCTGGGTCTGTGTTTGCCCCGGTGCATGATGCTTGTGGCGCTCTGCGGGACTTGCGGTGACTGGGGCGCATGCGCCGACTGTGCCCTTACTATTGGCCTGTTGAGGATCACATGACTGAGGTCAGGGGCTATTCTAAGGTCCTATTCTGGACTTTGCATCACTGCAGGCGCATGCGCTGGTTGCGCTCTTTCTATTTGCCAGTTTTGGTCACATGACTGAGGTCAGGGGCTATATTAAGGTCCTAAATGGACCTTTTACCATATCCCTCTTGAGAAAGCGGCCTGAGACGCCGCGAAATGCGCGTCGGGGGTGGTACAGCCCTTTCCCTCTCCTCCATTCCTGGTAAGTGCCCCTTGGGGGGGTCTTTTTCTTCCCCATTGTTTTTTGCCGCTTACTCATTGCGGCCTGTTCTACTATAACGATGCCCCTTACTAATGTCTAGCTTAGGCCACTGTGCTTGGGGGCTACAATTTCTTATTGTGGGAATTTTTTGTACTTCCTTGGGACATGGTCCGGGAATTTTTCCATCTATTTGGAGGTTTGGGATACTGTATGCGGATACTATCTGTTTTTGTCCACAATTGCACATTTCTATAGATATATGTCTTTTGTAGTACTTTACTTGAATAAAATTGAATATAATTTTTTATATTGCTTGCTCTATGTTTTCTCCTGATATTCATTGTTTTCAATTATGTAGAATTAGCCAACAAGGAAATAAAGGGCTTTTTTTAATTCCGATACAGGACGTCCCATTGACTTGAATGGGACTTCCGGTATCGGAATCGGTGATACCCGATATTTTTTTCGGATCGGGCGATACCATCCGATACGATATTTTTGGGTATTGAACGGTATCGCTCAACACTACTCGTGTGAGTTTCTCGCAAGTGTGACCCCGGCCTTATAATATGTATTATTAATATGTATTATTTAATAAAAATAATAATAATAACTATTATTATCATTATTATTATTATTTTGCAGTTTCATCTCTTTATGCAGCTTCTTATCTTTATAAAAAATGCAGCCAAAAACACAACAAAAACTCTGCATGTAAACACAGCCTAATTATTATTATAGATTTTTTAAAAATAGCCACATCCATAATCGTGTCCTTAATTAATTTGACGCACAAAAAAAATTGAATGGTAAACCAAAATGGCTGACATTTGCACTTGTGAAAAAACAAGTAAATTTGCCACGGCAAGAGTATAATACATATCCTTTCTCTAAATAAATATGATGCATCGAATGATAAAATTGGTTGAAGGCCACAAGGCAAAGTTTACAAACCTCAAATACGGAGCAAACGTTAAATTAACAGCCTGTAACTCATTCCACCAAAAAAGAAGGGGCTTCTTGATTCCTCGCGCCGATGGATGGCTCGCACCTCACTCCAATCATTCATAGCTGGCTATTTTTCTAATACGGAGGTTTAGTTCTAATAATCCTGAGAGTCTGCTCATTAGGAGAGCACTCAGTGCAATGAGACATCGCATTTTTAAACTCGTCCTTGGAAACAGCAGGCAGAACCTTTTATCTGGATTAATCATCCACATTAAAGAGTGGGGGGAAAAAAAACTCACTCATTTGTTAAATATTGAAACATTCCATAACGAAAAAAAAGGTTACGGAATCCAGTTATTATGCAGAACTGACTCATTTATTAATGAAGCAGGAAGTTGGTCTTAAACGTACAATACACTAATGGTTCTGACAGATGTTTGCCCGGTTACTTATGATGGGTTGATCACAAATTCGGCTTTCTTTCGTGCCGATGATAACACATTGAGATGGTAGTTGGGTCTTAAAGAGAAACTCTTATCTCTCCGGACATGTTTGGTTTAGTAAATATTTACATTCCACTTGAAATAATTCTGGAGCAAAATCTTTGTTGAGTTTTGCATTATGCTGTTTTTAACCCCCTTCCCAGCCCATAAAAATCCATCAAATTGGCAAATCAAAGCCAAGTGGTAACGAGCGAATTTTTTGTCATCCGAGAAAAATCGAGATGATCAGGCAAATCACACTCTGATCAAAGTGCGATCAGAGAGTGATCACAGTATATGCCGATTTTCTCATAGTTACATAGGTTGAAAAAAGACTTACGTCCATCAATCTTAGCCTGCTCGGATGAGAAGATGGAAAACAAAAATTCTCCACCTTCTCCGTTTGGCAGTCTGTAGAAAACAGAAAGCACTCAGTTGTCATCCAAGAGCAGTCAATGTTTTCCATAGACTCATTGACTTGTATGGCAAAGTGCAAGCCGAATATTAGATCGAATTCGAGAAGACATCAAGTTTTTACTCAGACAGACTCTATCCAGGAAAAAAAAGCTGACATGTGCACATCCAAATAGAATAACATTGGTCCGTGTGTGATCTGATGTCTTGTCTGATTGAACTCGAATTATGCAAGCCCTAAGCAGGAAGAAATTGTATTTTGGCAAATTTTTTGCAAAATGTGTGTCAAATTTAATTGACCTCAGTTGTTTTGCTCGTCTCCAGTATATATTCGGTTTCATTCACAAGTCCTTTTTTGCACATACAAGAAGAAATGATTCAGTTTCACCAGGGAGCTTTGGACAGAGTTTAATCTACGATTGGTCCGATTTTAATCCATGTATCCTCCAGTTTTCTCATAAGTGAAACAAAAAATTTCTATTCATTTTTATCTAACAGTCCGCGAGAAATGGACCGGCATCTGAGTGGTGTTTAATTTATTCACGTACCCGTAGACTTGCACTGCCGATCCTCAAAAGTAGGACATGTCTCCGCAATTTTGCACGGACTACTCGGTCTTCGGAAAATCACCGACATGTGAATGACACCATTCCCTATTGTAGGTACAAGTGTTAGCCATGAAACTTACAAGTAGCAATTGCACGTGGATAACAAATGCTTGAATCGGGCGATAATGTGGATAACATTTCTACCTCGATGTCTTCTGTAAGGTTCTAGAGAAACCATTGAGTAATTGGTAATTGGTAATTTGGCTCACCAAATTTTTCATGTTGAACCGAGCACATGTAATATTGGCTGCGAAGCCTTGAAGCACAGGGGCTCTGAGTCCAAGTCCCTCCACGGACAACATCTCCAATGAGTTTGTATTTTCTCTCCATGTTTGCGTGGGTTTCCTCTCACACTCCAAAGACCTACTGATAGGCAATTTAGATTGTGAGCCCCAAATGGTGATGTCTGTAAAGTGATATCGAAATGAATGGTGCTGGGTAGGTGAGTAAAATCAATAAATACAATACTTAAAATCCATCAACAATTCCATCTATATGAGATGTCACAAAAAGCAAGGTAAAATAGAAAAAAGCACCATCCATTTGTGTCTTTCTAAGAGATTATACGTTTCCAAATCCCATACAAATTCATTATTCCGAAGAGCTACAGTGAGAACGCTTTAAAACAAATCCATTTCTGAATGATATTATTGCTG
The DNA here is from genome assembly GCF_039654945.1 of Dendrobates tinctorius. Taxonomy (NCBI): domain Eukaryota; kingdom Metazoa; phylum Chordata; class Amphibia; order Anura; family Dendrobatidae; genus Dendrobates; species Dendrobates tinctorius. The sequence goes on from NW_027361677.1 coordinate 12,262,351, forward strand.
AAATGTAATCAAAAGATGTGTTGCAAACACTTTTATGTGCTTTCAGGATATTTTTTTTTATTCCGCTCTTTTAAAAAAGTGCTCCTGAAAAGTCTGCATGCCATTAATTCATTTAATTCATTGTCGAGCAGGTTAATATTGTATTAAAACATTAGCTCAAACTCTGCAGTATAAGTGCACTAAACCGGGATTAGACAGCCAGGATTCTTTTATTCTTTGATCAATGGTGTAATTCCCAGCATGCTTTTCTTCCGGCATTTGACATGTCTTAGAAGAATTAGAAATTGTGATAATTTGAAGTTTAGGAAAATCTAAAGCTACGAAGCAAATCTAAACTATGTGGGTAAGCAGGCTTGGCATTACTTTGGATGATATATTGGCAGGTAAATTCTAACTTTACGGATGCACCTTAGTCGCCAAAAAATCAGTGCCATACCTTAGACGACTTACACTTTTTTATGGTTGTCTAAATAACCATGTTATACAGTACTGCTACTATACCTTAGAAAATCGCACTATAAAGTGTCCAAATAACTCCTACAAATAGTGAGCAAGTCTATGTAAAATGTAATGGATTAATAGAGCTATAAACATGTTTGAGGTGTTTTCTGATGTTTGGAAATTGGTATAGTTAGCTAAACAACATGAAAATAGGCAAGTTCGCAATTAACTTAAGTTTTCTATCTGCAGTCATTCTCCTGCTGTGAGAGCTTTTATCTCACATAGTGTACAGCTTGTTTCCACTGAGCTCAGGCTCAGTGCTCTGTAGTTTCATTCCTGGAGAGTAGTCAACTCCTAATATTCCAGTCACCTCTCTCCAACCCATCGATTTCTATACAGAAGTTAACGGTTCACCTCTAGAGATGAGCAAACACTTTGGGGTGCGTGTTGCACCGTTAGTGTCAGGTGCTAAACAAAGAACATTGACTTCTCCTGGAAGTCCGTTGGAGAAGGAGAGAATTTTCCAGCTCCAAAGTTCGGGTCCCCATTGTTTTGAATAAGGTTTGGTTTCTGGTTCAACTTCGAGTACAATTCTGGAACACGAACCAAATTTTGAACTAAAGCTTGGGTCGAGTACTATTATCTGAACTTCCACTGGTTCGCTTATCTCTACTCATCTCCCTTCCACTCCCTCTCAGATTCTATCAAGCTGCTGTTACAAGTCTTGCAGACTCACCAGCCCCTATCATTGGCAGCTTCCAGAGCAGTTTTCCAAATTACAGCAATCACATTTCTGAACTTGTTTAAATGCCCTGTTATCTCTATATGTAAAAGTTGCGATAACAGAGTAGACTCCGAACAAACCACTTATAGCTGAATGTAAAGCTCAACACAAATTCTGCTAACGCTCCAGCTCTGCTACTGATGAGTGATGGAAGAACAAAATGGTTAGCACTCGACTTTTTGTGAAACGGTGCTAGTGAAACGAACCCGAGGTCCCATAAGCATAAGTTTAGAGAAAATCACTGCACACGTACGAAAAAATAATGCATCAGGTGAGTATTTATTTGATTCTGATAGGTGAAGCGACAATTTAAACGACGTTTCGGCCAATTAATGGCCTTTATCATATTGTCGCCCTCTCAAAAAAGCATCATGGCAAAACCAGGTAAGTAGTGTCACCACAATGAAATATGATATAAAGCCTATTAGGTCTCTTTTAGAGTCAATGCCCAGTGTATGCAATGGATTCAGGAGGAGCCGGTCTCCATGGAGTATGGGCTTGATGCATTGGTGGCGCAGTGGAAGATGTTCAGATTCTGCCTGCGTAGCATGACTATGAATATATGAATTATAATTCTATTTAGCATGTGTTTAATTTACCTTTACTCTCTACATCCCTTCCAGTACCTTTCACATATCACAGTTATGTCTAGCGTGTGACAGTCAAAGACAACTCATACCTGACAAAGCAAAAGGGGAAAGAACCAGTACGCAAACAACAACCCTTTGAACAAAATATTCAAGATGATAAGGATTTCTTACTTTAGGGTTAAGTCAGTTTCTATTACGAGTGCCCCTTGTGAGACGGATTCTCTAAGCTGCAGATCATTGTGATTAGAGTTGAGCAAATTTTTCAAAATTCGGTTCCCATTATGATCGGCGGTGAATATTGTATTTGCAATATTTGCCAAATGCAGCTGAATGTCGTTGGGGTTAATGTGGATAGAAATGACCAAATAAGTTTGGAATCAATAGTCAAACATAAATTTGGCATTCATAGGGTACCAATATGGCACAAACATGGCAAATTCAAATTCGGTGATCGATTCCGAACATATTCGCTCAACTATAATTGTGAGCATAGACTAGAAGCAAGGATACAGTAGAGTGGAACTCTGGACAGCACATGGAACATTGAGGGCCAGTACAGCTGAAAGTACAGGATGACAGATGAATAAAGCAAAGCAGGAAGCACTAGATGCAGCAGAGCCTAATGTGTGGGCATGCACTGGAATACTGAAATGGAGATGCAAGCAGCAACAAAAATGGCTGAGATAATTTAGTTATCTGGAGCTGTACATTAGGAGATTGGCGTGTACTAGGTCACGTTTCGAGGAGCTTGTGGAATGGGGTGCGTCCCCCCTCGACTCAGGCAAGAGAGATTCATTGCACACTCTACATCGGAGTTTTAGGTTTGAGTAAGGCCTAAACCACCTGGATGGAAATCAGGAGTAGCTAAGGAGATAATTAGACACCTGGCTGTAGTTAAGCCAAAGGGAAGGTGAAGCTAACCATCTGACAAACCCAAGGCATCAGAGTGCTGCACAAGACTTCCATGATAATATCAGAGGTGCTTGCTGCAATATCACAGTAACCGAGGAAGGACCAGGACTAAGGCGCCTGGTCACAGAAGAAATGGACAAAATCTGCTACTGGGACAGGGGAGTAACAATTTCACATTAATTTATAATTGTTATTATTGCAAACTTATCTCACCGTGTTCCAATTCATGACCATCTAATGGCTATAACATTGAGCAGACCAATCAATAAATGTATTTCTGTGCCATTCAGCCGTCCTGGTGACTTAGTTAAATCCCTATTGCCTATTTCACTATGCCAGCTATTGTATAGCTATCTATTCTGTGTCTGGATTGTGTTTTGGTTAAGTTGATCATCACATAACTCACAGTACTGACTTGCCTTGACCTGATCATTCTCGCTTGCTCTACTGGTTAATGACCACTCTCTGGAAAAATATCAGAAAGCACATTCCTTGAGATGGGCTTAAGGATGAAAATTGGGGGTCCTAAAGACTCTACTAATCATAATGGTTTGAGCAAAGACTAACTATGGAAACCTTAAATCAAGCAGGAGGTCTAGTCTTTCTCGTCTACTGGTCAATGGCTGCTCTGTGGACAAAATCAGAGGTCAGGTTCCTGTAATTGAGCTAAACGATGAAAAATTGCAAGTTCTAAAGACTCTCCTTAACCGGAAAGACTTGAGCAAAATCTGATTGTAAAAACATTAATGCAAGAAGAAGGTCTAGTCTTTCTCCTCTTTAACCATGTTATTGCAAATTTTCCCCAGTGGGTAGGAGTATCTCCCTTAAGCATCATGCAGACATCCTTTATTTCACTTTCATGGAAAAAAAACAGATGGACTTTTATCAGTTTTGGATCACATTTTTATTAGTATATGATCCATGCATCAATTTTTACAATTGGTGCTTCAGCAGTAATTTCAATAAAATAAATAATAATTTTGCTAACAATTCAGGGGAATACACATCATTGTTGCATCCTGTGAAGCCGCACAGGGGCTCAAGAGATGAAGGGGTCTATTTCCACCTCTAAAACAAGTAGAATTGTGCAATAGATGGAAAAATGAAAAAGGCCTTTCTTTAGCTCAAATAAATAGCATAAACAGTCCTTTCTTCAGCACAAATACAACAAAGCAAGTATCTATTTAATCAATCTCAGTATTTCAGGCAGTAGCCTTAAGTAGTATTAAACACCTCCGTCAACTAATGCATCTCTGTTTAGCTTCAGCGCATTTCACTGTGATGAGCTAATTCAGCTGCCTGTTACCAGACTTATAAGCCCCGGATGAGAGTATGGGCACGACCTTTCCCATCCAGGCTCCTTTGGTCGCTCCTAAATCCTGGACCCCAAATCCAAGCAAATCCATTTCAGTAACCTTACCACCTGCTTTCTTACAATAGATAGATAGATAATACATAGATAGATAGATCTGAAAGTTTTATATATGAGAAAATCCCTATGTCTCCTTTTATATACACTGTATAAATGGTCCTAGAGATCTGGACTAATTTTCTTTTGGACACATTGTTAGAATTCAAAGGCTTTTATTTCCCTGCGATTTTTATCTAATAAATGGAATGCAGAGCCGTGAATGCTAGAAGCCGTTTGCGAAGACGTAGATGGAAAGGGACAAATAGTTTTGTTCTGTCATATTGCACAAGGAAATGTAAAAACCTCTTCTCACGTTCTTAAAATGTCTTCATCATTGCCACATAAAATGTTGGAAGTGCTTAGACAAACGTTTCATTACCTCGGAGACATTTAATGTGAAATCCTGCCACTTGTAATGAATGTAAAGAAGGGGAAACAATCATTTCTTTGATTATTGTAAATACTTAGTCTAGCGAGAAGTCGAGAGTATGGTGCCCGTTTATCAGACGCTTTTAGGCTAAAACAATCTCTTGTTAAGCTAAAATATTAATACAGAATCATTGATGATGTGAGTTTGTAGAGTTAATGTGACCAAGAAATATATTCATGGCTGGGCAAATTATTTTTCTCCTTTGTGAAAGAATCAATTAACACTTCTAAATGTTTTCAGTGAAATATGGAAGAAAAGGGACCTAAACAAAAAGTTGGAATCATTCAAGCTCCTGTCCAGCACTGTCACGTGTACTGACACCTTTACCACCACAAACCAAGACTATCCTGCAAGTGTTTGGCCATATCCAGGTCTCATGGTCTTCCCCTTTTTCTGTTACACCTGAATCCTGTTGGCTTGGGGAACCAATTTCCTGTCTGTTTTATAAAAGATTTGTAGAATTATATATGAAAATTCATCATTGGAGGACTCCGTAATAGAGCCTTCATTGGGACCTGGGTATGTGCACAGACGGTGATTGCGATATCATTGCCTATTAGTGATGAGCGAGTATACTCGTTGCTCTGGTTTTCCCGAGCATGGTCGGGTGTCCTCCGAGTATTTCGGCGTGCTCGGAGATTTAGTTTTCGTTGTCTCATCTGCATGATTTGTGACTGCTAGACAGGCTGAATACATGTGGGAATTCCCTAACAAACAGGCATTCCACACATGTATTCAGCCTGTCCAGCAGCCACAAATCATGCAGCTGAGACGACGAAAACTAAATCTCCGAGCTCACCACAATACTCGGAGGACACCCGAACATGCCCGGGAAAACCAGAGCAGCGAGTATACTCGCTCATCACTATTACCTATACATTGCATTGGTAATTATCAACTTGAAAAATCCTAAGAACTGCAAAATATGAAAACATACAATTAGGTTTAACCCTTTCACGCAGCAGACTTTTTTCATCTCCCCTTCTTCACAGAGCCATAACTTTTTTATTTTTCCACCAATATGGCCGTGGGCAGGCTTGTTGTATGCGGGACGAGTAGCACCTTTGAATGACACCATTTATTTTAACATATCATGTACTCAAAAAGAGAAAAAACTTCCAAGTGCAGTGAAATTGCAAAAAAGTGCAATTAAAATCATAGACTAGCTGAATGGTAAAATTGGAAGGGATCGCCTTGGTCATCTGGTCCAACCCCCTGCTCAATTCCACAGCTGTATTTGGATTATTATGCTACCATGTTCACCAAATGCTAAAACTGACCTGACATTATGATTCTCCAGGTCATTACAAGTTCATAGACACCTAACATGTCTAGGTTGTTTTTATGTAAATGGTGGAAAAAAATCTAAAGTTAGTTTTAAAAAAAATGCGTCATTTTCCGAGACCCGTAGTGTCTCAATTTTTCGTGATCTGTGGCTGAGTGAGGGCTTATTTTTTACTCGCCAAGCTGTTGTTTTTACTTATACTATTTTGGTGGCATTATATTGTACCATTTTCGCCGTTATAGCATTTTAATGCAATGTTGCGGCGACCAAAAAAACGTAATTCTGACGTTTCTACTTTTTTTCGCTACATCGTTTACCAATTAGATTAATTCTTTTTATATATTGATAGAGCGGGCGATTCTGAACGTGGCGATACCAAATATGTTTTTTTATTGTTTTATTTTGAATGGGGGGTGAGTTGAACTTTTATATTTTTTCATTTTTTTTTTTAATAATTTTAAAAACTTTTTTTTTTACTTTTCACTTGCTTTAGTAGTCTCCATGGGAGACTAGAAGCTGCGATAATCCGATCGACTGCTACACACAGACGATGATCAGATTGCCTGTTTCTTGAAGAAATGCTCACTTGCTATAAGTGTCAACTTCTGGGTGGTGCTCATAGCAATTCGGCAATGACAACAACAGGGGTCTGCTGAAGACCCTAGGTTGTCATGCCAGCCCATCGGCAACCTGCGGTCATATGACATGGAAGAAGATAGGCTGGATTAGTGATGCGCTTCCTGTGCAATCCCATTAAATGCCACTGTCAGAGACAGACAGCAGCATTTAATGGGTTAACATCCGCGGGTTGATCGCGATTCCACCTGCAACTGTTAGGGGCACATGCCAGCTGTCAAAGCAGCTGACATGTGCCCAGAAAGGTGTGGACTCCATGTATAAGGATTTGTTATATTTTAAAGGGATTATTATTATGGTTATTGTTATTAGTAGTAGTAGCAGTGTTAGGGTTTGTGGATCGCACTGAATATATATGATGGTAAAGTGTGATTGCAACCCAGGGTCCACCGTGCGGTGATGGAATACCGCAACTATAAAACAACGGCGGAGCGAGGCTGCAAACAAGCATCGCAAACACACCAAGTCAAAGGTCACGCAGTGTGAACAGAGTGCAAAACACCCGACTCTGTTACTCCATAGAGCGGTACTACAACAAAGAACACTCAAGACTATACCCTGTTAAATGTCACAGGAGCATAGTGGTAATGATGATGCTAGTTGGGGTCCCTATAGCTACCCCCCAGGAAAGTCTAGGCTGGTGATTTGCTTGCTCTGACACTTGGCTGTGCTAACTGTACACGTGACTTAGGATGCCTGGAGTCAGATGCTGAGCCAAGCAGGAGTTTCCACCCTACACTGCCTGCCTAGACACACAATTGCCATGTTAGAGGCGGCACACATGCACACACAGAGTGGTATCGTATCCACCAACACACCAAACACATATGGTCTTAGCACGCCGACGTGCGCTTCAGGGTACCTTTTATACGTTCCTGCTAAAGCCAAGTCAGACAGGACCTTGCTCATGGGTCACTCCGGAACTGCCACATCATCCGAGCAGCTGACGACTGACCACCAATGAGAGGTCGCCACCTCATGAGCATGCTCAGTAGGGTGATTTCTGGTCTTAGCCTCTGGAACGCCTGATCACCGCTGCCTATTGCTAGTTACTATAGGTTTGTCTGGAGAACCAGCAGTAACAAAGTGCACAGCATGAGTCAGAGGAAGATGCTGAGCAACCTCCACTGTGGCCAAAGCAGAATGGGAGACCACAGAGGCAGACAAGGCTTGGGATCTACCCTGTGGAGGAATCCTGGTGCCTAGCAAGCAGTAGCAGCAATTTTATTAGTAGTAGTAATTAAGGAAATAGCAGTAATAATAGTGTTGTAATTATTATTAGTATTAATGGTATTATTATTAGTAGTAGTTGTAGTAATGTTGCTATAGTTAATATTATTAACAGTAGTAGCAGTAATGTTTTAGTTATTATTATTTTTATTAGAAGTAGTAGTAGCAGTAGTAGTAATGTTTTTGCAGTTATTATTATTGCTATTATTAATGTTGTTGTAGTTGTTATTGTTGTTACTAGTTGTAATGGTAATGTTTTTGTAGTAGCTGTTATTATATTATTATTGTTAATAGTAATAGTAATAATGTTTTTGCAGTTGTTGTGAGTACTGTTCTTTTTATTCGTAATAATGTTGTTACTAATTGTTAATAATTGTTATTATTAATTGTATTAGTAATTTTGTTCTAGCTGTTATTATTATTGCTATTAGTAGTAATATTTTTGTAGTTGTTTTTATTGTTATTATTAATAGAAATGTTTTTGTAGTTGTTATTATTGATATTAATAATAGCAGTAGTAATGCTGTAGTCATTATTTTTATTGTTACTAGCAGTAGTAGTAATGTTATTTTAGTTGTAGAATTATTAATAATGTTGTTGTAGCTGTTAATTTTTTTATTAGTAGTAGTAATATTAATGATGTCGTAGTCGTTATTATTATTGTTACTAGATTATGGCCCGATGCTACCGCATCAGGAGGATGCAATAGCATCACACCTCTTGCCATGTTAACCCTCAACACACACACTCCTCTCACCTTTCACCATCTCCACTCACTCTTTCACTCCACATACGACCCTTTCTCTCACTCCGTCTCTCATACTCACGCCATCATCGCCGCTGCTCCACGATCCCCAACATCTTCTTCCGCCGGCGCCATCCTGGATCCAGACTTTGTCCACGCCAGCGACATGTTCTTGCGGCGACACCATGTTGAGTATCGTGAAATCCCACGATACTCAAGATGGCGTCGCCGGAAGAACATGTCGCCGGCGTGGACAACGTCGGGATCCAAAATGGCGTCGGCGAAATCTCGCGAGTTTTCACCGACGCCATTTTGGATCCCGACGTCGTCCTCGCCGGCGACATGTTCTTGCGGCGACGCCATCTTGACTATCGCGGGATTTCGCTGATCCAAAATGGCGTCGCCGTAAGAACATGTCGTCGGCGTGGAGGACATCTGGATCCAGGATGGCGCCGGCGGAAGAAGATGTCGGGGATCGTGGATCAGCGGCGATGACGGCGTGAGTATGAGAGACAGAGTGAGAGAAAGGGTCGTATGTGGAGTGAGTGGAGATGGTGAAAGGTGAGAGGAGTGTGTGTGTTGAGGAGGAGTGGTGTGTTGAGGGTTAACATGGAAAGAGGTGTGCGGTGACGTCACCGGTTACAACTGGACGGAAGTTGTTACAACCGGAAGCTGCTTAGGGCATTTATTATTATAGATTATTAGCAGTAGTAATGTTGTTATAGTGGTACTTACAATGTTGTTATTATTTTTATTATTATTATTTTTACAAATAGTAGTAGTAGTAGCAGTAATTGTAGTAAGAGTGTTAGTATTTATTTTAGCTATTATTATTAATAATAGTAGTGAGAGTGGTAGAAGAAATAATGTTGCTATTAATTGTAGTAGTTGTAGTGGTAGTAATGTTATCATTAATATTATTAATTGTAATAATCATGTTAGCCATGTTATTACCATATTAATATTATTAGTAGCAGCACAAAAGACAAAAGAAAAACAAATATGCCAGACAAAAAAATATAAAAAGCAATAAATCTTTATTGAAAACAATTTTAAAATATATATAAGAACAAAAAAGAGATCTAAACTGTGATACAATGATAAAGGTATAAATTAAACAAAGCATACCCTGACGAAGGATCTATATCCAAAACGCGCGTCGGGGCGTGCCTGCACTACAGCTTTACCGCCATCTATGCCAGGTACAGGATTATATTCATCCCATGTTTGCTGGGGAAATTTTTCTGTATTAACTCTTTATGATCTTTTCACTGGTAATGGATTTAATGTTTTTGCACTGAGTTTTGCACATTTTAGTATTTTTTCATGTTATTCCTGTAGTGCAGACATTCTTGTTTAAATGTATGCCACTCACTTTAATAAAGGCAAATTTTTTAACATTTTATGTCTTTCCTGTTATTAATTAATCCATATTTGGTGGTTTCTTCATTTTAAAGATAAAGGTATGTATAGAAATCCCAAATGGTAAATTAATAAATATAATCAAGTAAAGTTCAAATATAGAGCCAGTGCAAAAGGAAAGAGCTGAATCAAACCTTAATAGCTAAGACCCAGTATAAATGCATTCGTGTTTCGCCTAAGCTTCGTCAGAGGCATAATGCGATTATTAATAGCAGTAGTTGTAGTGTTGTTATCATTAGTAGTAGTAGTAATTTTATTTTATTGTTATCATTAGTAGTAGTAGTAGTAATTTTATTTTATTATTAATGGTAGTATTAGTAACAATAGTAGTAGAAATATTCCTGTTTATAATAATAATAATTATTATTATTGTTATTATTATTGTGGTAGTAGTGATTATTATTGAGGTAGTAGTGGTTATGATATTATAATAAATTCTACACACTGGCGCTCACCTAAGAAAACTACTGCAATAACTGCTAGTGAAGACCAGGTGCTGTGCAAGTCCTGAAGGATGAGATAACAAACTTGAAAATAAAACACACTTCACTGCGCTTATGCTAAAGAAGTAACAATTGAATAAAGGCCAAAAAACACCACAACCAAGGTTACAATTGAAATATAACCTTTACCTGATGTTGCACACAGTTACTGATGAACAGCGGTGATACTAAAATTACCCAAATTACACAAACACTGTGTGAGTTAAATTCATTAGCCCCTAGAAACTCCGGATGAATAAAAGCCAAAAATCACACAAGGCAGAGATTACAATGGCACACACTAACTGACTGATGGTGGTGAGGAAGTAGTTAAACCACAGATATTGCACTTAAGCCCACATCAATAGGGAACGGCACTTTTGGACACTTACTTGCAGTGATAAGGTGCCGGGTTGCCGAGTTCAACTTTCAGGCAGTAAAGCAGCGTGACGAGACCAGCTGCTAGGCTGGACGGAGAGTGTGAGGGGTCAGTCTTTATATCTGTATTCCTTTTTTTTGCTATTTTAAATATTGTAATCCAGCATATAGGTCTCATGTTGGTAGGCACATAATATTTTTGATTTTTGTTTTTTATATTTATATCTATTTTTATTGTTATGTTTCACTTTTGTCATTTTTATTAATAATTTAATAAAGTATAGGTTTAGTTTTATATGCATATTTTATTAATGTAGCCATTTCAGCTTCCATTGTACACCATGGCCAATCCTATACTTGTTCCAACTGGTCTCTCATATATGCCTCCAACATGGTGGATTTAAGTTTATGTAACCACTCTGATACAGGCGTTGTTTAAATCTAAATTGCAGCAGAGTGGGAGGAGTTAAACTGGAAGGCAGGGGGTTATTAGGACGGGCTAGGGGCAGTGCCTGTAACCTTGATGAACAGGGACTGTGTCCCTCGAAATGCGTCGTTCAGACTGACCCCTCACACTCTCCGTCCAGCCTAGCAGCTGGTCTCGTGACGTCACGCTCCCAGCTGTCTGTTCCCTGCAGTGTGTCGGCGGCGGGCTACGGCCGGAGCCTGCCGTCTGCTTCTGCCTTCACAAAGCTCCCTGCTCTCTGTCCTCGCCTGTCAGCTGGATCTCATCAACCAGCGTAGCTTTGAGAGCGCACTCCCACATGTCACACGCTGCTTTACTGCCTGAAAGTTGAACTCGGCAACCCGGCACCTTATCACTGCAAGTAAGTGTCCAAAAGTGCCGTTGAAGTAACAATTGAATAAAGGCCAAAAAACACCACAACCAAGGTTACAATTGAAATATAACCTTTACCTGATGTTGCACACAGTTACTGATGAACAGCGGTGATACTAAAATTACGCAAATTACACAAACACTGTGTGAGTTAAATTCATTAGCCCCTAGAAACTCCGGATGAATAAAGGCCAAAAATCACACAAGGCAGAGATTACAATGGCACACACTAACTGACTGATGGTGGTGAGGAAGTAGTTAAACTACAGTCATTGCACTTAAGCCCACATCAATAGGGAACGGCACTTTTGGACACTTACTTGCAGTGATAAGGTGCCGGGTTGCCGAGTTCAACTTTCAGGCAGTAAAGCAGCGTGTGACATGTGGGAGTGCGCTCTCAAAGCTACGCTGGTTGATGAGATCCAGCTGACAGGCGAGGACAGAGAGCAGGGAGCTTTGTGAAGGCAGAAGCAGACGGCAGGCTCCGGCCGTAGCCCGCCGCCGACACACTGCAGGGAACAGACAGCTGGGAGCGTGACGTCACGAGACCAGCTGCTAGGCTGGACGGAGAGTGTGAGGGGTCAGTCTGAACGACGCGTTTCGAGGGACACAGTCCCTGTTCATCAAGGTTACAGGCACTGCCCCTAGCCCGTCCTAATAACCCCCTGCCTTCCAGTTTAACTCCTCCCACTCTGCTGCAATTTAGATTTAAACAATGCCTGTATCAGAGTGGTTACATAAACTTAAATCCACCATGTTGGAGGCATATATGAGAGACCAGTTGGAACAAGTATAGGATTGGCCATGGAGTACAATGGAAGCTGAAATGGCTACATTAATAAAATATGCATATAAAACTAAACCTATACTTTATTAAATTATTAATAAAAATGACAAAAGTGAAACATAACAATAAAAATAGATATAAATATAAAAAACAAAAATCAAAAATATTATGTGCCTACCAACATGAGACCTATATGCTGGATTACAATATTTAAAATAGCAAAAATAAGGAATACAAATATAAAGACTGACCCCTCACACTCTCCGTCCAGCCTAGCAGCTGGTCTCGTCACGCTGCTTTACTGCCTGAAAGTTGAACTCGGCAACCCGGCACCTTATCACTGCAAGTAAGTGTCCAAAAGTGCCGTTCCCTATTGATGTGGGCTTAAGTGCAATGAGTGTGGTTTAACTACTTCCTCACCACCATCAGTCAGTTAGTGTGTGCCATTGTAATCTCTGCCTTGTGTGATTTTTGGCCTTTATTCATCCGGAGTTTCTAGGGGCTAATGAATTTAACTCACACAGTGTTTGTGTAATTTGCGTAATTTTAGTATCACCGCTGTTCATCAGTAACTGTGTGCAACATCAGGTAAAGGTTATATTTCAATTGTAACCTTGGTTGTGGTGTTTTTTGGCCTTTATTCAATTGTTACTTCTTTAGCATAAGCGCAGTGAAGTGTGTTTTATTTTCAAGTGGTTATAATATTATTAGCAGTAGTAGTATTTATTATTTCGGTCACTCTTTATCTCTGTATTATTTCATTCTTTATCATGTCACTCTTGACCTCTTTAAATCCTTCAAAGTTCCTGGTACAGCTGATGAGACACTGATTTAATTACAGATTCAGCGCTATGTTATTATACATGACATTGGAACAATGGATTTGTGGGATCTTCATTCAATCAATTAAAGTTTACTGTACATCATCCAATAAAATGACAAAACAATCTCATCTTCGAGGAGTTTTTTCAGTCGCTGCACACATGTCTGCCGGTAAATAGGACGCAATAACAGACCCTAGAATTGGACACTGAACTTTATATACAGCTAAAGGATGTGCCGTCTGGCTTGATATGGATTAGAATTTTCAAAGCTTAGAATTTTGTTTCCCGGCACCACCAATTAGCACTGCACCATGATGTTACTGGTATGGCATTAGAATGTTCCGGCCACTGATTGTTCTGATCACATGCTGGCAACATAGAAACAAAGATCGGTAGGCCTGTCGGAGCTTTAACGTAAGGCGACCCATTGGGTAATAAGAGGTGATTATTATTTCTCTTTTTCTTTTATAACATTAAAATCTTTTATTTTATTTTTCAGAAGTTGGAAAACCCCATTATAAGCAGTCCAACTTTTTTTCCCTACTGTTTTTTGCTTAACTGACCTCAACATGGAAATTAATGGAATTCCGAAGAGGAGTTTGAATTTTCAGCTTTCACGATCCAGTTGAGCTGACATGCCGATATTTCTCTGTCTCGGGCATGCACTCTATGGTCAGCCATCTTCTAGGTAGCTAATTAGCTTGTCAATTTGCTCATTCATTTGACCATGTTTAATTGTCACAAGAACTGAGCAGCATGTGGTGCTCTTATGGGATGTTCCTCTTTTGGTTTAGGAGAGGTGATTGTCTCCATTGGGTGCCAAAACCACCTCCAACCCCATATGCTTTTTTTCGGAAGTTGACAGACCTAGACTGATTCTTTTAGAAAACACTCAGGTGGTAGCCCAAGTGGAAGCCAGGAGACAGGCACTCCCTTAGCATCTGCAAGGGTAGGCTTCCCATTCCCGACCATTGCTATAGTCTTCAATGTTCTTCTTCCAGTTCTGGAGCGGTTTGGAAAGTTTGGGAATGGGTCATTCTTCCTTGGGAAAGAGTTTGCAATAGATTCTATCCTTGTGCACTTTTTTGTGTGACATTGGTTGATTTTTGGAATTTGGGAGAAAACGTAAGCACAAGAAGAGGATGCAAATGGTAAAAACTCATGGGTTCAGGAGGGGTAAAACAAAAGAAAATCTAGTCACTATCCCTCACCCCAGGGCAAAAGCAATATGGCGGACACTACCTTCAGTTCAGGTGAACTTTACCCACTGGGATGCAGCAAAATTGAAGATAACAAAGTCTAATTAATAGGTAACAGGATTGAACAAAGCAGTGATCCCCAAAATTTCTTATTTTAAGAGCCACATTAAGTCTGTGAAATTGACTCTGGCCACATCCAGCTCTCCCCTCCCAGTAATAACACCAGTAGCCCATCATTACCGGTATGATGACAGCCAAAGCTTTTCCACAAAAAGCACACTGAGTCTTTGTGTCTCCCTCCCACATAGGTTGTATAATTGCAAAGGTTCCAAGGCAAGTGAAAACAAACTCTCGCCTTTCATTATCCCTACCAGGTGATGCTGCTTTATGGTTGTGCTTTTATACACCAAGCAGTTCTTCAGCAATCCAACTGCAGCTCAGTGAGCTAACTTTTTATGTTCTGCATTCATCTCTTCAGACATCACTTCCTCTGTTCTGCTGCCTGGAAATGAAAAACTTGGGGCATTAATTGATGAATACTACAGTAATCCTTCAAATCACTCAAGCAGCAATTCACTAGAACAGTCTCAAAGTTTTCGCAGTATACTTGTAAAATTATGGCATAGCTTAAAACATTGCACAAACCTGGGACGCGATACAAATGGCCGCCTAATACAACAAAAAAATGTAATTGCCAACATATGGGACGTTTAGTGGCTCTTCTACCAGAATATGAGTAGATTAAGTTAGATTTTTCTGAATAATGGAGACCTGTACATAAGCATAAATCTGCACGGATGCTTATATAAGCATTACCGATTTAGTTATTAAGCATACTCACAGATACACTAATCATAATGAAGCCATGAATAATTCACATTGAATAAATAAAATATTCCAAGAGAATCTATATTATTACAAATAACTGGAGAAAACAAGTTGATAGACTCATTAACACCCCTAGGATGCTACAGGTCATTATTGTTAAGTTACTCATTTGGTCCTAAAGTGCATGATGTATAATAGAGTTTTAATGAGTTTCTACTTAGCAATTAAGCATATATCCAGGGGTGATAATATTAAGAGAAATCCCCTAGGGATAACTATCCTAATGAAATCACCAGAATAAAAAATGTGCAGCGTTATAAATTCCACCTTAATATAATCTACAGTAAGGATCTTATTCTAATATATATTCTTGTATTGTTTTTTATTGATCATTCGCTATACGGTATCATTGAGCGTCCATCACTTGGAAAGTAATGATTAATGTCCCCGTTCATCTTCAGCTTTATACACTTGGTTGTATTCTGCTCTATATAATCTCTTGTTTGCATGAAGTGGCGAAACGGCATCCGAAGAAGTCCATGTGTTCTAACTGCAACCTCCATACACCTCCTATTTTATGCGGAGATATACAAGAGTTCTTTCTGACATAGTCTAAAGGGTTTTAGTCAACAAGGACTTACTCTCTATATCACTGTTTCCTAAATTTCATGGATTCCATCTTTTGGTTGCTGTCACTGAATCTAAAGTATTTGGTCTTAAAGAGCAATATCTTTTGAACTTCTCCAAATCGTGCCATCAACCAATTTTTATCAGTGATTTGGATCAAATTTTCATCAGCGTTTGGTCAGTGCGCCACTGTTTTTCCATTCCAGTTTCATCAGTTCTGATTTTGCTTACAGTAAATTTTCTCCAACTTGTCCTACCAAAAAAGCATGAAAATGGGACAGTGCCGGGATAAAAGTAGGATGGCATCCAAGTGCTGTCTGATTTTTTTCATGGACCCATTGACTTGCGATGA
This sequence comes from Dendrobates tinctorius, assembly GCF_039654945.1. Classification (NCBI taxonomy): domain Eukaryota; kingdom Metazoa; phylum Chordata; class Amphibia; order Anura; family Dendrobatidae; genus Dendrobates; species Dendrobates tinctorius. The sequence goes on from NW_027361677.1 coordinate 12,278,552, forward strand.
TGGGTTTGATTCGAGACTTGAATGAAAATCAAAGAAGTCCTTGTGCTTTGTTGTGGAACACTTGGTCTGCAAAATAACATGAAAGTGTGAACAACCCAAAAGACTAAAATGTGTATGAGTTCTCTCTGTGAAAAAAATATGGCTAGAATTTGTACATGAAATCCTGACATGTGAATGAAAGCAAAATAGCACATCCCTGAACTGAGCCTCCAGGCCATTTTTAAGGCTTCCAGACCAATTAGACAACTGCTACTACTTGCCCTAAACCTGAGTTAAAGCTGACCACTGATGGTTTTCCACTGGACTAAAGTCTGAGAAGACTCAAATTGCTAACCATATCGGATAATGGTACCACTGAAGCAGCAGACCACACAGAATCCTCCTAGACCCATCTTATACACAGCACAACTCAAGTATCTCCAGATCACTAACGGTCATGTGCTAGCACAAATTCCACCCTGTGACTTCAAGCCTCTCATTGCAAGAATGACAGTTTTCCACTTAGGCTACATGGCGATTTTGGCGCAAACAAAGCTTGTTAGGTGTTGCTGTTAAATCACAGCGCAATACAAGTAAACCGGGATGCGTTGCAAAGCAAGTTGCAAAAAATGCAACACTGTTGGACATCTTGCTTGTCGCGTTATCTTCAAGGGCAAAATGAATTGTATGGTGCTGCAATGTAGCAGCGACTCCTAGAGAACTTTGGCTGTGCAAATGGTGTTGCAGATAAAGTCGCTTTGTAGTCCTAGCCTAAAATATGCATATTTCTCCATAACCTAAAGCCAACAAGTTTCATTTTTCACCCTCTCTACTCATATCTCCATACTGTAGCATTGCATTTAAGCAACTGGGTCGCCCGCGCACACCCAGGGCAGCGGGGTTACTCGGTATCGGGCCGGTGTCAAGGCGGGAACGTGTCACAGCAGCGGGGACCCGGTCCGTGGCCCTGGGCGCCCAATATCAATGGCGGTGATGTTAATGGTGTTAGAGTTTATATGAATAGTTTGTGACGCCACCCGTGGTGTTAGGCAAGTAAGATGTTGAGCCAACGCTGCATGCAGATCCGCTGGGTCTGATGGTGTGGTGCAGCAGAGATGGTGTAGCTCCCCACAGGTGGAGCTGTAGTCCCAGGGCAGTGTAGGTGCAATGGATGAGGAGAGGCGCAGAATGGTATGGAGGCTGGTACCCAGGTGTTGGTGCGGGAATAACTGGAGGACACCCGAGTATGCGGTTCCAAAGCTTTACTCACTGTTTGCAGTTCACACCACTGCCTGCCTCCACACTGTGTTCTCCAGGTCAGGGCTCCAGCCAACCTCCAGGCAGGATAGGATTCTCCCTTCCACACTCCGCCAACATGTACCTTACTGAACGACTCCTCCAAAGCGCCTTTAGGTGCGAAGCACTCCAGTACTTAGTTACCCTGGAATGCCTCTCTCTAGGTGTTCCTAGTCTTTACTTGTATGACAGACAGCTGTAGCCTGCTTCGGGGACTCCACTCTGCGTCCCGGCTCTCTATTCAGTTGCTGTTGAGTCCCAAGTCTATGATGGGAGCAAGGCGTTAGCGGCTCACTACTCCGGTGTCTGTTGCCGGACATAAAGATCCAATCAACCTCGGGGACCGGGCCCCGGCATTTGCGCTCTCTGGACTGGAAGGGTTCTCTCTCTTTCTCAACCTGCTTCCCACCGTCCTTCTATTCTCCATTGTTCCCATCTGTTCTCTCTCTCTCTCATGGAAGGTTAGGTTATCAATCTTATCAGTCTCTTTCTCTGGTCTTTCTCGTGCCAGCAGCCCAGATCACTGGGACCTGCTGCAGCACGTCCCTCAGACACCCATCTTCTCTCCTCTAACCAACTACTCACCAACTGTCACTCTTCCCACTCTTTTGTATCATCTCTCCACCCACCTCCCAGCACATCTCGTGTTACGAAGCAGGGTTCCACGAGGGGTGCTCTGCTAACCCCCAGCCTGAAGCTGTTAGGTGGCCCCACTGAACTATCCTGTGTGTGGAATGCAGGTGTGGAGCATGGTCAGGAGTTCCCACCTTACCTGGATGGTGGGGCACTACACCTTAGGAGAAGGTGCAGTACCTCTCTGGCGCCTGAAGCCTCAGGGGCGCCACACAACATTCGCCAGCACAGAGTGAATCTATAGCTCTGTTGGCATTTAAGCACTTTGTTTGCTGCCATAAGCTTCACTACACTCAGCTGTTCATGGACCCTTGTAGTTTAAACAGTTTATGCTACCAAAAGTAAAAAACTAGACTATGACCAACACTTATTAGCCCCAGCTTAGTAGCATACATGCTCAACTTAAAAGAACACCAATAAAATTTCAATAGACAAATAGCTCTGGTGTAGACAATTTAACATTTCTGAGACTAAAGAGCATATAGGTAAGTGACGCCTCACCCACTGGTTGGGAGTATGTTTAACTCATACATACCCATTGCTGCCTTAGAAGCCAGTGATTCTTCGCAGCGGATAATGTGTGTGCTGGGGGGATTCATAACTCTGCTTTATTTGCCATGATGAATCACCAGTTTCTGAGCTGGGAATAGGTATGAGTATGATGTATGGGTATGAGTTAAACATACTCCTGGCCAGTGGGTGAGGCCTCCCTTACATATACACCCTCCAGTCTGCCACATCCACTGGACTGCAGAGTCACTGAACGAGTCGTAGCCTAGCTCAATATAGGTGCATGGGCAAGCCCATGCCTACTAGACAGGCTCTTGCCGAAAGTATGGATAATGCATACATACCCTTCTGTTCCTGGCTAAGAAACCGGCAAATCTCAGCAGCGTACAGTTTGTGCCCTGGGGGATTCATATGTCTGCAGTCATACAGAGTGATGCCAGACTTATCTACTTGGACCAGGCAACCACTTTAATTAAGTCTCTGTACTGAGCTTGTTCTGCTGCTGAATTTGCAACTTTGTTAGGGTTGGTGGAATGCACCGAATAGAATATGATAATAAGGTGCATTCGCCACCTGGGGTCCACCGTGCAGAGATGTTAAACTGCAGCTAATGTGAACAATGGCGGAGCGGAGCTGCGAGCAAGCACCATAACAATTCCGAGTTAAAACGTCAATTGGTGTGAACTGAGTGCAAAGTATCTGGCTCTGTTGCTCCACAGAGAGCGGTACAACAACTGAGTGCAATAAAAGCTATGCCCTGTTAAACGTCACAGGTGCATAGCGGTTATGACGCTAGATGAGGTTCCTGTAGCTATCCCCCCAGGGAGACTACACTGGTGGTTGAACTCACACTGCTCAACGATTTGTGCTGAAGGCACATGCGACTTGCCCAGTGCAGATGCTGAGTCAAGAAGGGTTTCCCACCCTACACTGCCTGTCTAGACACACACTCGCTGTGCTAGTAACGGCACACTTGCACACAGGGTGCTAATGTATCCACCAACACACCATACACATAAGCTCTTAATGATCTTAAAAAAAAAAATTAACATCAAAAAAGATTTTGAGCCCAAAATTCATGCATGTAAGTAGAAAAAGATTCAGAAAGTGTCTATATCTTTTATGCAAATTGCCTCTTCAGAAAGAAAGATGACTTTTACTCTACAGCGCCACCTATTGGTAGTAGCGATCCTACAAGTCACAATCAACCCTTTAACGAGTCTTGTAATATGACTTAGGATACAAGCCAAATCAGAATCTCAATTTGCAGACACGGTGTTTCGAGCTATTGGCCCTCGTCAGTGCAAAGTATGAGATCTGATTTGGCTAGGTGAGAGGCTCTGGACTAGGGTCTAAGAGGTAAGGTTTCTACTTGCGGCGAGTGACATGCCAGCTGTGGCTTGTCAAGGTAAGGAGGCTTATTCGCCGTGCAATGCTCCTCTGGGAAAATAATATGCAAATTGCCTCTTCAGAAAGAAAGAGGACTTTTACTCTACAGCGCCACCTAAAAATCAGCGCCAAATCAGATCTCATACTTTGCACTGACGAGAGCCAATAGCTCGAAACACCGTGTCTGCAAATTGAGATTCTGATTTGGCTTGTATCCTAAGTCATATTACAAGATTCGTTAAAGGGTTGATTGTGACTTGTAGGATCGCTACTACCAATAGGTGGCGCTGTAGAGTAAAAGTCCTCTTTCTTTCTGAAGAGGCAATTTGCATATTATTTTCCCAGAGGAGCATTGCACGGCGAATAAGCCTCCTTACCTTGACAAGCCACAGCTGGCATGTCACTCTCCGCAAGGAGAAACCTTACCTCTTAGACCCTATATCTTTTAAAGATTTTCAGCCAGATCTATGGACTTAAGATTTTCGAGAAATTAATTCTGAACTAACAGGATCAACTAAGTATCAAAAATCTGTCATAGCCTGTTGCATCCCATTAAAAGGGTATCAAAGAAAAATATAATTATAGAAAACTAAAAATGTGAAAAAAGACAAAAAAAGAAATGTTAACAATTAACATAAGTGGCACAATTTTTCCCTTCTTTCATTAAACAACTAAGTTATCAGTTATCGTTCACCAATTTTTATTTTTTTGATACTTTAATTCTTTACTTTTTTCTCCAACATTATATCAGTTTAGTACATGATATTTGTCAAAAAGCGACAATGAGCCAGACGGAACGAAATTGATATATTTTTTTTTAAATCTCTAACAACGTGAATCAATAATTAACTTCCATTAAAGCAATATATTTTGATAAGATTAGATAAATTGACGCGCAAATTGGTATGCAAAAATAAATGATGTGTTTCATTTCTGTAATTTATATTATTTGTCCGCCTTTTTAATTATCAACTTGTCATCGGCTTTTATTTCCTTTAGGCTATCGCGTTCATAAACATTTTAGATTAAAGAAATTTCTTTTGAAATGGTTTCCATAATTGGATCAAGCTCCGGTGCTATTCTCTCTCTCTCTAAACATTACTAGAAAAGTGACAATTACCTTAAAATAAAAATAAAAAAAATCCATTTATAAAATAAAAGGAAGAAAGATATTACTAAATAAAGCAAAACTGATAAAGGAAAATTGCATTGATTGAAGTCATTATGCCTCATACAGTACAATGTGCTGGTTTATCGCTAGGAATAGGATTACTCAATCTTTGCATAAACCACTTGTGTTGCCCCGAGACTTCTTTCATGTACTAATAGCATCATAGAATTACTAAATAATACCACCACTGATGGACATTCAAGGAACTTGTCAGGTCCCAAAGCCACCACCATGACCATTTAGATTTAGCCCTAATCCTGCATCACAATTATCCTCCTTTGCGCAACTTTTATTGCCATCCTCGGCACATGCAAATTTATCTGACTAGCTCGGCGGAGCATGTCTTCACCCAGAGCAATCCAGCCTTACATGTTGTAATCAAGACTCCTAATTGCTCATGTCGTCTCTTCTCCGCTGGAAATTTGACATCCTTCCTTTCTGGGCATGTACATTACATTGATGAATCTAGGGAGTGCACATGCTCACTGCAGATGTTCAGGAAGGAAAAAACGTTGTGGACATGCCTGCTTCTTAGTGCAGTAGGGATGCTACCAATCTCGGTAGCCCAAGCTCCAGCAGCTTCCAGAGTCAAACAGAAGTGTTCAACTTCCGGCACTGGTCAGGCTGCAACTGCCACATGGTTCACTGCAGCTCTCACAGACTGCTCAGCTTTCCCAGCTGATCCATGCAGCCTTCATTCTGAGAGAGACCTAAACACTAGTGATGAGTGAATATACTCATTGCTCGGGTTTTTCCAATCATGCTCGGGTGACCTCCGAGTATTTTGGCGTGCTCGGAGATTTAATTTTTGTCGAAGTAGCTGCATGATTTGCGGCTGCTTGACAGCCTGAATACATGTGGGAATTCCCTAACAAACAGGAATTCTTCACATGTATTCAGCCTTTCCAGCAGCCACAAATTATGCAGCTGAGATGATGAAAACTAAATCTCCGAGCACGCCAAAATACTCGGAGGACACCCGAGCATGCTTGGAAAAACCCGAGCAATGAGTATACTCGCTCATCACTACTGAACACCTCTCTTTCTCAGTTACAGCTCACATTTTGGCTGGTCATTCACCAGCTCCAGCACACTCAATTCTACTTCATTACCCAGTAGATGGACACACCAAGTGAACACAGGCCCTTGTTCTTAGTTAGAGCAAGTCTAGTGCGTCTAATGAAGACATGCAGTGCTATGACTTAACCCTGTCCTACCTGTCTTTGCTACAAGACTTACAGTGATGGAATAATACACCCATACAGTGACTGATTATAATAACATCATGAAGTGAGTAAATAATACCATTTAGTGACTGAACAATGGCTGAATAATGCGATCATATAGTGACTAAATAATACTACCCTGCAGTGACTGAATTACACCAGCACACAGTGACTGAATAATACCGCCAACTAGTGACTGAATAAAACCATCATAAAGTGAGTAATACCACTTTTTAGTGATTGAACAATCCCACCTTACAATAACAGCATAATACAATCATACAGTGACTGAATAATATGATCATAGAGTGACTAAATAATACTGCTCTGCAGTGACTGAATTATACCGTCATTTAATGTCTGAATAAAGCCATCATTATGTGAGTAATACCGCTATCAAGTGACTGAACAATCCCACCTTACAACAGAACGATAACATCACAAAATGACTGAATAATACCACCATACAGTGACTGAATAAAACATCATAAAGTGAGTAAATAATACCGCGCTTAGTGACTGAACAATCCCACCTTAAAAATAACATCATAAAGTGACTGAATAATACTGCCTTACACTAACTTAAGTCTACTGGCATACAGAAAATTCATAGTCCTCCCTTATACTGTAGTAACTGAATTTTGCCATCATACAGTGATTTAGCAATAACATCATGTTGTAAATCAATAAAACTGTTATACAGTGACAAAATAACACCTCAACAGAATGGTCAAAGTGCAATACAAGGGGAGTGAAAGAAAAAAAACGCTGTTCATTTTATGGGCAATCCAATTATCTTGTAATAAGTATGTAAATAATAGAGACGAGCAAATCTTTTAAAATTCAAATTTGCCAGCTTTGCCAAATTTTTCCTAAATATGCAATTTACAGAAAATGTATTGTGTAGTCCAACAAATTGCAAATTTTACAAAGCCTCCAACTACCCTGAAAATAAATGTGTATGACACTCTGGGGTCTTCTAGGACTGTATTGCATCCATTTTAAGCTCTTTAATACAAATTCTGGCTTAATAGTGTCAAAAGTGATTTCAACATATATGGCTATGGGTAAAGGGATGGTAACTGCTCTTCACTGCTGTGCTGGTACACACTATCTGTAATGTTTCTTCAATGTTTATATATCTTTCTCTTCTTATTACTATGGCTAAGCAGTGAGTTATGATTAAATTTGCTGATGACACAAAGCTAGGAGGGATAGCTAATACTAGAGAAGAGAGAGAGAGGATTCAAAAAGATATAAATAAACTGGAGAAGTGGGCAGCAACTAACAGAATGGTTTTTAACAGGGAGAAATGCAAAGTACTACATCTGGGCAATAAAAATGAAAAAAGCATATATAGAATGGGAGGAATAGGGCTAAGTGACAGCACATGTGAAAAAGACTTGGGTATACTAATAGATCACAGACTGAATATGAGTCAACAGTGTGATGCAGCAGCAAAAAAGGCAAATGCAATTCTAGGATGTATTAACAGAAGCATACAGTCTAGATCACGTGAAGTCATTATTTCCCTCTACTCCTCTTTGGTCAGACCTCATCTGGAATATTGTGTCCAGTTTTGGGCACCACATTTTAAAAAAGACATCAACAAACTGGAGCAAGTTCAGAAAAGAGCGACCAGAATGGTGACCGGTCTGCAAACCCTGTCTTATGAGGAAAGGTTGCAGGATTTGGGATTGTTTAGTTTGCAAAAGAGAAGACTGAGAGGAGACTTAATAGCTGTCTACAAATATCTAAAGGGCTGTCACATTGTGGAAGGATCAACTTTATTCTCATTTGCACAAGGAAAGACTAGAAGCAATGGGATGAAACTGAATGGGAGGAGACACAGAATAGATATTAGAAAAAACTTTTTGACAGTTAGAGTGATCAATGAGTGGAACAAGCTGCCACGAGAAGTGGTGAGTTCTCCTTCAATGGAAGTCTTCAAACAGAGGCTGGACAGACATCTGACTAGGATGATTTAGCGAATCCTGCTTTGAGCAGGGGGTTGGACTAGATGGCCCAGGAGGTCCCTTCCAACTCTACGATTCTATGATTCTATGACATCCTCTCACTATCCAGATTCACCCCAAAATGGCTGCTGCATTCCCTTCCTCTGCTTTTATACTGGCCACGATAGTCCCTTTTGATTAGCTGTGCTATATCTTGTGATGTGATAGCTGTAAGGCACTATGGGTAAGACCATACAGCCACACCTGTGGTTATGTAATTCTTATTTAGCTGATGCAATCTTCAGCATTGTGTAAAATGGTGCAAACCACCAATATAAGCACAGTGAAGAAGTCCAAGCAAATATTATTGCACAATTTTATTTATATCAAAAGATCACTGACAGAAAAAGTACTAAAAGTGACAGGCAATAACCGCATGAACCTGGGCGGTAAGGACAGAGCAGGGGTCCTGATTAAAATTAGAAATACACACATCTGCAAGTCAATATATAAGGGGGTCAATGTAAAATTCATAGTAATTGTAAACAGGAGGAAAATAGATAAATACGAGGCATATCAATCTTGCATGCCCCACATAAACACCCGACATAAAGAGAGTTAAACATGCATAGAATGTAATCAGAGGTGTAATGAACGTACCCGATAGCAATATACAGGACACCACACTGTCTTCTGCCCACCTCGACGCGCGTTTAGGAGATTTCCTTCCTCAGGGGACGTAAAATGGTGTGTAAAATGGTGATGTAATTTTTTTGTGAAGCAAATTGCAAATTGTTCAAATTTACAGGATCAAACCAATTTCCCAAAATGTACTAATAATTTGATTTACGTCTCTCATAATATCAACTTAAAGTCAATTGCGTAAAAAAAAAAATCTTACTAAAGTATAAGGAATTGCTGAGGAAAATGATGGGGAAATTGACCTTATGCTTAAAGAGATGGAAAATACTTGGAAATCATGAATGACAATTATTCTAGTCCGACATCATTTTTTGTTTTAATGTATCATTGAAAGGACACATCGGTCATGGTCAGTGGAGGTTATTCGTAATCTGTAACACTCTTTGATTTATGATTCTTTTATCAGTGGTAATCTTAGAATATAACCGCTACACCTCTATCACTTTATAAATCACAGCTTTCATGTTTCATGAATGCCGTTCCATCAGTCTATTCACCGAAATGAATATTAGTTGGATAATGGCTGATGAACAAAAAACATAAAATGTTTGCAGCAGTTTAGTCTAACACCTCTAAATAATGTAATCATAAATCAACTCGATATCATGATTTTTCTGACTGATTCCTAAATGTAGTATCTGGCTTTATCCTTACCTACATCGGTAGGCAAAAAGTAGTATGCACCTCACCTTACCCTATGAATGGATGCTTTCTCCTCCCCGTTCCTGTTTTCTGCCCTGGCCCTACTGGGTCAGGCTACCCCACTCATGAACTATCTGCATGGAAGGATAAGGATTAGAGAAGGGCAAATTTATTTCCGTGGAATTGAAATCAACTTCAATTTTCTCAAAAATTCTTGTATTCCAAAATATGGATTTTTTTTGTAATTCGCTCCGTGCTCCAGCTAATCGCTTTTTGGCTTAACCATATATGGCTGACTAAAGGTTAACAAAGAAAACACAAACACTTTTTTCACGGCTCACCTCTCCAGCCATCTCCATTGCTTTCTGTCCGCCATAGCTTTCTGTCCCCTGTATGATCCTCAACACCTCTTTTTTACCACCGTGCACTGAAACCTCAGGCCTCCTCATACTATTCCAAGACTTTTAGATGTGATCAGTATGTCTCTATGCGCTTTCATTGAAAGGACGCAACGTAAAGATGTGCAGCGTGACCTTATGACAGGCAAGGACATCCCTAGTCTCAGATAGAATGCCTGGCTTAACATGAGGAAGTATGGGGTTTTAGTACTTTGTGGCAGAAAGAAGAGTCGCCAAGGGCAATACAAGGGACCACGAGCAGTGGGCATGGCCGGAGACGTGTGCAATGAGGCAAGTATAAGTTGTATCCTTTTTTAATATTTCTTAAGTTTATTTAGCTTTTGGGTTTTTCCAGATGCCAGACCATAAAAAAAGACATTCAATTCATAGAGAAAATAAATTTGTGTCAAATGTATTTTCCCAGTAAAATATGCCCAATTTGGAAAATTCAAATTTTGTGAGATCTATGGATAGACAGAATGGAGAATTTTTCTCATCCAAGACAATTGGAGCACACTATGATCACACTGTAATCAGAGTTTGATCAGGGTGTGATTTGCATAATCGACCTGATTCTTTCAGATGAGAGAATCTACGGTTGTGTGACCATAGTCGTATTTTAACCAATCTGGCACTATTCTTGTGAAGCCATCTGCAGCAAAATACATTTTTCCATGCACGGATTAAATAGAGTTAAAAACATGTGCTTGAGATATGGAATCTCCAGGCTTCAACCTGCTTAGCATTGGCTAAGTCTTCAACTTTTGGGACATTTTCTTTCTTAAATGCATGTATTTAGCACTGAAAAAAACTGTCACTCAAATTGGCTTTGAAAAATCAAGCGTTTGTGCAGTGTCGATGTGGGAGCCGCGCTTGCGCCGTGATGAGCAGGTCCGGCAGGTCACAGTCATTGAAGCTGGGTGCAAAACAGTGCCCACAAGACTGGAGCCCCTCATCACAGCGCATGCGCAGCTCCCCGATCGACACCGTGCAATCGCGTGTCCACACTAAACACGCAAGAGAGGAATTTTTCAAAGCGGATTTGAGTGACATTGGCGCAACCCCAACAACATCATTCAAATTGAGTGGAGTTTACACGCTAAAAGGGGCATGACAGGTTCACTTTAAGTATAAAAGGCTCCAGAAAGATGGACAACCCGTTTTAAAAATAAAGACCAGACATCTTGAACTCCATACCCCAGTCTAGTCAGTGCTGAACTGATTGAACCCTAAAGAATCCATATCTCAAATACATGTCTATAAGACAACAGGAAGGTTCTTGGGCTGTGCTTGCAGATGTAATGACCAGAGGTCCGAATAAGATCCAGTGAGTCACAAACCGAGACTGAGGCAGAAATTCCAGAATTGTCTTTACTCAAATGGCAGATAAAGTAGAAGTTATTATGTGATGGGAACAGATTGAAATACCCTAATACAGTACACTCACTCAGCCGGAGCTGAAATCACTATGCCAATCCAAGATTCCCTGAAAAGTGTATTACACAGGGATTTAAAATAAATGTTCCTGTCAAAAAGGTCAATTCAGGTACTCAGAGAACAGGTGTAATCTTAGGTGTAATCGAATGAAGTGATATCAAGGGACCGCCTGGGATGGCACACTGAGTATAACCTACACAATCCTACAATAAAAATACATAATAATATAATACAAGGTTCTTAAGCTCTTTAACTAGAAATACCCGTGTATTTATGACGATGGTACAGTTAACCTGAGGTGAGTCTCCCCTCAGGCATATATATTGCATCGGCTGCAGCCAGTCCCAAATCTTCAGCACCAATCAGTTGCAGTAACACAAGGTTCCTCGTCTTGTCGGCGGATGCCAAGCCCAAACACCGCGGTCTAAAGGCCCCTTTACACATAGCGAGATCGTTAGCGAGATCGCTAAAACGTCACCGATTTTGTGACGCAACAGTGACCTCGCCAGCGATCTCACTACGTGTGACACATAGCAGCAACTGGCCCCCCGCTGCGATATCGCTGATCGTGCTTGAATGTCCTAGGCCATTTTTTGATCGTTTGTGTCCCTCTGGCCAGCATGCATTGCTGTGTTTGACACCATAACAATGACGTTCGACCTCATTGGCCACTCAGAACTCATGCTATCGAGGTCTGAGTCGTCAGAATAGCTGCTGTGTGACAAGGTCCAACGACCACCGAGGTCGTTACACGGATCGCCACATTGTTGCTGTGTCATTGAGTAGATCTGCCTGTTTGACAGCTTACTAGCGATCATGTAGTGATGCACTAGTGATCCTTACCAGGTCATATTGTTGTCGGGATTGCTGGATGTTTGCTATGTGTAATTGTACCCTTATAGTTCTGTAGCCTCAACATGCCATCTCTCCTCCTGTAGTCCTCCCGAATTCTCCTAGAAGCAATCCGCCTGGTTCTGTATAAAATATCGGTCCACTATTTCTGCTCAGCTCACCATAACAGGGACTCCACAGAGCTCCACAGTCACACAGCTCTCAGGAACGCTGTGTCTCTGTTCCACTGCAAGGCCTCTGGCTTCCAAGATGAAGGGGTTAACACTCTCCACACACGCTGGCAGTGAACAGTCTCTTACAGGGTCCAATCTCTTTGCTTCTCACAAGCTGCTCCACACACACAGTGTTTTCCAGGACAGTCTCTCATCTTTCTGAAGCTTTCCTTACAGCTCTAGACAGCAGACACTAGGCCCCACCCTCTAGCACACACAGTTTCCATGCACGTGCAGCACCTGTTCTTAGCTGCAGCAGGCACACACCACAGGGTCCTAGTGCTCTCCTGGCATAATCACATTTCATCCTCTTACACAGAAATGAGGAATCCTTGATGGTATAAAATGAAGGTTTGCATTACCAATGCGTTTCGGTGATGTACTGGCACCTTTCTAAAGGTAAAAAAAACAAATATTTAGGATATTTGCTTTCTTTCCTTGAAAAGCGCTCCAGTCAAGCACCAAAATGAAAATGCAATGGCTAATAAAATCTTTATTTTGTACAATGGAGGACTCTTCTTTTCAGCAAGAATAGGATTCATGATCTCACCAATGAAGTGGGTTGCTATCTGGAAGAACTTTTCATCCAACCATGGGGCTACAGCCGTGGATTCTTATTGGTGTTGTTTACATGCACAACCACTCCATCACCATCATTCTCTTTCATTTCTCTTGTAGTAGTGACCTCTTGTGCCCTCTTGTCCTAACCAGATTTTAACAATGGCATTTCTAGGATTTTCATCAACCAGGGGAAAAGATTGAGTTTTTCTCCTCTCTCCCACAAATAAGGTATTCATGTTGCGCTTATAATACATGGACAGCAGGTCAATCATCAGCCTGCCCTTCCCTTGTACTGCTGTCTGGAACCTCCACCATGCTTTTCTGTATACCACCATGAATATTTAGGCATGGTATAAAAAAAATCAAACACATTAAAGTACCACTCCAGCATTTTTTTTCAGCGCTGGAGTGGCACTTTAAATCTAAGTCCCCTGCCCACAGTCATATACTCACTCACCGGTGTCTTCACTATTTTTCGGCACTGCTTTGGTCCCGGAGCGTAATCTTGTGACAGTAGTTTCTGACTATCCCAAATTCAGAAGATACATCACAAACTCTCAATGCCAGAAAAAAGCTCTCATAGACTTGTATTGAAAAGTGATCTCCGCGCCACTCCATGAAACACTTGAGCGCACCGGCAGGTCACTTTTCTCTGGAGAACTACAGTAGCAACCCTGAAAAATAAAGATGCCCGAGGGTGAATATCAGACAGGGGCAGCGGTATTATATTTAAAGCACCACTCCGGCGGTGAAATAAACAAAGCAGCTGGAGTGGTGCTTTAATATCGCATCCATCTCATTTTGCTTATATTCCGGAGTAATTGAAACGGAGAAAACAAAGACAAAGGATATTGAAAAAGTGTATAATGATATGTATTCTCTTCCGATCAAGGTTATTCTTCATGCTCCACTTGTTAATTTAGGGATTCTTGACTCTTTTCTGTTCTTGATGGTTGGGTTCGCAGTTCATGATATAATGAAATATTGCTATTGTATTAGATGTAACACTAAATTTCTAATTTAATCAATCACAGGCAATGGACATTCACTGCACTGATGTCTTATGCAAAGATTAATTACCGTGTTCGGGAAATCGTAGGTAGAAATATGTGTGATAATGTGAATAAAATATAACGTAACACTCAGGATATTTTAATCTTCCGCCACTGAGAAAATGATCTTTGGTGTATTGAACATTATATACTTTTATATTTGGGTGATTTTGATAGAGGATTCACTGTATATATAATGCTTGTCTATACCATATACAGATGTGTAATTTACTCTTGGCATGACATTTAAATGCAGAAGATGACAAGCTTAAAAATACAAGATTTTACAATACTCTGTCAGGAGATGTTTATGCTATATGTGTCTATATATGGCCACCCAGTGGTTGTGCTGTGATTTGCGGCCTGCTTTTATTATTTTTTTTTTACATCTTTGTATAAAAAGTATTTTTACTTTTCTGTTTCAATAAATAATGTTCTATACAATACATATGACATACACTATACAAATATCTATCTAATCTATCTATCATCTATTACCTATCTATCTATCTAGAGAGAAAAAGAATACAGCAGCACATGTACATGAATCTATGCCATGTGAAAACACAGAAAAACATTAAAACCATTCAATTTAGATAATAATCCTCAAAAATATTTTTCTCAAAAAATTTTTTTTAAACTTAGAGTAAGATGAAAAATGAAGGTTCTTAGTGCACAAATTGGCCAATTCATGTAAGCCCATCAACCACGGCAAGGTGACCTCCCCTGATGGGTCCCTGCTCTACCGTACATAAGCCACTTTTGGGCCACCAGCCTACAACTTTGGACAAACATGTCACTACCAGGCTAAGCCTACAATTTATGGGCAGGTAGAGCTGATTGCGGCCACCTGCAAGGCCAATGGGAGGGGTGCAAAATCAGACTGGAGGCAGCTAGCATCCAGCAACTAAATAGAGAAAAAAAAAGATGGATGCTGGCTGCCTCCAGTCTGATCTTGCACCCCTCCCAATGGCCTTGCAGGTTGCCGCAATGAGCTCTACCTGCCCATAAATTGTTACCACCAACTGTTATGTCAATGATATGGGAAACAAAAAACACCAAATTGGAAAAAAAATCAGTTCACTATGGGTCACCTTTAGAGTTGAATGAATCTCCCAAAATTTGATTATGGCAGATTCGCTCAAATGAGGGAAGAAAAACAATTTTCATTGAATAAATTCAATGGCAAAAAAGGTAAAAAAAAAATCTTTCTAACAAAAATATTCTCTCCTTGGCCTTTCCCACAACTGTCTAGCTTACACCTGTCTTCTATCCACAGTCTTCGATCCTCCATGGACAGAAGGCTGAACGGTTGGGGCCCCTGTCCTGCTTCGCCCTTATTCACATTGAGGCCAGCTGACAAATGATAAGTTGGGCACACCTTGCCGCAGTGGGATGGCTTTTCTGCTCTTTTGATCAAAATAGGGTTCATTAGTTTTAATACCAGAGACAGGCTGGGACGGTCCCAACTGGGTACGCCTTGTCGCGATGGGATGGTGGTTTTTTTTTTTTTTTTAAGCAAAATAGCGTTAACTAAGTACCACATGTTAGATAGATGTTGTTAGGCTTGGCGGATTTTACTAAATTAAAATAAATCATAAAGTGCAATTGCAATCCGGGGTCCACCATACAGAGGTGTATAACTGCTGTTAGTGAACAATGATGGAACCTAAACAGCGAGCAATTGCTTGAACACACTACATTAGCGATACACAGTGTGAACGAAAGACTGAGTAACACGCTCCGTTACTTCACTTAGTGGTACTGAACAAAAGAACACTAAGTGCAATACCCTGCTACCGTCACAGGGATAAAGCAAATATGATGCTAGGTGTGGGACCCTATCGCTCTCCCAGGGAAGTCAAGACTAGTGGTTGAGCTTGCTTTGTAACTCAGCTGTGCTAACTGCACACACGATGGAAAAAGATGCTAAGACAAGCGGGAGTTTCCCACCCTACACTACCTGCCTAGACACACAGTCACTGTTATAAGAGCAGCACAGACATATGTGCAAACAGAGTGGTAGCGTGTCCACTCACACTCACCACACATAAATGATACTAGCACAACGGCATGTGACTCTCAGAGCGTTTTATACACTAGGCTCATGTCCAGTCCGACAGGATCTTGCCTGTGTACCAATCCGGCGCTGCCACATCACCAGAAGAGCTGACATCCGACCATCAATGAGAAGGTGCCACCTCACAGACATGCTCAGTACGGTGATCTCCGGACTTAGACTCCAGAATGCAATGTGGCACGTGCAATACACTGGTTACCATAGACTTGACTCGAGAGCTAGCAGTAACCAAACATGTGGCAAGAGCCTGAGCAAGACGCTGGGACTGATGTCTGCACTGAGCAGTAGTCCCAACAGCTGGGACTGAATGAGAGACCACATCACCCGAAAAGGCCTGGGATCCATCCCGCGCAATGGGAAAATCACGTCGCTTAACAGATGTACTATAGGGCATTTGCTATATTTATTTTTTCTCAAGTTTTGTCGGTGAAATGACTACAGTGTGAATGTGCTCTTACACATTGCACATTTACCAACTTAAACTCCGGCTCATTTCTTTGGTGTTGCAGTCGTCTATCTTCTTCCTTGGATTTTCCTTCTGGCTGGGTCTTATATTCACTGATCCCCCATGGGGTGTGATGCACATCATTGACCTTCGTTCACCCATAGATTAGAGCATGGGTCTGATGAATGGAAGAAGATAGAAGAAAGGAGACAGAAGATTGAAGAGACCATTGGAGGACATGCAACGAACGGAAAAAGTACAGCGAGGGCCGAGGAAAGGTGAGTGTCCAATTCTATTTAACCAGCTCCTGGCCTTCCATAACTCAGCAAAGTGGCCATCATTTTGTTGCATTCCCCCAAAACAAATCACAAAAGACTTTTATTCTAGTGAATCATATTTTTTGGCAAAATTCAATCCATTTTTAATAGGCTCGCTAATCTCTAACGAGTGCTCTTCTTCGAGTTGAAAAATTTGATATTTTTTGTATTTTACCCTGCCTAATTTTTTTCTTTTAATTCTAACAAAACCTCTATAATTTGCCACCATGAAAAGGTTCCGCTGTTCCAATATTCTGGTGAGATAATCTTTTCTTTGCAGATAAATTCAGAACAAACTTTTGTTTTCCTCTTGCTTAGCAAATGACTCTTTTAACGTAAGACGCCCTCAAGATTCCGAATTTATGCATCATTTTCCGCAAAACATACTCCACGTAATCAAGGACATGTGGGATGATGTTAAGTAACGGTCTTGCTTGCCTAATAGTTTTTTTCCATATTCGAAGAGCACATCTCATTCTCCATCTGCTTTTAATCTTCATCTCCCACAGTCATTTTCTTTTTTTTTTTCTCCAATTCTTTTTTAGAATCGGGACACTATGTAAACAAAAACAGACAAATAATAGAGATTTCTGGCCAGGTAAAACTATGACTTCATATCCATATACAGAGCATTTTAACCTCGCTTCTGATTTACATGTGCCCTCTATTTCCACTATTGAAATGGTCTTTCGAAGAAGATTGCTATCCATTCCTGTCTCTGCATGAATCCAATCAGAATGTTCTCACTTCGCTCACAATAAATCACCGGCAAAGTCTTCGTACATTTTTTTTTGTGGCCCACACTTAAGAAAATACTTTCCATTCCAGCGACCGTAGAACGATCTAGTCTACTTGACTTACTGCAAAATAATACATTTCTCCTCTATTGTTAATATTCTAAATTGGGTTAAATCCTCCACTCTTGTAATTGCCGGTATATTTTACCTGCCGTTGCTGTTGATGGCCGCGACTAACTTGTGGGTATTAAATAAAAATGCGCACAGCTTAGGGCTCCATTCATGATTAAATGGCTCCGAGCCATGCTTTTGAAAAGATATTTGTTAAAAATCAAAGGTAGACAGCAGGGACTCATTGTTTTGGATTGAAACCAAAATTGTGGCCGGAAAATCCAGGTCTATGAACAATGTGTACTTTGTGAGGCTATAAATGTTTTTTCGTTTTCTTAAATAAATCTTAAGTATTCTGAAAACCCAAAGCCTACGACGTAAAAGAATGAAGATATAAGGTTTTACTTTTTTGAGTGTTTGTTTTTGGGAAATGATAAAGGAATTAACTAAGATTGAAGCTTCGGGCTATTTGCATTCATCATGTTAAGAGCGCCCAGACACCGAATTATCAGTTTAACCGCATAACAGATCCAGACGCGAATGCTTCAATCGGTAATCTTGCCATTATTATTTTTTTTTTTTCTATTTTCTTTCGGCTCCATGGTTGTGGAATTGATAATCCGAAAATGGTTTATTTGAAGAATTATAATTAGCAGCAGTGAATATATTGTGCTGGAAGGACTGGAATAGAAAATGTGCATTTTGGTCAAGAGTCTAACACCAAATTGTCATTTTATAGTAACGAATTGAAAAAAACATGTCATTTTTTAGAATATTGTTATAACTCTTATAAATGAATGAATAAAAGTCAAAGTAGAAAGAACACAGTTAAAAATATAGCCTTCCATACGTTTCCTATTGGTTTCACATTTTGGGTAATATAAGATGATCACCTTTACAAAAAAATAGACCAAAAAATATGATTTTTTAAATACTCTGTCAAGAGATGTTTACGCTATTTTTTCTATGTACACCTATAGAAAGTACTAGTAACAAGATACCAAGAAAAAAAATCAAAGATTTAAAGTAGCATTCAGGGTACAATTATGGCTGATCCACTCAATGGGTCAAATCCTAGTGATCTGAAACATAAAGGACCATCAAAAGGTCAAAAAAAAACAATCATCCCCACCTTACCGGTTTCCTCTCTGGCCTCACTGCTCCTCACCATCAACTATGTGGCTCTTGTTGCATCTTCTGATCCTCGCGTGCCGAACCTGGAAGAATTGATGCAGTTTTCGGTACAAAGTGTGCTCACTATAGATGAGTGGATTAGGTCAAATTCAACTTTGAAGAAAGGAATGTCCAGCTCCATGGTGTAGTGAAAACATAAATCCTTTTATTCACTTAGTACATTCAAAGGTGAGATTAAAAGGCCAGCATAGAAAAACAAGGCTTGCGTTCTCAACGCGTTTCTGGTGACTTTGCACCCTTAGTCATGACTAAGTGAATAAAAGGATTTATGTTTTCACTACATCGTGGAGCTGGACATCCCTTTCTTCATTGTTTTAAACCAAGCGCTTTGACACAGCGGTCTCGTGCTCCAATGTCAGGATGCTGTCTCTGGTGAGCTGGATCTTTTCATTAAAATTCAAATTTGCCTCTTTGCGTAGCTTGGATTCCTGGAAAAGTTATTCTCTGTTAATTTAATGTCCCTTATTATGCTTTAGAGTCTCTCGGGACTCGACAATATATTAAACTTAATATTTAAAGAATTAAAATAATTATTCTACTCACCTCACCATTCATCTTTCTGGCCCTTCCTCTACTCACTGTCAACCATCTGGTCCTCATCTAATCTTCTGAGCTTCCGAGCTTCACACTGATCTGGAACTACTGATTAGGCCCAGGAGTTGTTCTGTGCTAAAGCTTGAAAGGTCATTACGTCATGACGTCATAACATGCTCCATGACCTTGAGTGCCAACTTTAATAATGTTTATTCTATATCCAGCATGAGCTACAATGGAAAAAATCATGCTTTTTTGCCACCTCAACTTCATATCTCAAGAGTATCAAATAGAGGAGCAATAGTCTCTCTTTGTCCAGAAAAGTAAAATTGACATAAATGAAACATCTGCTTGACATATAATGTCAATATATCTTAAATGAGTATACGCCTTTACGTTTTTCTTTTGGAGTGGTAAAATCTAACAATTTGGCCCTCAGATCAAAAAAGTTTTTTCACCCTTGGTTTAGATAATCTATTGCAAAATACCTAAACTTTCAACATGATGACACACCTTAACCCCAAATGTGTTTTCTATGCTAAATGTCCAATTCATTTTTCCTTCTTGATTATCACATTATTTATTAACACCATGTAACATTCATATGAACTCTATCATCTTAGAACGGGACAAGATCTAGTAGATGTTGCCACAATAACAGTTGGATGGGCTCTTTTGGTGGCCCTAAGTTCTGACATGGTAATAATCCTGAAAGGTCCAGAAAACACTAATTGAAACTGATTTGCAGTTCATAAGTTGCCAAAGAATATTCTTACATAGTTGAATTAAAAATAGCCTTAGAATTTGAGGATATACGTGTGTGATGATAACTAGAGATGAGCGAATATGTTCGGAATCTGTCGCCGAATCTGAATTTACCATATTCGTGCCATATTGGGTACCCTATTCATGCCAAACTTATTTCTGTCGATCGATTCCAAACATATTTGGTCATTTCTACTCCCACTGACATTAATGAAGTAAGGGTATGTTCCGCAAATATTGCAAATACAATATTCGCCTCCGATCGTAATTGGAACCAAATTTTGAAAAAATTTGCTCAACTCTAATGATAACAACATAATTTAGGATGATGGTAAAAGTGAGCATACATAGATTGTGTTTGCACAGCTTGACGGTGGGCCTTTATAACCTCCGATGATTCCTAGTTACTCCAATCTGACGCTAAGTAACACTCTGGGGCAGGTTAACAGGAGTATCATAGTACTTGGCATTTTAGAGGTCCTTTCTCCTTGAAGGTACCATGTCATTTAGAGCTGGACAAATTGTTTGCCTCAAATTGAAATAGTAAAAACCCTGTAGTTCACGGGAAAAAAAATATCTTTATAACACTCTGAGTTCTCATAGGAGTGTATTGAATCTTCTTGAGCTCTTTAATGCTGAAACATCCTTTCAATGCCCAAGTGACCTCAATCTATCTGGCTAAAGGAAAAGGGATTTTAACCTGTAGTAGGCAACACTTGTATTTGTTTGACAAGTATGGGTCTAATATTAGACTAAGGAAATGTGCAAAAATGCTACTTTTTTTTTCAAAAAGAATGCTTTGTGAGGTAGACAGTGGAGTTAAAAATTTAGGGCTGTGGAGATTTTTATTTTGGCATAAAAAATTATAAAACAAACATATATGCCCAGGAAGCACACTTTCTGTGACACACAAGCCTTTGTTTCAGGATTTTGGTTTTGGTTTAGTAGCAAAATCAACACTGAGGGGTTTAATACTACCCTCTTTGTTTGCAGTATAGGAACAATAAAAAAGGCTGCTATTAAGGTGTTGTTATTGCATTATATCTTAAAACAAACAAGTCAAAGTCACACTGACTATGCAGGTCCAGCACCTCCCTTTATAACATGGATCCTTGGATTATTATTCACAAACTGAGACTACTACCTCTTACATTTTCAATGAAGAAGTACACCACAATCAGATTAAGCTTTTTTCTATCCCTATGTAGATTAAGCTGTTCACCCTGACCTTCTATCCCTAGGCTGGAAAAGCCAAAAATCGTGCTCATTGGCTGACCCCATCATTTATATTGGCTTTAATGGTCCACACTGATTAGCTGGGCTAGACACTGTAATATGATAGTTGTAGGTAGAGTTGTGCAACTTTGGTCGGATCGGGTTTCATGAAACAAAATTTTTTTCAGATGAAACTGGTCCGACTAGAGCAAAAAAGTCGGAGTTTCTTCCGAAACCTGACCCCAATGCAAGTCAATGGGGAATAAAAGTCGGCATTGAGTGGATGAATGTCATCCGCTCAATGCCGACTTTTATTTCCCATTGACTTGCATTGGGGTCGGGTTTCGGACGAAACTCCGACTTTTTTTGCCCTAGTCGGACCAGTTTCATCTGAAACAAATTTTGTTTCATGAAACCCGATCCGACCAAAGTCGCTCAACTCTAGTTGTAGGGCATTACGGGAGAACCCATGCAGATGCACCTGATGTTATTAACCTGTTCTCTGAGTCGTCACAGTACACTTTTATTTATGATCCTCGCAAATCGAATTGGAGAGTGTTCGAATTCGATGAGACATGTGAATTTCAAAATATTCAAATTATAGTCATTTTCCATAGATTGATCCACTCATTTCTTGCATCTTTACATGAACAAATGACCAAATTTTGTTGGCCCTAATAGTTCATATGCACTATGTAAAGGGGTTGAGCTGAATGGATGAAAAGTGCTACTACATACAATCTCACACTTAAAGATTGGCTTAAAAGACTTACATTATCTTCATTTCTGTTATAATGTAGAAATCAGACTTTTCCATTACTTTCTTTATAGTTTTCCCAATTCTTTGATATCTTTATACATTAAATAGATGAATGTAGCACATAGATATTACCAGATTCAAGCGTAATGGAATTCAATACTCCACATTCTCTAACAACACTCATAAAGCAGTTAATGCAGCAAATTACATCTCACATCTAAGAAATAGAGCTTCATCATTCACACTTTTACATCCAAACAAAACTGCATATGAGAATTTCTATAAAGTTTGGTCAAGTTAATACATTCTTTAATCTGTGTGAATGTTGAGCACTTTTAATACTAATATAAAAAAGTCTTTGAAAAGGCATCATGAGAATTGTTTTTTTTATACCATTATGCTATATTTTATACAGAAAATGCTTTCTTGAAATTATTACATAGCCAATAATAAGACAGTTCATCCTAAATTAAAGGCACAGTCCCATCTGCCTGTCATGATCCAGGCCGGTTTTTGTATCCTGTCTCCCTTTCCCTGTCTGATCATGTCATGGGTTAACTTTTCTCTGCCTCGTTCTGGCACCAGGCTGGCTATTTCTCTCCACTGCATCCTGCGGGCGGTGCCAGTTATAGTTTCTGCCTTCGGCGTGAGTAGCTGACTCTGTGTATATCCTGATTTGTCCTTCTGCTGTTGCTGACTTTGCCAGTGTCTGGTTCCCTTCTTCCTGTCCCTACTCAGTGTTCCCCCCTTCATGTTTAAGACTCTGGTATTTGACATGGCTTGGACCCTGACCTGTTGTTTGTCTCTTGTTTTTGTCATATCCACTCCTGATTGGTACAGATCAATTTGGCTTGTTTCTGACTCTGTGTTTTTTAATTCCTTTCGTACTGTGCTACAGACTAATATCGATCCGGCTTATTTGACCATTCTGCTGTCATCTGCTGGTAGCCTCGCTGCTGCACTGCAGGTCTGCTCTTGCTGTGTGCAGTCCTCCCTCCACTCTATTGCCATGTAGTGGAGTTGGCATCTACCTGCATAGCAGCAGCGTGACAGCAACTATATAAAGTAATATTAGGAGGCACTGAGAAAACCTCCCCTCTGCAGGACCCCGAAGGCCCCCACAGCCATCTTGGATCCGGGGGCCTGCAGGGAGGAGGCCCTTGGAACAACACAAGCACATTGCGTTGTTCCAAAGGTCTCAGGGAAGCACGCAGAGAGCACCCTCCCTGTGTGATGCTTCCCTATGCCCCCTGTATACTGCGATCATGTTTGATCGCAGTGTGCCAGGGGTTAATGTGATGAGAGCGGTCCGTGACCGCTCCTGGCACATAGAGCTGGGTGTCAGCTGTGATAATTAGCTGACACTCGGCCGCGATCAGTGGTGCTCCCCCCGTGAGCGCAGCTGATGGCGATGAAGTACTATCCCATCCATGGGCATTAAGACCCAGGTCACATGGACGGGATAGTACGTCATATGTCGGGAAGGAGTTAAAAAAATAAAAATGGCCAATAAATTTCACTCTCTGTAAAAATATGATCATCCATTGATACCCTAAATTTAATATATAGCTTTGAGATGCTTTCCATGTATTTGGAATCCTAACAAGATTGGTACAGTTAGCCAAGCATTTATTCGCAAAATATTTAGAAAACGATAAATATTTTAATATTAGCTTTTTTCTACAATCTCTGTAGGTTTGTGATACCAGGTTAACTTGAGATTAAAACACTAATGTAAAATATTAAAAGGGATTGAAACAGGAATCGCAAGATTAA